>NC_090300.1:86255000-86880000 GCF_039906515.1 Pseudorca crassidens | reverse complement strand
CTCACAGTTGTCTACCAGCCAAGGACATGAAGGGGTAACAATAGCATCAAAGAAGCTTTCAGTCATTCAGGAGCAAAACTGTATTTAAAGTTAAGACAAACAACATGTGACCTTAGAGGAGTGACAGAGAATCTTAAAGGCAGACATATATCAATGGGCAAGTTGTATTTCAGGCTATGAGTCTTGGAATCAGTCTGACAGAGTTCTTCCTGAGGCTTTTCAAAGGAACAACAAAGCAAGAAACTCTTCAGAAAATCACAACCATCTCAAACCAAAGATGTTCACATTCTTCCCTCAAGCACTCCAACTGATTTCTGAATAGTAGAGATCTGAGTGTCCCTTGCTATGTCAAGAAGACTGAAGTGAGCTTGTAGAAATAGAACCTTTTACCCACATGGGCCCTTTTTAGGTGGGTGGCAGCTAAGGCAAATCACCTTCATCCAGCACCATAACACAGGAAATCAAGCTAAGGTTCATCTTCAGAAAAAGTTTTTAGAAAAAGCACAAGGGCAATGTGGAGTCCAGGGAGCACTGTGGAAGGCCTTGACTTGGAGATGGGTCAGAAAAGACTGGATATGAAGGAGCCTGCAGAATATATACATGCTCAATGTGGGCATGAGTATCAGCCTGTAAACTTGCCTGTGAGCCCCAGGTGGTCTTTGTGGGTGTGTTTCTAATTTCTTCAGTACCAGCCATCTCCTCCCTGCAAGGTTATTTTCCATCTTCCTTTCAAAACAATGGGCCTGAAAGTATTTGTCATATCCAAGAAATGGCTTGAGCCTGGCTGTGGTAGTCAGAATAATGGTCCCCCAAAGATGTCCACACCCTTGTCCCTGGAATCTGTGAATATGTTACTTTACATGACATCAGGATTTTGTAGGCGTGATTAATTAAGGACTTTGAGATGGGGAAACTACCATGAATTACATTGGTGGGATCAATATAACCATGAGGTAAGTAAAGGATGGAAGAGGGTGGTAGAAGAGTCAGAGAGGAGATGTGACAACAGCAGTAGAGGTCAGAGGGATGTGTGGTCACAGGCCAATGCAAGCAGGCAGCCTCTAGAAGCTAGGAAAGGCAAGAAAACAGATTCTCCTCTACAGCCTCCAGAAGGCATGCAGCCCTATTGACTCATTTTAGACTTCTGACTTCCAGAAATGTAAGATGATACATTCATGCTCTTTTAAGTTACCAAGTTTGTGCCAACTTGTTACAGCAGCAATATAAGACATCCATTGGATGAGCCTCTTCATAGACATTCTTCCAGAGGAGTATCACGTTTTGGCCATTCATCTTCTTAGCACACATTTGTCATTCATGCTCTCATTTGCCTTGTGATGAGCACTTGCTACATTCTACTCACTCTTCCAGGAGCTCGACAGACAAATATCTGGATCCTGTCTTTAGGAGCTTACGATCAAATGGAAATAGATATAGTGGGAATAAGGATGGAAGTGTGCCCAATCTACATGGGACTCAAGGGTGAGGAAGGTCAATTCTACTTAGGAAAATGATGGGAAGATACTTTCTTATACGAAAATTTGAAAGGTGCTTTGTTAGCTGTCAAATGGAGAAAAGATGAGAAGAAAGATCATTCCAGGCAGGGGAGTTTGATGAGTAAAACTCCAGATGCTGAAACAGCTGAGTGTGCTCTGGAGGGAATGTAGGGTATAAGTATCTAGGCTGATAGAAACAAAACTGGAAGCCTAAGTTTAGAATATAGGGTCTGAACTCTATCTTGTGAATGACAGAGAATACTAATAAGAGCAGCATCAATTTCAGATCTATGTTTTAAGAAATTGGTTAGGTAGAAAGCCAGAGTCAGAGAGAGCAGTTAAAAAGTTAAAAGGATACTGCAATGGTCCAAGCCAAAGGTAATGCAGGCCAATCTAAATTAGCAGCATAAACAACGGAGAGAAAGATATTGAATCAAGATGTATTATGTCATGAAAAACCTAGGGGTGAAACAGGAATAAAGACACAGACTTACTAGAGAATGGACTTGAGGCTACGGGGAGGGGGAAGGGTAAACGGTGACAAAGCGATAAAGAGGCATGGACATATATACACTACCAAACGTAAGGTAGATAGCTAGTGGGAAGCAGCTGCATAGCACAGGGAGATCAGCTCGGTGCTTTGTGACCGCCTGGAGGGGTGGGATAGGGAGGGTGGGAGGGAGGGAGACGCAAGCGGGAAGAGATATGGGAACATATGTATATATATAACTGATTCATTTTGTTGTGAAGCTGAAACTAACATACCATTGTAAAGCAATTATACTCCAATAAAGATGTTTAAAAAAAAAAAAAGGTGTATTATGGAGGTAGAATCAAGTGAATGATGATAGACTGGGTATAGTGGGAAGAGAAAGGGAAGAGTTTAGGATAAAACTGAGTTTGAGAATCGGGTAGCTAGTGTGCTACTTTCTAAAAGAGGACATGCATCAGCTTGGTGAAAACAGATAATGACAATCTTTAAATGCAAGTCTCCAACTTATATATTCTTTGAGCTTCTAGTTCGTGAAATAATAAATATGCTGTATAGAGAGAAGGGACCATATTTTCTATCTTTAGGATTTCCCTTGCCTACCATAATGCTGGGCACATGATAAATTCTTGTTGAATTGAAAAGAATATTGTGCTCAGCAAGAAAGATATGTGGTTTGATTCCAATTCTGACGTGGAGCTTTGGGTTTAAAAGTACCCCGAAGGTCAATCAACATACTTCTAGGCAAAGGCATATCTCTTAGAAATGGATTAAAGAACTATCAATGTTAGAATTTTTCTTCTGGCATGATGCATTATCTTCAATATTAAGAAAAAGAAACAATTCCCCTTGTACTCTCTTTCTTTAATTTTAGGCATAACTACTGAACAGGGTAGAATTTCAATATCTTTATCGAGAATCTAAGAAATAGAACACGTATTTTTGAGTACCTACTGTGTTCATGAAGCTCCCCTGATATAGAGAAAGTGGTATTTTTTATTCTATTAAAAACCGATTCAAATTTCTGCAAGGCTGATCAAATCCTCTGCTGTACAATTAATGACTAAAAGTTAAAAATGCTGAATTAGGGCCACCATAGATAATTCAGTCACAGTGGTAGACATGACAGAGTGAAAGAAATTTTAATTCTCCCAGAGTTGAACCTACTCAAGCAAAATGGATTTTTCTTTTGATTTGAATCAGACATTATCCCAATTCACCAGTTAATATACTTTAGTTTGGCTCTGTAGTCAACTATGGAGGAAAAAACATGCTAAGTTTTTCCCATTCTAATATCAGATGGGAGTAAGACCTTCAGCAAACAGGCTTCTGTAACTGAATACCAAGAAAAATATGCTAGAAAGACCTCAACACCACAGCAACACACTCAGGGACCAAAGCAGGTTTGAATCTTAATTATATGGTAATGTACAGAACAAACCTGGTGTCATGGCATTTTGGGGAGAATAGCTGGTGAGAATTTTCTAGATGCTTTCATTGTGTTTCCTTCACATAAAGCAATAGCAAACAAAAGGTACGGTTGTAGGAGTTCATTATTAACCCATGGTAACTGGCAAAGAAAAGGGTGGTATTTTCTGGCAAAGAACGTAACAGTAAATATCATTTCAGAGGTTTAATCTTGCAACCAGAGTCGGTAGTTGTTTCACTACTCCTTGAGCATGAAGGACTCAGAGAGTAAATGATTTATCGTTCGGTCAACAGAGAACAAATTTTAATATTTTGAAAAAAACCTGAGAACTATTAATCCTGGCATGTGTTACTCTTAAACCCAAGGAAATGAAGAAATATTGATCTAATTTCTGCCTTTCAAGAATGAAATTATATATTAACCACACAGCACCCAGCAACATATACAACCAGCACCCCCAGAGGTAGTCAGCCTGACATCAGAATTGTGTTTTTCTAGCTAAATACTAATCCCCTCTATGGCATTATACAATTTATTATAAATAGGCTGCTTGATCCAGCAGCCAAGAAATCAAATCAGAATTCTCAGGAAGAACATGGTAAAATAAAGGGGCAGGTAGAGGTAAAGGGATCAGATGCAAAAAGGCAGAAGCCTATAGCAGTGCCTAAGAGCTACCTGGTATTCTTGTCAAATGCATATTCTGATTCAGTAGATCTGAGGTGGGGAAGACTGCATTTCTAACAAGCTCATCAGAGATGCTGCTTATCCCAGGAACCCACTCTGAGTACAAAGGGTGGCACTTTCCTGTGTTTAAGAAAGCTCAAACCACCACAATAATACCTACACTGCCTATGTGCCCCCAATTTCTCCTTCATGTTCTCTTTTATGGGATTTCTTGAACATCATCTCATTTGTTTTGTTTCTTGTTTTAGCTCATTATGTTTGCAATATTACTTACGGACCTGTTTTTCAGATAAAGAATGAACTCACTGTCCTGAAAGCATCCTTTCCTTTACCACCGCTTCCCAGTTAGACTACGAAGCAAGCATTGCATCTTTGTGCCACTGCCTCTTTTAAAAGACACCTGAATGATAACCTTGAGTGGGACTTCCTACCTGCCCTCAAAAAAAGAGGAAAAGAAGAGTAAATGACAAAATTCTGCAAAACTCAAGCTAGTGAAAGGGAAAAAATAAACAAGACTGTCAGTCTCCAAGGAAGAGAGTACTGTGATTATTAAAATTAATTTTAAAACTTTAGAAATGCATCCAGCATGTTTCAGTTTTCTCATGTGCAAGACTGGATGGGACCAGAGGTCTACTGTGGGTGGGGGATTCAAGTCTGTCTCTACTGCTGTCTAAATATTTCTCCAGCTGAGGAAGAAATATTTCCTGTAGATCTTAGCCATGAAAGCCAGACTCTCATGCCACCTAGGAAGACGGGAAAATTAAGAAGTCATGTAAGGGTAAGGAAGAGAAGAGTCTTCACCACCTGTTTCCTCCTTTAAGAGGTACTCCTCCTCTCAGAAGTAAAACATCCCAAGCCAGCTCTTTACTTTCCCTTTACACCATTTCTGCCAGAAAAAGAAAAAAACAAAAAACTAGAAGTTCAAAACCATAAAGGAATTAAATAAACATCACACTTCACAGAAGGTGAGAGTAGTATAACACAATGGCATTAAGCTTATCCAGATCTGCAGTGCTGTTCTAAACATTTGACTTTGTTCAGAAAAATCTCATTTACTCTTGGATAAATACTGCCGTGGCTTACACGACTAGTCACATTTACAACATAGAGTGTAATATGCCTCCCAAAGGGAGGCAGTCTCCATTCACTTTGACAAAGGGCAGCACATGCAGAAGTGGTTTTGCCACTGTCTGCTCCATGGTCAGGATCTGTAAAATGGGGGGAATCCAAACAGCGAAAGCATCCATGGTTCTCATGAAGGAATAGAGCTGACGCAGTTTGTGAACAAGAAGTATTCTTACCATCATTATTATTATTACCACCTATCCACACACTTTTAGACATATCAAGAGATATAAAACTTGTTCAGATAGGATAAATCTTCCCTTTTCTGTATTCAAATCAACCAGCTAAAAATACTTATTAAACATAGATGACTGATATTGAATCAGATACTCCAAGAGAAGCATAAGATAGAATGACCATCTTCGTGTGGCCAACAATCTTTTTAGACAGAATAAACTAATATATATGAAGTGATTTATAAAGTCATTTCAGAATAGCCCTAGACAGTATATAATTAAATATTAAATTACGCACAGTCAGGCACAAGTACTAAAATAAATCGGAGAAGGGACAGATCAGTACACACTAAAATGGAAAGACAGTAAAATTTTGCGCAAAGGGCATACTATCAGGAATCAGAATACCTAGTAGTTCAATGTAATGTGGGGCCTGTGCTTGGTTTTGTCACCTGTGAAATGGGAATGACAGTAATACATACCTCTCAGGGTTATTTCAAGAGTTAGAGGAAATGTGAAAATGAAAAAAAAAAATCTGACTTTATAAAACAAGACACATTTTCTGTTTTATCATAATTGGTGATTAGCCCATCTTTTATGAAATGAAGAGGATTTATGCCATCCTTGAAAAAAGTATGAGCTAGAGAAGAGGGAGGACAGTTACCTAGGAAAAGAGGAAGAGAGAAAGAAAAAGTAGAGGGAGAAATAAGCAATAGGCATAAAAAAGACAAAGACCTGGGAAGGAGGGCAATAAAAACCACAGGCAGGTGCTCACTTCGGCAGCACATATATACTAAAATTGGAATAATACAGAGAAGATTAGCATGGCCCCTGCCCAAGGATGATACACAAATTCACGAAGCGTTCCATATCTTTTAAATTGGGAGATTGGGATTGACATATACACACTATTGTATATAAAAAAGATAACTAATAAGGACCTACTGTATGGCACAAGGAACTCTACTCAATACTCTGTAATGACCTATGTGGGAAAAGAATCTCAACGAGAGTGGATATATGTATATATATAACTGATTCACTTTGCTGTACAGCAGAAACTAACACAACACTGTCAATCAACTATACTCCAATAAAAATTCATTTTAAAAACCTACAGGTAGTTGACTTCATTTTTAGAGAAAAGTAAATAAATAGGGTTCATTGAAGTGGAAGGATGCCAGGAATGGGCAGGAGTCAACAGCAGGCTCCTCCCACCCCTCTGCTGGTTTCCTGCTTCCAGACTGTCAGGCTCTTTCATCATACATCCCTGGTTCTCAGTCTTCTACAAGCTGACAAAACAAAATAAGGCAGGAGAAAAGAAAACGGAAAAAAGAAAAAAAAAAAGATTGCCTGACTCTCAGTACTTTGATACAAGGGACAACAGAGGAGGGGCACAGGGGAAGAAGAGATTAGAAAGCATATTAAATTCCCCTCTTGTCTCAGGGATGGTATTTCTGTACATTACTAGACCTGCTCCCAAGCCAGAAAATTTACTTTACCCCATGGCCACCAGCGAGGTGGGCTGGATAATAAGAATAATAGGAGATGGCAATTCTGTAGATGTAAAAGGTACACATTCAAAAGAAGGAAGGAGAGAAAAGAGCAATGGAGTATAAAATAAAGGATTAGCAAGATCCAGAGAAAGATAAAAGAAAGCGCAAGAGAAAAATGGTTCATTTGTAGAACTAATACATTAGGTAAAATTCTAAAACATTGTCCCAGGTTTCAAACGCTTCAAGGGGATTTTAAAAGAGGACAAGCCTACCAGGGATCTGAGTAGCTTATACAATATGCAAAGCTGACTTGAAGAGGAAGAATAAGAAGATTTACCACGTGTTCAGCTCCTACCATGTACCGGGAATTCCACTGGGGCTTTACATTTCTTAAATCCATGAATGTTTGTTGTCATCTATAGGATGTGGGCTGCTCAGAAAGCTTGACTTCCCTGAAGTTACCTTCCCATCCTCCAGAACAATCCTCACTTCCGCTACAGCTTGAAATTGCAATTGAAAATTAGTCTTTGATTTCTTCTGTTACAATACAGGCATGTAAAGTATAAGGCCACAACTTTCAAAAATAATTTAGCCCGGGTTAGCCATCTCAGGTAACTGAGAGGAGGTAAGATTAGGGATGAAGAGAAGAGGGCAGAGAAAGAAGATTCTAGGAAAGAGACAGCATTCTCATAATTCAGGATCCAGGCTTCTGAAAGAGGAGATCTATAACTGCAGGCACCTGTTTCCTGTTTCCTATTCCATCAGCTTACCTGGAGCAGGTGCCAATGACAGGTGTGTATGGGAGGATTTTAGAATTAATTTTATGCACACACACACACACACACACACACACACACACATATGTATCTGAGGAGAGAGGAGAACTCTACTTTTGTGAGAATTCAGAATATTTCTAGTATTCTGAAAGAGTGAGGCAGCCATATATCTCAAAGTAAAACTAATTTAAACACACACATTCCCTAGAGAACCTGGCTTTGTTGAGCTACAAGGCTGTTACAGTTAATGGAGTCAATCCTCATCTCATTTCACAGGTGAGGAAACCGAGGCCCAGCAAGATCCCATGACTTGCCCAAGCCATGCCATGCAGCCAGTTAGCAGCAGGCCTGAAATTGATGTCTGATGACATTCACCTAGTATCTTCTACATTACCCCACGATGGTATCTTAGGGAGGTGTCACCACATCAAATAACTCTACGTAATACTAAAGTATACCTCGGACTGAAATGAAACAAAGTTCAGGCAAACACAGACCTGTATCACAGCTGCTAATGGGGTATGAGGAACTTCACTTATGATGCAGTGGAAAGATAGGGGCAAAAGATGCCTAATCTAAAATTATACTTAAACTCTGTGTGTTTTATACCAATTATATATTATGCTTATTAGTTGGTTGCATGTTGTGAGAATTAAATGAAATAACATATAGAAGAGGCCCAGCAAAGTGTTGATTCTCTTTTCTTTCCCCAATTACAAACAAATGATTCTTTTGGGGAAAAAAAAAATAAGTGATTCACTTGTTAGTTTTCCCGAATGCCTTCAAGATCTCCTCCCCTCAGCCTAATTCTGCTTAAACTCTTTTCTTTTTTTCAGAGATGAAGATCAAAAGAAGATACAAGAATTTGTTTCTTGATTAATCACCTACCCCCAACCTCACTTCTAGTGTGTAGGAAATTAGAGGCAGGAGAAGTTTACTTTGCCTTATAACTGTTATGTGAAGAAGCAATGACAGAGCAAATATCTGTGATATTTTCCCAGGAGCCACAGAAAAATTCTGAAATACAAGTAATGTTGGGCCTGCTTCTGTATTTTATAAGGACGAGATTGCATATGTTGTCATGAGGAAGTGTGTAGTTGGGGTGCTTGTGCACTTACCCTTTTGTTTAATATCACCTATCTTATTCAGGCTGGGCACGTAGGAAAAAAATATTTTGGATTGTGGCTGGTTATGTGCAAAGTCCCATCCTTGGCAATTTACATGCTTTTCTGTTTTCTATACTGAAACTTGGGAGCAAAGGGTTTCCTGATCTTAGGGCTTGGTTTTGTAAAAGAATAGGGGAGAGAATGTAAAATGAAAATTACTGAGTATTCCCTCTATGCCAAGAACCACTGCAGATATGTATTTAATCCTTACACCCATCTTGCCCTCTGGAAGGTAAGGAAGAACATTTTTTTTTTTTTTTTGACTCTCTACTAGCATTAAGAAGAATGTCTGGCACATAGTAGGGTTTAATATGTATTTGTTCAATGAATAATAAATTAACAGTCCACCAAGCTGAGTAGCATTATCTTCATCATGCTGATAAAGTGGCTGAGATTCAGAAAGATTAAATTTCCTGGTCATGGTCTTAAACACTAGGCAGAGCCAGAATATAAATCAGAGCTGTCTGTCTTTCATTACCAGGGCTCCTTTCTCTCCACTATGTTGCCTTGGTAAAAAGAGCAATGGATTAAACACAGTTCATGAAGTCTCACGGCCTAACAGGTACAGAGGTGAAACATTTTATAAAAATGAAAACTACATTAATTTAATTCACCCTAGTCCATGATATGACCATCTTCCCTGCCCACCGACCAACTTAAGTCTTACTGAAACAGGTACATCATGTAGCCTGCAGATTTGAGAGATCAATGCCAACTGCATGTACTGAGAGAATTTCTAATGATCAAGGGCAGCACTATCTCTTGGTCAAAGATCCTGTGTTCCAGATACTGCAAAAGATGAGTAGTATGACTATGGGCTGGTCATTCAGCATTTCTAATTCTCAGTTTCTTCATCTGTAAATGTTGGGGTGTGGGAGAAGGTACATAATGTTAGTAGGCATCATTCCAGCTTTAATATGCCATGATTCCTTCCTTCTCAACCACAACCAGACAGCTCACAACTGAAGAATTGAGAAAATAAGACTTTTGCCTTGTTTTCTCTCCCCTCAAGGAATCCCACTCCATTTTTATAATTGTCACATATCTGTCTGTAGCATCTACTCTAGGACATTATGAATTGGGGGGAAAAAAAGTAGAATATGTTTATCCTTGCCAAAACACATGAACACTTAAAATTGCTATCAGTGATGGTCACCTATCCAGTATATATATATCTTTCTACATCTTTACCCCTTCTTTACTGTATTTTTTAAATTTATTTTTATTGAAGTATAGTTGATTTACAACATTGTGTTAGTTTCAGGTGTAGAGCAAAGTGATGCAGATATATACATATATATATATGAATATATATATTCTTTTTCAGATTTTTTCCCTTATAGGTTATTATTAAATATTGAGTATAGTTTTCTATGTTATACATTAGGTCCTTGTTGGTTATTTATTTTATATATAGTAGTGTGTATATGTTAATCCCAAACTCCTACTTTATCCCTCCCACCCTTCCCCTTTAGTAACCATAAGTTTGGGTCCATTTCTCTTTTGTATATAAGTTCATTTGTATCATCTTTCTTTTAGATTCCACCTATAAGAGATATCCTATTTTCATTCTTAAAATTATTATTTTGATCAGGGAGATTTTATAGTTTTACTCCTTGTTTATCATTTCCACTTTATGGTCCAAAACTGTAAGTTTGCTACAGATCCAAGTTTGTTATGGATAAAAAAATGACAAATTTGAACAGTGATTACTGCCACTGAAAAGGTTTAGTCATGAATCAGAACATAACATGGATTTTCTATGACTTAGAATTATGGGTTTTGACTATGGTCTATCGTGGAGGGGCAGAAAATGCCAGGGAGTGAAGTGGGCAGGAAAGAGTAGAACAACGTAGTGATGAATAACAACTAGCATGGCCTCCATGTTGAGGGGAGTAACAGGGACTAGTAGAGACTGTGGCTGAATGAAGACCACAGGTCCTGACTAAAGGAGACAGCCCCTACTGAGTTGAGTCAAATTTTGCCATGTAGAATTGTTGGTCTAGTGTATCTAAATCTTACAATGTTCATTTAAAGAGCCAGAAATCTGAATTTTTATATGAAATGTGCCCCTTTTCAATACTGGTTCAATTTCTAAAAATAAACAAAAACTATGGGCCAAATAAAATATATTTGTGGGCTAAGTTTGGCTAAGGGATTACTAGTTTGAGAACTCTCATTTAGAAAGATCAGTCTCTGAGAATTAGTGTTTCCTTCTTGCACAAGCAGAGTGTGTAGCTGTGTGTATATATCTGTGTGTATCTGACTTAGCAACTAACTGCTAGACACTAAAAAAAAAAAAAAAAGGAACATATTGATGAAATAATCTGTGACCTCATGGGAAACACAGATGGAGTTTCCATGACACCCTATATTGTTCTGTTAGACTAAAGCTATCAAAATCTACCCTGGGCTGTCTCTCTGGAAACAAATTAAAGACTTAGAGAAATAGGGGTTGGAAGATGGTTAAGACTGACTCCTGTGGGTAGAGGATGAAGTGTTCTAAATGTAGGTGGAGATATGTTTGACAGCAAGAAACAAGAAAGGCCCCTCCTAAAGGTGGAGAAATCAAAGAATAAGAGTGATGTTATAAACCAGTCTGCACACACAGATAAATCCCCAAGCCAACTCTAACTTCTTGAGCATGTATCTCTTAAACAATGGACACTCTATTTGGTAAACAAGTTAAATTTTTCTACATGTTTTAATTTTAAGATAGTTTTCCAATGTTTCAGTGATATGCTATACATGCTCATATAATTTTTTAGAATACTATTGTAGGTAGGAAGTAATTGACAAGGGCACAACAAAAGAATACCCACCGTGCCTTCTCCTCCACCCCTGTGGAGGCCACTTTGAGGGTCTCAGCTTTATACAAAGGGCTCTGCTCCCCGTGACCTCTCTGACACAGAAACAACACGTGTACAGTGGGCCATGGCACAGCAAAATATGACAGAAAAGAGAAAATGCCACCAGAATAGTGGAGCTAAACAAGTGGGAGAGAAAGTGGCACAAACCCCTCTTCGTCCCAAATACATTATGGAAAAGTGATCAGAAAAGTAATGGTAACCATGTACTTGGTTAACAACCACACAGTGAGATAACAGAGCCCCAGCTGGAGTTGGAATAATATTCTGTCCCTTATATCTCTACTAAAATTTTTTTAAATTCCCAGTACAATATCTCTTAAGAAGGAAGATTCTCAGTGTAAGTACTACTTTTCATACAGTGCAAGCTATTTCCCCATTCTCTACTCTGAAACTTACTAGCAACACTGACGTGTTTACGGAATTGAATCCTTTTTCATTTTTTAGACTAACATATGTTAGTAATGAAGCGTGAAGTGAAGACAAAAGAAATGTAAGGAGATGTGATTACTTTTACCACACAATGGAAAATAATAATAAGGTATTCTACTCTTCTGTACTGAACTTCCCTTACTATTATCCCATGCAATAATCCCCTTGGAAATTCCCAGCTACCCCGGGAGTTAAAGAGACCATGGATAATTACTCCATTTACAAACTCAAAGGCATTACCCAATGTCACATTGCTGGGTGAACTGAACCTAAACCTTGATTCCTATGAATCCAATTATAGAGCTTTGCTAACGGTGCCTGTAAATCTTGACCTTACATTCTCATCTTCCAAACCCTCATTTTAAGATAAAGGTACCAAAGAGAAGATATGAATTAATAATTAAACACTGCACTCTAACTAGACCTGTATTTAAGAATCACCACTGGTGTAAATGTAAATGGGTATGCAGGCCAATACAACTTTAGAAATGTTCTCAGGGTTCTAAGTAGTAAGGTCATGTATACTTATTTTCTCTGGCAGCTTTAATGCTAGACAATGTACATGCTCCAAGGTAACCATCTCTCTCTTCCTCCTCCATACAGCACAAAGTAACAGATGGGCTATCTCAACTAAAAACATCAGCACTTTATTGACCAAGCTTCTGCTAGATTTCATAATAGAAATTTGTGAATTACGATTTCTCCTTTCAGGGATAAGGGGACATAACTATTATTCAGGAAAACCTGTTTTGTTTTGTTTTTTTTAATTCTCCCTATTCAAATGTTATTCCATTTTTAAGATGCTTGTATTTTTTTTTCTCATTTTATAATACATTCCTGTATAAGAAGTATTTCCTTTCTGACTCATAATACAGTTCTTAGACTATTAGACCATACCACCTGCTAGGGGGTAACATGCATCTCATTAAAGATAGCTGCCATTATTAATGATCAAGCACAGTTCAATGAGTACAGTAAAACTTTAAGCATAGCATAAAGCAAAATGCTAAAGATAAATTAGGGCTGCAAGAAAACTCAGCTTCAATAAACCATGTGGCTGAAATATCTATATTCCGCTTCAGTCTAACACTAGAAAATATTAACTATGGGCATTCCACATAACAAATATTTACACTTTAATCTCTCATTCATCCTATAAGTAAACCTAAATCTTGAAAGAGAAGCTAAAAATCCTTCTTGGAAATTCTATATAAATATACATTTACAGCTCTACCCACCACCAGTCCTTCCCATCAGGAAACTTCCACAAGCCTCTTAGATAGCCTCATCCACCAGAGGGCAGACAGCAGAAGCAAGAAGATATACAATCCTGCAGTCTGTGGAACAAAATCCACATTCACAGAAAGATAGACAAGATGAAAAGGCAGAGGGCTATGTACCAGATGAAGAAACAAGATAAAACCCCAGAAAAACAACTAAATGAAATGGAGATAGGCAATCTTCCAGAAAAAGAATTCACAATAATGATAGTGAAGATGATCCAGGACCTTGGAAAAAGAATGGAGGAAAAGATCAAGAAGATGCAAGAAATGTTTAACAAAGATCTAGAAGAATTAAAGAACAAACAAACAGAAATGAACAATACTATAACTGAAATGAAAAATACACTAGAAGGAATCAATAGCAGAATAACTGAGGCAGAAGAAGGGATAAGTGACCTGGAAGACAGAATCGTGGAATTCACTGCTGCAGAACAGAATAAAGAAAAAAGAATGAAAATAAAGGAAGACAGCCTAAGAGACCACTGGGACAACATTAAACACAACAACATTCACATTATAGGGGTCCCAGAAGGAGAAGAGGGAGAGAAAGGATGCGAGAAAATATTTGAAGAGATTATAGTTGAAAACTTCTCTAACATGGGAAAGGAAATAGTCACCCAAGTCCAGGAAGCACAGCGAGTCCCATACAGGATAAACCTAAGGAGAAAAACGCCAAGACACATAGTAATCAAATTGGCAAAAATTAAAGACAAATAAAAATTATTGAAAGCAGCAAGGGAAAAACGACAAATAACATAAAAGGGAACTTCTATAAGGTTAGCAGCTGATTTCTCAGCAGAAACTCTACAAGCCAGAGGGGAGTGGCATGGTATACTTAAAGTGATGAAAGGGAAGAACCTACAACCAAGATTACTCTACCCGGCAAGGATCTCATTCAGATTCGCTGGAGAAATCAAAAGCTTTACAGACAAGCAAAAGCTAAGAGAATTCAGCACCACCAAACCAGCTTTACAAAATATGCTAAAGGAACTTCTCTAAGTGGGAAACACAAGAGAAGAAAAGGACCTACAGAAACAAACCCAAAACAATTAAGAAAATGGTAATAGGAACATACATATTGATAGTTACCTTAAAGTGAATGGATCAAATGCTCCAACCAAAAGACACAGGCTTGCTGAATGGATACAAAAACAAGACCTATATATATGCTGTCTACAAGAGACCCACTTCAGATCCAGGGACACATACAGGCTGAAAATGAGGGGATGGAAAAAGATATTCCATGCAAATGGAAATCAAAAGAAAGCTGGAGTAGCAATACTCATATCAGATAAAATAGACTTTAAAATAAAGAATGTTACAAGAGACAAGGAAGGACACTACATAATGATCAAGGGATCAATCCAAGAAGAAGATATAACAATTATAAATAAATATGCACCCAACATAGGAGCACCTCAATACATAAGGCAACTGCTAATAGCTCTAAAAGAGGAAATAGATAGTAACAAAATAATACTGGGGGACTTTAACACCTCACTTACACCAATGGACAGATCATCCAAACAGAAAATTAATAAGGAAACACAAGCTTTAAATGACACAATAGAACAGATAGATTTAATTGATATTTATAGGACATTCCATCCAAAAATAGCAGATTAAACTTTCTTCTCAAGTGCACACAGAACATTCTCCAGGATAGATCACATCTTGGGTCACAAATCAAGCCTCAGTAAATTTAAGAAAATTGAAATCATATCAAGCATCTTTTCTGACCACAACACTTTCTGACCACAACACTTTTCTGACCACAACACTTTCTGACCACAACACTTTTCTCCCTGTAATTGATTAAAAATCAATTACAGGGAGAAAAATGTATAAAGCACAAACATATGGAGGCTAAACTATACGTTATTAAATAACCAAGAGATCACTGAAGACATCAAAGAGGCAATCAAAAAATACCTAGAGACAAATGACAATGAAAACATGATGATCCAAAACCTATGGAATGCAGCAAAAGCAGTTCTAAGAGGGAAGTTTATAGCTATACAAACTTACCTCAAGAAACAAGAAAAATCTCAAACAATCTAACGTTACACCTCAAGGAACTAGAGATAGAAAAACAAGTAAAGCCCAAAGTTAGCAGAAGGAAAGAAATCATAAAAATCAGAGCAGAAATAAATGAAATAGAAACAAAGAAAACAATAGCAAAGATCAATAAAACTAAAAGGTGGTTCTTTGAGAAGATAAACAAAATTCATAAAGCAGTAGCCAGACTCATCAAGAAAAAGAGGGAGAGGACTCAAATAGGAGAAGTCACAACAGACACCACAGAAATACAAAGCATCCTAAGAGACTACTACAAGCAACTCTACGCCAATAAAATGGGCAACCTGGAAGAAATGGACAAATTCTTAGAAAGGTATAACCTTACAAGACTGAACCAGGAAGAAACAGAAAATAGACCAATCACAAGTAATGAAATTGAAACTGTGATTAAAAATTTTCCAGCAAACAAAAGTCCAGGACCAGATGGCTTCACAACTGAATTCTATCAAACATTTACAGAAAAGCTAACACCCATCCTTCTCAAACTCTTCCAAAAAATTGCAGAGGAAGGAAAACTCCCAAACTCATTCTATGAAGCCACCATCACCCTGATACCAAAACCAGACAAAGATACTACAAAAAACAGAAAATTACAGACCAATATCACTGATGAATATAAATGCAAAAATCCTCAACAAAATACTAGCACACAGTATCCAACAACACATTAAAAGGATCATACACCATGATCAAGTGTGATTTATCCCAGAGATGCAAGGATTCTTCAATATAAGCAAATCAATCAATGTGATACACCATATTAACAAACTGAAGAAGAAAAAACATATGACCATCTCAATAGATGCAGAAAAAGCTTTTCACAAAATTCAACACACATTTATGATAAAAACTCTCCATAAAGTGGGCATAGAGGGAACCTACCTCAACATAATAAAGTCCATATATGACAAACCCACAGCAACATCATTCTCAATGGTGAGAAACTGAAAGCATTTCCTCTCAGATCAGGAACAAGACAAGGATGTCCAGTTTCACTGATATTATTCAACATAGTTTTGGAAGTCCTAGCCACGGCAATCAGAGAAGAAAAAGAAATAAAAGGAATACAAATTGGAAAAGAAGAAGTAAAACTGTCACTGTTTGCAGATGACATGATACTATACATAGAGAATCCTAAAGATGCTACCAGAAAACTACTAGAGCTGATCAATGAATTTGGCAAAATAGCAGGATACAAAATTAATGCACAGAAATCGCTTGCATTCCTATACAGTGATGATGAAAAATCTGAAAGAAAAATTAAGGAAACACTCCCATTTACTTTTTCAATACAAAGAATAAAATACCTAGGAATAAACCTACCTAAAGAGGAGACAAAAGACCTGTATGCAGAAAACTATAAGACACTGCTGAAAGAAGTTAAAGATGATACCAACAGATGGAGAGATATACCATGTTCTTGGATTGGAAGAATCAATATTGTGAAAATGACTATACTACCCAAAGCCATCTACAGATTCAATGCAATCCCTATCAAATTACCAATGGCATTTTTTACAGAACTAGAACAAAAAATCTTAAAATTTGTATGCAGACACAAAGGACCCCGAATAGCCAAAGCAGTCTTGAGGGAAAAAAACGGAGCTGGAGGAATCAGACTCCCTGACTTCAGACAAAGCTACAAAGCTACAGTAATCAAAACAATATGATTCTAGCACAAAAACAGAAATACAGATCAATGGAAAAGGATAGAAAGCCCAGAGATAAACCCACACACCTATGAGCAACTAATCTATGACAAAGGAGGCAAGGATATACAATGGAGAAAAGAGTCTCTTCAATAAGTGGTGCTGGAAAAACTGGAGAGCTACATGTAAAAGAATGAAATTAGAACACTCCCTAACATCATGCACAAAAATAAACTCAAAATGGCTTAGAGACCTAAATGTAAGACAGGACACTATAAAACTCTTAGAGGAAAACATAGGAAGAATACTCTTTGACATAAATCACAGCAACATCTTTTTTAATCCACCTCCTAGAGTAATGGAAATAAAAACAAAAATAAACAAATGGGACCCAATGAAATTTAAAAGCTTTTGCACAGCAAAGGAGACCATAAACAAAACGAAAAGACAACCCACAGAATGGGAGAAGATATTTGCAAATGAATCATCAGACAAAGGATTAATCTCCAAAATATATAAACAGCTCATGCAGCTCAATATTAAAAAAACAAACAACCCAATCGAAAAATGGGCAGAAGACCTAAATACACGTTTCTCCAAAGAAGACATACAGAAGCACATGAAAAGCTGCTCAACATCACTAATTATTAGAGAAATGCACATCGAAACTACAATGAGGTATCACCTCACACCAGTTAGAATGGGCATCATCAGAAAATCTACAAACAACAAATGTTGGAGAGGGTGTGGAGAAAAGGGAACCCTCTTGCACTGTTGGTGGGAATTAAATTGATACAGGCATTATGGAGAACAGTATGGAGGTTCCTTAAAAAACTAAAAATAGAATTACCATATGACCCAGCAATCCCACTACTGGGCATATACCTAGAGAAAACCATAATTCAAAAAGACACATGCACCCCAATGTTCTTTGCAGCACTATTTATAATAGCCAGGTCATGAAAGCCACCTAAATGTCCATCGACAGATGAATGGATAAAGAAGATGTGGTACATATATACAGTGGAATATTACTCAGCCATAAAAAGGAACAAAATTGGGTCATTTGTAGAGACATGGATGCATCTAGAGCCTGTCATACAGAGTGAAGTAAGTCAGAAAGAGAAAAACAAATACCGTATATTAACACATATATGTGGAGCCTAGAAAATTGTATGGATGAACCAGTTTGTAGAGCAGAAATTGAGTCACAGAAGTAGAGGAAAAAAATGTATGGACACCGAGGGGGGAAAGCGGTGGGGGGTGGGGGTGGTGTGATGAATTGGGAGATTGGGATTGACATGTATACACTGATGTGTATAAAATGGATGACTAATAAGAAAAAGTATAAATTAATAGTATATATATATATATATATATATACATTTACAGAATTTATTATTTTATGAATTGGGTATTATCTGCATTAGCATGGTACAAGGAATATGCTAAATGTTTTAAATTACTTGATCCAAATTTCCCTTCTGCTTTTAAATTTGAGTAAAACACTTCTCAAGATAATATTGTTCATAGTTTAGCATTGTTTCCCCAAATGTGAGAATGTGTCTAATTTGTGGCATTATGTTACTGTGTTTTCTTATTTTATTAAATGATGCCATTTTCTGCCTTTCACACCCAAATAGCATCTGCTAGCCACAAAACCAGAAACACATCTTTGAATTAAATGCTTATTTTATTTTCCCTAGGGACAACAAATTGTAGAATTACCTTCTAAAGATTTACTGTTTCCTTTCCCTTTATCTCAGGCCCCAATATACATTCCAAATGTCCTCTGAATTAACAACCGTCCCATCTGGCTGAGAAGTGATGGACACGGCTCCTTAATCACGCTGTACACTCCGTTCTTGGCACCTCCATACCCGAAAGATATCAACAAATTGGATGGAAGTCAGAGAACAGCAAGAAAAATGATTAAAGAGATAGAGGCACTGACTTATGAGGAAAGATGAAAGAATGAAATCTGTATAGCTTGGCAAAGCAACAGCTGAGGTGGTGTATGATAACTTTCTACAAGCATCTGAAGAATGTAAACACTGAGAGGAGACAGGGAACTTTTTCCTTTTTTTTTTTTTTTTTAAAAAAACTTCTTTATTGGAGTATAACTGCTTTACAATGGTGTGTTACTTTTTAGAATAGTCTAGGGAATAAGCCAAGCAAGAGGACAGAAGTGAATAAATGAGAGAGAGATGCTAAGAGGGGAGGTTTGCTCATCAATTGCAGTTTCTGATAAATTACAAAGTGCAATCTAAAGAAAAGGACTGGCATCTCAGGTTTGTACGTTACCATCAGGGTTGACCTACATTGAGAAAATGGCAAGGGAGAGAATAAGTAGTATTTGTTTGTACATGTACATATAATAGGTGTGCTGTCGTTTTCAGTTTACCAAGTGCTTTCACATGCATTACCTCATCCAAATGTCACAATGACCTTATGCCATTATTAATTCATCTTAAATAAGGACATGATGAGGTTTACTAATGCATACTATTGAGGCAAACAAGAAAGACACAAGTAAAACATCTCTAACCCTGAGTTTACAATCTGTTCACTCTCACGACACTATATTCCAGAATTCCAATACAGTTTAGAGTATACTCATACACAGTTCAGATAAAGAATTTAAGGTGATGTTCTAGGCAATGGCCTGTCTTCATTCTACCTGTTTTCTTGCTGTCCTCTCTTGGAGTAGATTAGATATGAAGTGCTCCCAGGGGGAATTTTTGCGGTGAGTAATCTCTTAAAGCTATAGATGACCCAGTGTGAAAATGATCCCTGATTCAGGTGTCTGGTTACCCCTTTCCCTTGGGTGATGGATTTCAATGCAGCTTCAGACCTTAACTCAGTTAACCGAAGCCCTCAGATCATTCATTAATGCAGTGTTGAGATGCACTTAATATGATATCCCACCCTTTGCAAGGATATTTATTGCATAAACAGAATCAAATTTTTAACGAGATGGAGCTCAAATGTGCTAAGAGATGTCATTTATGTTTTGTTGCCAGGTTTCAGCTTCCTGAATCCTTTCAACCACCTACCACATGCTAGGTCTGTAATGGAGACCTCCATGGAGAATAAACCAGGTGTGAACACTACTGTTTCTAACTAGAGGTTGGTTCTAAATCTACTGAAGTTTTCTGACACTGATGAACTGGAATATGTATGAGCTATGAAGACACCTTTTGCACAGAGTCTGGACAATATTCTCCTTTTCCTTTCCTTTCCCTTCCCTTCGTCCATGAAGTGATTTCCTATTAGCCTTTTCCAAGTTCTTGCTGGAAACAAAAAAGGATGCATTTCTTATCCATTAGGAAACCCAGGGTACCCAAACCATAACAGCCATGTGGAAGAAGTGAAAGAATCAATCCAAAAGTACATAATGTAATGAGAACCAAAGATCTCCCCACTACATCAGGAGAGTCTTCCTTGTAGAATTAAGAGCTTTTAGAAATTTTGCTTTGTCCTGGAATTTGTGGACCTTCACACAAAATGTGTATCCTTCACCTAGAACATATAAAGTCCTGTTCTTAGAGAAAGTAAAGAAATGGGGAAGATTGGCCTTCACTCTAAAACCACGGAATTTATCCCAAATATAAGGAAGTGGTTAGCAGGTAATGGTTTTTGCATAGCAGCCCCTTTTGAAATGCTATCATTAAAATAGTGAAATCTATTTTAGAGCCAGCTCCACCTGTTAGATCTTAGATGGCTGCAAGTTTCTGGAGCATATATGTTCTATAGCAGTATGTCTCAAATTTTAATGTGTTTATGAATCACTGGGGGATCTTCTTAAAGTACAGGTCTTGATATCCTAAGTCTGGGCTAGGGCCTAGGATTCTGAATTTCTAATAAGTTCCCAGAGGATGTTGATGCTGCTGGTCCATGTACTACATTTGGAATAGCAAGACTCCATAGGGCATTTCCATTCTGACTGTACCACGCAGCAGGGAAAAATGGCTGCAAACTGGCCATATACATGGGAAAATTTACTTTTGATTTACATTCTCCATTTCATACGGCATTAACAGAACACATTCAGGTAATGAAGCAGGCACAGATATTTACAGTTTTATTTACAGATAGTTGTTAGAACATTTTCCTTCTTTGAATTCATGCTCAGTTTTTATAAATGTGTTTGTAAACCCATGCCCTTATGAAAATACTATTTCAGAAAAGGGTCTGTAGAAGAATAGCCACAAGGGTCAACTTGTCCCTAGTGGCAAAGGTTTCAAATATAGACCATTGATACTTTTACCAAACAGGGTTAATATGGGGTTGCTATATTTGTTTCTGATGAAAGCATTAATTTCTAAAATATAAAGTGATAATATTTAGCATTTCCTCCTTTTGCCATATAGAAAGCACCTCAAAGGCAAAAAAAAAAAAAAAAAGAAAGAAAGAAAAGAAAAGAAAAAGAAAGGGGCTCTGGCCTGTCTTGACCTCTGAAAGATATCTTTTGCAAGGAATTTTTAAGCTTCAGCCCAAAAAGTGGTCTTCTGAACTTCTTCCTGAGGGTAAAATGCAAACCAGGATGATGAACCTCTCAGTGGCTGTTTTGGGGGGTGAAGGAGGGGCCATCCAGACCCAGTGAATCACCAAAGAAACCGGAGGCCTATCTCTCTGTGAAGCTAAACTTCAAAAAACAAGCCAGGAGACAGAAAGGGAAAAGTGTGACTGCTCTGACAGCAAAAACAAGCAAATATCTCCAGAGGGGATTAGTCCCTCTGCTTCAAAGTAACCAAAACAGAGAAAGCTGAGCCACCTTCACTGGGAACAACTCCTGTCCATCAAACAAGAATGAACTCAGCAAACAGCACCCACGTGCCCGACTCAACAGCCAGGACGGCTAATACCCAGTAACACACTTTCACTATCAAGATTTAACTTCTCAAATCCAATTCCCTTTTATGGAACCATAGGGATGTCAGAGATCATCCAACTCCACCCCCCACTGAAAGCCAGTGTGCCCTTCACATCCAACCTACCGGCCTGTCTTCCAGGTTCTGTTCTAGCAGGAGTGTTCCTGGTTTCACAAAACAACTTTAATTGCTGGAAAGTAGTTCCTTAATTTGGAACCAAATTTTAAGTTTAATTTATGGAGAAAGTTTTGGCCTTTGGAGAGCAAGTCCAATTTCACTTCCATGCAGGAACTCTTCAAATAAAAAGATGGCTATCATATCCCCAAGGCATAGCCCTTTCCCCAGTTTAATCATCTCATATGATGGAATACGGATTTTTTTTTTAACCATCCGATTACCATCTTGTTTCCAACGGCTCTTTTAAAATATATTAGCCAAACATAAGACTCCAGATTTAACCTATTCAGTGCAGAGTAAGTTTGGATTTTTATCTCCCACATTCTCTAGACTATATTTCTAATAGCTCATTGTAAGATCAGTCTAGTCTTTATCAGATGCTGTGTGAACAACTGATGTCTGTTTTTCCTTAAACTGATAGTAAGTTACATTTCCCTAAACCTGTCTCATGCAATGGAAGTACTAATTTAAGTGTGGGACTTCACGTTTATTCCCATTGATATTCAGTTTGTTCACTTTAGCTCACCGTTTAAGCTGACAGCCTTCTGAATTTTTATTTTGTTATTCAGGGTACTGGATAGCCCTCACAAATTTGACTTTTGAAAATTTGATATGCAGGCCCTCTATTTTGTTATCCAAATCACTGCTGAAATTACCAAATAGAAAGAGGCTCAAAGCAGAAATAAATGCAGATTGATAGAGACTTTCAGTATATTTCATCAGCCAAATATTGATTTGCTTAAATGCTCCATCTTCTCTTATTTTCTCTCTTCCATTTACTGGCCTTAAGCAAGGCTCTTGTGTTTGGGGGAACAAACCAGACCTGAAAGAATCCTCACTTTGACTCTGGTTTCTCACCCTTCCAATTTCCTCTGCCTAGAGATAATACCCAAGACTCAAGATAATACTCAAATAAGACAAGACTCAAGCCTAAGTTAGACGTGCTCTAAACCCCCTAAATCTTGGACTACACTATACTACATCTCAGAACATAGAGGATTTCACTGGACACTCAAGGAGGTCAGATTAGAGAGTTAAGTGACTCACACTTTGGGAATTTAAACAATGATTTGAGGCCAGCTATTGCAGTAAGAAACATTCCTCATGGAAGGACTTCAAGGTGTGTTCCTACTAAACATAACATAAAATACAATTTAGAGTTGATAACTTAACTTTAAGGGACAGTGTGGCATCACAGTAAGTCAGCAGTTTAGGCTTTCAATCTGCCCACAGAGTTAGATTTTGTTGAAGGCGAAATGCTCAGCATGGTAACTAATCAGCACACTCTCTCCAAACATCCCCTGCCTTTATTTTCGGTTGCTTGTTACTTCAATTCACATCGATTTATCCTCCCTCACAACTCAACCCACAACTTTCTCATTGCCTGACCTGAGGCATGGATAGCAATTTTCAGTGTAATCAGCCAGAGGATGTAATCAGTGCAATTAACAGATGGATTGGGAATACTACATGAAGCCTAAATTAAAATCCCACTAAAATCACTGTACTGTATCTGTAAATACCCACACTAAATAAATATTTCTTGGGTAAGTTTCTGGCAGTGGGATGATAATTTTAATGGAAAACTTTTAATGAGTTTAGCCCTGATCTGCATCCGTAATTCACTGATTTGGTATACTTTATTGAGCACCTACGGTATGCCTATTCTTATGATGCAACAAAAGTAAAACAGGATGTGGTATCTTTCCTCAAGGAAGATTGGAGCGTTGAAAAAATGAGTCTTAAAGTCATGAAAATGTTCTGTAAACAGTAAAAGACAGTGGTAGGCTAAACATGCAAACAAAAAGACTAGCAGCTTGGGAAGAAGAGTTTTACGTTTGGCTCTGCTACAATCTGTCTGAAATTCTACGGGTCACCGTTATAATCACCCTTAACGCCTTTACCTCTCTTCCTCGCCATTTTCCTTCATTCACAGAACCTCCCATCCCCTTGCTGAACCCATGTGTCTCCTTTGCCTCGCTTATGGAGGAGCAGCTAAATGGTACCAGGAAGGAGGTGGGGTAACAAAAACATATAGCTAGCCTAACTGGTTTCACTTTAATTCATGACCAAAAGTTCATTTGGACACTAATCGCTGCCAAAATACTATTATTGGGAGGTCTGAGGTTTACAAGTGGAGCTTCAAGGTTATTGCCTCTTCTGATGTAGGTACAAAACTTTCCAATGGCTTTGTGACTGGTGCTCAGACCTCAGCAATGAAATTCATGTTGTTAATTTATTTTCTTGTTGAACTTTATAAAAGATTTTAAACAAGAAACACATGGTGTACATGAATGTGGTAGATTCCATTCTTAGCTTATTTTTCTTAGTGGACAGCATGTCTCCCATGATATCAGTAGTAAACTAGACTAATGGGAACTATAGATGGAAAAGATACATAGGCTGCGTTTCACACTATCCATTATTTGTCATTTGGAGTTTCATTTAAACTGGTTAGCTAAATGCACACAGTTATTCCAAGAAATCCTCATTCCTATACCCGATTATTTCTTTTTAAATAATCAGTGTAAAAATACAATAAAGCATTTCTGAGTGCAGCTGATTTGGAACATATGAAATATACTTTCAACTGAAAAGTCAAAAATTTTTAGAATTTGTCCTGGAATGTAATTTCTATGAAGATTAAATTAAGTTAATGCTTCTAATATATCCAGTGAGTTACTTCTGTCTAGAATGGGATGAAAGAGATAAACATTCTTACACAATGGGGAGGGGGCTTCTGAGACTTCTTCCTGGGTGTCACTACTTAAAGTTCTTCCGCCATCTCACAGCCCTAAAAAACCAGATTAAATGGTGTCTAAACTCAGCTCTCTAGCATCTAATTCTGCATCTACCTGATTTCTCAGCTCTTTCCTCAATGCCATATGACTCCCTGCTCTCCAAAATCTTTAGAAGATTGTCTTTGGATGGCTAGCTTCCTTTAATATGACCCTAACACCACAGATTTGTTTAGCCTCGTTTTGAACACTGTGTAAATGAAATCATATGGGTTTCATGCACATTGAGTATTTAGTTATAATTATGCTGACAAATATAAATTTAGAAATATAAGAATATTCTAGCCAAATTTTACTAGGGAAAATGCCCCCCAAAAATGCCCATTTTGGTTTCATGCAATGAAAAAGTTTTCAATTGAAAATCGGTATCAGTATGATAGGAGAAGAAACATATTATATAAGTTAGGCTACAGGTTAGGCTGCTATAACAAAGAAGTAGAAAAATACAGTGATATATATAACAGAGAAATTGATCCCTTACATAAAAGTCTAGGTAGATGACTTAGGTATGGTATGGTGGTTTGATTTGGTATGTTTTGGTATGATTTGGGTTCGAGGGTATTGGGTATTGTCAGTCTGCCATTTTCCACATGTGGCTTCCATTTCACGATCCAAGATGTTTTAGGTTCCATCATTATGAACACATTTCGGCTAGAAGGAATGAGGAAGGACATATCTCCTCCTCTTAAGAAAACAGCCTCAAACTTGAACATAACCATTCCTGCTCACTTTCTATTAACCAGAACGTAGTCACTGGACCATACCTTTCTGCAAGGGAAGCTTGGAAATGTATTCTTTATCTGGGTGGCCATGTGCCCAGAGAAAAGTTCTATTACTGCAAAAGAAGGGAAGAATAGATATTGAAAAACAACTAACAGTTAATGCCATATACATCAAGTTTTTGCTCTAAAAAACAATGGTTGGATTTGTCCTATGTATCTTACAAAAACTGTATTATTGCACAACTGATACAAATGTATAGTTTGTACAGTTAGCGTAATTGAAGATTATATATTTTATGTGTTGGCTTGTTTAATATCTATCTCTTCTACTAGACTCTAAGATCCAAAAGGGGAGAGATCATGTCTATCTTGTGAACCATTTTGTAATAATTTTTTTAATAGATCTTTGTTGGGGTATAATTGCTTCACAATACTGTGTTAGTTTCTGTTGCACAACAAAGCGAATCAGCTATATGCATACACATGTCCCCATATACTCTCCCTCTTGAGCCTCCCGCCCATCTTCCTTATCCCGCCCCTCTGGGTCATTGCAATGCACTCAGCCGATCTCCCTGTGCTATGCTGCTGCTTCCCACCAGACAACTATTTTACATTCGGTAGTGTATATATCTCAATGCTACTCTCACTTCGCCCCAGCTTTGACCTCCCATCCCACGTCCTCAAGTCCATTTACTATGTCTACCTCTTTATTCCTGCCCTGAAACTAGGTTCAGCAGTACCATTTTTTCTTTTTTTTAAGATTCCATATATATGCATTAGCATATGGTATTTGTTTTTCTCTTTCTGACTTACTTCACTCTGTATGACAGACTCCAGGTCCATCCACGTCACTACAAATAACTCAATTTTGTTTCTTTTTATGGCTGAGTAATATTCCACTGTATATATGTGCCACAGCTTCTTTATCCATTCATCTGTCGATGGACATTTAGGTTGGTTCCATGCCCTGGCTATTGTAAATAATGCTGCAATAAACACTGTGGTACATGTCTCTTTTTGAATTATGGTTTTCTTAGGGTATATGCCAAGTAGTGGGATTGCTGGGTCATATGATAGTTCTATTTTTAGTTTTTTAAGGAACCTCCATACTGTTCTCCATAGTGGCTGTATCAATTTACATTCCAACCAACAGTGCAGAAGGGTTCCCTTTTCACCCTTTCCAGCATTTATTGTTTCTAGATTTTTTGATAATGGCCATTCTGACCGGCGTGAGGTGATACCTCATTGTAGTTTTGATTTGCATTTCCCTAATAATTAGTGATGTTGAGCATCTTTTCATGTACCTCTTGGCCACCTGTATGTCTTCCTTGGTGAAACGTCTATTTAGGTCTTCTGCCCAATTTTTAACTGGATTGTTTGTTTTTTTTGATATTGAGCTCGATGAGCTGTTTGTATATTTTACAGATTAATCCTTTGTCTGTTGTTTCATTTGGAAATGTTTTCTCGCATTCTGAGGGTTATCTTCTTGTCTTGTTTATGGTTTCCTTTGCTGTGTAAAAGCTTTTAAGTTTCATTAAGTCCCATTTGTTTATTTTTATTTCCATTACTCTAGGAGGTGGATCAAAAAAGATCTTGCTGTGGTTCATGTCAAAGAGTGTTTTTCCTATGTTGTCCTCTAAGAGTTTTATAGTATCTGGCCTTACATTTAGGTCTTTAATCCATTTGGAGTTTATTTTTGGGTATGGTTAGGTAGTGTTCTAATTTCATTCTTTTACTTGTAGCTGTCCAGTTTTCCCAGCACCACTTATTGAAGAGGCTGCCTTTTCTCCATTGTATATTCTTGCCTCCTTTGTTGTAAATTAGGTGCCCATATGTGTGTGGGTTTATCTCTGGGCATTCTATCCTGTACCATTGATCTATATTTCTGTTTTTGTGCCAGTACCATATGGTCTTGGTTACTGTAGCTTTGTGTTATAGTTTGAAGTCAGAGGGTATGATTCCCCCAACTCCGTTTTCCTTTCTCAAGATTGCTTTTGCTATTTGGGGTCTTCTGTGTTTCCATAGGAATTGTAAAATTTTTTGTTCTAATTCTGTGAAGAATGCCGTTCGTAGTTTGATAGGGATTGCATTGAATCTGTAGATTGTTTTTGGTAATATAGTCATTTTCACAATACTGATTCTTCCTATCCAAGAACATGGTATATTTCTCCATCTGTTTATGTCATCTTTGATTTCTTTCATCAGTGTTTTATACTTTTCTGAGTACAACTCTTTTGCCTCCTTAGGCAGGTTCATTCCTAGGTATTTTAGATACCTAACTCCGCGTCTTCCCACACCACCATCTTGACTCTGTCTCCCTCCCATTTTGTAATCTTTCTATCACAAATAATTATTTGTTTAATAAATGAATATGTGAAGGACTCCACATTGAACAGTGCTGACCCCTAAGTTCTTTACCAAGATCCATGGACTCCCAAAGTTGGTGGTTATGAAAAGGAATCAAAACAGTGGCGTGAGTATCATAAGAAAGTTTCTACCAAGATCTATAGCTAACTAAGTGTTCCAGGCCCAAAGTGTGCTCAGATTCAGTCTGGTCATAAGGAAACTTGTGACTTAGTCTGTGCCTCATGTGTAAAGCTGGTTCCTGTGTCTTGTTCCTACCACACACTTGTTTCTACCAATTTCAGATTCCCTTTTTAACTGAACATGCCCATTTGCTTAGGTATCCATTCCTGAAAATGAAAATATCCTTGTGTGCGTTTGCAAGCCACAATGTTTTATGAGGATGAGTTCTCCCTCAATGCCAAAAATAAGCCAATAATGTGCACCCTGTATTTGTGTTTTTTGAAAAAGTGTCTTAAAACAGTCAGGCGCTTAAGCTTAGAGTCAGTAATATAAGTGGGGTCATCTTTCATAATAATTGTGTCATAATTTTGCAAGAAATATATCAAGTGTCCACTGCATGGGTGAGCAAAATCATATGAGAAGGCTGCCTAGTGTATTCACTTCCATTACTTCTAGTCACAAGAGTCTCTGGTTTAGCTTAGAAATCATTCTTGTATGTCATTCAGGCAGAGGCAGAAGCACTGCTGAATGGGAGAAAGAGAAAAGGAGACAGACAGACAGAGACAGAGAATGCAAGGATAATTGTCTTGCTACATGTCATTGGCCAGGGTCAGACCAAGGGCATATACAGAGACACCATGTCTATTCATCAGCCATTTCAATGCTATATGACTTGGAGAGGTGAAGCAGCAGGACTCTAAGAAGCTACAATCAGGCAGTGTCTCAGCCACTGTTTTTTTGATCTGGACATTTTCCTATTCTTCTTTAATAGCTATGAAACTGAATGCACTTCCTAGTCCCAGCATCCATTTGGTCTCCTCTCTGACAGCCCAGGTAAGATGGCGGAAGCACTACGCTTCCACAGCTGACAGCTTGGTTTCTGGACCCACAATCACGCCAATCAGTGCTTCCTGCACAAAACCTTTCCAACAACTCCAAAGCCAAAGGCCCCAGTTGATGCCACCAGATTTCTCTTTCAGCTCAAGTCTTACAATTAGGCAGCTTTGTGTTTTTTCACACTTATGCATTATGATGTTTATTTAGGCTGTGCACAATAGTCTCCAAGAATATGCTTCCCCAATCCATGCCTTCCTCTTACTCAGCAATGTTGCTAAAGAACGCAGAGATATTCAATGAAGGTCACAAGCAATACTGGTCCTTAAGGCAACAGGCAACAGTTTATTTTCCTACAGCTTTTTACTGGAAGAAGCACAATATAGAAACCTCCATGGAGCTTCATGCCCTGCTTTGCCTTTACAGCCTGGCTACGCATCCTGATACAAAAAGCATCTAAGCATTTTGCTCTTGTAGCTGTGCCTTCAGAGAAATTGTGTGATGAAACCCACCCATAACAAGACATAGACCCCCCCAACCCACCATATATTGTTAAAATAAGAAGTGGTCATTTCTGTTGCCACTATAATAACAAGAAGCTTTAGGGACTTCCCTGGTGGCGCAGTGGTTAAGAATCTGCCTGCCAATGCAGGGGACACAGGTTCAAGCCCTGCTCCAGGAAGATCCCACATGCCGCAGAGCAACTAAGCCCATGTGCCACAACTACTGAGCCTGCGCTCTAGAGCCCGTGAGCCACAACTACTGAAGCCCACGTGCCTAGAGCCCATGCTGAGCAACAAGAAAAGCCACCACAATGAGAAGCCTGCGCACCGCAACCAAGAGTAGCCCCTGCTTGCTGAAGCTAGAGAATGCCCACGCACAGCAATGAAGACCCAACACAGCCAAAAGTAAATAAATAAATTTATTTTTTAAAAAAGTTTTATTGTAGCCTCTGATATTGACAGCTATACAATAAATGTGTAAGAACATTTCAGACATAAGTAAAAGCTGTGATCATATTTTTCTCCCTATACAAAGCAGTTCTCAAAAGCACCAAAAGCCCAGCAGTCAAAATGAAAATAAAAACTCAAAATTGAACATAAACTTACGAATCTCATTCTTGATGGAAGAATGACACTTAAGATTTAACACAGGATGTATAGCATACACATTTCTGCTCTGTGGGGGTGGATCAGAGGGGACAAGAGAAGGATTTGTGTTTCTGTTGCACTCCAATTAAGAAATGAAGGTTTTTAGGTTTTAGAAATGAAGGTAGAAACACAGTAAGAAGGCAAGACAAAGGTTGCTAGGGATCCTTAGGGAAAAGTAAGCAAAAACAAGGTGTTCTTAGGATGTTAGGTAATACAAACAATCAACATTTTGCAGAATATTGGAGGGTGCAAGTATCTGTAAGAATCAATAGAAAACAGTTCCACTTAAAGTGAACTTTTAGCATTTGAAGACACAATTCTGACTATGCTGATATACAGTATTGTGGACTCAGAAATTAAATAAACTGTCTTCAAAAATCCATCGGACAGAGTTGATCCTCTCAAGAGTTTAGTGAGTAGGTAGAGGTAATGTAGAGTGCCTCCAAGAATATGGACATCAGTTTACCCACTGAGAGTGAAATTAGCAAGAAGCGACACAGACTAGAAGAGATTAGTCATCTGTAGAAGTGCCAAAGAGAGTTTATAAAATGTGAAGCTAAGCAGATTTGGAAGTACCCAAGTTTAAGTAAGATGGCTTGGCAAAGGCTTACAAAAACAGGACTAGAAAAGGAAAGGGGAAACCCAGTCACATGATTATAACCAACCTGAGGAAAAAAAAGAAAATGGTTTGCATAGGTACATAAAGGAAGCCAAGTGGCAAGGAAATGATGTCAGTGTATCTTTGGCATAATAGAGGTCAGAGGGTTCCTTGATGAGCAAACATGGATCGCTGGTTGGCACATTTATATCTACTGATGGAATGGAGTGCAGATTATACCATTATATCTTGATGTACTTCACCACCAAGAAAAATCTACCTGAATTGCACTGTTCTTGCTCCATGCTCACGTAGCAACTTTCTGATTAATGTAACTGGCTCCCCATGCAGATTTTCTAATAGAGGAGGAGATGCAGTGGCAAGCTGACATGAATTTTTGCTCAGCCTGAGACTTCCACTAACTTCTCTACGATTCAGTTTTCACCTCTATAAACTGGAGTTAATAACAATGTGTGTGCATGAGAATTAAATTAATTAATACATGTAAAGTATTTAGAGTAGTGCTAGAAATACACCTGAATTCCAATTAAATGTAAATCTTATCATTGTTGTTACAAATTATTATGCTGACAAGAAGTTGAGTTAGAGAGGTGGGAATTAGTCCCCAAGACTTGATCATCTTTGAGGACAGTGGCAAAGACGTATAATGTTGGGGACCTTTGCAAGATACTTCCACTTTGTGAAGACTTAGCCAAACTATCTCCTTTTATCTGCTTCTCTTCTGCATCCCTCCAAAATTGTTCATGGTTTGTAGGATGCCATTTTGTTTTTAAAAAGCCAGGGGAGGGGGTGCACTTCTTCTACAGCCAGACTTGGTACTCATAGTATATAAGATCCTTATCCTGAATAACTTTGCATTTCAAATGAGATGAAAATGAGTTTGGGGGACCACAGATTAGGAGTCAGCAAGCTTTTACTGCCCAGGGACAGATAGTGAATATTTTTAGCTTTGTAGGTGATATTATCTTGGGCACAACTATTAAACACTAAAGTTGTATCATGAAAGCAGCCAGAGAAAACACATATACTGATGTTCCAATAAAACTTTATTTACAAAAGCAGGTTATAAGCTGTATTTGGTTCATAGGCTGTTGTTACTGATCCCTACTATTGATTAAAAGAGACTGCAGATACACTATTAACCAATCACAACGGAAATGGAAATGACTTAGAACTTGATTTGGACAAACTGTGATTATCTAGCTATCTGGCTATTTACCTACCTACCTGCCTGTTTATGAATTAGTGAAATGTGAATACTGAGTGTATATTTGATATTAAGGAATTATTGTTAGTGAACAGAGTGATAATGGTTTTAAGGTTATGTTTTAAAATGCCCCTATCTTTTAGAGAAATGTACTGAAATATGTTTAGATTAAATGATATGAAGACTCACTTTAAGATTATTGGAAGAGAGATGGGGTGGGAATATAGATGAAACAAAATTACTCAGGAATTGGTAATTGCTGAAACTTGATCAATACATAAGATTCTGTCTACTTTTCAATGTTTTAGATTTTCTAAAATGTTTGAGGTATTAAAAATATGAAATGCAGAATCTCTCTCTCTCTCTCTTTCTCACACACACACACGCATGTGTGCGCGTGCCTGCAAACTCACACAGTGAGATGCAGATTGACAGCTCAAAGAAAGGAGGGAAAAACAAAGTTTGAGATAGAGCTAAGCAGATGGTATATATGACATAGAATGTATTGTGCTGACTTCAAAACTATTGTCTTAAGTTATGTAAAATTATAGTTTAATAAGAGGTGCAGTAGAATGCAATTCTGCTGAAAAATGAAGATTCTGGTCATAGGTCTAGTAGATAGGGTACCATTTTCTAAATTTGGGCAAAGGAACCAACAGAAGATAGGAAAACTAGGCATAATTTCCTCTTAGAGGGGTTCAATGTTGGAACCCAACCCATGCAAGGAAAACTAACAATGGAAGTTGGGTGTGAGATGTGCGATCCATTTCTAATTACGGTTTACAAAGCAAAACTACAGACTTTTTCACATGGTGTTCTCTCGCCTGCCAAACTCTCCCCACCAATTTAAGCCTTGTTCAAATGTCACTTTGAGGCAGGATTTTACTCCCTAATTCTCTGCTTTTAACAGTCGTATCTTGTTGTATCATAATTTATCTGTTTACTGGTGTATTATCTCACCCCAACTATGTCAGAACCCATTGAAACAGAGACATCTTCTTGGTGTCCTTTGTAGACTACATGGGGCCTAATTCACTACAAATCATCAAAAAATGTCTTGAATGAGTCCATGTTTATTAACAGAGGAGAATCACTACTAGGCACTGTAGATCCTATACAAACCCACAAGGTCACACCTGGTCCTCAAAAGGTTATATTAGACTCTTCCCTTTCTCCTTGTAAAATTATACCTACCTAGGCCCATTCATAGTTACCTCTATTGTTAATTCTTTTCCAACCATCTTTTCCTTTCCCTTTGCAATACCCCCTTGGATTGTGTGTGTGTGTTTGTGTGTGTGTGTGTGTGTGTGTTCTAATACAGCACTTTTAGACCACTTCTAGTTGAGGTTATTTCTCTTGTCTTCACTGAATTCTGATCTTTGGAGGGTAGGGGCTATGCACAGCACAGTATCTTATGTGGTATCAATTCTCAATACATTTGTTTGAATGAACAAATGAAGGAATGAGTTGGATTGCTTTATCTGTACAACTCAAACTTCAAATTGATGTCAAGAGTTTCCTAGTAAACCTTTTAATCAATTTATCAAGTCTCTTTTCCAGAACCTGCCTGACCTGAAAAAATTCCCTTAGGAGGTTTCTCTCCACTTTTAAGACATTTTCAATCTACCTGCCTGTTGGCAGTTAATTTCTTCATCTCTTGCTATCTCAACAATACTAAAATAATTCCCATGTTTCTTAAAAAATTGCCCATGTTTCCTAACTTGCTGCTTTTCTAATAACTACTTTTCAAATTCCTTCTCTCTGCTTTTACCCCCTGAGCATACCTCTGTACTTGTCACCTCAGCCTTGCATAAAGCCAGTCCACAGTGACCCAGTAAATATTTTATGTTCTTATAATCAAAGGTGCTTTATTATTACACTCACCACAAGCAGACTTGCAAGAACAAATTCATTTGAAAGATGAATGCTTTTATTATTCTAGTGCTGATGACAGTGGTTTTCTTATTTTTACTTTTCTTTCTAGCACTCCATCCCCTCAGTTTACCTTCCTTTTCTCTGTTATTTTTATGATCCAGGATTTCTATAACATTTCCATATCAAATTTATTTATTTGAAAGTCTTTTCAAATAGTTTGTTGCTTTTCAATTTTGGATTCCTGCCTTTTTAATGCTGGAGAAGGAAATTCCTAATGTCTGGAGTTCAACTTCCTAATTTTTACAGTCTAAGGATGATGCTTTTTTTCTTGAATTAAAAAAAAGGGGAGAAAAAAAGGAGAAGACAAAAAAAAGGAAGCAGGCAGCTGATAGAGCCCACTGCACAGAGTCACACCACCAGTAAATTACCTGATAGCCCGGACACTAAATTACCAACAAGTTATACTGCCAGTTATTTATCCCAGATCTGTTCTGTCACAGCACACAGCAGTGTGAGTTGGGTCCAAACTACTATGTAATAAAATTTAGGCGCTCCAAGACGCTCCTGCATGGTTGTACAAATAAGAGCTCTGTAAAAGCTTTGGTGGGAAGAATGTGACTTCTGAGATTAAATACAGCTGAGATGCAACCACCATTAAAATCAATAATATGACTTCAGACAGGGCTCATTTTAGACTTGAAGAGAGGCTCCTATAGCATAGCGTTTAGAAGCACAGACTTAGAAGCCAGGCTGCCTGGGTTGAAAAGCCAGCACTGCCACTTAGCAGACATGAGCCAGTTATTGAAAAGATTTATGCTCAATTTCCTCATCTATGAAATGGGGTAATGATAGTATGTATCTCATAAAGTAATTGTGAAGATCAAATGAGTTAATATAAGTAAAACACTTAGGATAGCACCTGCCACAGCAAATGTTAATTATATAATATAATATAACATAATATAATATAATATCGACTGATTCATGTATTTGGATCATGTACAAACCAAAGAGATCAGGTAGCTTATTGCCTAAGGATGCTTTCATATGAGCTGCTGAAGGGTGTCTGCTGCAATCAATAATAATTGTTACTTGCAGGTCTTGTGATCAAATTATTCCTTCCAAGGCAAGACTCCGTATAATTTACTGTAATTCAGTTGCATGACATTCTCTCCCTAGCCAGCAATTGTTCTCAAATTATCCTCATATCGGTTTAGAATAATCCAATTTGACCCTTACTTAACTGTTGCCAGAAAGATTAAACTAAAGTCTTTGGCAGCCCAAAATGCAAGAGCTCAGACCAACAGTCCTGGACTAATCCCTGTTATCCGCAGCCTTAGGGCAGATCTGTACCCTGCCCAAGGAACACCTTGGTAGGCACTTGGCCCAATTCTTTGAATGCTCCGTGACTAAGCTGTGAAAGGTCTAGCTCAGGGGAACAGAAGCTCAAGGCACCACTAAAGCTTCCTCCAAAACAAATCCTTGGCAAGATGAGTTTATTTCTGGTTTAACCCCCTGAAGTATCTACATGTTGAAGTTCTGAAAGCTGTAGGTATTAAAACAAAGCATTTTGACCATTGAAACTTAGATGGTATATTCCCAAATGTCTCCAAAGCAAGCATAAAGCCATGGTAGTTCAAGAAAAACGTGGGATTATAGAAACTTTTGCAAAATGTGGGGAAAATAAAATGTTAGCAACTTTGCAGTTTGATACTTTAGGGCAAGCATTGGAAAAACATGCACACCTGTGAACTCTGAAGCATTCCATATTGTACATAATGTTTGATTAATCACCAAAGTGATTATGCTAAGTGGCACCCACAGTAATTTAAGCAGATATACAAATGGTTTGTAATTACAGGATATTGGACTCTATAATTCATTGCTTAGCAAAGAGGTATTTGTTGCATAATTACTGTATCTTTGTGAGAGATCTGCCGTACATTTATGGTGTAGTTTATCCTGAGCTTGCAGGCTACTGGCCATCTTTGGTTCCCTCATGCCTGAACTTGAGAATCTTCAGTGAGGGTGAAAGCTGCAGTTAGCTGGCAGAGGAAGCACTCTAAACTATTTGAGAAGGCGGAGAACATGGAGATTTACGGTAACAATATTCATAAGGCAAATACAGTTAACGCTTGATTTTTCCACACCACTGAAGGGCAGCATCGGCGTGCTAATAGGGAAGTTCAAACACTATGAGTAGTTTAACTCAAGTCATGGTCTTCCATGGGCTCATTCTGTGGACTCCAGGAGTGTACATCTAATATGGCTTGGTAGTAAGAAACTATGCCCAAGGTACACTGGAAAATACATATATACCCCCCATAAAGATAATAATACAGAGTTGAGCTAAAGCGAAAAGCTGACAGGGAAGAATAAAAGTTGCTATTTTTTTTTTTTAATCTAACTTTTTCCTATACCCTATAAATATAATGAATACATTTATTCATGCCTGTGAAACTGGTTTCTAGATAATTGTGTCCAATTGTCCACTACCACTAAGTAGAGAGCAAAAAATAAGTGCTATGTGAAAGAGAGAGAGGGAGGGAGAGAGGGAAATAGCAAAAGGAGATTTAAACAGGACGGCTTCAGAGTATTTGAGGGTTTTTTTTTTAATAATGAATAACAATACTGAGATCCACACACAAATAATCCAGTTAACAGAAAGAAATAAGCAGCTGAGTAAGAGATTTACATATGACGGTAAATGGAAATTTTGAGATTTCTGGATTTCCATAATAATGACAGTCCTGTGGATAGAGAAAGAGTGTCTGTGGGTAGAAGACTGTTGAGCTCTAGGGAGCACAAGTAGTCAGGGGCATCTTGGGGGTATTTGGTATCATCTCTGGGAAAGATAAAGACAATGGGCAGCCAATCTCTTCTAATCGTGAGAATGTATGAGATTCATACTTGTACTCATACTCAAAGGTTGTGTGCATTGGTTACATCAAATACTTTGAGAAAATTATGACCTTCAAATTAAATAATAAATATCTCGATATTAGTAAGAGAGGAATGAAGTTAACAGGAATGAATAACATATAATGAATGCTTTCAGGCAAAAAAGATAAATGTATCTGAAAATCTTCTCTTACATCAAGAAATTCAATTTGTCTGGTTAGGACAGGAGGTACAGTATCTGGGTATATTAAAATAATGCCATGTTAGGCATTCCTAATCTTACTGTTTTGGTTAGACACAGGCAAATAATATGTAAATAAATAGTAAAGGTTAATACTTTATTCTAGCTCTATGGACATCAATCACAAATGAACACAAATTTTGTTTTTGTTTGTTACCAGGAAGAAAAGATTAAACTATGCCCACACAGTTTTTAGTAAACTTATATATCTAAAATGAGAGGTTTTTGTTAAAAAGGTACACAGAAACCATGAAGGTGTTGGAGATAGTATGTTTTAGAAGTCTCTAGGCATCTCTTCTATGATCTTTCCATCTCAGCCCTTGTGGAGTAGAGAGTTTCCTAATATGACCACCTGACCATGGTGAGGGGTCAGTGTAGACTTGTTAGAGACACAGAGTATGAACTTAAAGACATGATCCAAAGTTACTTGAACACGTATACTGATGGAAAGATGCATATTTAGATATAAAGATAAAAACTACATGTTAGAATGATGTTCTAAAATATCTCAATTTCATATATCCTTTCTCACTGTTTAAGTAAACCTCCCAAATTTGTGGTAATTTCCATTATTTTAACAATTAATCAGCATTTTACACTTCAGGCATAGAAACGTTTTTCAGATGACATTTCCATTTTAAACTTAAAAGTATCACCAAACATATATTGCAACTACATAGAAAAATTTGAAACATTTTTTAAATTCAAAAGAGACTTGCAAACTTACATTATTAGGTTTTCCTCCTCTCTTATAGTTTCAGCCTTAGCATTTGTACACATGACTATAGCAGCTATTGCCTCTCTTTTTGTCTTTGATTAAACACCATCCTCAGTGAAGTCCTCCTTGACTGCCCTTAAAAAAATTGCAGACCTCTCTGTGATTACCACCCCTGTACTCTGTGTGCCCTCTTCCATGCTCTATTTATCACCAGTTGATATATTATACATTTTACCTACTTACTACTACTTGGCTCCCTCTGCAAAAAATGCAAGCTCTATAAGAGGTTGGAATTGTTTTGTATTTTTGCTCACTCTAAATCCTCAGCACCTAGAAGACTGTGGTCTATAATTGGCTTCCATTAAATATTTGTTGAATAAATAGATCTACTCCTATGATTTCAATTGAAATTTTTATATGGTTACCAAATTTGTTTCTTTAGCCTAGGACTCTCTCCTAAATTTAAAATCCATATATTTAACTGTCTGTTTGAATCACCCCAAAACATCTCAAACTCAGCATACCTAAGACCGAATTCAGTATCTTGCCTCCCCACATCTCTGCATCACCTCCTCTGCCTCCTATAATCTTTTATAATCTCTTCTATAGTGAATATCAACCATCTATCCAGTTACCAAGTGAAAAAATCTTGAAATTATACCACAAATTCTTATTGCTAGATCCTCACCTGCTCTTGTATCAGTCTCCTCCCTTTATTAACTTGTCTTAGTACCTTTGTTGAGGTACCGTTGTCCAAATAACTACAGTAGGCTTTTAATTGGTCTTGTTTCTCATCTCACCTCTCAATGTTCTCTATTCTACTGTGCAAAAGAAAAAAAAAAATCCAAATCTGGTCATGTCACTCTCTCTTACAAACATTCAGTAGAGGTCAGTGACTACAAGCCACTTAGTATAATAAAGAGACCTTATTATGATGTAGCCTTTATTCATCTCCACAGCCTAAGTTTTCCATGTACTTTGAGTTCAATCTCAATGTCAGCCTCGTTTCCAATTCATAGGTTGCTTATCTATGCTCTTACTCATGTTCATCCTTTAACAAAGAAAGCTGTTCTTTAATCTGCAAGCTCCATCTCATTTTTAAGATTTAGCCAAACTCTACTTCTTCTACTAATATTATTCTCCTTTGCTCAGAGAGAATTCATAACTTCTTCCTTTACACTGTGTCCTGTATATACTCTGACCATAGAATTATACATTTATTGTACTCATTCTTATATATTTCTACTCTGTATTACTAGAATATAAGCTCTTAGAGACACGGACTATACCTTACTCATCTTTGCAACCTCAGTATCCCCCGTAGTGGTGGAAACAAATACCTTAGCTAAGTCAATGAATGAATGAAGAACTATGAGTTTGGGTAGAAGTATGACACAATCAGAATGTGGAAGGAACTCAACAGTTTAAAATATGCATAAAAGAAATTACAGAGTCATTGTAAGTTCGTGAACAAGAAGTGATAGAATGCAATTCCTTTTTTAGAAAATTTGAATCTATTACCAGCATTAAGGTGCTTCAAGTGGAATGAAGACAAGGTCTAGCAATTAGGAAGCCACTAAAGGAATCTAGAAATAAGATAGGAAAAAACAAACAAACAAACAAAAACCTATTCACCTGTCTGAATTAGTTGCTACCACTGTATCTCTCCATGTCATTACACTTCAAATATGTGAAGAGCGCCTGTTTGCTTCTCCCATCAGATTAGCTTCCAAGGTCAGGGCTGTGTATTATTTGTCATCATATGCAAATATTTGCCACAATGTCTGACAAATGGCAGAAAACACAAACATTTTGCATGAATGAGTGAGTGAAGAAAAATAACAGCCCAGATGAGGGTTATGGCAGTGAGAAAGAAAGAAAGGAAGATGATGTGCAAAATTCCAATGGAAGATTTTCTGCTGAGGTGTTGCCTCTTAGTGTTCTAGGCATGGCCTCAGTGCTCATTCATTACACATTATCTCTTCATTTCATTAGGATGTCTTCCTTTTTCTTGCTCTTGATGGCTACATCTCTGCCTCAGTGCTTGGCTGGCCTTTTGGTGAATAAGCATTCAATAAATCCTGATTGAATTATAGTCTAAGTCTAGGCTTTTGACAGCCACTCTTCCTGCTAATCAATTCAAATCGTATCCTTAAATTCTATACTTATCTTCTACCATGTCCATGTCCCACTAAAAAGCTTCCCTCAGCTCATCTCTATCCCATCCACCTAGAACTGCTTTGCTACAGCACCCACTCTACCACATCCTCCCACCTTCACATGCTCCCTGTGAGTGCCCTTTCACTCAAGCCATAACAAAATGCCAGGACTCTTCCTGGTCCCTTTCTACTCAGCATCATATAAAAGTGTCATATCTTGAAAATCTGGGCCTTAAATCTATGATCCTTGGATGCCCACCCAAGTGACTTTAGGTAGGACTCTATTTTTATTTGAGGTTGATTAACTGCCATGATTTGGTCCAAAAGCAAAGGCTCAAGTGTTGAATGGTATGCACTTTGACCATGTCTTTGTCTGTGGCTGCTGTGTATTTTCTCTAATACAGTGAAAGGCATCAGATTAGTCAACATATCTATGTATACATATTTATGTATAAGGCATACCAGATAATTGTTTTAAAGCAATTTAATTAATTTTTCTGATAATGAAAGTGATAATATAGTTATTGGAAAAAATTCATGCACAAACATAATGAGAAAAATAAATATTATCTGAAGTTCTACCACCCAGAGATAATCATTGCCAATGTTTTATAGGCATTATTCCAGACATTTTTTTCAAGTTCTATATAAATAGGAGAATATACATATGATTATATATATATATATATCCATATTCCCAAATTAGATCATGTTATGTATTCAGACTTTGAAATTTGTGTTTTTCTTCTTTAACAATGGATTATGGAACTCTTCTCATGACAAATTTTAAACGTATATCTAACTTATCATTGTTAAATGTTGCTTATTACAGTGTTGTGTCAATAGTTAGTTAACCAGTCTTTATTACAGGGTATTTTTCTCATCTCCACTTTTTTCTTTTTACATTATAATGTATGCTATGATGCTTGTTTCTGCACATATACCTTGGTTTCCTTCTCTGATTAGATGGTTTGGACAAATTCCATGAAGCAGAATTTATAATACAATGATCCATAAGATTGTTGGATTCTAAGCACCCGACTATTTTAGTAACTTCCTTTCCCTCTGGTTGGCAAGAGACTACATGTCCCTGTGGATTGCTTTCTAGTACCAAAGAACTGATCTAGAATAATATCATTAAAAACTGGAATTACATGGATTTTTTTAATAGTAACTAATATTGTTTGATTCCTTTTTTTTGTTTTTTATTTTGGATTTTAGTTATATGGAATGAAGACATAGTAGAGGGGTTGAAAAGCATATCCTAAAGTAATTTAATAGCTGAATGGCTAGTTGTGTTTTTCTTAATCAAGTAAGTACATTAGGATAGGACATGGGCTATGAATATTAATTATAGTAAACTTCAGGGTGAGTTCTTCCAAATACCACTTTCAAACAGAAAAACTGTGGACTTTGGTGTTGAACTTAATCAATGCTGACTGATGGTTTTTAGGGCCAAGTAGGACAAACTGCAGGACAATTAAAGAGCAAAGAATTGGGTTTTACATGTAGTACATACCCAATTCATGCACAAAGGAACTAATTATCGTAAACTTTCTGACGTATATATTGCACCATATACAGAAGCTCAAGGCTGCAGGCAGTGGCAACATTTTCAATATTTCAAAAGAGAATTCTAAAAAAATGAATATAAAATAAAAATAAGAAGAAGAAAGAAAAGCACCACTGAAACAAATTCTCAAGTACACAAATGTCAGGAATTTCACATTTCTGGTGCCCATGGTGACTGTAATTTGGCCCCACTGTGCACATGTAATCATTTAGATTTAAGAGCATATTTGGTAAGATGAAATGTTACATATGCTCAAGGGAAGAACAGTTATGGTTGCTGTGGGAAACAGAACTCTGAATTTCCTGATTTTTGTGCTGTGAAATCTCAGCCATCAGGTTGCATCAGCATCATTTGCTACATTTAATAATAGCTTGCTCCATTGTTGCTTTCAAGAGAGAAAGGCTTTTCCCCCTTTCTCCTAATATATTTAAAGTGATGGGATTTATTTGAAATTGAATTAACCAGAAAACACAGGTTCTTTATCAGATATAAGTGACAAGCAATAAGCCTGCATTCTGCCTCCAATTAAACAAGTGAAATAGTAGTTAAAATGTTCTTTAAATTTTTAAAATATTAAATGTGTACTAACTGGGTTAACAGACATAACACCTATAAATTATCTTATTCAAAAAATATTTAAGCATATTATTTAAAAAAAATCTTTCACACAAAACCCTTTCCCCTTGCAGCTACCCATAATACCAGACTCTGCAGTAAGAAGTAGGCATTGTCTGATTTCTCTGTAAAGGGAGTCTACTATGGCAGGGATTGCATTTCAAATCAGCACCATTGTCCTCTTTATCCTCAAGATAGTTTTTCTACATTGAGGCAACTGGGGCTTACAAAGGTTTAGTAAATCACTCACAGTCAGAGAAAAAAGCTGAGATAGAACACAACCAGGTCTGAGGGATTCCCAAGTCCATGCACTTTCTATTATACTCTATAGCTCCTGGCCTGCCTTGACCTGACTCAAGTATCTATACCCACCTAAGGACAGACAATAGTACTAATAATCAATCACCATAATAATATGCAAAACCCTTAGTAACACCAATAATAGTGAATTGGCCACAGCATCTGCGTGCAAGGAGTTAGGAACTTTGGAGGCTTCATATCTAGACTCAGTCTAGCTGGACTGAGGAAGAACTGGTCTGTTTTGTACTGTGACAATGGGTTGGCATGGATGGACACAGCTTAAATCACAGAGGGCCTACTGTGTGCCAGGCACCATTCCAATCACTTTACAATATTAACTCATTGAATTCTCATGACAACGCTATGTTGCCGTGATTATAATTATCCCAGTTTTACAGATTAGAAATGTGAAGCATAGAGAGCTTAGGTAACATGCCTAAGGTGCCACAGCTATTAAGTGGTAGAACACGGATGTGAACCAGGCTGCTTGGTTTCAAAGTTGGCACTCTTAACCACTATGGAAGAAGACAAGAGTGTTTTGAAGTACAGTGAGAGGGCTGCACATAGACAGGTGTGTGTTTTTTCTCTGTTGGTGCTTGGTCAGGCTTTTATACTACCCCACAAAGAAATACTATACTGCCTCAAGATAACATAAGATCTTAAAAAAAAAAAGAAAACAATTACAAGCTAATTTTGACTACCATTCCCGCCTATAAAGACCAGTTTTTAAATATAAGCTTTTTTGAAAAAATTGAAGTATAGTTGACTTACAATGTTATCTTAGTTTCCGTTGTACAAGAAAGTGATTCAGTTATATAAATATATATTATTTTTCATATTCCTTTCTATTATAGTTTATCACAAGATACTGAATATAGTTTCCTGTGCTATAAAATAGGACCCTGTTGTTTATCTATTTAAAATGTAGTAGTGTGTATATGTTAATCCCAAATTCCTAATTTATCTCTCCCCTACCCCCTTTTTCCTTTGGTACCCATAAGTTTGTTTTCTATGTCTGTGAGCCTGTATCTTTTTTGTAAATAAGTTCATTTGTATCATGTATTTGTCTTTCTCTTTCTGATTTGCTTCACTTAGTGTGATAATCACTAGGTCCAGCTATGTTGGTGCAAATGGCATTATTTCATTCTTTTTTACATCTGGGTAATATTCCATTGTATAGCTGTACCACAGCTTCTTTATCCATTCAACTGTCAATGGACATTTAGGTTCCATCCATGCCTTAGCTACTGTAAATAGTGCTGCTGTGAACATTGCGGTGAGTGTATCTTTTCTTTCAGAGTTTTCTCCAGATAAATGTCTAGGAGTGGGATTGCTAGATCATATGGTAACTCTATTTTTAGTTTTTTAAGGAACCTCCACACTGTTTTCCATAGTGGCTGTACCAATTTACATTCCCAGCAATAGTGTAGGAGGGTTCCCTTTTCTCCACACCCTCTCCAGCTAAAATATCAATTTTTAAGTCCTTCTGTTTTTAATGATTCCAGTGATTTAGCTGTTCCCAAACCCGTTTTAAAAAACGCTTTTTAAAAAATTGAAGTATAGTTGCTGTACAATGTAAGTTACAGGTATATAGCATAGTGGTTCACTATTTTTAAAGGTTACACTCCATTTATAGTTATTAAGAAATATGGGCCATACCTCGTCTTGTACAATATATCCTTGTAGCTTATTTTATACCTGTTTGTACCTTTCACTCCCCTCCCCCTATACTGTCCCTCCCCCTTCTCTTTCCCCACTGGTGACCACTAGTTTTAAAACACTTGCTTTTATAAGTCTCTAACAACAGCTCATCTGTTTCTCTCACAGTGAACCTGACTATATGCTCCCGTATTCTGCCTTCCTAGACATTGGGACCATCTTGTCAACATCTCCTTAAATCAACCTATTACATGTCTTCACTGGAATACTTCATTGTGTCTCAGGCTTCTCTTCTGTAGGTTTTAACGTCCCCTTGGATTTTCAGTTTCCTCAAGGAGACATACACTGCTGAGATGTTCCCGAGTATTAGAAAAAAATAATGGTAAACTATACAATATATTCGAATTCATACTATGATCTTAGCACTCAAGAAGACTTTACTTTCCCCATTACATATACAAACTCATCAATTCCTGGAAAACAGGAAGGGAGGAACAGGACTTTATTATTTTTTTAATCTTAATTTAAAAACTCCTGAAAACAGCCTCTATCCCCTTTCTCCCACCCTCCCAAATTTTTCAGTTCATCACTTGAATTAACCTCCTAAGCGCCAAAGCCATCAGATAGCTGAGGCTCTATCTGGTCCATCAGTGGAGCCCAGCCACTCCAGTGAGGTCACGCTGAGCCAGGGACGCAGGACCCCGGCTGTGTGAGCTTTGATAAGCTGAACAGAGCCTCCTGCAGACACTGCAAAGCAATTAAAACTGCAAAAGGGCTTTCTTCCTCCCTTTTCCTCTTTCTTCTCCCTCCAAAGTTGAATAAAAGTGATTTGATAAATTATTCTTTTCAGAGCTAACCACTTGAGAAAAAAAAAAAAAAAGGAAAGAAAGAAGAAGGAAAAAAAAAGGGAAAGTTGCTCTTGAGAACTCTTTACTAGCATGAATTCCCAGCACTCCAGCACTCATTACAGAGCCACACAAGAGGGAAGGCAATGGAATAAAAGGACAGAGGGAGTTTTATCGCAAGGCATGCAGGAAAGAGGGAAAGGTTCTCCTCAGGCTCAAGAGCCTGGTCGGCATTGGAGGACCTGTTAGGCCTCATGTCTTTGAAAGGCAAACCTCAAAGTCTAAGAGTTAACTTAGATCTTGAATGGAAGGAAGAGGCATCTGTGTTCTCCATCAAGGCAAGGGGGGTGCCCTGAAGCCTGGCTGGGTCAGTACCTTCGTAGTCAGTTAGAGCCACAGGGGGCAAGTTAAATAACCAGGACCCCCTTATGAGGCAAAGGAAAGAAGGCTCTAGAGAGTTTAGCAGGGCCTCTGGGGAAGACTGCTATCAGACAAGAATATCAAAAAACAAACCAAAAAAACCCAGAAAAGTTGGGGAGAAGAAAAAAATAAGAATTTAAGACATCATTCAAGGCACAAATTTAGAAAGCACTCCATAAATATATTTTGCATGAATGAACAGCTTTCTTGCTAAAATTTGCATATAGGAAAGTTAGATGTGTGCGGTCTCCATTGTGTGAAGATGAAGCAGAAATGCTTCAGATTCCAATACTATTAGAGTTATCAAAACAACCACTAAAACCATCAGTCAGGGCTTCCCTGGTGGCGCAGTGGTTAAGAGTCCGCCTGCCGATGCAGGGGACATGGGTTCGTGCCCTGGTCCGGGAAGATCCCACGTGCTGCGGAGCAGCTGGGCCCGTGAGCCATGGCCGCTGAGCCTGCGCGTCCGGAGCCTGTGCTCTGCAACGGGAGAGGCCACAACAGTGAAAGGTCTGCGTACCGCAAAAAACAAAACAAAACAAAACAAAACAAACAAAAAAAAATCAGTCATATTTGAGGAGATGAAAAATGAAGGATTAAAACTCCCCTGGCCTCTGAAAGGGAGCACGGAGGACAACCTTTAAACTCTAAGCTTAATTCTGTGAGCAGAAGGCCTGATGGAAGGTCTGATGGACTGCTAACAATCTGAGTCACTCAGTCAGCTAGGGATTCAGATTAATAAATGATATAAAAGCAAATGACAATTGTCCTGTGACAACTGTGACATGACATTATGACGTTGTGCCATAAAAGGAATCTTTTCCCCCAAACATTTCTTCTCCCCTGTCCTCAATCACACTCACCTCACCAATCTCGTCACTTCTCTGTACTTGAAGCAAATAAAAAATTAAAACTATATTGCTTTCTCTGGCCCAGTGGAATTGTAACACTTTGTGAAACAGTGATAAGAATGTATTCCTCGTGTTGGCAAATTTGAAGTGTGAGGGCAGAATGCTCTGAAAAAAGGCTGAATAAAGAAAATGTGGACAAAGAGTGAGAGAAAAACAGGGTACGTGAATGACGAATGCCGAATGCCACTGGGGAGGCCCAAGGCAGAAAGAAATGGAGACGTATAATCAAAGATCCTTTTCCCTTACAGCGGAAATTGATTTCCTCTAGATGGCCAAGTTAAGGAGACATCCAATATCTCCTGGAGAGCGTTATTCTTCCCAGTTCCTTACCACACACATTCAACCAATCATGTTTCAGTGGTCTCTGCTATCTGAATGTCTGCAATATCAAAGTCATTAAAGAAGCACCTGGCTAGGTGTCAAGGCTACAGACATGGATACAACTCAGTAGCCTTCTTCAGGAACTTTTAGCCTAATCGACAAACTAGATATATAAATTAAAAATTTCAATATACCTGGTATGGTGGGAGCTCACAGGGGCGGGGTTCTAACACAGACCAGAACAGAGATAGGAAGATGGAGGAGATGGAGTTCTAAAAGTTGAAGATAATGAAAGGACAAAGGGTATTTCATACTAGGTGGGCAGAAGGAGTAATAAGTTCATAAGCATGCAATAACACAACACGACTGGGAACCACAAATTGATATGATTAGAGTATAAAATTTTCAGGAAGTGCAATATATGAGACTAGAGAGGTAAGTAGGGAACAGAATACTCCGTAGCATAATAGCTCTGCACTTGAGATGACCATACTTGCACCCATCACTTCCATTCATTATCCCATTGTCCTGAGCTTAAAGGGCCAGGTGTAGCTTAAAGGAATGCTGAGAGATAATGTAGTTACGTAGTCAATGTTCCAGGATCAAGGGAAGGACGGATATTGAGAGCACAACTGGTAGCCCACAACATATTTACACTACTGACTTTAGAGAGCTATTGATGAATCTAAAGATGGGAACGACATAACTATATTTGAAACGCCAATAAAGTATTCTTATAGAAATATAGAGGATGTATTATACCATGTAATGGAATCAGAGAAACCCGCTAACAGAATGAGTAAGGTGCTGATGGAAATCTGACCAAGGTGGAAGATTGTGGCCTGGAATTGAGATGAAGTTCATTTAATGGGAAAAAAAAAAAGGAATAATTTTTTGTATGCTTTGTTGACTAATGTTTACCCTGGTCACACATCTCCATCATTTCGAATTATTTTTGCCAAATGAAACTCATTTTATCAGTGAGGGTTCCAGGCAAAAAGGAACAACTTACGTAATCACCTAGAGAAGAGATAGAGAGAATGGTTCGCCTCAAAGAATCAAAGACTTCACAGCCTGTGTAGATAGGTTTTAGTGAGGAAAGACTCAGGTTACAAATTTTGCAGCCTCTCTTAGGCTACGCTACAGATTTGGGACTTTATCTGGTAATGCAGAACCACTGCACAAGGGTAAACAAGGAAGTTACATCATCAACATTTTGTTTTCTCATCATCAACATTTTTGTTGTTGAAAGATCACCTGGATGCAGAGCAGAAACTGGATTGGAGGTGAGAGACAAAACTGGAAGCAAGAGGACTGGGCATAAGAGGATGATGACTGAAATCAGAGAATACACGATACAATTCTCTCCCCGCGTGGAAAAACAGGCAGAATTACAGGTCCGATAAGTAATTTACAGTGAAGGTGGGAAGGCAGACAGAGTTTACTGAAGAAAGCAGATGTCCTATACTGACTCAGGAGCCAGCAGAAGGAAGATTATCAGAACACTGCACGAAAGGAATAGTTAAGAAGGGGCGAGCCAAGGGTACTGTTTTAAAGACAGACTCTGAAGGGCCATCCATCAAAAACAGCTCCACTGCTCAGTCCCACTGCTAACAGGTGATGAAACCTGATCCATAAAACATTCCCAGGGTGTCACTGAGTTGAAACATTGGAGGATTTTACTCACCCTGAATAAGAAATCACTTCCAGGGGTTGAATTTTAACAGATTATCTTTTCCTCCCACTTGTCTCTCTCCCCCCCCCCGTCTCTCTCTCTCTCTCTCTCTCTCTCTCTCTCACACACACACACACACACACACACACTGTTTTAAGTGTATGGTTGTATTAACTACAGACAAGATGGGAAAGGCGAGAGACCGCTCATCATATGTGCTGCTGTTATGACTGATTCACTCATTCATTTATACATTCATTTTCCGTATTCATAGAGCTCATTTAGGGAGTTTTGAATCCTGTAGTGGAAACAAAAGCAGGAGGTGTTACAGGCTCTCCTTTCAAAGATCAATGAGCTTAAAATCATAAAATCCCAAGGAAAATTCAACTCTAAATCATGCGTGACATTCCATTACAATATTTCCTTATGTGGTGGATCAGCCTCTGAACAATTCCTATCATAATGGATTTCCTACCATCAGGTAGCTTATTAGGAGTTATTTAGTTCTAGAATACAGCTCTAGTTTCTAAATTTTATCTGGTAAACTAATTATTGTCATTTAGAATTTTAAAAAGTATCTAATCTCTCTTTCATACTACAGCATTTCAAGATTTTGAAGACTTTCTCATCCTCTCCCCCGTTATAATTTCCAGGTTAAATAATCAATAGTTCTTTCAGTATTTTCTCATATGTCATGAATCTCAGACATTCTACCACCCTATTTACCTATATCAGTGTGCGTTCTACATTTGTTAATGTATGGTTTAATTATGTAAAGAGAATTCAATATAATATTGATACTTCAGGTGTGGTCAGAGTAGCTGGAATAGAGCTACTCTCTTGCCTCGATTGCTCAATAAATTTTACTTCAAGGACTTCCATTTGGGGCGGTACAGAAAACCAGACACTGTGAGAGACCCCTCTACTGCAATACAACTGTATTCCAGAAAAATTACAAGGGTCTCTTTAAACATGTGAGCTGAATGTCCAGTTCAAAGTATAGAAAAATAGCATCAGAATAAACCCAAAGAAATGGAAAAAAAATTTAATATAGTAGGATAAATTAATAAAATAGGAAATAATGATAAAATAAAGACATTCAACAAAGGCAAAATATATTCCTATGAAAACACTTAAAAATAGACAAAACTTTGTAAAAACTGATTAAGAAAAATAGAGAAAATAGACATGTAAAAAATTAAAATTACAGTAACAGAAGTATGTGAATACCTTTATGCCCATAAATTTGAAAATTTAAGAAGCTTGGACACATCCTATACAAATACAACATATCAAAACTGATTCAAGAACTGGAGAGTTTGAAGAGTCCTCTAATCGATCACTAAAATACAGAGTGAGCAGCTAAAAATCTTCACATGAAGAAATGATTTAGCTTAGTTTTATAGAAGGCTCTATCAAACTTTTATGAAATAGGTCATGCTAACCTAATACATAATTTTTTTTCTAGTGAATTTATATATTTTTTTCTAGTAAATAGAAAAAGAACACTTGCTGATTTCATGAGGCTAGGATAACACTGATACCAAAAGCAAGCAAGGATCATATTAAAAAGGAAAAGTATAAACCAATCTCAATCATACCTTAGATTAGTTTTGTTTAGAACAAAACTTCTAAACAAAATACCAATAAAAAAATTCACAGGAGTATGTGAAAAAGAGAATACACTACAATCTAGTTGATTTCATCTCAGGCATCAGAAAGTAATACACTTATAGACTTAATTTACTCTATTCCCAGATTTAAAAGACAACAAATATGCAATTATCTCAAAAAACACAGAAATAAACATTCTATAACAAAATTTTAGCAAGTTAGGAATTTGTTCAAAAATATCTACCCCCTTTATCCTCCCCCTGCAAAATGCCCAGTGGGCAACTGCATATGAAGAACAGAAGCTTATAAAAGAGAACAAAGCTGGAGATACTGCCTTGTATTCATCTGGGTGGAAGTGATTTTTGACTATACAAAAATGAATGTACTTAACTCTACCATATGCCCAACTTCACACTGATTTCAACATCAGTTAAAATCTCTAAATGTTACCCATACCTGGTATTTTTTTAGCCTTTTCTCCTCTCCCTCCAAGATATTTATCCTAAACTTCTCCAACTTTTTTTTTTAACATCTTTATTGGAGTATAATTGCTTTACAATGTTGTGTTAGTTTCTGCTTTATAACAAAGTGAATCAGTTATACATATACATATGTTCCCATCTCTCTTCCCTCTTGCGTCTCCCTCCCTCCCACCCTCCCTATCCCACCCCTCCAGGCGGTCACAAAGCATCAAGCTGATCTCCCTGTGCTACGCAGGCTGCTTCCCACTAGAAACAAAAGCCAGGAAAAGACACACCTTGAGGGCACTTTCTGATCTTCTCACTGTCACAAACCTCCCCTGAGACAAGGGAGAACAGAGTCTGGCTACTTGCTTGAAAGAAGAAATGGAGCATTAAGAACTGGGAGAAAAAACAAAATACCATCTCAGAAAACTGGCCACATTAAGAATTGGAGTTACGTACTTTAGGCAAAGAGGAGCAACTAAAAAGTTGTTTGATTTTTTTTCTTTTTTTTAACAAAGTGATAATGTTAAAGCAAGATTTTGGGAAATTCACTCAAAGGAATGGAGGAGGTAGAAACCAGAGGTGAGGAGATAATCATATTATGATAAACAGATGGACAGAATATAAATCAGCATTTTCCAACTTTTTCCTACCTTATGGGCAGTTTTGTCTCCAGTCGTTCACACTTTGGAAGCTTTTGTCAGATTATTAAAAATAATGGATGGAGTCAGTTTATCCCAATTCACTCACTGGGATGGTTGATTTTATATGTCAACTTGATTGGCCACGAGGTGCCCAGATTAGACATTATCTCCGGGTGTGACTGTGAGGGTAATTCCAGATGAGATTAGCTTTTGAATCAGTGAATTCAGTAGGGTACATTACCCTATCCAACTTGGGTTGGCACCATCCAATCCATTGACGGCCTGAATAGAATAAAAGGCAGAGGAAGTCTGTTTTTGCCTTACTGTTTGAGCCGGGACATCAAATATTCTTCTGCCCTCAGATGGGGATTTGAACCATTGATTGGCTCCCCTGGTTCCCAGGCTTTAGGATTGAACTACACCATCCTGGATCTCCAGTTTGCAGACCACAGATGGTGAGGCTTCTCAGCCTCCATAATTATATGAGCCAATTCCTCATGATAGATGTAAGTAAACAGATACACATATCAACAAACAAAAAAGTAAGTATTGGTTCTCTTTCTCTGGAGAACCCTGATGAGATACACTTGCCAACCCTATGGAAATGCAGTTAAGGTGATATTGAAGAGGAAGGCATAGGCATTGATGGTAATGGGAATGTGAGCACTGCAGGGCAACAATGAGAAAATAATTTAAAAGAAACTTCTACAAATTAGAATATAGTAATACGTCTAGAGGGTCACACCTTAGCCTCTGCTTTTAAAAGAATATTTTCCATTTTCTGTAAAGTTTTTCCAACACTAATTTTATATATATCAGAAACCTCCTCACCTACCACAAAGTCCAAATAATTATATTATCCTTTAATGATTTTTTTGGGAGGGGGTAAATGGTTGGTATTATTGTGAGAAAAAAGAATAAAAGCGATGCCTTGTGTAATTGCCTACAATTTTTAATGTCTTTCAAGTTGACATATGACAGCCTTGGAATGAGGTAACACATATAATGAAGGAAAACAAGCCATTTTCAAATTCCCCCATCTCTGGTGGTGGCATATTCATCCTCCAGATCGTCTCAGTTCAAAATCCTATACTTGAATTATTTTCTTTCTTATGTGCACCATATTAAATCAGCAAACTAATCCTTCTCAGTCTTCCCCATGTTTCACTGATTTGCTCATTCTTTTCATTTCCACAGCCCTCCACATTTCTTAATTCACGTCTGGATTCCAGCAACCACTCCCTGGTTGGTTCTCCCTGGTGCCTCTCTCCATCCTACCCATGGATGACAGAGAGCCAGCTGGAATACATCGTTCAATTTGCTTTTCCAAAAACTGATCTATGGACTCAGATGCAAAGCTTTCTGGTAAATGGTTCATTCTTATGGATCCAAAACCACCCCTGTCTTATTCCTCAAAGGAGTCCTTCCATTTCATGAAATGAAATCCAATCTGCTTGATGCTCTTGACTTGTTAACTCACACATCTGTGCCTTCTTCCTTTATAACAGCACCTTCTCTACTTTCTGCCAATATGTTTTCATCTTCCTTCAAAACTCACCTCCAGCGAGACTTTCCTGACTCCTTCTGTGTCAGCTCTTACACTCCACATCCCGTGTGTGTGTATAAATATGCATATGCCCACACATACTATTATTCACATGTTACATTATGATTTCTCTCTAGTTGATTCACTCAGGTCTCCATAAAGCTTAAAACAATTTTTGTGAATGTTTTTATTAACGGTTTCATTCAATAAAATTTCAAAGCTGAGATGGACAGTTATTGTAATAGATGGAAGAGTCATGATTGAATATCATTTCAACAGAATTTTTAAAATGGTGAAGGCTTCCCTGGTGGCGCAGTGGTTGAGAGTCTGCCTGCCGATGCAGGGGACACGGGTTTGTGCCCCTGTCCGGGAAGATCCCACATGCCGCGGAGCGGCTGGGCCCGTGAGCCATGGTCGCTGAGCCTGCGCGTCCGGAGCCTGTGCTTCGCAACGGGAGAGGCCACAACAGTGAGAGAGGCCCGCGTACCACACACACACACACACACACACACAAAATGGTGAGGTTTTCAAGAGGTGAAATTATGGAAACAGATGGAAGTACCGCACTTGGGAAGTAGTGGGAAGAGCACTAGTGTTATCACTAACACTTGCAACCTTGGCAAGTCTATTTACTACTGAACAACTTTCTTTACCTGGAAAATAAAGATATTGGACCAAGTGGTCCCAGTACTCTTTTTTCTCCCATCTTTTTTTTTTCCTTTTCAATTGTTGTATAGTTGATTTACAATGTTTTGGGTGTACAGCAAAGTGATTCATTACACATACACACACACATATATATGTACATATATGTACACATACACACACGTACACTTTTTTTTTTTTTTTTTTGCTGTACGCGGGCCTCTCACTATTGTGGACTCTCCCGTTGCGGAGCACAGGCTCCGGACGCGCAGGCTCAGTGGCCATGGCTCACGGGCCCAGCCGCTCTGTGGCATGTGGGATCCTCCCGAACCGGGGCACGAACCCGCGTCCCCTGCATCGGCAGGCGGACTCTCAACCACTGCGCCACCAGGGAAGCCCCATATATATTCTTTTCAGACACACTATTATATATAAAATAAACAACAAAGACCTACTATATAGCACAGGGAACTATATTCAATATCTTGTAATGACTTATAATGGGAAAGAACATAGTACTCTTTTCAACTCTAATCTTCTATGTTAAAGGTAGCAGATGTGTCTTCAGTTATGGTTGGCACCAAATAAGAATCTCCACTCTAATCCCTGGGGTTGTGAATATGTTACCTTACATGGCAAAAGGGACTTTGAAAATATAATTAACACTACAAACAAATAGGCCTTGAAATAGGGTGATTACCCTGGATTACCAGGTTGGGTCCAATGTAGTGACATGAACCTTTAAAAGCAGAAAACAAGATCAGAGAGGTTGGAAGCATGAGAAGGACTCTACCTATCATTGCTGGCTTGAAGATGAAGAAGGCCACCTGGAGAGCATAGAAGGAAATGAATTCTCCCACAATCAGTGAACTTGGAAGAAGTCCATGAGCTCCAGATGAGAAACACAGCACAGCAGATACCTTGATTCTAGCCTAGTAAGACTCTGAGCAGAGAATGTAGCCATGCTGTGCTGAATTTCTTACCTACAGAACTGTGAGATAATAAATTTGTGTAGTTTTAAGCTGCTAGGTTTGTTATAGCAGTAATGGAAAAATAATGAACTCCCTAAGAACAGGGTAATGCATTTCTTGTTTTTCTCAACCATCTTGTAACCAACACAGAGTAACCTTGAAATGTCCAGAGGGCAGCTGGATGTAAAACACTGGAGCTGTAAGAGAGAACGAAGCTGGAGGTACTGACCTTAAGTCACCTAGACAAAGGAAATTGTTGACTCTACAAAAATAGATGCATGTACTAAAACATCCAAGTGAAACTAGGAGAATAGAAGTATTTATGCCTAAGTCTTTAACAATGTCCACATTTTAGTGATGAGAAAATAAAGGAGGCAGAATTAAGGAGACAGAGAAGAAATGGTCAGATATTAGGTTGACAGAAGAAAAGTATGTGTATATGTGTGTGTGTCACACACACACATACACACACACAAAGGTGGAGAATTATTAGTAAGAAGAGGTGGTTACACCAGATGGCCTCCATCATTTGAGTAAGGAGGAAGCTAAATCTGTTGAAAGTGGTGTTTATTGGGACACTGACAAGAAAGTTCTGCAGCAGTCTCTGCATGAAGGTTCCAGAACATCTATTAGAGATAACATAATGCTGCCTCACTGGCCACAGGGCCAGAATGATTTGTGGTGAGTCAGGAGTATAATAGTGTTTGCATCTTCTTCCAGGATGCACTGTGATTTAGAACCTGGAGAGCCATTGTGACACGGGATTGCGTTCCAAGCTTGGGAATTGGTACACTTTGTACAGCAGAAGATTAATGGAGGGACATTCAACCTAGAACAGTGGGTAGAACAGATTTTGGAGAGCTCTTATGACAAGAAAGAGCAGGCTGTGTGCCAGGTTGAAGTAATTGAGATCGCAACAGGAGGGGTGTCAAGGCTTTGTCGTGCTGGAGAATAAAAGAGGTGACAAGCAGTCTGCCTTCCTGACTACAGCAATTTTCCGTATAGATCATCATATTCAATCTTGTCAACTTTAAAGCAGGTACTATTTATGCTCATTTTCTAGATACAGAAATAGAAACTCAAAAGTTTATGTGGCTTCTCCAAGATCCCATAACATGTCAGAAGCAGAACTTGGGTTTGCAGCTTTTGCATCTGCCCCTAAGTTCTGCAGGAGATTAAGTGTCTACAGAGACCAGAACCTCTGCTGGCCAAGCCTATGCCCTTTCAACATCATCACACCATCTTTCAAAACCATACTCTTAGTTATACCCAAGCTCCTTAATAAGCATTTTTATACACATTGATTATTTTATTCTCACGGCACACCTGTGGGGGTGAAGATTTTTATTCCCATTATATAAATAAGGAAACTGAGGCTTAGAGAATGTAAGAGACCTAATCAAATAACACAGCTAGTTAAGGAGAGTTAGCATTCTTATACTAACTTTAACCTTACCATCAGCAAGGTTTTTTCTCTAAATATCAGATACCTACATTCTTTGCATCTTTTCCTCTTAATTGTTTTAGCCTCTCTTCCTGCCCTGGTTCATGTACATCAAATTCTAGCACCCTGTGTCCATTTCCCACTTTGCCCAATTAGAGGCAAGGCAAGTGACCCAGCCATCGCTTGGTAAGAATACCTGAGCTCAGAAGCTACTATGCCTTCTTAGAGATCATCTTCTTCGGAACGGGATGCGGGATTTGGGTAGGTCCTTTCTTGCACCATTGCAAATCATATGGAATTGATGCAGTACAATATAGGATACTCTCAGAAGACTGACAGCTTCTGTAAAAAAGCTCGCTGAGTTAATTTGTGTGTGAAATGGTAGAACATGAACCAGTTAGATAAAGAAAAGAAATAATAGATGTCTTAGAGAAGAGAAGAAAATGGAATAGTGAAATGCAGAGAAAACAACAGCAACAAAAAATTCAGAGGAAAAGATGGGACCATGTCACAAGGAAATAAGTTCTATGAAAACTGCTAAATAACAATAGCAACAACAACCCCTTAAAATGCAGGCTAAAAAGAATGTGCTGTGTCTCCCTCTTTCGTCTACTCCCCAAGTTCACTTATCAGGGAATCTTCTAGATAAACTGCAACTAAAAGGTAAATAAACTAAGATTTGTTTTTTCTACCTGACCTTAGGATACTTCTTTATTCCCAAATTTCCACCCAGCTGGGAACTATGTGTATTTATTATTTATTTTATCCTTTTCCCTGATCTATCTCACTCTCTCCTTTAGGAATCAGATGAAATGAGAATATGGGAGGAGGAGACCTATTGAAGGTTGGTTGGCACCTTTAGTCACTATATTAATGAGGCCAGGAGATGCCACAGCACAGCCTGGGGAATAAAATTCCTCAGTAATGACCACGACAACACTGGCCATTTCTAGACTTTGAAAAATACAGTGAATCAGAGGCAACATCTAACACTCCATTGGATTTCAGTAACTTTAATTTAGACGATGAGCAAATAATTTTATGCATTCCTCTTTGTATCTAGGCAGTGACCGGCTTTAAAATAGTAGTAACTCTTCCCTCATATACACTTGAAGATAATTTGTTTTCCCGGAAATCTCAGGGCCCCTGTAGAAAACAGGATTTTGTACCTTCTGTAGTAGGAGACTCAATTGTGAGATGGAGGCTCCCTCTACTGGACATACTGTTAGTTGCCGGTGTGAGTTCTAACCCGCTTTGAGTTGCTAATTCCTTGTGACTAGTGTCTGATTATGGCTAATGAAGTAAGCACCAAGGATAATATCTAATTAACATGTACACACACCACTGTTCGCTGAAAGTCTAGAATCAACAATCTATGATGAATAATTTAGCATTTATTTTCTACTGTCTTTGTGCTTGTTCACTGTAGATATCTAGGATTTTTTTCCTTCCTATTTCTGTAACTAGGCTGTCAAATTTAAGGATGGGGTTTTCATGTCATACTGACCTCAGTGCAAATGACAATTTTCCACTTACTGGATCGGAAGCATGATTTTTCTATTTACTATTTGTATTACTTGGGTAAGTTTATTAACTTCTCAGAGCCTTGGTTTCTTAATATTGGGAAATAAAGTAACAGGCTTCCCTAGGCTTGTGAGAATTAAAAAGAAAATATATGTCAGTACATACATAACTTTTCCTCACACGGTAGAAAATTATTCTCGAAGTAGTTAATACATGTTAGTTTCATTTTCATTCCCTAACCTCCTCATAAGACCAGGTCAATGGATTTAACTAGAAACATGTGACTTGTAGTAGCTAAAACAGTAAGAGTTGAATTTGTCTTAATTTTGAAAAATTATACTGAAATGAACAAGTATCTATCTGCTATCTTTTCTGATCAGGCAATATGTTAGAGGCAGAGGCTATAAAAAGGACTGAAACAATATTGCAGGGTCCTTCTCTCATTTCCCCCCAGATTACATAGAGAAGAGACAGCTCTGTTTCCTGCCTCTGTCTTGCTTCCTGCTCTGAGACATCCCTGGTACTACTCATTGTAACTGTTCAATAGATGTTGATTGCACTAATCTTTAGCCATCTATCTTGGACTCAAACTTCCCCTTTGTGTACTTCCTGTCCAGGACAGCCTGCCATTCAACACATACTTATCTTTCTCCTCCAAATCTCTTTTTTTCACTCCCTTCTCTCAACCCTTTGAAGACGCTGTGACGGTGCTGCTTTCTCACTTTGTACCTTTCACGATGGGAGTTCAATAGCTCCTCTATTGTTAATCCACATATTCTATTGTTAATGTTTCTCCCTTCTGGAGTATCTTATTACACAACAAAGACCACTACCTAGCAACACAGAGAAATAAATATGTGAGACTCAGACTCACTTGAACCTAGAGAACACAGCTCATGCTCTTAACCTGCCTTGAAAAAATAGCACCAAATACACTATACCCGTAAGAAAGAAATAAGAAACCTCTGGATTAGTGTGTTGCCACTGGAACTCTGGAGTTTGTAATATCTGGAGCAATCAAAAGTATGGGATGCAAGTCTGAGGCACATTTCATTCCTAGAAGCTTTAAGATATAACATAATCTGCACTTTAGGAAAGCACATGGGTCAAGGTGCTGTAAACACAAAACAGCCAATGAAAATTCAATAAAAAATAAAATGCAGACTGTCTCACATCAGAATAACTCTTTATCCGTAATAGCCTTTAACAAATCAAATAGGTTTCTGCTATGGACTGAATGTTTGTATCCCCCCAAGATTCATGTACTTTTGACCCTTAAACAACAGAATTCAAGTGCCATTGACCCTTGAATTGGGTGGGTTCACTTTTACGTGGATTTTGATAGTAAAATAAATACTACAGTAATAAACAATTTGCAGTTGGTTGATTTCATGATTGCAGAATAAGAGATATGGAGGGCTGACTATAAGTTATATGCAGATTTTCAACTGTGCCAGAGGGTCAGTACCCCTAATCCCTGCATTGTTGAAGGGTCAAGCTTTATTGAAATCCTAACCCCCAATGTGATGGCATTAGGAGGTGAGGTCTTCAGGAGGTGAGTAGATCATGAGGGTGGAACTCTCATGAATGGGATCAGTGCCCTTATAAAAGAGATCCCAGAGAGGTCACTTTTCCCTTTCAACATGTAAGGACACAGCAAGAAGACTGCCTTATGAGGCAGGAACTGAGCTCTCACCAGACACTGATTTTGCCAGCACCTTGATCTTGGACTTCCCAGCCTCGAGAACTGTGAGAAATAAATGTTTGTTGTTTAAGCCACCCGGTCTATGATATTTTTTTATAGCAGCTTGAATGGACTACAACAGTTTCTTTTCCTAGAGTCTCAAACATGATAATATGAATCACAACTCTCCAGGGGAGGGCAAAGTATATAATAGTTATTAATTTAATAAATCCCAGAGCCATTTTTATTTTACAGTTCATCTCACTTGAGCTGAATTTTCTTCCTTGAAAACATAAATCTCTCTAGCAATTATATCTTAAATGCTGTCTTGCAGATTGGACCATAAGCTCCATGAAAGCAAGGATGGCGTTAGCCTTGATCTCTGAGGCATCCCTAGTACTTATTACAATGCCTAATATGTAGCAGGCACTTAATCCATATGTGTTGAATTCAACTGAACTAAACTGAGCATTTTTCCTTAAAATATTTTTTTAAACCAGGTGCACTTGAGAGATAGTGTAAAAACAAGATTCTGAAACAAATCACTAGAAACCCCTAAGGCTTCAAGAATATTTGAATCTATAAAAGTTAGTAAGGTTTGGTTTAAAAACGGCAGCGTGGGGGATAGGGTGTGGTGTGGGGCAGGGGAGAATTCACTATTGTAATGATTTTCTGCCATTCCCTCCCTATGGTCTCTTTCTCTCCTTGAAGTTCTTTGAGTTTTTATATTTGTTTTTCTTAGTCACATGTAATAACTAAAAGAGAACAATTGAGTCAGAGATTCTCTGCCACGGTTAGAATTTCAGCACAGACATGCTTTATATACGGATCCCGATGAAGAGGAAAACGATTCAAACCCACAGTCACTCTTAATATCCATCTAAGTCTTCACCTAGCTGTACGTCCATAGATTGACTATGTGTCGATGCTGATGTATCTACCTAGTAACCTTGCTTGGCTGGAAACTATTATATTTTCTGACATTTTATCACTGCACAAAAGTCACAAAGTATCTTCCTAACTTTCTCCTCACCCTAACAAGGATAAGATTTAGGACTAGGAGAATCAGGGAAGGGGGTCAGGCACCCCACAAGAATATCTGCCATGAGAAATTGTGAATTAATTAAAGATCTGGGCAGGATGAGGGGCGCTGCTGACATAGAAAGGCAAGAGCCTAAAGCTAGTCTAAGAGGCATGCTAACTCCCAAGGTTAGTACTAACAAGGCAGGATGAAGTACTCTCCACATAGCAATGAATTTGAAAAGACCTGTTCTAAGCTGGGACACAGAGAACAGAATTAAGAGGATGGCATCCCCAATCCATTTTGACTCATACTGATATTCTATTGGTCTTTCCACTGACATGCTACCTTTCCTTCTCTGGGTTTTGGCCTCCCAATGTCATATGGATACAACCTCTATATTCCATGCGACCCTTTTCTCTCCTCCTCTCCCCTCCTCTGCCTTTCTCTCCCTCTGCTTTCTTCCCCTGCTCACTCACGCATTCCTTCTCTCCCTCCCCCAGCTCGTGTCTATGTCTCTTGTGTGACTATGTCTGTGTGTGCCTGTTGTGGGAGAGGCCTTTGTTCTCAATTTTCCCAGTATGCTCTCCCTCATGCAGCAATCATTGTCAGAAATACCATGCCAATATCATCCTCAGGCTGACAGAGGTACGTGCCAGCACTTTCTTTAACAGACATTCAAGTGGATAGAATAGCCATGAATAAAAAAATATAATCAGAAGAATTCTTAGAGAACAACCTCTACTAATTAGAAAAAGAAAGGTATGAACCTACAAGAGAGGTACTGTTATTAGTTGGTCCATTAACTATGAAAAATTCCATCAGCATCATAGCTGAATATTATGAAAAGGAAGAAGGAAAATGGTAGAGTTGCACAAAGAAGAGAACCATTCTCCCTTTATTCTCTATCATTAGTCAGTGTTATTTACTCTCCAAATTACACAGTGCTTCTAGCCATCTACCTGCCATAGAAATCTTCAATTATCCAAAGAGTTCTGACCATTGAAACTCATGTAGTTCACGTGGTTGCTGACGGAGGTGGATATTAAAAGGGTTTTTACCTGTAACCTACAGCTAAGCCCCTGGATCCCAGTGGCCATGTCACATAACATCTGAAAGTGTGAATCTGGAGCTCAGAAGGGAGCTGAAGAAAGAAAGTGCAGTGCCTTGGCTTACATGTGGTCTCTAAAACAAGAAAAGCGGGTGAGATGACCTGGTAAGACAATATAATAAAGAAAGAGGATTCTAAATTGAGATCTGAGGCAGTCCAACATTTAGTTGGGAGGATTCAAAGGTACCCACAAAGGAAAATGAGAAACAGTCAGAAAGATGGGAATAATATCATGAGGACTGGGGTCATAGAAGTCAAGTGAAAACAATGTTGCAAGAGGAAAGGCAAAAGCAAATGTGCTGAAAGCTGCTTAGATGTAAAATAAGATGAGGGTGGCAAAGTGTTTCTTGAATTTGGCAACATGTTGGTCACTGGAGAATTTAGCAAGAAACATCAATGGAACTGTGGTGGGTATACGCCAAGTTGGAGAGGGACAATTATTGGAAGGAAGGGAGAAAATTATTCATAATTCAAATTTAAAATAATAAACAAAGAACACTGATGGTCATGAATGGGGAGTGAGAGAGTGGGGGACAGCGTGGGCTTTTTGTGAAAGACAAGAAGGAAGTAAGACTGTAGCTTGAGGGCATGGCATCATAGTCTCAAGGGTTTGTGTTGGCTTGCCACGTGTGTTAGAGTTTATTTAAATGCTGATGGCGAGGGTATAGTAAAAAGAGAATAAGTGAAGATTTGGGAGACTCTATGTGTGCTCGTATGAGTGAGTGAGTGAGTGAGTGAGTGAGTGAGTGAGTGAGTGTGTGTGTGTGTGTGGGTTGTTCCATAACTGATGGAACAGTGTCTCTCAGAAACAGGGCGAGGTTAAGAGTCAGAAAATTTGAAGAGCTACACCTTTGGAAGGAGGAGGGATGCTTTCTCCATAGTAACTAGAGAGGAGAGAAATAAAATTATAAGTAAAGGCAGATTTGTAGTTTAGATAATGGGAAGCAGACAAGGAGAAGTGTGCCATTTGCTAGCTGGTGTTTTGCCTGTGGAGAAAGCTGTTGTTATGTCACTGTATTTTCCCATTAAAGCACATGCCCATGCCTCCAATATAGGTAACGATGCCATATGAATAAGCAAAATAAATGCAATGGAAATTGTAGGTGGCTGATATGTGAGTAATTTCAGAATTTTGGTTTGCGTATATTATCAAAAGATATAGCACTAAAAAAGGAAATACAATAAATGTTAAGCAATATTTAGCAGCTACTACCTTGCAATACAGTGTTCTGAGCTTTTCAGAATATTTATCTTTGAGCCCAGTCTATCCCGGAACATTTTCCCAGCACTATGTCAGCGTATCTTTTGGAGGTATTGTCAAGTGCTATTCTAGTAAGTGCCAGTTAACCATACTGCCTTTTGGTTTAAGCAAGTAACAACACACAGTGTGTGGGCGCATGCATTTTTTTAATCATTTCCTGATATGTCACCAAACATTTAAATGCCATCAGCATTTAAATAAATTCTAACACACGTGGCAAGCCAACACAAACCCTTGAGACTATGATGCCATGCCCTCAAGCTACAGTCTTACTTTTCATGTCTTTCACAAAAAGCCCATGCTGTCCCCCACTCTCTCACTCCCCATTCATGACCATCAGTGTTCTTTATTATTTTAAATTTGAATTATGAATAATTTTCTCCCTTCCTTCCATTATTTATCCCTCTCCAACTTGGCCTACACCTACCACAGTTCCACTGATGTGTTTCTTGCTAAATTCACCAGTGACCAAAATTTCAGTACTAGGAAAATGTAATCATAATGTAATAATTTCTGCTTATAGAGCATATTCATGGATGGACAAAATACCTATGTTTTTCAGATTTGCTCAATTTTTTTTTAAACTTGTGATTACCATCAATTTACTCAAAAAGAACAAAGTCATGTTACTGCTTATAACGCTTATAAGGAAGCAGTTAGTCATGTTAATGTTTTTTACATTTTTATGTTTGATGATATCATCTCTTTGTATTTATCAGAGGACCAAGGTATTTTTCAAAATATACAATATTTTTATAAATAATATTTCATAATGCAAAAATTGTAGTATCATTGAAGATTCAACTTGGACTGTTGCTTAATGTCTAGAATTCTATTTAAAGTTGAACATTAAGGAACAGGAGAACTACCAGGTCTCAGGTTTACAGGTAATTCTGACGAAGGTGGTAAGAGTGATGATGCTGGAGTTGTACTGCTAGTGATGCTTAGATGTATGATACAAACTCAGGGTAAACACTTCCCAAAACACTCTCATAAAAATGTCCAGTGGACTGAAGGTCACTCTTCTTTCACATCTTATCCACAATCTCCATGCAAAAGAGGCAGAGGAGGGAGCTGAAGGCCCTCCCTGTGCTCTGTAGATTTATAGATAATAAAAATATTTCCATGCTGGTGAAAAAGTACTATTGCTGGCCCAACCAATAAATAAGCATATTTTTTTCTAGATCACAAAAATATCTCTTAAAAGAAAGATGCTTTGGCCTTTGATTTAATACATCGTTCTCTAGGAAGGTTACCCTATATACCACCAAGGCTATCCTACAGTTGGTCTTTCTTTTCTTTTCTTTTTTTTTTTTTTTTTTTTTTGCGGTACGCGGGCCTCTAAATGTTGTGGTCTCTCCCGTTGCGGAGCACAGGCTCCGGACGCGCAGGCTCAGCGGCCATGGCTCACGGGCCCAGCCGCTCCGCGGCATGTGGGATCTTCCCGGACCGGGGCATGAACCCGTGTCCCCTGCATCGGCAAGCGGACTCTCAACCACTGCGCCACCAGGGAAGCCCCAGTTGGTCTTTCTTTACTCCACAAATAAGGGGAATAAGTGACTGGCCAGAAAGTCAGCTGATAGGAGAAATACTTCCGGGAAGGAAAAATAATAGGTCAAAAGTTAGAGTCAGTTCTGAGGCAAAGAGTGTCACTGTCTATATCTACAGAGAAGTAGATTCAGAGTCTAGACACTGTTACGTTAGATGATGAAAATGAGAATAATAAATTATCTGCAAAAATGCAATTAAAACATTTACATAACATTCATACTGGAACCATTAGAATTTTAGTGTCCACTGATTAAAAAATGGGTAAATAGCTTGTGGAATATTCACTCAATGGAATATTATAAACTGATGAGAAATAAACATAATGCTGAGTAAAGAGAAAGTTCCAGAAAACTACATATATTTAATATTATGTTATGAAGCTTAAAAGCAAGTAAAACAAAGTAATTTATTATTTCAGTATATATATTCTAAATATATGTTCAGTATATAGTCAATATATATTTATACATATTCAAATATATATTATAAATATATATATAAACATAGATATTTTATCAAAAAGCAAATCAACAATACATTCAAAATTTATTGTATTTTTACAATAGGTAAAATAGGTAAGCTTGGTGGTTACGTTTAAGGAGAGAAAAGGGGGTGAAGCAGGAAAGGAGCATATAGGTAGATAAAAATTTGGGCAATATCTCAGTCCTTAGTTTGGCTATTCGTTACAAATTTTACTTTGTAATTTATATTTTTGTGTGTGTATGTAATAAATATATGAGTATAAACATAAATATGTATATATCCATGAATCAATTATTAAACACAAAGTAAAGCAAAATAATAGTAAAATCTCAGTTAATAGATGTTATTTCCCCCAAATATGAAAACACAGTATGTTTATGACACTACAGTTACAATTCTCCATAACTGAAGACTAATTTTATAGGAAGCAATCAATAAGCACATTGCATTTGGAAGGTAGCATTTATGCCCCAATTTGCATTTTATTTCATTCAGTTGACATCTTTTCCTAAATGTCTGTAGTATCCAGTATGCAACATTTAGTACTATGTACCAATATCAAAGAAATACACATTTCATTGTTTTTTCTGAATAATGATCAGACAATCTTGATGTTGACACCGAAGAGTCCTATCTATTATAAACTATTTACGCAGCAATACTGCATACTCCAGATTAAGTCAATCTGAGTCATTTTGAGACTGTTGACTATCTTTACTGTTTTCTGAAACCCATAGCATTTTGGTTCCTCACAAGGAAAGAGTTATACTAGTGTAGAATACATCCCAATAATCTAAATTAAGACTTAAGATAAACTGGGATCCTGCTGCTACATTGTGTCTCAGAAATTCCAGTAAGTCTGATTATACCAAAGGATGTCAACCAAATGTGCATTTTTCAATGTTTCTTCACCTCCACCATGAAAAAGACTCTATCTCTCTCAACGTTTATGAATTGTTGCCTAAATTCTGCTGGGAGAGTCATGATAATTACCACTGCTTCTACAGAGTTACAAATCTACTACATCGATTTTAGCCAAAAGATACACGTCTCAAAAAATGACTTCTCTTCTATGTAAAGTCCCGACCTAATTATCTATAGGAAGACTAGGATTCTCTAGGTGCGGTGTTAGGCACTAGAGAAACTGCCTCAGCTCTTTCAGGCTTCTGGTGAAGCAGATGTTAAAAACTGGGCGGGGGGTGGGAGGTCTCACCTCTTTGAAATATTTTATACCTATCTTTTCAGTGAAATGTACATACCCACACGCACCAAATCAGTTTTCACTTTCAGGGGCTTATGTACTCCTGAAGTCCATTCATAGACTAGGATTTGTGGGCTGGTATTGTTGTGGATTGTACGCCCGATGCTTGCATTTTCTTTGGGTCAACATGAGTAATGAGAATGAGATTTAGCTTGTTTATCATCACTTGCGTGAATTACTACCACAATCTCCTATCTGGTCTCTCTGCTGGCAGTCTGATCAACCTCTGTCCTCTACACTGCTACAGTAATGATCTCTTGAAAGTGAAGATTTAATCATTTAACATACGCATACACCCACCACTTCCCACTAAAAAAAAAAATTTAAAGCTCTTTATCACTATTAGGAAAAACCCCATAAAATTCCTTTGCAAAGCATCCAAGACGCTTGATCTAGCTCTCTACCTTTTGAGATTCATCTTTTACTATGCCCATCAGACTCTACGTCCTATACACTTTGCCTTGCAATCTCATACTGAGCCTTTGCACAACTGTTCCCTCTGTCTGGAATATCAACCCATGGCTTTATCCTCGTGGTCAGAATTATTATTTATCTATTTTTTCTAAGATCCAGAGTGGGTTTCTCCTCTTTCAGGAAGCCTTCTCTAGCCCTCCCACTGTGTGTCAGATGCTCTTCCATTTTGCTCCTATAATAACCTGTGCAATCTCCTATTATAGCATTTAACAAACTGCCCTAGAGCAGGCAGTCTCCTTCTCTAGGTTGTGAGGTTCTTAATAGTATGGACTGGGTTTTTGTTACTTTATCCACAGCGATTGCAAAGGAATGCTAGACACAGTAGAAAAAAAAACAATGTTTGTGTGGAATGAATAAGTGAAAAAAGTAGCTGTCAGGAACAATGTAGTTTAGAGGAAGAAAAACTGAATGGGGTGTCTGAAGACTTTCTGGTCTGGGATCTACTACTAATTCACTGCAAACTCTTGAGAAAGGAATTTTCTTTCTGAGTTTTCTTTTTCTTTATGGAAAAATGAGGTGGGTGGACTAGATGCTCTCAAAGGTCCCTTTCAACTCTAAATTTAAATTTTTATAAAGCTTTCTGTTTAGTTTCTCCATCTATCCAAAACATGCATTATTGGTATGTTTTATGATTTGAAGAGAGGAGGAAGACGAAAAAGTTTGAATCACATGCATTCAACCAGGAGACACCCAGTAAAGTTCTCTGATAACATTGGTGATTAAGCTTTCTTTTCAGGTACTTTTTTCTGATGTAAAGCAGAAATAAAAATAAGTTTTCATGGTACTATTCTCTGTCATTTTTAAGTTAGAAGGAAGTAAGCAGATGACAGAAATGTAGCTAACCAGTTTACATTCCTTAATTCTTTTCTGAACAATTATTTACTTCCCTAAAATGGTATTTCAAACAGAAAATAGAATAGAAAAGGCATATTCCCAGCATAAAGCTTAGAAATGAGCACAAGGGCCTTGTCTGTTTTGCTAACCACCAGTTTCCCTGGGGCCAGACACATATTGGTTGCTCAATAAATATTTCTTGAATGACAAGTACCTCACCACATTTCTATTTAAATGCATCAAGGAGACCACAGTTCAAGTAAGATTAGAAATGCAGAAGAATTTTATTAATTTGATATCTAATATTGCAAAATGTGTGTCTGAATATGGGCTGGATGGAGTGTTTATAAAGAAAGGGTTTGCTAAGCTTAACTGGCTGTTCTTGTTAAGTGTCAGAATATGGGTTTAAAAACAATCAAGGGAAAAAAAATTCCACGTGTTATTTTTAAAAGTACCTATTTAGGGGCTTCCCTGGTGGCACAGTGGTTGAGAGTCCGCCTGCCGATGCAGGGGACATGGGTTCGTGCCCCGGTCCGGGAAGATCCCACATGCCGCGGAGCAGCTGGTCCCGTGAGCCATGGCCGCTGAGCCTGCGCGTCCGGAGCCTGTGCTCCGCACCGGGAGAGGCCACAACATTTAGAGGCCCGCGTACCGCAAAAAAAAAAAAAAAAAAAAAAAAAAGTACCTATTTACTTATAGATGATCACTATATAACTTTATTTGATTTTAACCTGTTCACTGGAGCAATCGCCCTAAAGAATTGCCTTAGAGTACTCTGTAAGACCTATGACTGTGTAAGATGCTAGTATATTTTTCTTTCAGCAAGGTATTTAGCTGAAACTCGTGGTGTATTGATATATAAAGGAAAAAATTAAGTATAAGTATTTTCTCTATAAGTGCATTTTCCCTAAAAATATATGTTCAAAATAGATATATTTTCAAATTACCAACAGAAATAGTTATGTACAGAGTGCTAAACGTTTAGGTACTTGATAGAATATAAGGATGAATGAGTCGTAAGGATGAAAGAGGCTCCAAATATCACATATTCTAGGGAAATAAATGAGAAATATACTTGAAGGATAAAATATACCATATGCACCATATGTATGGCATGGCAAATAGTACGCATTTTTTTTTTTTTTTTTGGTATAGAGGGCTGGGTGAGGGGACTCTAGGATCTCTTCCTTGGCATGGCATTCAGAGAAGTTAGCATAAAAGAGGTAGGATGTGAGCTTGTCCTTGAAAGATGGAAATAGTTTGAAAAAGTGAAAGGTGAAGGGAAGGTATCTCTGGCAGAGAGAACTACATGGCAAAAGCCTAGAATCCAGCTAACAAAGAGCATGTGCGAGGGACCAGCTACACTGACCAGTAAAATCACAGAGTAGGAGCTTCTGCAGCAAAGACCAGAGGCAGATTCCAGAACACACTGAAAACCACAGTAAGCTTATCGACTTTCCTTCAGTGGTTGGTGAGCATCCTGTGAGAATGGACCACAGATGGAGAGACTGCCTCCCAGTGCTGTCGTGTAACCTACTCACGTATCAGGACAGAACTACAGTGGTAGGAGTGTGAGTGGAAGAAGGAGAAAAGGAAGAAAATTGAAGGAGTATCAAGGTAGCATAGAGATCTCTTTGGAAAACAGATGCTCGAAAGAAAGAGTAGTGAGAAATGAATCTATTACTGAGAAAATAGGCTGTCACAGAGAGAAAACACAAGTCGGGAGGGAGAGTGGATTCACTAGGAAGATGATAAAGCTGTTTTGCTCATTTTTAAATGTTTATTTTCAAAGTACAAAGTACTGAATTTCAGGTAACAGAGGGTCAAGTCAAAAAAAAAAAAAAAGAAAAAAAAAAGCCTGTTGGAGGTTGTGAGTTTGGGTCTAGGTCAGGAGGGGGAGGTCAGAGCTGGATATACCAGTTCTTCAGAGATTTCTGACAGTGTGCTTGTTATCACAGCCTCAGGACCAATTAATTGCAGTGTAATATACGTATCTGTCTTGCTAGAAAAACAGCTCTAACTGGGGACCTATCTCCTCTTACATCTACTACCACATTTCTTCCCTTGCTCACCAGAATTCTGCATAAATTAGTTGGAAACGTTGTATGCCCAAATCAATGCATCGTAATTCAGCAGTCTGAATTAAGGTATAAGTGCACTTTTGAAAGTTAAAATTGTGAATGGCTTTTAGAAAAACAATTAGCAATTGACAGATGACTTTGATGTAAATAACTGAGACTCTGAATGCCCAGCTGCTCTTAATGACAGCCCAGTTACACCCAATGAGCCCAGGAAGAAAGTGCCCGAGATGCCCTTTGCAAAGCAGCTGAGCGTCACAGGCAAAGAGCTGGTTTCTGCCCCTGTTATTGTCCCTTCCGAGTCCTCGTGGAAAGAATGTGGCTCTTCTCCTCGGTGGAAGGGACCGACATGGTTGCTTGGGGTCCCTCAGCTTTTTTTTCAGGGAAAATAGCTAGGCTTGATTTATTTGGGGGAGGGCAGGGAGGAATTGAGACCTGCTAAGGGTATGCGGGGAGAGGAACCCAAACTGGGCAATGAACTATCCACCCTGGGCCTCAGTTTCCCCCACCAGTCCCTGAGACGTAGCTCTGCTGGTCTCCAAGCTGACATCTAAGGTTGGCATCATGCATCCTATCTTCACCCATCTACCACCGAGCGCAGTTGGTGGTTTTGCCATCCCTACCATCCCTGTCTCTTGTTCACCTCTGACAACCAAGAGCCAGAATGATGGAAATTTTCATCTGGGGCTTGTCACTCCCCTGAAGTGTCCATGCAGAAGTCTGAGAGGGTCCTGTGGTCATGTCCTCTGCTAGCATCAGGGAAACGGGGGCACACTCAGAGAAAACTGGAGTGGGACAGGGTTAGGATAAAGGGTCTGGGGGTGGGGAGCTGAAGGATGAGGACTAGGGTCAGAGGTTGGCCACAGGCCTCAGGGCGGTTGCCACACCCTCCAGGGCCACCGCCAGGGTGCTGAGCTGCTGCTGCAAGTCAGCCCAGGCTGCATATCCAGGGCCTTCCCACCCCCTGTCAGTGTGCTCAGAATCCCGCCTGGGCCCTGGAAAATTATTTCCTTTCTTCACATTGAGTCTGGGGAGGCCAGGAGGGAACATCAAATGCTTATTTCCATCCTTAGATTTAGAAAGTACTAAATCAGTTTAATGCTGATTTCCTCCTAAAAAGCAGACATGTGAATTAGAGAGACAAATGAAACATAGTTATGAGTCATTCACTTATCCTGTCCAGAGATTTTTATCATAGGCCTGCGATGTGCCTATTAGGAACTTAAACTTTTCTTGACTCCATTTATCTGGCAGGCTGGAAAATGCCAGTGATAAGTAGTATTCCTTGAGGAGCTCGGCATACCTTCTTCTCTCTTCCTTGATAATTCCAGAGATAACATGGAAGGGGTAATAATATCGACAATAATGAGTGTGCCTTGGGAAATCGCTAAACTTTAGAATTCACAAGAAAGCACATCTTCCTATCTTAAAATAAATGCTTGTAGCCCCCCTGGGTTGCTCTGCCCAAGCTCAGATAATCTCAGAATGTAACCACTTCTCTGACCAGCTGAGGGTGCAATTGCTCTGCTTCTGCAACTATATCCTACCTAATAATGCCTCTGGAAAAGAGCCACCAAGCCATCTGCAGAGAGGGGGCACACGGATAAAGAGGGGGCCAGGAGGCAGGGGAGAGTAGGCCCGGCAGATCTAAAACCTGTAACACAGAGCAGCCCCCAAACAACTTTGAGAAGCACGAAAAAAAATGACATTTCACACATAAAACTCAAAAGCTTTTTGTGTGATGAAGTGTGTTAGGTTTACAGAACAAACGGGGTAACTTTTCAATTTTGTCAGTGTATATGGGTAGGGTTAATCAACATTTATTTTCTGTAATTTTTAATACTATCTAATTTCCACAAATGTGCATCAATTTTAAAAACAGACCTAGAAAGCTGACTTTGAGTTTCTCAGCCTCGTAATACATTGATGGGAGCTGTATTGGTTTTGTAATTAATTTCTCACCTTAGTTTAGGTACAGAATAACGTGAAAGGAAAATTATGTTTTCTGGGAGTACATATTTTCTCTCACTTTGAATGCATATCCTGACCCTTCATAATTCATTAATATAAAGCTAAAACAGCAACTCTCTAGATCTCACCTAATAACTTAATAATATATCTAGAGTATTTATTTGCTGGACTCCTTCCCCATAGGAGAGTCGAAGGTTATCTGCAGGATGTCAATATTTACCTTGTGCATATACTTAATTTCTTCCATTCTCAGACAGTCTGGAGCAATTAAGGCTGGATAAAAATCACCTCTGCTACTGAAAACTACATATTTCTGCAGAGTGCTGACAGTTCTTGATTGTTCTCTCAATACTTTTTGGAAGTCCATGATATACCTGTTGAGTCATGAAGTATACATATACATAACTGAGCCATAGGCTTTCTTCCAGAAAGCTTACCTATTTAATCCACTTTAATCCTCCAGACAAGTCCTTTCAATAAGGTGGTCATGGATTCTAGGCCCTCTCTTTATTTAAGAAAGCAACACTGCCCAAGAAATTCCTTTAAGTCTCAAGGTTCGGGAGAGGATGAGGTCCATAAAGAGACCAATTCATCAAAATCACAGATGTGAGACCAGAAGGGAGATTATAGACAACTCAACTTATACTCTATTGCCAGAGTAATCTTGTTCACGTATAGACTGATTCCTTTGATTTCCCTTCCCATTATACATAGCATAAACCCATTCTCCTTGGCCAGCCCTCCTTGGCCAGCCCTCCTTGAAATGGCACCAGCCAGCTCTTCCAGCCGTCTTCACATCCCTCCATCCCTGGTAGGTCCCTCTCTCCAGAATTCAACTGGAGTGAAGAGTGACCAGGTTTAGTAAAAGCAGTTCATCTCCCCAACTCCACACATCGTCTGTATCTTTGCTGACCCAACCAAACACAGCTTTTGCAGTAAAGTTTCCCCTAACATCCTCTGGAGACTTTGTACTCTTTCTCAAAATGTATCACATCTAGCCTCCTTTATGACACTTAATTCTTTCTGCTCAAAATGTAGGTCTTTATGGACATATATTTTCTACCAGGCATAAGCTGATTGAAAGTAGACTCCATATGTGATGCATCTGTCTATCCTCTAAAACGTTTGTTACAATTCCCAGCACTCACAGGACCTCAATAAATGTTTACTGAATGAATTAACAAATGAATCAATTCAGTTTCTTCTAAACCAAAGTTACTTCCTTGAGAGATACCTGATAAATCTAATGGTGTTCAAGTTAATTCCTTTCTGTACAAAATTAACTACAAGTTAACCATCTAAAAGCAGAGGAGTCAGCACTTATTGAAGAGAAGTTGCTTAATTCAATGGGTAATTGCCTGTATGTCTCTTTTGAAAGGAAAGGGTTCAAAATATGAGAAAAAGACTGAGAAATCCCTTTATTAGAAACCCTCAACTTTCTCGAAAAAAATTATGGAGAACTTTATGAAATATGGCTTGGTGCCCAGAAATCCTAACAGTACTTCAGGCCTCAATGATGGGAGCAGCAAAAAGGGCCTCCTTGAAATTGTCTTTCTCCAGGCCTTTTGCTTGATTTTAATAGTAAGACACGGAGACAGAACTCCAGGGAAGCAAAATAAAGCCTCTATAGCATTTAAGTCACATATGTGTGTGTATGTGTGTGTGTGTGTGTATATATATATATATATATATATATATATATATATATATCACTAATACTAATTACATACACTATATATTTATGTTAAATATTTATAATGAAGATAAGAGGTTCAGCTATGCAGTAGGATTTGAGATTCAAAACACTCAAACTTCAAAAAAGCAAATTTTAAGTTGGCAATAGAATTGAGTTTTGAAGTTTTTTTTTTTTCAAGTCTCTCTTTAGTACTTTAAGAGAAATTGCATAATTATTTGCACTCGCCATCTACCCTCTGATTACCCAAATATGTAGTTTTATGAGTTTCACTAAAAACTTCAAAATAGATGCATATGTGAGCACCCAAAAGCAAATAATCCATCCTGTTCGTTCAACAGTTATTTTGGACACTGTGATGGATAGAAAAGATATGGAAGATAAGGCCTCACCCCTCCTCATTTAGATGGAAAAACAATTTTACTAAGGAAACAAATTAGTACACATTTATGCCAATAGATAATAAAAAAAATAACTGCATTGGTCAATGTGTATTCAGGAAAGGGAGAGTTAGTGATGATTTCAAAGTTTTTAAGAAAATTGATTGGGATTTTACCTTAGTCAAGGTGGATCTGAGTAGGTGAAGACTGATTTAGGTAGGTTAAAAGCAGATTTATAAAGTGTGGGCAACTAAACAAGGACAGGTTGAAAATGGCATATTCATTGGAGAGTAAGGAAATTGAAGTGATATAGAGCAAGCATTTATCGAGTACTTACAATGTGGCAGGCCTTGTACTAAAGCATCCAAGGGCTTGTTGTACTATGGTTAGTGGTACCTAAAATGTGGTGTCCCCAGGCCAGCAGCATCAGCAGGACCTGGAAACTTGCTACAAATGCAAATTCTTGGGTCACACCCCAGAACTACTTAATCAGAAGTAGAACTGGGGCCTAGGAATCTACACTTTAACAAGCCTCCCAGGTAATTCTGATGCTCCCTAAAGTTTCAGAACAGTTCTATTGGAGAAAAGGAAGGAATAACCCTGACCAGGTATGTGAGACCTAGAATTCCAAGCAGAACTGCATTAGACGGATTAGAAACAGGAAGTCACAGACAGATTTTTACAAGACCAGTGGCATCCAGAAAGTGGTGTTTGTTTTGTTCAGGTCACTCAAGAAATATTAGCCGAGGCTAAAAGTCTGAAAAGAATTATTATTCTTGAACCCGCGTCCCCTGCATTGGCAGGAGGATTCTTAACCACTGCACCACCAGGGAAGTCCTATCGTCTATCATCTTTTTAAAGGGTCCTTGATTTTTTTACATTAAGTTCAGCTATTAAGATGAGAAGAAAGAACTGATATACTGCCTGGATTTTTTGTTTTCATTTTAAAATTCAATATTGAAATAAACCCAAATCTCAGAGCTATTTATTGCAAATACAACTCTTCTCCTTAATACGCGCACATACGTATGTATATGTTTATAGGTATGCGTCTATCCATTTTAAATGTGTATTTTCCATTTAAAAAGGCTCTGAGGAAGGATGAAGCTGTGCACTTGGCTCAGGTGCCAAGAGTCCTGGGGCTGGGAAGGGTACCCTTCTAGAGGCATGAAGGATGAGCTGATTGTTGGTTACTTCAGGTAGGAAGGCAAAGCAAGTTTGAGATAGCACTAGGCAAAGCCTGAAATGCAATGATAAGTAAGATTTTAGGTAGTTAAGTATTCTTTTTGAAAGTTAAGTATTTTAAAAAGAATTTTAAAAAGCTAAAAGCTGAACGTTATAAGCATCAGGTTCAACCAAAGGCATCAACAGAACAACTGGTAGTTCCAGGTACACTGTCATCTTTAATACTTGATGAACCTTCTTCATTACTCCAGAGCTATTTGGAGAAGTCTCTGCCCCATGGAAGGGTTTTCTGGAAGATAAAGGAGATTGACCAGGTAGGTCATGGAGATCTATGGGGTGGGACTGTCTATTCTCTAGAAGCCTGCATCATCTGGTCCTTTGGTCTAAATTATAAGTTACAGTTGACCCTCATTATTTGGGGATTCCATTATTTGCGAATTGGCCTACCCACTAGACCTTATTTGTAATCCCCAAATCAATACTTGCTGTACTTTCCTAGTCAGTTATGGACATGCACAGAGCAGCAAAAAATTTGAGATGGCCAACACACGTACACTTTCACAGCTGAGCTGCCTTCCTGATTCAGCTCTCAAACTATAAATAAATGTTCTTTTTGTGGTGTATTTAGTGCCACATTTTTCATAGTTTTGTGTTTTTTATTGGTGATTTCACTGTTCAAAATGGCCCCCAAGTGTAGTGCTGAAGGGCTGTCTATTGTTCCTAAGTACAGGAAGGCTGTGATATGCCTTATGGGATGTGAGTTCGACAAGTTTCATTCACGCATGAGGTATGATGCTGTCGGTTTAAGTCCAGTGTTAATGAATCAACAGCATACATTCAATATGGTGTCTTTAAACAGAAACACGCATAAAACAAGATTATATATTGATCAGTTGGTGGAAACGTTGTGACCAAAGGCTTGTGGGAATCTAATCCTGTATTTATCCTAGGAGCAATGGTTCAATATTCGCTACTTCAGTGTTCACGGCAATTTTACAGAACATGACGAATGTGAATAATGAGAAACAACTGTATTTCACATATAATTTTGAGTACTAACTCAAACATTAAATGTCCCAGTTTTATTTGCCCCCAATTCTATATATGTTTGATGTTATGGTTCACAATTGTGGGGGGAAAGGGGCTAGGGTAGAAAATATTGTGTAAAAAGTGACTTGCTAACTTCCTTCTAAGTGTTTTGAGCATTAAGAATTAAAATTTTGCTATTATGACTGGAATGACATGGAGGCTCAAATTATGATTTCTATGTGCCTTTATTTATAATTAACATCTTAAAACATCAACCAACATTAGTAATGAGGAGCTTCTAGGAGTTTTCTAAGAAAGAAACAAAGCTTTGATACATCACTGCCTAGAAAAAAATTAAAGTGATTATCTTAAGAATTTACTACACACAGGCCAGTTGGGACCCTCAGTATCACAGTGCATATCAGAGAAGCACCTTTAAATGTTTTCTTGCATGCACCAAACAGCATCTCATAGGCTGTCTTTTATTCAAAAGAAGTACAGAAGGATGTAAGCATAGTCCCAACATGAGTGCAATACCCAGAGACAAGTTCAGCTTGGTTCTGTATCAAACATAAAGAAAGGTCCCCTGAATTTTGCCCTGATCAGAATTTGAGCATATTAGAGCATGGCAAGCAGGAAGGAAAAGGGACTGGGCCCAAATCCCACCGCTGATGCATTACCTACAAGTTGAAGGCTTCTTGAAGCCAACCAAAGTCAGTGGATTGAAAAGCTTGAGGGTCATAAAGAAAAGTAAAATAAACAAAACAAGACAAAACTATAACCTGTGTCTGTGATACAGTTCAATCTTCCTATCCATGACAGGTAAGAAATTATAAAAGGTAATTTTATCTTTCTTCCTGTCTTACTTTTTTGTCTCCACTCAAACACATTTCAAACAAGTGACAGTATTAAAATCCAAGTAATTTCCCTCTGTTTCCATACTCTTTAGACTTTCTGAAGATCTTGAGAACCAGGAATTGGTGAAACAGGTCTCTGTATGTGCATATAGTGCGTGTGCATGCTTCTCCGTCTCTATCTCTCTCTCTATTCTATTCCTCCCTCCTCCCTTCCCTCTCTCCCTCTCTCTCTTTCTCCCTCTCTCTCTCTCTCTCTATTCTATTCCTCCCTCCTCCCTTCCCTCTTTCCCTCTTTCTCCCTCTCTCTCTCTCTACCCGCCACACACACACACACACACACACACACACACACACACACACACTTCACACCATCTTTGCAATCAGAACTCTGTAGACCCAAATCAGCATAATGGCATTAAGAATCTGGCTCGGTTACTACAGTGATTTAGAACATGTGTGTGGAATGGTGTTGCCTTTTCTGATTAACCAATGAAAAGAAACTTATAAAATGAATTAAGCCATAAAATCAGAGGGTTCCCTTACACTGGGAGAGTTAAAGGATGGTGGTGAGGGAGAGGGTTATCGGCGCTCTGCCTCCTCTTGTTCCATTCGGCATCAAGGATGCTGAGACAAGAGGACCTTAGGGCTCATTCCATCTATTGATGATCCAATGTCAGGGCAATTAGAAGAATGACACAGGTAAGTACACAGGGCTTTGGGTGCTTATTTAGCCTGCTAGGTCATTTTGTATTGGGCTGAAACTCTTAGGATGAAAATATGCTTTTGGAAATGATTAAAGAGTGTGATTTCCTACTGAAAAAGCTTCTTCTCACTGCATCGCTCGACTATGTTGTCTAGTCTACTCACTGAATGTGCCACTGAATATTCCCAGGACAGAAAGTTAAACTGCCAGTGGTAAGTAGTAAGAAAAGAGGAGGGATGTCTAGCTTTATAAGAGGTGGTGACACACAGTATGGATTCCAGCGTCTAAGGAGCAGCTGCTGCTCTCTGAGACACAGAAAGGGACAGAATGCTGCAGCTCAGAGAGTAATTTGTCCCACAGGAGGTAGAAGTATCACCCTCGTTGGAAAAAATGATAGTAAGAAAGCCATTCCCCACAGTGGCTCAGGGGGAGTGGAGCTTTGAGGTTGCCCCAGATAAAGGGAAGAGTCAGCTCATTAGGTGGAGGTGGGGGAGAGACAAAGATCTACTTGAACTGCCGCAAAAGCACTTGGGGTCCTGGTGAGGAAGCCAGACTGCCTCTTGGGGCCACCCTGGCTTATTAATAGGGATGTGTCACATCAGAGGACTTGGCCACCTACGTCTGTTTCAGAAGTTAGGCTAGTGTTTTTCAAGCAGTAGCAAAAAGATGAGGATATAGAAAAAGGATGTAGTGAAAAGGGTCCCTGAGACAGATCTTTTTAAAATCTTGTAGGCTTTCAACAGCGACAAAACAAAAGAAGTGGCAGAAGTGGGTTTTCCTTATACTCTACAAACTAATTCTCCTTTTCCAGGATATTATCACTATGTAGAGGGGACTTCTTTGAAAATACATTATTGATATTCACAAAATTATAGGTGTCCTTACTTTACAGGGAAGGAGATATAATAGAAAATTAAGAAGAACTAATAGAAACTAAGAAGCCTATATTTGAGAATAATTTTTAAACTATATGTTACTTTCAAAGTGTTTCTAATTCCAAACCAGGAATCTCCTATGCCTTGTAGTTTAAATCTGATTCCTTTTAGACCCAGAAAGCTATAAATGCACACATTCACATAAGTGTTTCACATGTGCTAATTTATGCAGTAGTTAAAACAGACATAAATTTAGTCCCCAAGGAACTTGTAGTCTTAATCAATATGATGTATATAATAAAGAGACTTTTCCATAAAAAAGTAAATGTGAACAAGAATTTTATTTTCTATTCAAGAGGTCTATGGTGACAGGGTACTTTGACCTATGAGTAAAACAAAAAGGAAGTAATAAACACTGTCCCTTAATGATGGAGTTGATTTTATGAACTGTGCCTAATTGGTAGAGTGTTTTATAATACAAATAAATAAAGTAAGAGTAAAGAATTTCCAGGTCTAGGGGAGCAGGTAAGAAAAGAAAGGTGTGAGAGACCTTCAAGACGGTGGAGGACTAACATGGATATCACCTTCCTCCCCACAAATACATCAGAAATACATCTACATGTAGAACAACTCTTACAGAACACCTACTGAACACTGGCAGAAGACCTCAGACTTCCCAAAAGATATATATGTTTTTGTTCCTTTTTATCCTTTTGTGAGTGTGTATGTGTATGCTTCTTTGTGTGATTTTGTGTGTATAGCTTTGCTTTTACCAATTGTCCTAGGGTTCTGTCCGTTTTTAGTGCTTCTTATCATTGGTGGATTTGTTTTTTGGTTTGGTCACTCTCTTCTTTCTTTCTTTTTTTAATATTTTTAATACTTTTTAAATTTTTTATTTTAATAACTTTATTCTATTTTACTTATTTTTTTTCCTCTCTCTCTCTCTCTCTCTCTCTCCCCCCCACCCCCTCCGTCCCTCCCTCCCTCTCTCTCTTTTTCTTTCTTTCTTTTTTTCTCCCTTTTCTTCTGAGCCATCGACAGGGTCTTGGTGCTCTGTCTGGGAGTCAGGCCTGTGCCGCTGAGGTGGGAGAGCTGAGCTCAGGACATTGATCCACCAGAAAACTCCTGGCTCCATGTAATATCAAACGGCAAAAGCTCTCCAAGAGATCTCCATCGCAATGCTAAGACTCAGCTCCACGCAACAACCAGTAAGTTACAGTGCTGGACACCCTATGCCAAACAACTAGCAAGACAGGAACACAACCTCACTCATTAGAAGAGAGGCTGCCTAAAATTATAATAAGGCCACAGGCAACCCAAAATACACCACCAGACAGGGTCCTGCCAACCAGAAAGACAGGATCCAGCCTCATCCACCAGAACACAGGCACCAGTGCCCTCCACCGGGAAGCCTACACAACCCACTGAACCAACCTTAGCCACTAGGGGCAGACAAAAAAAACAATGGGAACTATGAACCAGCAGCCTGAGAAAAGGAGACTCCAAACACAGTAAGTTAAGCAAAGTGGGAAGAGAGGTAAATACGCAACAGATGAAGGAGCAAGGTAAAAACCCACCAGACCAAAAAAAATGAAGAGGAAATAGGCAGTCTGCATGAAAAAGAATTCAGAGTAATGACAGTAAAGATGATCCAAAATCTTGGAAATAGAATGGAGAAAATACAAGAAACGTCTAACAAGGACCTAGAAGAACTAAAGAGCAAACAAACAATGATGAACAACAAAATAAATGAAATTAAAAATTCTCTAGAAGGAATCAATAGCAGAATAACTGAGGCCTAAGAATGGATAAGGGAACTGGAAGATAAAAATAGTGGAAATTACCACAGAGCAGAATAAAAAGAATGAAAAGAGTTGAGGACAGTCTCAGAGACCTCTGGGACAACATTAAACGCACCAATATTCGACTTATACAGGTCCCAGAAGAAGAGAAAAAGAAAGAAACTAAGAAAATATTTGAAGAGATTACAGTTGAAAACTTCCCTAATATGGGAAAGGAAATAGTCAATCAAGTCCAGGAAATGCAAAGAGTCCCATACAGGATAAATCCAAGGAGAAACACACCAAGACACATATGAATCACTCAAAAATTAATACAAAGAAAAAAATATTAAAAGCGCCAAGGGAAAAACAACAAATAACATACAAGGGAATCCCCATAAGGTTAACAGCTGATCTTTCAGTAGAAGCTCTCCAAGCTAGAAGGGCTTGGCAGGACATATTTAAAGAGATGAAGGGGAAAAACCTAAAACCAAGATTACTCTACCCAGCAAGGATCTCATTCAGATTTGATGTTGAAATTAAAACCTTTACAGACAAGCAAAAGCTAAGAGAATTCAGCACCACCAAACCAGCTTTACAACAGATGCTAAAGGAACTTCTCTAGGCAGGAAACACAAGAGAAGGAAAAGCCCTACAGTAACAAACCCAAAACAATTAAGAAAATGGTATTAGGAACATACATATCAATAATGACCTTAAATGTAAATGGTTTAAATGCTCCAACCAAAAGACATAGACTAGCTGAATGGATACAAAAACAAGACCCATATATATGCTGTCTACAAGAGACCCACTTCAGACTTAGGGACACATACAGACTGAAAGTGAGGGGACAGAAGAACATATCCCATGCAAATAGAAATCAAAAGAAAGCTGGAGTAGCAATTCTCATATCAGAATAAATAGACTTTAAAATAAAGATTATTAGAAGAGACAAAGAAGGATACTACATAATGATCAATGGATCAATCCAAGAAAAAGATATAACAATTGTGAATAATTATGCACCCAACATAGGAGCACCTCAATACATAAGGCAAATACTAACAGCCATAAAAGGGGAAATCACCAGTAACACAATCATAGTAGGGGACTTTAATGACCCACGTCTAAAATGTAAATAAATATGGAAACACAAGCTTTAAATGATACATTAAAAAAGAAGGACTTAATTGATATTTATAGGACATTCCATCCAAAAACAACAGAATACACTTTGTCTCAAGTGCTCATGGAATATTCTCCAGGATAGATCATATCTTGGGTCACAAATCAAGCCTTGGTAAATTTAAGAAAATTGAAATTATATCAAGTATCTTTTCTGACCACAACACTATGAGACTAGATATCAATTACAGGAAAAAATCTGTAAAAATACAAACACATAGAGGCTAAACAATACACTATCAAATAACCAAGAGATGACTAAAGAAATCAAAGAGTAAAGCAAAAAATACCTGGAAACAAATGACAATGAAACCAAGACAACCAAAACCTACGGGATGCAGCAAAATCAGTTCTAAGAGGGAAGTTTATAGCAATACAATCCTACCTCAAGAAACATCTAAAATAAACAACCTAACCTTACACCTAAAGCAAATAGAGAAACAAGAACAAAAAATCCCCAAAGTTAGCAGAAGGAAAGAAATCATAAAGATCAGATCAGAAATACATGAAAAAGAAATGAAGCAGACAATAGCAAAGATCAATAAAATTAAAAGCTGGTTCTTTGAGAAGATAAACAAAATTGAAAAACCATTGGCCAGACTCATCAGGAAAAAAAGGGAGAACTCTAAAATCAACAGATTTAGAAATGAAAAAGGAGAAGTAACAACTGACATGGCAGAATTCCAAAGGATCATGAGAGATTACTACAAGCAACTATATGCCAATAAAATGGACAACCTGGAAGAAATGGACAAATGCTTAGAAAAACACAACCTTCTGAGACTGAACCAGGAAGAAACAGAAAATATAAGCAGACCAATCACAAGCACTGAAATTCAGACTGTGATTAAAAATATCCCAACAAACAAAACCCCAGGACTGGATGGCTTCTATCAAATTCTATCAAACATTTAGAGAAGAGCTAACACCTATCCTTCTCAAACTTTTTCAAAATATACTGCCAAACTCATTGTATGAAGCCACCAGCACCCTGATACCAAAACAAAGATGTCACAAAGAAAGAAAACTACAGGCCAATATCACTGATGAACATAGATGCAAAAATCCTCAAAAAAATACTAGCAAATAGAATCCAACAGCACATTAAAAGGATCATACACCATGATCAAGTGGGGTTTATCCCAGGAATGCAAGGGTTCTTCAATATATGCAAACCAATCAATGTGACAAACCATATTAACAGTTTGAAGGAGAAAAAACATGATCATCTCAATAGATGCAGAAAAAGCTTTTAACAAAATTCAACACCCATTTATGATAAAAAATCCTCCAGAAAGTAGGCATAGAGGGAACCTACCTCAACATAATAAAGTCCATATATAACAAACTCACAGCCAACATTGTTCTCAATGGTGGAAAACTGAAACCACTTCCTCTAAGATCAGGAACAAGACAAGGTTGTCCACTCTCAGCACAATTATTCAACATAATTTTGGAAATTTTAGCCACAGCAATCAGAGAAGAAAAAGAAATAAAATGAATCCAAACTGGAAAAGAAGAAGTAAAGCTGTCACTGTTTGCAGATGACATGACACTATACATAGAGTATCTTAAAGATGCTACCAGAAAACTACTAGAGCTAATCAAAGAATTTGGTAAATTAGCAAGATACAAAATTAATGCACAGAAATCTCTGGCATTCCTATACACTAATGATGATAAATCTGAAAGAGAAATTAAGGAAACACTCCCATTTACCACTGCAACAAAAAGAATAAAATACCTAGGAATAAACCTACCTAAGGAGACAAAAGACCTGTATGCAGATAACTATAAGACACTGATGAAGGAAATTAAAGATGACACAAACAGACGGAGAGATATACCATGTTCTTGGATTGGAAGAATCAACATTGTGAAAAAGATTATACTACCCAAAGCAATCTACAGATTCAATGCAATCCCTATAAAACTACCAATGGCATTTTTCACAGCACTAGAACAAAAAATTGCACAATTTGTATGGAAACACAAAAGACCCCAAATAGCCAAAGCAATCTTGAGAAAGGAAAATGGAGCTGGAAGAATCAGTCTACCAGATTTCAGACTATACTACAAAGCTACAGTAATCAACACAGTATGGTACTGGCACAAAAACAGAAATATAGATCAATGGAACAGGACACAAAACCCAGAGATAAACCCATGCACATATGGTCACCTTATATTTGATAAAGGAGGCAAGAATATACAATGGAGAAGAGACAGCCTCTTCAATAAGTGGTGCTGGGAAAACTGGACAGCTACATGTAAAAGAATGAAATTAGAACACTCCCTAACACCATACACAAAAAATAAACTCAAAATGAATTAAAGACCTAAATGTAAGGCCAGACACTATAAAACTCTTAGAGGAAAACATAGGCAGAACACTCTATGACATAAATCACAGCAGGATCCTTTTTTACCCACCTCCTAGAGCAATGGAAATAAGAACAAAAATAAGCAAATGGAAGATAATGAAACTTAAAAGCTTTTGCACAGCAAAAGAAACCATAAACAAGACGAAAAGACAACCCTCAGAATGGGAGAAAATATTTGCAAATGCAGCAACTGACAAGGGATTGATCTACAAAATTTACAAGCAGCTCATGCAGCTCAATATCCAAACAACAAACAACCCAATCCAAAAACGGGCAGAAGGCCTAAATAGACATTTCTCCGAAGAGGATATACAGATTGCCAACAAACACATGAAAGGATGATCAACATCTCTAATTATTAGAGAAATGCAAATCAAAACTACAATGAGGTATCACCTCACAGCAGTCAGAATGGCCATCATCAAAATATCTACAGACAATAAATGCTGGAGAGGGTGTGGAGAAAAGGGAACCCTCTTGCACTGTTGGTGGGAATGTAAATTGATACAGCCACTGTGAAGAACAGTATGGAGGTTCCTTAAAAAACTAAAACTAGAACTACCATATGACCCAGCAATCCCACTACTGGGCATATACCCTGATAACACCATAATTCAAAAAGACTCATGTACCCCAATGTTCATTGCAGCTCTAGTTACAACAGGCAGGAAATGCAAGCAACCTAAGTGTCCATCAACAGATGAATGCATAATGAAGATGTGGCACATATATACAATGGAATATTACTCAGCCATAAAAAGAAACGAAATTGAGTTACTTGCAATGAGCTGGATAGACCTAGAGTGTGTCATATAGAGTGAAGTAAGTCAGAAAGGGAAAAACAAATACCATATGCTGACACATATATATGGAATCTAAAAAAAAAGAAAAAAGAAAGGTTCTGAAGAACCTAGAGGAAGGACAGGAATAAAGACGCAGATGTAGAGAATGGACTTGAGGCCACGGGGAGGGGGAAGGGTAAGCTGGGACAATGTTAGAGAGTGGCACGGACATATATACACTACCAAATATAAAATAGATAGCTAGTGGGAAGTAGCCACATAGCACAGGGAGATCAGCTCGGTGCTTTGTGACCACCTAGAGTGGTGGGACAGGGAGGGTGGGAGGGAGACGCAAGAGGGAGGAGATACGGGGATATATGTATATGTATAGCTGATTCACTTTGCTATAAAGCAGAAACTAACACACCATTGTAAAGCAATTATACTCCAATAAAGATGTTAAAAAAAAAGATTAAATGCAAAGAAAAAAGAAAGAAAGGTGGTGTGAGTGACAGAATATCAATGCGAAGAGTGGGCACACAAGAGGACAAACAAGATTAAAGTGTTCATTAGTACAATGTCCCTTGTTACAGGTTTTAAAGGTGAGGACAAGAAAAAGTGCCATTAAGACATTAGACTCTGGAAACTAAGAGTGACTTTTTTAAAGGATGGAGACAGTTGCAGGGCTCTATTATTAAAGTGCTGAATGAAGAGAAAATTTTAACTACAGTTTTCAAAACTAGAGAAGATTCAGATTTTTAAATATACTGCATGGATATAAACAGTTTCACTGATCTAGAGCCACAAGGGACTTTCGTCTCATCGAGCCCAAATGATTGATCTCACAGATGAAGATATTGGGCCTCAGATGAGGAAATGTGTGAGGTCACAAATCTAGCTAAAGGCAGAGGCAGTAGTAGAACCCACATTTCCCGATTTAAAGACATGGGCTTTCTTCTCTTCTAAAGACCATTAAACATTTTAGAGCCACAGACATTTTCTATTAAAAAAGCTTACATGGAAATCCAAAGTGCAAGACAGATGACATGTTGCTTTGTTTAAAGAGGTGAGGGTGCATGAGGGGCTTGGGGTGGCATCTGGAGGGGTAGTAGAGCATCCCAACCCCACTGTTTCTTTCAGTGTCCCTCAAAGGACTCCCCAAGTCCCTAAGACAACTGAAACCCCCTGAAATACATTACCTTTTCTCTGTCTTCTGTTCAAATGAAGAGTAAGCCAGAATACCCTAAGTAATAGCTTCTAAAAGGTATGAAGCCTTTGAGAAAATACAATTATGTTAACAATAAGTTGCACGGCATCAACTTTTTTTTTTTTTTTTTTTTTTTTTTGCGGTATGTGGGCCTCTCACTGTTGTGGCCTCTCCCGTTGCGGAGCACAGGCTCCGGACGTGCAGGCTCAGCGGCCATGGCTCATGGGCTCAGCCGCTCTGCAGCATGTGGGATCTTCCCGGACCAGGGCACGAACCCGCATCCCCTGCATCGGCAGGCGGACTCTCAACCACTGCGCCACCAGGGAAGCCCAGCACTGCATCATCTTGAGGAAAAAAAGTAATATACAAAATTTATCTTTTCTTTCCATTCTTTGAATTTTCAATTAGTTTTTTATATTCAATCATTCAATCTTTAGCTGATTTAACAGACATATATTTAACACTTATTACATGCTAAATGTTGGGCCAAGTACTTGGGAAACAAATCCAAAGAGGTAGTTTTGCCACCAAGAATCTTACAGTGAAACAAAACTATAGTGCAGGGTGCTAAGGGCTGGGCTTGAGGTCAGAAGAGGGTGCTCTGGGAGCATAAAGAAGAATGAAAATCAGAGAAGTCTTCCTGGAGAAGGTGATGCTTGGACAAGGATTTGAAGGATAAGGAGGAATTAATTAGCTCATTGGTGACGGAGGGGATCCATTCCAGACAGTCAGGGCAGCAAGTGCCAAGACGTGGAGGTAGAGAAGACACAGTGCATTTGGGGAGCTTGTGAATGGTGGGGAATATTAAAGCCCACATGTTTCAGCATTGACTACAATACTGAATACAATAGGTAAGCATTGACACTTCACTAAATAAATTAAACAATGATAAGAGGTTAAAGAATTCAGCTAGACAGTGTCTTGACTCAGTTTTTCCCTACAAAGGGGTGAATAATAATAGCACCCATTTCCCAATTGTTCTGGGAGACCATTGCACAGGTTCCCCTTTTATATAACTTCCCTCAGGTAATGAGAAGCACAAAATTAAAACTACAAGGTGCTGCTATTTTTCATTTATCAGAGTAGCAAAAATCAAGAGGTTTATGTTGACAAGGCAATAAGTGTAAAAAGGCACTTGTGCATTGCAGGTGTGAATATAAACTGTACAACCTCTATGGAAGGTAATCTGGCAATATATTTCTGATTTGTGAAGTCATACAAACCCTTTGAGCAATGCCTTTTAGGAACTTATCCCATAGATAGACTCAGACATGTGATAAATGACATAGGTCTCAGCATGTTAGATGGGTAAATCTTGATATTGCTTAATATTATTTCAGATTGAAACTGAAAATACACTAGAACGCCATTTGATTGATGTTTGTCTCTTGGTGTTCTGAATCTTACAACTCACTCCTTATGTTAAAGGATGCAAATTAGTCCTATAACCTAAAACAAGGAAAAGGTAAGGCTTCAGTGAGTGAATCCATGTGGAAATGTCTAGCATGGTGTCTACCACATAGGTCGGGATCAATAAAGAATATTATTCCAAAAAAAAAAGAAAACGATAAACTTCCACATTAAAAAAAAAAGAATATTATTGTCAGCTATTAGGTATTAGCTAAAGCTGATTTTAGGCAGTGATTCAATAAAATCTGGGCTTTAGAATAATCACTTGGGCAGTAGTAGAAGGATAAGGTGGAGAGAGGTGACATAGGAAGTAAGGAAATTAGTTGGAAGGCTATTAAAATTGTCTAGATAAGATGCTACAAGGCCTGAGCTACAGCATCAGGGATGGAGAGAAGGCAACAGATTAGAAAATGTTGAAGATAAAAATTCTTCAATATGTGGATCCGTCTGAATAGAATATTATCTTATAAATATTTTGTAGATGACTTTAACATTAAGGAAAAACATGGGGAATAAAATTGCATCAGATCAAGGGAGGGACAATTTTGCCAGCACTGTTCTGCCTGGACAGGAATTTTAGTTAGACCTCTTCAGACTCTTTCTAACTACCGTGAAACACACATACACACACACACATGTACACACACACACACACAGGGGCTCACTCCCTCACAGAATGCATTATTTTCTTTGAGCTAGGAAGACCCTAGTGTCATAGCACCTCAGAGCCAGTATGCTTGCTAAGAAATGTCATCTCCACTGCACTCATAATGGCAGTGGCAGGTAGCCTCTGCCTCCAAGGGGCAACGCACTGGTGACATTCAGTCATCAGCCCTAAATCCATAAGCCCAGCAATTCAGGAAGGTGTGTTCAGCCAATATCACCATGGGCTCCTAAGCAGTATTTTATTTTGAGTCTTCTCTATTCCTAGCATACTCCCTATGACAGGCATCAGCTATAGCCACTCACTGTGAGAAGAACAATCCATAACATTTGAAAGAAAAAATAAAACGTGACTTAACACGGGACTCCAACTTACTCACCCTTAGAACCATCCCAGATAGGTAGGAAATTGTATTGGTGATTTTAGGAGAGGGGAGAAAAAGAGGCTCATTCGTATTTATTTCTATTTCCAATCATGATTTTAACACTATTCTCAGAAAATGTTGCCTTGACTGCTTTCTACCTCTTACATTCCCACATGCCTCCTCAAGCAATTTTGCTGGTCTTTAACCGGCTCCCGATAGAGTATGTGTGACAAGAAGGCAGGGGTGGTCTCCCAACCAACCTACCCCGGGGACACTTAAATAAGCTTTTAACCCATAAACATTTGCCTTCAAAATGCAAAACCTCCCTGAGCTGAGTCATGTCAGGAAAAGTATGGCTCAGAGAAAAGTACAGAAACTGCAATCAGACCAGGCCTCGAGAAGGCAACGTACTCCGGGGTGTTTAATAAATACTCGTCAGTTGACTGACCGTTGGCCAGTTTCCAGGGCTGAGGGGCTGCTGTCATCTCTGAGTACATAAATAAGAGGAGAAAACAAACCATCTAGAATCCTGAGCAGCAGGGCTGGCCCCCCAGGCATATGGAACAGCCATTCGGCTCTGCCATCTGATTAAAGGGAGGCTGCTCTAAAGACTACTGCCCTCAGATAACAGTCCCATCAGCCTGGCCCTGAGACGTTTCTCCACCAGAAATGCCTATATGTTAGGTTGAGGATCTGGGCTTTAGGAGTTTCCTATCATAATGCAACATCCCTGTCGGAGTCATATTTTAGGCTGCAAAGACTCGTGAGTACTTTAAAATGGGGGTTTATCAAGTTGCTGTCTAATATGACTACCATTTAGCTAGAGTCAGACACTGAAGATGCTGTTGTGTTGGAGGTGGGGAATGGAGAAGGATGGACAGCAGCCATTGTCCAGAAAGTGCAAAACGGCTGGAGACCCCAGAAGAGGCAGGGACCCAAGAGTTGTCATCTGCTTCACCATTTTGCTTTGACAGGACAAGTTCTGCAAAAGGTACCGATTAGCAAACACATCTAGCACCCCAATTTATATGTAAGGAGAGAAGTGATGACATTCATCTTTCCCATTACTTTTCCTAGAATAGCAGGGTCGCCTTTTTATTTTCTAGATTTAAGGTGCTATGGTGGGAGAAATCAAATACTTTAAAAAAAAAGCATCTAATGCCATATAATTTAGGAACAGTGTTTATAAAGAAATATCACAGAGCAAATCAACATCTCTACTCCTCTCTTCCAACCCTATCTCTGATACTTATATACAAGTGTTTTTCCTGAGTAACACTGTGACAACACCCAAGGCTGCTTTTAAGGGAAGAAAGTCATAAAGAATACATGCAGTCAGAGAGAGCTGGGCGACAGGCAACCACATACTAATTTTGTCCTGGTAAATGTGGGGTCTGCTCAGTTACAAGCTGGCCTTGGAGTGACTGCAGTGTCCTCATCACTGAGATATTTTCCCCCTCACCACGTGGAGCTGGAGGGAATTGCCTCCTGATGCATCGAAGATCAGGCCTTGACTCATTTCCATGTCCCTTGGCTACCACACTAGTCTAGCCAACCAACACATTGTGTCTGGACACTGCGATACAACAGACAACTATTTACTGATATCCATGTTGCCTTCTCCTCCCTTTTCCATCGGCCAAAGTGAACTTCCAGATATATAAAGCAGATCCTGCTATTCTCTGGCTTGAACCCCTTGAAAGGGTCCCCATAGCACCTAGAATAAGATTCCATCTCTCTTCAATAGCCTGCAGTGGCCTTCCTAGATTCTCCAGTATCTCCCAGGCTACTCTCCCCTTGCCCACAGCACCCCGGACACTTTGGCCTCCTTTCTTTCCTCAAATATGCCGGATCCATTTCTTCCTCAGAACCTACTTGTTCCTGCAAGCTGCAAGCCCACCTTCTTTCTTTTCTCATCCACTCTTAGGTCTCATCTCCTCAGAACTAACGTTGGCTCTTCTTAAGTGGCTCACACCATCCCCTTCCTTATTCCCCGTCAAGGCACCCTGGTCTTTCTATTCAAATATTTATTAGCACTGTAAGTAGATATTCATCTACTTGTTTCTTGTTCAATTTGACCTAGACTGTAGCTCCTGCAAAGCAGGGAATCTTGTCTAATTAATATACTTCTGCTTAGTTAGTGTCTAGCACAGCCTGGCACATCTTAGTTATGTATTAAGTATTTGGCAAATGAATGAGTCAGCTCTGATTTTCTAAGTAGCTATTCTTCCTGATGCTTGGTCAGGATACAAAGGGTTAACAGAAAACAAGTGTAGTGTATTGTTCTCCAAAGACTAAGCAAGGAGCTGAGATGCTTAGGGTTATTTTCCCCAAATTTTGCATGTTACAGTCAATTTAAGACAGATTCTTATTAGCTTAGCTCCCATACCCAAGCATAGTAATTTATATTCTGCTCCTTTGTTCTGAGTTTTGATCTGTGACAGTTTTAGATAAAGGAAAAAGAAATTAAGACACCAGAAGAAGCTTGGTGAGAGAATAAAAAAATCATCTTTCCTTACCAGTCAGCAGTTTACAGATACCTTTAAAATGCATGGTTTCTGAAAGCGCTTCATTTAAAAAGTACAAACCATATGAGTTAATGTCAAATTTTCTAAATAACTTTGATGTAATTCTTCTATATATATATATGCTAATATTTCATGATTTATATGGTGTTTTTTATAAAAGAACATTTTCATAGATCAGATTCGCGTGAAGCAGAGAATAACTGCAATCCAAACCACAGCAAGACCTGGGATTTTATTGAAGCATGTCGGGCCTCGGCTGTTTACCCTGCCGCTTGACAGTTACGCCATCTCGAGCAAGCAGGTTTCGGATATCCGTGTAGAGTTTCAGGTTCCTGGGCTGTAAAAGGTGAGAGTTTCTTCAGGATATATGATCATGTTAAAACATCCAGACCAATATCTGGTGTAGTGTGGGTGCTTAATGAAGGCTAATTCAATTTAAATCTAAATCTCTTCCACTTTCCAGGAGATTTTAATTGGTCCCTCTGCTAAAAATCACCTCAGTCTCTCAGTAAATCCAGTCATGTGCTTGGATTCCTTTGAGCTTCTATATTCTTAATTGGATAGTTCAGCTCAAGATTTATATTAAAAAGCCTGGATTCTACCATCAAATTACAGATCAATCAACAATTACAAGAAAAACAATTAAGGGTCAGCAATGGTTTTGATTATACAACTGCAGCCTCACTTGCTCTGCTTTCCCTGGCCTCAGTCTTTCTCCTTCGAGAGGCTGCAGGTGCTCAGAAAGCTCCGAATACCTTCCCTTCTTTCCTAAATTGATCAAGTGTACATGTTTGCCAATGAGATTCTTTCACAAAGTATTTCTTCTACAAATGAGGAGGAGGGTAAAAAGACCTCTGTTTTCCTTGTTGGGTGTTTTGAATAAAAGAAGAGCTTCGATGACGTGCTGGGTCACTTGAGAGCATGCATTCTCAACAGGAGCAATGCCAGCCCCCAGGGGGTGGGAAAAGATCTTGGCTACTACAGTGACTTGTGGTCTCCCAAAGGGTCACAGTACATGAAAAAGATATACCATCTATTACTGTATCAAAATTTCATGGGAAGGAGGGGCAATTAGGAAAAAAATTGTTTAAAAAGGCTCTTGGGGTATGATAACATTGAAAAAGGTTGGAAAACACTGTCTTAGAGAAAAATCCTCTTCTCTTAGAATTCTCCTTTTCTTAAACATGCATTTTAGAGCATAGCTACTTACAGAGTGGAAAGATATCAAAGACCTATGGGTAGTCCTCACTCACCTTGTGAGTCATGGCAAGAGCAGAGTTTGAGTCAAGCTGACCTGTGTTTGAATCCTGGGTCAGCCACTCCCACCCTCCCCCCACCGTGTGACCCTGGGCACACTATTTAATGTCTCTGCACAATGATATCGATTATCAGATTCTCATTGTACCAACTCTGCAGGGCTGAGGGAGGGATTCGAGGTAACAGTGTGCCATGCCTGGTCTAGGTTAGGCAATGCAGTAAATGGTTGCCATTGCTATTTTCATGACTGTTGTGGGCAGGGGTGATGAGCAGGCTAGGAATAGCAGTTCGGAGTTCTGTAGGGAGAGCAGCCTTGGGCAACACTGGATGGGAAAAATGGCTAAGAACCTGGGATTGCCCTGCCTCCTTGATATTTTCCCTTGTGATTTAGTCCCAGCGTAGTTCAACACTTTAGGTCATGGAATTACTTTGCTACTCACAAAGAAGTATATTTTACCCTTCTTTCCTCTGGGCCTATAACCTCGCCACCGTGCGAGTTTTATCATTGTGGTGTTGCGGTATAGTGCACGAGGAAATTATCTGAAATGCTTGTTCCTATCCCAGGCTGTAGCACAACAGTATTTCAGCCAGGGAAAGGCTCTCATAGTAAACAAGGGGGGCCGCTGCCAGCACTTCCTGACTAGTCACCTCAGGATGGGAACAGCGCTGATCTCCCACACTTCTTCCACAGAATGATTTATAGAGGACACGCAGAGCATAGCAAAGAGATAGATTTCATGCTTAAAAGGTTAATTCTTGATTTGATTTGTTTTAGAAGTCCCGGAGATTCAGTGGAGGACAAGTAAGATGAAGAGAGAAATTACAGGGCTCATGCTCTTCAAAGAGAATAATGGGAAGAGATAAAGAAATACATGGAAAAAATTATTTGGTGTTTCTCTAAATTTATCTGTTTAATTTTCTCATAATCCTCCTTCAATACTGCTTGTCTTTTGCATGTCTTTCCTGCTCAGGTACCAGCTATCCCTTTATTCCATTGTCATTTCTCTCTGATTTCTCTCAAAATACATCCATTTTCACAAATATATCTCGTTGACGGGTGAAAGAAGAGGAAGACAGGAATAGGAAAGTCAGAAAAAGTGAATTTTTTATATGTAACATAAGGAAGATATCCCACAATGACAGCCAAATACAGTTCAAATACTTTAAGTCTCAATTAAGGTTGATGAGCACTTATTTCCTGTGCAAAGAGGTGTGCACAATGCCTTTGGTGAATTTCAAAATGCATTGTTCCAGCTACTTAAAGTGATAACAGACTTAAAAAAAACAAAACATGCTGTTACAATCACCCACTAATATTTTATTTATGTGTTTACTTCCTTGTGTTGGGAGTAATGGCACCGTTGGGTATTTTCACAGCACCCTTTTCCCCCTAAAAGGCCAGAGGTTGGGCTATAGATTTTCACAGAAATACAGCAATAACCCCACAAATCTAGAAAATCTTTCAACCCCCTGGCTTTCAAATATATTTCTCAGCAAGTATATGTTTGCTTTCCTTCATCCAAATAAAGTTAGTGGAACAGGCATTCACGCTTTCCTAAAGTAGGGGACGAAGAAGACTTCCCGTCCTAATTGAAACTGTGGAAAAACTAATTTTGGAAGCCTAATAGAATTTCCTGGTTTGGATATAAGTCAAGATATTGGAGCACATTTCTTCTATCATCATAACTTTAGAAAAAGGACAACTGGGAGGAAGAAGACAGGGTGGAATTTGACATCATACTTGAAAGCTCATTGTCAAGAATACTTTTTTAAAAAGGTTCTTATAAAACTTTACTTTCTAATATTAGTGAAACCCAGATGCCTCTATCTATCTATCTATCTACCTACCTACCTACCTACCTATCTACCTACCTACCTACCTACCTACCTACATCTTTCACTGCCCTTGATGTCCTTGATGCCCTTTTCAGTTAGCAGGTGCCACTCCACAGTTCTCCTTAGTGAGGAAAGCTAAGGCAGCTGTCTACAGCCAGCTCTTCTGTTTGGGCACCCGGATGTCAGTGGCAGGGCCTGAGGGAACAGCCTGGAGATTCATCTCCAGTGAGCAAAGACAGTTCATTAGTAAAAGCAGAATTATCTGACCTGTTTTCTTCAGGATTGCTTCAAGGGTGGTTCTATCCACCAACTCCTAATACATACTTCCCTATAACCTGTGACAAAATACTCTCATCGAATGGTAGTTTCTGAAGTCTTTACACACAGAAAAAAGTTTCTTGTTCATTCTCTCTCTCTCTTTCTCTCTCTTCCCCACCTTCCCCCACCCCGTCTATTAAATTATCATTGCAAATACTCTCACTGGCCTAATAAGTTTAGACTTCTTAAAGAAACAATTCAGGGGGAAAAAAAAAAAAGACTTTTTGTTTGGAAGCTTCATGATGACAGGCTGACCGATGTTATATGTTATTGATAAAAAAGTCAGCATTACACACTGCACCCCACCTTTTTTTTTTTTTTAACCAAACCTGGGTTGAAATCCTACTTACGATATTTGCTAGCTTGAGGTCTTGGGCAATCATTTCATCTTACCAACTCTTAGATTTTTTCTTCTATAAAATGCTAATCATGAGGCTACCTCCCTCCTATGCTTGTGAGGATTAAATATATAATGTATTAATATATAAAATATATTATATATGTAATACGCTTAACACAGGCCTGGTGCATAGTATGTTTCATTATTATTATTAATAAATTATTTTTATTATTAGCATAAACATATAGACCCCCTTGCTCTTGTTCCCACAAGCTGGCTTGCGTGTAATCCTAAGGAACTTTAGGGGCTACTTAGGACCTATTTAATAATGTTACTGAAGTAAGAGTCATTTAAAACCTACCACATACACTGCTATAGAAACATCAAGGACAATTAGATACTTTGAGCTGTGTGTGAGCCATCAACTTAAATTCAGTATAAGAAATATAGGATCCTAAGCTGTTTCTCCTCTACCACAGTTCTTCCACATGCCTGCTCCTTTTTCGGAGTGGGGAATGTTATCATTCTCCCATAGCCCAGGTTCCAGTTTTCATTTGCCATTGAATCCAAATGGTTCACTGAGTTGTAGTCAAAGTCCTCCTGTTTTTTTACCCCATATCATCTCCCTCCAGTCTCTCCCTTCTCTAAGCCCCAATATGGTGGCCTTAGTCCAGCGCAAAAAAAGGATTTCTTTGAAGTTATGAAGTGCTTTTGTATACCTTGCCACTTAGATGAGTCTACCCCTTCAACATAGAGATGCAGATGAATTACATCAATGCCAATCAAGTTCTGGAAATGCAGCGTCTCAACCTCAGTTTCAACAGGAAGCAAGCTGAAGAAAGGGATATCGACCAGCTGCTACTCACATAGATCAGATGCTAGAGCCTTGTGGCCTTTGGTATTGCCTTAATGTAGACTTAACCAGATCACCCCTCATCGCAATTGAATTCTAAACTCCTTCACAAGATATGTGAGGACTTTTAAAATCTACCTCTCCAGAGTTCTTTAACCACAATTCTTGCCACTGCTTCAGGTAGGCACGTTGCTTTCGTCACACCAAACCATTTGCCTTGGACATGTCATGTTTCCTCACAGGTTCATGAATTGGTATATCCTGCTGTCTAGAAAGACTCCTTTTCCTAAATCTACTTCATGAGTTCATTCTGTGAGACTCTATTCATGCATCTCCACCTCTGGGAAAACCTTTCTTTAGCTCTCCTCAGACATTGTCAGAGTCCCTTCTTCTCTGCCTTTGAAACACCTGAATTCCCATCTATTATTACACAGTTCATTGTCTTATTACTGATATGTCTCCCATGAGAGTCTGAGAGGTATTAGAAGGGTTCAAAGTTTTATAATTTATCTTAATATTAATTATATGGTGTTCAGGGCTTATTGAATAAAAAAAAGAATGAAAGATGGAATAAAACAAGGAATGAACTTCTCCTTTCACAATTTCCTGATGATTTCACTTTCTTGGTGTTGCCTTCTCCACAAATCATTCTGACTTGGAATACATGTACGACCTGCCCAAACACATATAAACTGAGCTAATGTGTTCCTACAACTAGTCTGATTGCCTCACTGCTTCACAGGAGGGAGACAATGAGACAGGATGAATGGCCCAAACACAAGACGGAGAAGGACCTTTGCATGGATTAAGTTCAAACTTCTACTTCCCATCAGGACAAACAGGAAGAAAGTTTCAGCATCTCTAATCCTTATAAGTAGCACTCATGCCTTTTTAAGTCTTTTGTTTTACTGCCTTGGGGAGATGTGAAGAAGAGCAAATCCAATGTCTCCACTAGCTGATGGTGTTTAACTCATTTTTAAGATAGCAGATAAAGTATTTGTTGCAGTAAATGGAAAAAGATGGCGTGAATTAAGCTTGAAAAGTGAAAAAAATGGCTGAAATGATCTCAACTAAATGGCAACTGGTACTTCTCCTTGTGATGTGTATCTGGAGCTTGATGAAGGAAAAAAAAATCAGGTCTGAAAACACTTTGCTTAGCTATTAAACACAGCATTTTTCTCCTTCCTCTCCTTATGGCAGTAAATTACAGCAAGGTGGGAGCCCATTCTTAGTCTCATAGAATTGGCTTCCTGCTACCACCTCAGTCACAGACATCCCAATTAGTCACCAGCTGAATGACTACAGAATCACAGATTTAAATTAAAAAGCAGTTTTCATCTCAAGACCAATTCACAGCAAGAAACGTTCCTCCCCTCACCCCATGACCTTTCAGAATGCCATTGCTACACAGAGAATAACACAGGATGGTATCTGCTCTTGGCATTCATCTTATTCTGGATGTCAGGGCAAAATTTGGAGGAAGGTGAGGTTGCGGGGGCTGGTAATGTTCTTCCCAATTTTCAGTGTCACTCTAGGTCTTCGACCAGTGCATATGAGCATTGCAACATTGTGCTTTGTGGATGCTGGAAGAATTGAGTAGATGTGGAGCGCACAGGAAAGGAATGCTGAAAAGAAGGTGAATTTTTAAATGGTGTTTAAATGGTACCCATCTAATAATAGAAACATGAATGGGTTACACATGGAGCAAGATACTAGAACACAGAGTCAGAAAAAAAGGGTGTGAGTTCCAGGTTTCCAACTTTCTAAACATATGACCTTGAGAAAGTCACTTAACTCCTCTGATGCTAATATTTTCCCATATAAAAAAAGGAAGATAATTATACTTCTCCTATCTTCCTTATAGGGTTATTATGAGGATTAAATGAGAATATACATAATCATAGGACATTTAAACTATACAAAGCTGTACAAGTGTCAAGAATTTTCATGATCCTTCAATACAATGCCTCACCACCTACCACTACTTAGACTGTTAGAGTTGGAAGAGACCTCACACCAACTAAGCAAGGAGCAACACACCAATGCATGGCCTTTCCTCTAACATAGGTGAGCAACGGGTATCAGTCTCTGTATACACCCTGACAGTGATGGGTAATTCACCACCTTATAAAATAGCGCTTCCATTATTAGACACTGTGACTGTTTGAAAGTGGCTCAAATTTAACTGATTAAGAAATACTTTCATTTTCTTACACTTACTATATACCAGGAAAGGAGTCTACTAAGCAGTTTACAAAAAGGATTTAATCTAATGCAGTCCTCTCAACAATCCTAATAAATCATATATATATATATATATATATATATATATATGAGGAAACTGAGATTTGGAGACAAAACCATTCACCTGAGATCACACGTTAGTGAGTGTTAAGACACGACCTGGGTAAGCTTTTTGGATTGTGACAAGTTCAAAGAAAGAAATAATGCTGTAGCTCTGGGGTGTCTGATGATATGTTAGGAGAAGCATGTGATTGTTTCTTCCTTCTGCCTATGCCTCTTTTCAGTGTGAATTTAGGAAAATGTACCTGTGTTCTCTCTCTCCCCTTACAAACTGAGAAAAAATCATGCTTCCTAGGAGTCACAGAGGGATGCCAGAGCAAATTAATGAGTTAATATTTATAAGAGGCATTGTGACTCTTTTATAAAAGAATGTTCTAACTGGGAACCAAGTATTCCATTACCTAAGTGGGTAGGCAGATAGTTCAATAGTAACACTATAGGCTGATTTTAAGTTCGGTTTTAATAATAGCATTGTATTAGGTTAACAGAGAACAGAGCACCCCGCAGAAACAAAATCAAAGCAATTAGTTAACATAGATCTTAGGAAAACTGAAATAATAGAACCACAGTTGCTCTCTGTGATTTGTGTTGTTCACAGGCTCCACTGATACTTAAACCATAGATGGCTTTTCAGACCTGTCAATACCTCGAGTTGTATACTAACTTGGGAGTTGGTAGAGGAATGCATGCAAACACATGCGTTGCTTGACCCTTCAATACAGACTAGATTGAATCTTTCTACCCTGCTGTGGCTCCCCAGCTTCCTACTGGCCTTTGAAGATGTCATGAAGCCAACCCATTACAGTCACATAGCCAGAGGGCTCAAAAAGAGTATGGATAACTGGGACACGATCTATATTCAAGAACAGGACTTACATTTCTTGTCAATCTGAGATTAGACTGTTTTCTAGGTTTTAACATCTGGGTGGAAAGAAGCCATCGTATCATTTCCTTTCTCCCTGCTATAGCTTTAAAACTTAGAACTCTCATCCAACCATTTCAACAATGACAAAAAACTATGTTAAGGGGGATTGCCTCTTCCACAGTTAACCATGATTCCAGATACTCTTCTGTTCAGTTTTCCTTAAAATCGAGTATAGAAAATTCATTCTAAGGCCATGTCTTCCTTGCTTCAGGAAAACTTAGAATTAAGGCATTATCTATTTGGATAAGACACCACCAAAGCAATTCAGGTGTCATATGCAGGTCTGACTCTCCTCTTCTGGTTTCTCCTCGAATTCTCTGAAATATTCAAGACATGGTGATGACAATAATAATAATAATAGTAATGAGGAGCGGGAGGAGGCAGGAGAAGAGAAGAGTCATCCATCATCATCATCATCATCAAGTAAGGGTTGTAGAAGCAATAATTGCAATAATAAGGTTTGAGACAAAGGGAACAATGGAGATATGTAAAAATATGAAAAAAGTGGCAAATAACTTGTCTTTCAGTGCTTTTAAAATTTTATGCCTCTTTCTTAATATTATTTAGAATCCCAGATTTTGAAAATTAGATGAAACATAAAATAGATCAGAAATGACAAAAACTTTTAAAGACACTAGAAAGTAAGCTGTGCTTTCAAATTAGAATCAAAAAGCTTGTTAAACATCTATTGTACACCCAGCAAATAGTACAAATCATAAACATTTAGATTTACAGAAATAACCATAAGGCTACAGATAAGTTGTTTTTAAAAAAGGGGGGGAAGGGAATAGGAAAGAAGAGCATTACTCAATTTATAATGTTTTATTTATAAAAAAAACAAAGTAAATACATTTATTACTTCTGTGTGGCATTGGAAATTTGTGATATAAACTTGGCAATATCTCATACCTAACTAGAAATATAGAACTAGGGTTCAGTTGGAAATTAGGATGAGATACTTAGAAATACGCTTCTATTTCCTATTGTCTTAATTTTACTACCATTATAGTACTCACCAGTATATAATTCCTAGGATTTTCAAGCCAATAAAATCGCTGTTTATTGGTCTATTCTTGAATTTACTTAAAACCCACACACAACAGTCATATAATCCTATGACCTTTCCTACGATCTGAACACTTCTCAATCTAATATCTTCTGACCGATTTTTTCCAATGGGCAATTTTGAAGAGGGACCATCCTTCTCACTAAGCCCGTAACAAAGGACCACTAGGTTTGCCAGTCTTCTTTTATTCTATGCATTTTTCTTTTGACACATCATCTTCAAAGTTTCCACATATGAGAGCATAACAAAGGTATTGATCAACAGAATTTGGGACAAATAAAAGTAGCATGAGTAATCCTATTTTTCTGTGCTTGAAGTTAAGAGAACTGAATTCTATCCCTGACTCATCCACTACCTTTCAGAATGACTGTGTGTGGACAAGTAACTTTATTTATTTAGGCTGTAGTTTCATTATCTGTTAGAATGAAGATGTTGGACTAAAGCCTTGCTAGAAATCTTTTTAACCCTGATATTATTTGATGTCCATGATATTCTAACTATGCCTATTTGAACTATTAGAGATCAAGCCTAGTTTTCAAGATGTGTTAGCCTTAGAAAACTCTATTTTCAAGGGTGTTTATAAACCAAATAAAACAAGCTGACTAGCTCAACTTAACTGTATTACCAAGTTTTGAGGTGAGAAGTCATGTTTCTTTCTTTTTTTTTTTTTTTTTGCAGTACGTGGGCCTCTCAGTGTTGTGGCCTCTCCCGTTGCAGAGCACAGGCTCCGGACGCGCAGGCTCAGCGGCCATGGCTCACGGGCCCAGCCGCTCTGCAGCATGTGGGATCTTCCCAGACCGGGGCACGAACCCGTATCCTCTGCATCAACAGGAAGACTCTCAACCACTGCGCCACCAGGGAAGCCCCATGTTTCGTTTTTTACCTCCCCGACCAGAGCCTAATCTAGACTTTCCATAGGGTAAGAACTAATTTAAAAAAAGAAAGAAAGAAAGAAAGAAAGAAAACCTTAATATTGATATACCCCTCTAAAGTTTATAAAGCATCTACAAGTTTTCCTCTACAATACTTATTTAATAATCCAGCAATCCAACAAAGTAGATAATACTTTACATATTTTACATTTGGGGACACTTGGGTTCCCAAAATTCATGACCTGCTTAAAGTCCTACAGCTAATAAATGGAACTGCTAGAATTTGAGGTCCAGATTTTTTTTTTTTTTTTTTTGGACGGATGGATATGACAAGACACTTTGTTAGGGCTAAAGTTTTTCTGTTATTATTCAAAGGCAATCTCCTATTGTATGAAGGAAGGAACATACAGAAGCATGAGATAAGCCCTAACATCTATCATATGAAGAGAATCTAGCCTTGAAACTAATAGCTTGAAGTCTAAGCCAAAGAAGCCAAAGGAAGTAATGGAGACCACTAAATTCATAAACGTCATCTTTTTATTATTATCTTTTTTGCAATGGTTTAACAGACTTTAGCAAGAAGAGTGGCATCTAAAATTAGATAATTTGATGTAAATGATCCTTGAAAGAAAGTAACCCTTCACTTGGTCTCTAAAATTCACTGTGAATTTCTAAGAGTAATACGTATTTTAGTGCCAATATTACCTTGTTAGCCTTTCTAAATTTTACTATGTGCTATACATATATACTATGTATGTACTATATAGTATGCACTATAATACAATTTGAAAAGAAAACACATTGAGTCTACTATTGCTCATTTTAAATTTGTATTTCTCTTGTATTATTTTCCCAAAGTGATCAGAAGCATCAGGTTCATTCAAATCTTTTCAGTCTTGACTAAGTACATATCTACCAAATGTTATCCTATAATCAGAGACCCCAAAGAGATAGATTGTTTGTAGGCAAAAACAATTTTTAAGGTCGATCAGACCACAAATGATTCTTACTTAGTAAAAACAATAATTCCTACCATTGGCTGGCTGTGCAGCATCTAAGTTGATGCTTTGGTATTGGTAAATTATGTCTTTCATCCAAATTGAACTATATGCATTGGATACATTTTATCAAAAATCTGAAAAAATGCCACTGGTTTTTCTTTCAATAAATTGGCATGTGCCACTGAGCCCATTAAGTCTATATATTTCCCCAAACCTATATTAAATCCTATGGTATACATCAGAGCACAAGATGTTGTACAATGCTTCAAAGAGTGAATTTTTAGTGGAAAATACAGTCTACTTGGCCCAAGAGAGGTTGATTCTGATGATCTTTACCCTTCCTTTCAAGATGTCAATTCTAAGGTTCATCACCTATTGACCAACCACTCTAAGCAATGACTGAAAACTTACTCCTCATTCATGAATTTCCAACTACTCTGCATTCCAGCCATTACTCTTCATCTGAATTCCTCTGCTTCTTCATACAGAAGTTGGAGACCAGCCAATGTGAGCTCTCTTGTATACATTTCATTGTCTTACTTCTTGGCCATGGCTCATAGGCCCAGCTGCTCCGCGGCATGTGGGATCTTCCCGGACCGGGGCATGAACCCACGTCCCCTGCATCGGCAGGCAGACTCTCAACCACTGCGCCACCAGGGAAGCCCTCATTATCTTACTTCTGATTAGCCACCATTACTTCCCTAAGCCCCTCACACACACAGTCTGCTCCGTCTCAGACTTTTACAGCGCCCTGTGCTTATTACCATACCCATTTTCTCACATTCTTTTTCTACCTAGAAGGCCATTTCCCATCCATGCTCCACCAACACTTCAGGTATAATTGAGGCTTAACCTTCTCCATTAAAAAAGTCAAATATTTTAAAAATTCCAAATCCTTTTCCCCCCTCTTTAAACTCCTATTAAAATTTAAGTCAACAGCACATTGTTTGGAATGTTGTTTCTTTAATTTTTTTCTAAAGCCTGTTGGCGATTTGCTTCTCCAGTCAGGTTGGCATTTGTCGTAAGGAGCAAGAGAATGAAAACATTGTTGGGGCTGCTTGAAAAGCTGCAAGGCTGACGTGGAGGTATCAGAGGTGAAGCTGTGCCTTGTGATACAAAGATCTAGGAAAGCTGGGTTGGATATGCTGGCACCTGTATGGTGGCTTGATATCCATTTTAAAGTTCATGGACTAGACTTATACAAAGACTCAATACTCTAAGCCCAACCTATAAATTTAGTATAAGTCCTGTCAGGAAAACAGAATCCTCGGCAGATAGTTCATTAGAAGGAATTTAATCTAGGAAAGAAGTTATATGATGATGGAAGAGCTGAAAACTAAACAGAGGATGATAAGGTAAATCAGGAATTAGCAACAGCAGAAAGATACTGCCATCTCTAGAATCCAAGGGAGAGGCAGTTGTTATCATGGGCCTGGGAGTCAGGCCACCCAACAGGAACCAAAATCACGGCAGAGGCTGCCCTGTGAGAGCTGGGACTATGGAGGAAATGCAGAAGCACACAGAGATGAGAGAAATAGCCTGGCTTATCTGCTCTCACAGCCAATCTCCTACCAGTGCCTCCCGTTTGCTAAACTTAGCAGAAGCCCCTTGGCAATAGAACCAGGGAAATACAGTTTGTAGGGTTAGGGACCAGTGATACAGAGCAGAGCAGGGGGAAGTGTGGGGAATAAATTTGAAACACAATGAACAAGTGATTTATATACTATCCATCTATCTGCTATAAATACATATACACACATACACGCACTAAAACTTTGAAATATAGTCAGGGTGTAGTCAGCAAAGGACTATAACATCTTGAATTGCAAAACTTAGGTGAATGTCACTATTTAATTAAATAACAAACTCTACAAAATACTTTTATGTGTGTATGCATAATTCTTTACAATCCAGAAAGATTTTTATAGCTATTTGCCTTGAGAAAATAAATCCCAAGTTTGAAGTATATAATGAAATTCTATCTCTAAACATTACTCAATTAGGAACTCGGGCGAGGGGGGAATAAAAGGTTGAGTTCCTATGCTTATTACATGCTACACTGCCTCTCCCCCAGTGGTCACCTCATCCATACTGATACTTAGCATTCTTCTAAGCTATCCCTTACTCTTGGTTCTGAATTATTTTCTGCTATTTTACTAACTCACTTCTTCAAGCAAATTCTGCTTCAAACACATTCTCTCCTCACTCTCCAAAGTAAAGGGAAAGGCAACTGAACTTCATTAAGTGAAATCATTGTGTGTACTTTACCTCTGGTTCAGTATTTGATTTTGTGCACCTTGGACTATAAGTGAAAGTGATTGTGTCATTTCTGACATATTCACAGTTTTCTGGCACAATCCAGAGACTAATAATAATGCTATTTAGAAAAATAGCAGTACTCCTGATAAAATTGTTCATAAAATGTATGAACCTTTATTGAACTGTATTTTTCAATATTTTCCTGCTGTTATGTAGTGGAACAGAGAAACAACATTGAAAACATTCCCGTTAGAGTCCTTGTTTCTTCTGGAAAGGTCTGTTCTAAAGGAAAAGTCACATTTCTATGTTTTTGCGCATCAGTCTTTCCTTCTCCTTCAAGTGTTGCCTACTACACAGCTCATCCCAGAGTGCTGCCAAGGTTTGTGTCATTACACTGCAGTAGATGCCAATAAAATAGCACTTGAGACAAATGAAAACAGCAATACCTGTTATTATCAAATACACTTCTCAGTTATCATTGCAGAATGAAATACTAAAAAAAGCTAGATGACGCACGACTGTTTGTTAGGAATGGCAATATAAGTACAAATAAGAGGCATCAGAAGAGAATTAAAGGTGATAAGTCTGACCTCTTTAGTAAAATTTCTGGTCACAGGAACAAATATGCAGCACGTTAACTAAGAATAAGATGCTGAGCTATAGGCAAAGGGTACAGCACCTAAAATTTCTCCAGCTTCAGATTTATTCTTTGAAAACAACTTCAGGGACGATTCTACATAAAATGAAATATTTTTATATATACATATGCTCAGTGATTGTTAAAACAGGAACACGATCTATAGTATGAATTTCATTAACTAAATCCAAGAAATTATTTTAATGCCTATTTAATTATATTTAATGTTAAGAAAAGACCCTCTAATACATCTAAACTAAAGCTGTTTTTCAAATACTTCAGCATTCAAAGATGAACATAGCATACAGAGCTATTATGAGCCAGGCATATTTCTATCTGTTTATATATACCAATGACTTCTATTTTCAAAACAACTGTGATTTTTTTCATCCCCATTTTAAAGATGAGGAAACTGAAGCACAAAGATATTAAGGAACTTGTCCAAAACTACACTTCTGGTAGTGGTGAAATAGATTCAATCATAGACAGACTAATTTCAGAGTTTCTACTCTTAAACACCACTACCTTGGGTTAGATATTTGTAAGGTCCAGCTGTTCTGTTCTAGGGCGCATGGTCAAATAGTTTGGGGACCCAGGGAGAAATATGTAAGCTGTAGCTTGGCGAAGTAAGAAGTAAATACAATGAAAAAAAGTCTTAAGAAGACAATGATACACATTTATTTAAGGTCCACTACATGCAAAAACCTTAGCTAAAAGCTGGATGTAAAAAAGATGAATGAATTTTTCCTTAAATTTACAATCTCCTTTTCAATGACTTTATAAGCCAGTGGAGGAACTTATATTTTGTGGGGACAATTAGCTCACTGTCAAATGTGTACTACTAAACTCCTATGAAGGGTGCAGCATGAAATTAAAGAGAAGAGAATGCCATGAAATCAAGATTCTTACAATCTCAAAACCACATACACCAAAAATACCTAATTAATTCTGGATACTTAAGAATTATTTAATCTATTTCTTAATAGACAATTACATCTTCTAATATCTTTTCTTATAACACAGTGGGTTCCCCAAAATGACCTTTCCTCTCCTGGGTCTTGCTCATGGGGTTTTCTATCTAGTGTGATTCTAAACTACCTTCATCAAATTTCTATCCATTTTCCAACCCTGCCTCACAAGTAATCCTTTCATAAAGTTTTCTCTTAATTCCCAATCCAAAATATTATTTTTTCTTGCATTTATAACACTAATTTTGGGTTTATATATATATATATATATATATATATATATATTATGTATTCTACATTATATTATTTTTATATCTGACTTTGCTTATCTTCACCACTCTATTAAGGGCTACATGGGAACCTCTTTATTTTGTTCATCTATCTATTCTCAACAGTATTTAACATAGTTCCCAATAATAAAGAGATGTTTATTAAATGATTATTGACTTGGACCTTCCTGATAAAAAGAGGGTCTACAGCTAAGTTTATTTTTAATGTGTAATTTAACCAGTCTATATGAAGAGGAATAAAAACTATATTTGTTTAGTAACTTGAAATAATGTTAACCACTGACAATTTTAGCTATTTTATTTCATATGTGTATATCTGTTATAATATATATAGTGATATATTCCATTCTTATCCCAAGGTAGCTTATGTTTAGGAATTACCTAACTTCTATGGTTTTAGATTTGCCACTCAAGACTGCATTATTATGGAGTTTTGCATTTGTTTATACAATTAGATGCAAAAATATGCTAATGTATAAGACTGAGATGACAATTACACAGGACTCAGAAAACTCTGTTAAAGTTCCCAAAGCAACTATAATTTATTTTTGAAAATATCAATGAAAATATGTATTTTAAAAATGTGTTCTCCTGTGGTGTTAAAAACCTAGCACAAAGGAAACTTGAGGTAGTATCTGAGAAGGAGGGAATAAAGTGAAAAACCTACACATGGAGAAATTTCACTATCTTAAACAGTTAAAAACTTTTTAAAAGAGCAAACAATGTAGTTGATGAAATGCCCTTTGAATATAAAATAATCTTAAAGTTCCAATAATGCAAGGTGTTAATAACTGAGGAAAGCATTTCTAAGATATATAATTTGGGTCTTTCCTGAGACCCTCTAGCTATAGAGTTGCTATAGCAGTGCTACTAAAGAAAATTAATGTTTGTAATTAGACCAAAGCTTTAATACCATAAATCCCACTATAGCTACTTATTTTCAAACTGTTAAGGATCTGTGGCTATTTTCGAGACAGAAATTGTTCAGTTAACTCCATTTAAGATTCCGATTTGATTGGATCCTGTCTCAATACACACACACACACACACACACACACTCTCTCTCTCTCTCTCTCTCTCTCTCTTTCTCTTTCTCTTTCTCCCCTAACAAAATGTGTTTGGGGGTTCTGTACTTAGAAAAACTGCTGTGAATATTTTAGTTTGTTTAGGATATGACACATTAGAGCAAATAACAGGGCATTAACACTCTCCAGTGGTTAAAAAAAAAAAAAATCCATACAAATTATAAATCTCCATCCTTCACACTGTGATTTTTATGATATTTTAATAATAGCCAGTTTTATTCCTTGATAGTTATTCAAGTAAATATGTTTTCTTTCTTCCTTTCTTCCTTCCCTTCCTTCTTTCCTCCCCTCTCTATCCTTTTATTCTTTTTTTCTTTATCTACCTACCTACCTATATATCCTTAAATCTTATATTTATGAAAGCATAGTGAAATAATCAACAGGAGACCCTCAGAAAGGATAATTTAACTTAAGATTTACAAAGAAAAGAAAAAGGATTTCTAAAATGCGTTACCTATATTTATGCCAGATCATAATCATATAAGAATTTCTGATGAGTCAGCACGCATTTAAGACAGTATACTGATGAATGAAAATCACAATGATACCATAGCTGTATAACTTTGGTATAGAGAAATGAACTCTGTTGCTCTTCTGAAAAATTTGCATAACATCATTTTGCATGACCAAGTGTTAGGAGGAGTCTCATTTAGTTTTTGAGAACTCATCAAGATCTGTCAGACAACACCCAGCGAGAAACTCACAAGAAACTGAGCAGTAAACAGAAATATATAAACCAACATTGTAATCCTTGTATAACGGTCTCCAAATGATCATTTGGCTTGCATAAGGATTAAACCATCAGATTCTTAAATAAATGAAAACTCTGAACTCTGTGAAATTAGGTCTCTAGCCAAATAAAAATACGCAAAGAGAAGTTGTTACCTGAAGATGAAAAGTCGAGAAGCCATAATACAGTAGTTATGACTATTGCCCCATACACATGACTTTTTCTGGAACAATAGAGTTTTAAAAGCAGGAAAGGCAACTTACCTAAGGAGAGAAGGAGAAAAAAAAAAAAAAAGTTACTATCAGAGAACTTTAAAAACATCTTAAGCATAGCATATATGTTGATAGGCAGAGCAGGGTCTGAACACATAGATAAATTACTAAATCCACTATGTATTCCCACTATAACTTTCTATTTTCCAAACCCCTTTAAATGTTCCTTGTTTCCCCATTCCTGGCCTGCTTTCTCCTATCTACCCTCATTTCACACCAGTATTTGCAGTTATCTCCTTCTCAGGATGGTTGAACTCCACTATCACTGAAATGTTCCTCAAAATGGGTAATTTAATTTCAAAAATAAAGAATCAGGAAATTTAGACTAGATTCCAGACTTTACTTCTTACTAGAGTACCACCTTTATCAAGACAAACCATCTGTGAACTGAAGGTGATTAAATAATTGAATTTATGTCAGCTTCTAGCTTCAGAATTCTAAGCTGTTGAGGGAAGGCAACCAGAGTGGCCAAAATAAATAATTTCTAAATAAAGTATCAGATTTAATAGCTCTCAGTTGGGATAAAATTTGGCAGGCTAGGTTCTTCCCATATCAATTGCCTTATTTTAGTCACTAAGATTAGCTATACTGTGCATAGGCAAGGCTGATTTGACAGCCAAGGCTCTGGGCTTATAGAAGGCTATGAATTGGAATTTATACAACTGCAATATCATTTGTGAAAGAAAGAAGAGTGGAACTGGAGGTAAAATGTGGGATTGTGGGAATGAACTGAGATGACTTGGTAAAATGGATCTAGTTGCCCCAAGATGACTTTCAAACTTCTAAGTTCAAAGGCCAATATTGCTCAGTGCCCTTGTCACGTGGAATACCTATCAGCACATATAGGAAATGTGTGTGTCCATAAGGATACATAAGCAGACAAACTAGAATATTGTTGGGAGCCAGGAAAGGGCTGGCTCTCTCAGGAAGGAAGGTGCCGTAGTGTTTGCAAAGCACCTAGTGCAACCTCCATTTCCTTGGGAACCAGCTTGGAAAATTCTCTAGTTGCACCACCTTAATGCTTCTCCTGATGGAAGCTGAAGTGTTCATTTTACACATTGACTAATTTATGAGTTCAGTGAGAAATTCTTTGTAAAATAAATTCCAGAAAAGAGAGAGAACCTGGAAATGAATTCCCTCTGCACAACATGTGTGTATGGTCCCATTAGCAGTTGCACAGTGGGCAATCGATTAGGGAGGGAAAAATGGCTTTTTTTATGGTAATGGATTTTGAGCCTCCTGGTGATAATTTATTTACTAGAAATTTTGCAGAGTTGGATAGCATGCTGATGAAAACCCTCTGAACATGTTCATTTAAAAAGAGGAAAAAAGTGGCTTGGCTTCTTTTTGAGAAATATTGTTATTAAATCATTGGAAACATATTGATAAAACGTGCCTAAAAGCTACAGTCCTGTAATTTATAATACAAATTACATTGCTATTGACAAATGGCAATTTAATCCTGCAAATTAACGTTAACAATTTGAATTTCTCTGTTACATTTTTTTTTAAAGAAAAACCTTGAAAGACATTCAGTAACGCTGTGCTAGGCTGGTCAACAGTGCTGAGTTTCTTTAAAAGCAATCCCATCTCCCTCGTATTTCTTTTTGTAGAGTCATCCTATCCATCTACAGACCAAAGTATAAAACCAGGATATTTTCACCCTGACTTTCAATTCCTAGAGAATCCTGAGATAAAAGGTACTCCCTTACCTCAAATTTCCTTAATATAGAATGGCAGAATGGCAGTTTGGCTTGATTCAAAGAATGTGAACTTGAGAATCAGAATGACCAATGTTTCTATTTCACTTCCATCACTTAACTGGCTCTGTGAGATGGGGTAAATGCAGTTTTTTCACTGAACCTCCATTCCTTCCCTATTTTGGAAAAGGTGTAGAAAAAATGAAGCTACATGCATGTGCCACGTGCCTACGCTTATACTTGATATCCATTAGCCCATGTCCTACAACCCCCCTTCAAACAATGAGACCTTCCAGGGGCTAGCATCTTCCTCCATTTTTAGTCGGGGGAAAACCTCTCTTTTCCACTCTACCCAGAATGTGGGAGTGAGGTGCTCATTAGCAGGGACAATTCAGTACTCATTGATTCATACACATACACATAATCTACTACTTGACTTAGGAAGCACAGGAATACTGGGAAGTAGGAAGAAAAAGCTAGGGATGGTTATTCATATTGGTTGGCCTTGCTAATACCTAGCTATGAAACTGTTATAGCAATAGTGCTAAGGAGGGGAAAGAGATAATAAAGGCTTTTGACTTTGGAGATACAGGTATTTTATGCAAATGAATATATGAGCCAATCAAAAAGAAATTATATAAAATATATCAGAAAGATAAAACAAGAATGCATATATATACACCTAACCATACAGTCCTAAAATATATAAACCAACAACTGACTGAAGAGAATTATATAAATCAAATATTTAGATTTAAACTACACTTCCCAGAACCAACCGAAAAAGCAGACAAAAGAAAAAAATGAGGAAAGATATGGAATATATTAAGAACATGATTTGAATAGTTTGAGTTAAATAGACAAATATAGAACTTCACCTCCTATAACCGACAGATACATATTCTTTTCAAGTACATATAGAATATTCATAAAAACTGACTATATACTAATAAAAGAAAGCATAAATGGATTCCAAAGATTTATCATTAAGGCAATATTCTCTGACAAAATACAATAAAATCATAAATTATTCTTAAAAGGTAGAGCTAAGATGCCACAGTTTGTCTGGTAATGACAAAAAAGTCACTGATATTTCTAAACAAGTCTTTGGCTGAAGATAAAAAAAAGAGGAAAAGAAAAATATTTTGAGTTTTCACCAATTACAGTTTTTCTTTTTTAAACTACTCAGCCATAAAGAAGAATGAAATTTTGTCATTTGCGGCAACATAGATGGACTTGGAGGGCATTATGCTAAGTGAAATAACTCAGACAGAGAAATACAAATACTGTCTGATATCAATTATATGTGGAATCTAAAAAATACAACAAACTAGTGAATATAACAAAAAAGAAGATGACTCACAGACATATAGAGAACTAGTGGTTACCAGTGGGGGGGGGAGGGGGGCAACAAAGGAGTGGGGGAGTGGGAGGTACAAACTCCTGGATATAAGATGTACTGTACAACACGGGGAATAGAGCCAATATTTTGTAATAACTGTAAATGGAAAGTAACCTTTAAAATTGTATAAAAAATAAAAAATAAGATAGAAGAAAAATAAAATCTTAAGACAAATTAAAAAATACTTAAGTGGCTTTTTCATGTACATTCAAAATCATTGGGCACAGATAACTTGTAACAGAGAAATTTGTAGCTTTAAGTGCTTTATCTGAAAACAAAAAATATTGAAAAACAAATGAGCTAAACATTTAAAGTCAAGAATTTAGTAAATACAAAAACAAAGAAAATATTAGAACAGAAATTATTGAAGTGAAAAGAGGTAATTAATAAAACCAAAAACCTGGTTTTCTGAGAAAAATAATAAAATACAGAGACTTTTCACAATAAGTGAGAGAGAGAAACAGACAGAGAGAATATGCCACTGATGGAAAGTGAGAAAAAGACACAACAGAGAATGAGAAAAATAATAAAATGTTTATAAAGGACTATTATATAAGAAATTTCCAAATCTAAACAAAAAGTATATCAGAAAAGTAAGAAATTTATAAATCAAGGCAAGAATAGAAAATTTAATAGATAAATAATTACATAACATGGTAATCAAAGATTTTCTTCCCAAAAAAACCCCCAAAAAAACAAAAAACAAAAAAACAAAAAAAACCTAGGCCCAGGTGATTTTATAGATAAATCTTCCTAAAATTTCAAGAGATAATTCTTAAATTAAAAAAATTATTTTACAAAATAGGAAAATGGTAACTTGGTTTATTCAAATTGAAAGAATTAAATAAGAACAGTACAACAAATGGAAATTATAGGCCCATTAAAATTTTGAACATAAGAAAATTCTACTTAGCTAATCAAATCCATGAGTATATTAAAAATATTTATTAAAAATATTTATTCTATAAATTAAATAAAATCCCAACAAGAAAATTATAATGATATTTTGCAGAACCTAGCAAACCATACACACACACACACACACACACACACACACACACACACACACACCACGCAAAGGGTAAAAAATAAAGTAAATAAAGTCAACTTTTGATAATGAAGAGCAAAGAGGGACATTCTCCTATCATATAATGAAAAGCACCGAAAAGGCAGTATTGTACTGATGAAGAAACAGAGATACACCTCTGCAACAGAAAAGAAAGTTCTTAAGTATATGAATTGTGAAGTATTATATAGGTGGTTCTACATATCAGTGGGAAAAGGACTAATTTTTAGTAGATGAGTGTTAAGAAAACTAGTCCACAAATATGGAGAAAAATAAACCTAGATTTCTCTCCCATATCATGTTGAAAAATTGACTCAAAATGTGTTAAAATCCTAAAAATAAGAGGTAAACATATAAAGCTAAATGGAGAAAATGGAGGGGAATATGTCTTAAGGATGGAGAAAGGCTTTCTAAATAAGATCACCAAAGAAAAACAATTAGATAAAAAAATGAATGGTTTTGAGTACAACAAAAAAATTTTTGAAACTTTCATTTAATGAAGAGTGCCATTGGTATAGTTAACAAGTGAAAGATTGGGAGATCATTTTTCTATATAAAATGACACATGATTAATATTCTGCTTAAGCAAGGAACTCTTTAAAATCAACAAGAAGAAAGACAGGGAGCCCATAAGAAAAATGGATGAGGGATGAACCCTAAATGGTTAAAAAACAGTATGAAAACACATGCAAACTCTTCCAAAATGAGAAAAATGTGGAAAATGGAAATTGGCAAAATTTAAATCTGAATGATTCCAAGTGTGGAGTGAGCAGGAAGTGGGAAATAGGGAATCCCAAGCATTGCTGGTAGGAGTGTAAACTAGTATAATGTAATGGAGAGCAACTTGGCAGTACTTAGAGCAATTAATTAAACATATAGCCTCTGACACAGCAACTCCTGGACATATATCTGGAGAAACTTTTTCACAGATCTAGGAAGAGATCTGAACAAGAATGTCTGTATCACTATTGTTTATGTCAGTGCAAAAACTGAAGCCAATCCAAACATTCATAAAAGCGAGAACAGATAAGAAAAATGCATTGGAGTCATCCAACAGAATACAATGCAGTTATGAGAAGAAACAAATTAAATGTAAATACAATGGAATGAGTAGATCCTAAAAATTATACTCAGAGGGAAATAAGAAACAGACTTTTTAGCACATCATTTATGTAAAATGACCCAAAAAACCAGCATTATTTATTGAACAAAGACAGACACATATTTAAGAATACATACCTAGCATATTAGCACAGCTGATTATGTCTGGGTAGGAATAAGGGAAATGAGTAATGGGAAAAAAATAAATCAGAGAGTAGCCATGCACAGATCAAGGTTGAAAGTGGACCACAATATGAGATATGTGACTAACTCAATATTCTGCTCCTGTTGTTAAGGAAGTGTTAAGAAAAACCAAAGTGGAAGCCACAGTTTGAACATACCCCTGGATCAAACACTCAAGTAACCAAAACGTAAAACTGCCCTATTTCCCTGAAATGCTTTCTGCATGTCAGCATGACCTTACAGTTCTTAGATAATCAGCTACAAGCAAGTAAGCTTACTCAGAGAAAAGGAATGTAAGTTTCTAGTAACCAACCGTTAAAACACACACAACAACAACAAATGTACTTTCTCATTCATGCTTTATGAACTGAGCGATAGCTACTGAGAGCCAAGCTTCTCAACCACTTTTGGTTGGAAGTCTCCCTGTTTTTGAACAGTTTCCTTCTTGCTCAATAAACACCTCATATCAAGGAAAGCTCTCTGAATTTTGACAGAAGAAAGGAAATGATAGGAGGAAGAGAGGAGAGGAGGAAGGGAGGGTGGAAGAAGGAAAGAAACTGAATATTTGGCAGTTATATAAAAAGAGCTCAAATATGATTAGAAAAGTGTAAGTATTTTATATATAACATGCTAGTTAAAAATAAGGCCCAAGCTTGGCTCAAGAAGCTCAAGATTTCTACTTAGTGTTACTATGGTCAGATGAGAGGGTCCTTGAGTTTTTGGAATCCAGATGGCCCATCTCTGAGTCCCAGAGGCTCAGTGCATGATCTAGATTATACTCAATAATTCCATGTGTTTAGGCCCCAGAGTCCTTCTCAGGTTTGGTGAGGAGTCAGTCACAGTCAGGTCTCTTCACTGCTCCACGGCCAGCAGGTATTGAGAAAAATCCTGAAAATACTAGGTACAAAGAGCCCTCTAAGGTAATTTATTTCAATGATCCTCAATCCTGGCTCTGCCTCAGTGTTTAAACTGCACATGTCAAAACCCTCCCTCAGCTGTACGGAGAGAATCTCCAGTGATGCAGACTGTGAACCTGTCTTTTGGTGAGCTCTATGGGTGATTGCAATGTTGCCAGACTGGCATAAGTAGGAGGGGCCATTGGAAACCACTCTTCCTTTTTTATTTATTTATTTATTTTTGCGGTACGCGGGCCTCTCACTGTTGTGGCCTCTCCAATTGCGGAGCACAGGCTCTGGACGTGCAGGCTCAGCGGCCATGGCTCACGGGCCCAGACGCTCCGCGGCACGTGGGATCCTCCCGGACCGGGGCACGAACCCGTGTCCCCTGCATCGGCAGGCGGACTCTCAACCACTGCGCCACCAAGGAAGCCCCACTCTTCCCTTTTAACTAGCATTCACTGCCAAGAATCCTCCCAATAGGTGTCCAGCTCCTTCTAGATATATTAAAACAAAATGGAAGAATAAGATGTCCGTAATTTGACAGGAGGGTACAATCTTATATTCTCCTTGCTAAATAAGCTTTCTCTAAGCCCTTCCATGATTAGGTTGCCAGTAACTGAACTTTACTAACTACTGCCGAGGTTTTCTGAGGCAGGAGAGAGAGAATTTCACCAGATCATTGTTAAACTCCAACTAATGTTGTGTTAATTACAAGTATAACAAATAACCTTTAGGAAGAGGAGTAAATAGTCCTTTGGGAGTTATCTGAATATGAATAAATGCTAGTAGGTTTGCCCCTTCTTGTCCTTAGCATGCTACTGACATTTTGTCTATTATGGATATTGCCTCCTTTAAAAGACATCAATAATAGACTTTGAATATTTAAAATGGACATGAAAAATGAAACTATTTTGAGAGATTTACTCAAATTGTATGCAAATGTAATGCATGTTTAATGCCAATATATATGTGGTTCTCTTAACTATTTCCTATGCTTCACTGTACCTCTCAGTAAAATGCTAATGGCTCATCTGTGCTTCTTTATTCTATCCAGCAATTAATGTTAATACAACTTGTGTAGGTACCACACAATGGCTAGAATAAAACAAATGAAAGAAAAGGTCCCTGACCTTGAGAATATTACATTCTGGTTGGGGAGAGAATAGATGCCCCGAAATCACCCAAACAGACTCACATTTGTGAATTACCTAGCTTGCTTAATAGCACCACTCACAGACCTCTGAGGACCAAGAGGAAACCCTGGGAATTATCCCAGACTCCTTTATCACCTCATGCTCATGTTCAATAAGTCACCAAACACCAGTTATCTTTCAAATCCATTTCCTTCTCCCTATCCCAAGACTTCTTTCTTAGTTCAGCTCAGTAAGAAATGATGGGATAACTTATAGAGCATCTCACTGGTTTCTCTGCCCTTACCCTTAATCCATGCTCTATTTTGCTTTCACAATGATTTTTCCAAAACTCATGGCTGACCAACCCATGCTTAAAATTCTTCAGTGACTTCCTAAATAATATCCTAAATGCTTTACATAACATTTAAACCTTTCACAATTTTCCCCTAATTGGCTCTTCACTTTTTTAACTTGCATCCTATTGTCAAGTCATAAGCAAAGACCTGCAATCCCACAATTTGTTGATTTACACCAACGATCAAGCTTCTACTAATGACAATACTTCCACTTGTAACAACTTCCCCTTTAATCCTCTTTCTCTTATGTGCTTGGTGAACTCCCATTCATTCACCTGGAGTAAGCTCAAATGATCGCTCTTCCCCGATACTGAGTCATATCACTCCTGCACTTTGAGATTAGGTGCTGCTTCTATACATTTCCAAAGAATTCTGTGAATATCTTGTATCATTTTTCTTTTGTTCCAGTGGAGATAAAAAGGAAATCATATGTAACTCTAATAATGTGTACCTTCCTTTATGTATGTCCCTTCCCTTAGTAACAAGCCCCATCCAACTTCCACACCACCCAGAATAATATGGGGAACTACTTTAAGCCACACACACATGTACACAAATACCTCAGAGGAACAAGGTAATGCCCCCACTATTCTGTAACTTCAGTTGCTTAGGACTATAGGGCAAGAGAGAACATAGTTTGCAGTTCATTTCGAAGTTCATTTCAATTCCCAATTGATGGAGCACAACTTACACTATCACCACCGTCACCACCATATCACCATTGCTGCCACTGTGACCACTAACATCATCCCTGGGGAACTTTACCACAGAGAGCCAGTGTTACCAATGGAATTGTTTTCTATCCTTTGGGTGAATTGGGGCTGAGGTAGGGCATGGTGGGAATATTTACTTCCTGTGCCCCCCATTAGACTATATAGTTCTTCAGAGCATAAGCTAAGCTCTGTTTCTCCTTTTTCTTTTGTTTTTCTTTCTTTCTGTTTTCCCAGAATCTAGCAGAAAGTCTGGTACATGCTAAGCATTCACTGAATAATTGATAGATGGATGGATGAACAAATAAAAGAATGAATAAACAAATAAATGTGAATAAAGTATAAAGAAACTAGAGAATAGTTCCAAAGCTCCAGGTATAAGGGAGTTTTTTCCTAGGTTGATGGGGTCAGACTGCTGAAACAACTCATTACAAGGGAAGGATCACTGTGGCATAAGAAAATTAAGGAAAGACAGGTGAGATTTGAGCTGGATCTTACTTCCCACCCCCCCAAAAAAAAGAAAAGAAAAAAAGAAATTGAATAGGTAGAGAAAATTTTAAAAAGCACTTCCAGCTAAATATATAGACGGATATAGTGTTGTGAAAGGCAAAGGCCATACTGACTGTCACAGAGACTGTACAGGATCAAAAGAAACTATGAAGGAGTATCTTCACTGCTGGGTTGAGGAATTTACATTAATCTGGAATAGGTAACCCATGTAGGAAACTGGTGTAATGATGGCAGTGTTTGAAGAATTGATATATAAATTTCATATTTCATTTCTGAAATCAAGGGAAGAGCACTACATTGAGTCCCTTATATAAGCAGAGAGTTATACCCTCAGTTCATCATAATTAATATATCATCAGATATCTCGAAGGTTCTGAGAAGCACTTTTTGAGTTCTGTATACTAGGATCCCTTTACTAGTAACTGAAATGGGGACATTTTGAGTACATTATGATTATTGTTTAACAGACAACAAAAGCAACTCTGTACAAAAGGGAAGAGTAGAAATTGAAGGTTTTCTAATTGAATCTGTAAGAAAATATAGAAAAGTGAAATATAATTTCTCAAAGGGAAGTGGTAGGAAACAAACAGTTCAAAGCCAAATATCATGGACTCTTACATGGCTATAAATGATTATCTTGATTTTACATTTTATTTGAAGGAAAAATAACTTGAATTACCCCCTAATCCTGTATCTTAGACCTAGTTCAGAATTAATTCATGAAACATTCATTGTTAATTTCATTGCATTTACATCTCATAGGAAAAGTGGTTTTTTAAAGTGATGGTCTACTAAAATACCAATACCAGGCAGAACGTGGACAGAAACACAATTGAGAATAGGGATTAGGCTTTATTTTTCTTGGTATCATTAGTTCCTGGCACTTACCCAGCAAAGAATGAATGTTTGCTGAATGAATAAATGAATAAACCAGTAGTAAGAGGACAACTGGGATTTGAACAGACTGTAAGGGAAACTTAAAGCTTAATGTTGACTGACCTATTAACCATAAACTCAGTATAAAAAAATCTGGAATAAACCTGTCTATGAAATGGGAAGAGTCTCTTTATATGCAATTATCTACACTTACAAAGAATAAGTTAAAGAGTCCAGAAGGAACACATATAAGGAAAACAAATTCCTTCTTCAGTTCAAACGTTGATAATTTTCAAGACCACTATAACTCAAATAAGACAAGTTACGTTTGGGATTTTCCTACTTTATACATCACAGAAAGACCTGCTAACTGCCCATGACAAACACCCACTGTATATCCATTTCCATCTTGCAATTTAGACCAAGTCTTTGTAGAAAATGAAAGCAACATAAAATATGCAGAGAACATCCGTATCCCTTCAGGCTCAGGATGAGCTGAGCATCTCTGAAAATATTATGCAAATACAAAAATGTTTTCTGTGGAATAGGACACTTAGCTGGGGCTTTCAGCACCTTCAGATCTTGAAGAAAGTCAAAAGGGTAAGTAATGGAATCAGATTTATTTTCACTAGGTGCCAAGTGAGGGTTCAGCTAATTCTACCAAAGATACTCTCTCCTGTCCCTCCCCACTGGCTGCTCATATTTTCAACTTTAGTAACACAGTAATAGTACTAGGAATGTTCACGTCATTCTGGATATTATATTAGGCCCTCCACTGAAGAGAACAGTGGGTTGGGATATAGCCAAGTCATCAATCTCAGTCGTTTCCACAATCACTCCTGGTCACTACAGCCCAATTAATCATTTTATGATATGTATTGATTGGTAAGATTAGATAGACATCATTTATTTTTTAAAAGTAGGCAGGGCCACAGGCTTCCTTTTGGTCTAGGCAAACAATGAATATGACAGTCTCCTCAGAGGAGATGATTTTTGGATTTATTTCACCAGACTGTCTGTCATTTGGGCTCACTAAGGTGTATAGATACTTCATTTTGCCAGAGAACCATGACCTTGCAGGGCATACTTAAATCTCTTATAAAGCCAGAGTAAAATGTTTCCCATCTTAATATACTGCAGCCTTTATGGTACAGGAAAACAGCACCAATATTTCTGTCTCCATTGGCGAGAAGGAACTAGTGATTTGGGTTTCCTATATTTCTTATTAATCAAGAGCTGGGGGAAAAATCACAACCCTGAGTCCCCCAAAGTTAGCAGAGAGTCTAATGCACCCTCCATGGTGTCTACTGTGTCCCCACTTCTGCTGGCCATTTTGGACATTTATAAGAACTAACTAGTAGATTTATGAACTGGAGCATCACTGTAAAAATTCTGGAACCCCAAACTGAAGAGTTACAGATTAGTTTTTATCATGCCAGGAAGAACTGTTTTACGACAGTAGTGGCAGATGCCTTTATTTGTCCCTTTGGTGCAACTGTCCTTAAATCAGAGCTAATATCAGTCCCCAAATTACCTCTATTAGGAGTACCTTTGTTTATAAGATCCAGGAGAATATCATCTAACTGCAAAAAATGTCACCTGACCCTACTAGAATGTAACAGCTTTCCTTATACACTTTCCGTGTACAGTTAAAGTACACAAATGCTCTTCAAGAAAGAAAAATAATAAGCAAATATTTTTCTTTATATAAAATTCCTTCTAGGGAGACAAATTTATTACAGATTACAATTATTTTATCATGCTCTTTTAGGTTTGGGGTTTTTTGTTTTTGTTGTTGTTGTTGTTATTCTAGAAAATGATTTACTCTAAATTGCATCTAGTAAAGACTACTTAATACAATTAATCATTTGTCGCCAAGAATTATTTACTTAAATCTAGAATTTGCTGAAAAGCATCACATTTTTTCCTTGTGCCACTAGAGGTAATTGCGTAATTAGTAACCGGTTTACAGAAGCATGTTTTTCACATACTGCTGATAACCCAGGTCTAGATTGCCCTTTCCATCCAGGATCCAAAGGCACTTTATAAATCATTGTATTTAAGTCTCTACTCACACCTGCTCACGCCCACACATAAACTGCAAATGGGGTGTATTTAAAGAGGCCATTTAATACTAGGATAACTACTGCAAAGAATTCGCCACTGGAGTGAAATGCAGCAAAGTTTTAACAGATGCTCAGGAATAATAGATACCAGTAGAGGTAAAGAAATGAAGAATGCCATCTCCAATTAAAACTACAGGAAAGATTTAGCAGGGAAGAATGTAATTACTCATTTGGACTTTGGCCAGGATACCAGAGCTACTAATACCCTTCACACTGGGGAAACTTTTTCAAAAGCCTTGAAAACTCATCCATATAACAACTGCACTTTAATATCTCAGCTAAAACAGAGTTTTCAGAGAATAAAAGGTAAAGAAATGGTCCCCACGACCACATGAATTTCATTATGGTGTAATCCATACCCCAATCTAACATACACACGTGTTTCCAGAGGTTAAGAATGGGAGAGGTCAGAAAGACTAGACTATGGGCAGTGAATTAAAGGATGGAATAAAAAAAGGTGCCCAGAATTAGTGGGCTGACACACAGGATAGAGGCTGCAGGAAAAAGGTTGAAATTGAATTTAAATAATCAAATATCCTTTTGTTTTCTAGTCCTGTACTTCATTCCCACTTCAAGCACTATTATAAAGACGACCTGCTAATAAATGAACGATAGAAGTAATAATGGCATACCTGAAAGGACCTTAGGAATTATTCCTGGTTTGCTGAAGGAAAGACTGAGGCCCAGAGAATGGAGGCAGGTGCCCAAGGTCACATAGCTGAAGATAATTCCATGATACACTCAGACATTTGTATTTGGAAAATTACATGATTACAACCAAGGTCCGCGCACACTTCAGATAATTCTAACCTTTGTCAAATGTCCGCAATTGTTTAGCTCTGCAGGGCAGAAGCCAGGCAGACTTGTGTGCGTGTGTTTATACAGCTCAATAGTAATCACCTTTCCACCTTATTATTTATAGGATCAAAAACTACTCTCCATACCCTTGACTAGCAGATGGTGGGGAGAACATGAAAGCGCAAAGTGACAAGAGGAATAAATTGGAAAGGAACATTCATAATAACTATGATTAGAAGAACTGAGCACAGTCCACAGGAAAATACACGCCTGCCAAATCCAATTCCACTTTCACTTCCACCTCCCGAACGATAACACCCACGGTCCTTAAACAGACTTGGAATTAAAATGGATTGTTTGCAGCTGCTCACATGCAGGCTTATTCTGTTGGCCCCGCCCAGTGTTTACACGTGGCTTCTCTTCCCAGCCTCAGTTCATGCCAGGGAAGGCCATTTGAGAAACAACAGGACTGCAAGCTGAACAGAATGCATTTTATAAGTCAGCTGGATCTCATCCATGGGCTGAGAGTTCGTAGCGTTAAGCCATGAGCCCCGTTGCCTGGTTTTAAAAGGAACTTGCTCTCTTTGGTTTTCCCCCTAACAGAGGTAGCTGCAGGATTCAGGCCTTTTTGTTTCTTCGATTTAATTTCTGTCAAGTTCCCCTTTCCCTCTGCCCATCTTCTGTAAATTCTGTGATGGTTGAGTAGCATTTTAAAGGTGAATGGGGATAAAGGACCACATTATATCTGATCGTAATAGCTAGTAGTAATTTTCAAAACGCTGTTTTTAAGGAAGTGGGTATGAAATTGTTCTTGCATTTGGCCAAGTGCGGCCAGTGGGAGAGTCAATGAGATAAGATTGGAATACAAGCTCGTGGGCACGGAGGTGCCTCAGCTGATGCTGATCTAAACAGGGGGGAAGCCAGGGTCTGAATAGGGAGGAGGCTCTGTTTTGTCTAAGAATGAGAGGCCCCTCAGCCTAGTGGGTCCTTCAGGTAGCACGGTTCCACCAGGAGCTGAGAGCATAATTAATATATCTCTGGTTGAAAGTTAAAAATCATTTGGCCTCCAGCTAGACAAAAAAGCCATTAAGTAAGTAAAATTTAAGACCTGTCTTACAGGTGTTCACTGTGGGAAGAGATGTGGACAAGACTACTAATATGGTTGCTACTGACCTGCACTTGCCCAGCTTTAAGACCAAAGAAAGAGTCAGCGACAGAGACATCAATGGTTTAATGGATGGCGGAGCTTACCTGTCTGTAGCAAGGTTCTGGAGCAATACCCCACCGTGTGCAGGAGATGGTGGGCTGAAGATGGCGACCGGCTTTCCTCCGAGGGAAGGGGAGATTGCCAATTATGGGGGAATTGACCTCTGGTTGGTTCATCGGTTACCAGGGAAACCAGCAGAGGGTCACGCCCCTCACAGCCCCTTTGGTAAGAACAATCACCAGCTGGGGCCTGGAGCAAGTACCTAGAATTTCAGTCAGTGAGTAGGCCGCAGGTGAAGCAGGCGCCGTTTGGGCAGGGGAAGTACAGAGGGCAAGAGAACAGCCACCTTGACTGGACTGACCATACGGTTGCAAATACAGGGAACATTATAACTTTTCTGCTTATAAAATTTTATTCTAGGACGGGCAGAACATTTCCTTAAATTTGCTCAATAAAATAAGAGAAAAACTGCCAAGTCTTTCTTCTAGCTCTGCAGCTAATGGCCATATATTTGAATGCTAATGAAGTCCTTTTTATTCGATAAGCCTCGGTACTTTCAAGAATGGCAATCATTTCATTTGGGTATCAACTACAGAAGTACTTGGTAAAGCTGGATGGTGTGATCAGGCTCTACTCTAAACTCACGGGGTTTTTTTGGTTTTTTTTCTGGGTTTTAAGTCATTTTCCAACAAGATCTGAGCTCATAGATATAAGAAGATATATTCTTTTCTCCACAACGCTATCTCAGTGAAGTTTTATCTCTTGTTATTTTAAAGAGACAGAACTTCACTGAGATAAAGTGGGTGAAAAGTCAGTCACTTAATCTGTGAATATTAACCAAGCACAGCACTATCATCGGAAAGCACAGCACTAGGCATGGAAGAACTAAAAGAAACAATTTGGTATCATCCTGCATTGGTCGAGCTAGAGCCATCCGTTTCCATAGCCCTGTGTGCATAGCCCTGTGCGCTCCCTGTAAGTGTGATAGCCCTATCACACTCCACTGTCCGTGTTTGTCTTTCTTTCTGGCTGGACTGTGTTCCTTCATGAGTTCTTGATAGCTTTCATCTTTGTATATGTAGAATTTACCATTATTCTTGCCACACTGGGGAAGTACCTAAATTAAAATACTTGAATCGAATAAATGTGGGTAGATATTATTACCAGTGATTGTCAGGGTTCTCTTTTTATACAGACATCCAAAGAATGAAGGATTATGTAGTTAGGCCTCTTTCCTGAAGAGGCTTGTGAGGAGAATCCTCTGGTATGGGGTGGGGAGGGACACAGAGGAAACAAAATTCATTCCAAAGTATTTCCTGAGTCTAATCTACCCTAGGCACTGGGCCAGCTGTGGGAAGCTGCAAAGCTATGCATGGTACATACAAATACTGTTTTGGGGATTTTACAGTCTAATAGAGAAAACACACAATAATGGCCAAATTTGCCTCCACCAAGGAAACACATAGGGTTGCAGTAATGGTGCACTGGAGCCTGCTCTTACTTGAAATGGCTCCTAAAAGTCATTTGTTAAATATTTAGGTACTTCACAAGTTGGTTGTTAAATCATTAGTGGACTGAATTTGGCCAGGACAGGAGGGAAATCAGCAAACCTTACAAATCTGGGACATTGTTTTCACCAAAGAAAGTATGTCACTAGCTCGCCACTGGTTATATTGATAGTAATGTGTACCTAACTCTGAGTCTCTTTGCCTCCTTTCCTCATCCTTGTCTGCTTTATCCTTTAAGAGATGATGATATAAAACAGAAGCATGTTTATAAGATACTTTCTTTTAAAAGTTTTATATTTTAAATTTGAAAAAAGGGCCTGTTAAGAACTTTTAACATTTTTTACAAGATAAAGCCAACAAAATAAAATGCTTCATTCTTTCCTTTTATGTGTGCCTTAACCAAACACATATAAAATAAAAACTAATTATGTTTAGCTCATGCATAATGCCTCATACATAATAATATTCCATAAATATATATTGACTTGAATTGTATCAAATAGAATCAAATCAAATTGAACTGAACTAAAATGAACAGACTAATTTAAAGTCTGCAATAATGTAAGATGCTTTTACTTTTTGTATTAAATTAAAACTATCTTTAGTACTAAAATATAATTACTTCTTGCTTGAAAAAAATCATTTAAGTTTATTGCTTATAAAACTATGTAAGTTTGCTGTGAGTGGCATACTTTTTTGGTATACTTTCATGAACTGGCCATACATTGACAATCTGTGCCAGTTTATATCTTTGATTAAAACATTTATAATGCTAGAAAGCAATACTGGAATTTTAAATTATTTTTCAATCTGGACTTTGTACTTACTTGAACCTCACCTTGCTTTACTGATGAAGTTTATTTTATCTGCAATTTTTGATTCATATGCATTACTGGGGTCTCTAACACTTCCACGTTAATTACACAGTAATTTTTACTGCATGTCAGTGTCATCAGTACATGGGAGATCCTGTGAGGCTTCCTGCCATAGAGTGGTAGGCAAGAACAAATACACAGGGTCTAAAAGTCTTGGGCTTGAGTTCTAGCTGCTAGAGTTTGAACAAATTTCTTATCTCCTCTAATCCTTAAAATTTTTATCAGTTAAGTATGAGGAAGTACGTATATCACAGAGATATGTGGAAATGATGGCTGTAGAAACTTTATTTCAGGGGCACACACACATGCAGATAAAGCTCTATAAATGTTAGCACCTAAAACACAGGAACAAGCAATAAAAGAGGAAACATTTGAAGTCCAAGTGTCTTCAAGGTCTACAAGATATCTACTGAAAGAGCAAAAGAATTAAATGAGATTGGTGCGTACACTGTAAAAATTTAGAACTAGGAAAGGAAAATAAATTGATATAGTATTTCTAAGTATAGTCCAGGAGGAGCAGAATAATAATTACTTATATTTATTAGATATCTGCTGTGTGCCAGGCCCTTTCCTAGTGTTTCACATGCATAAGTCATTTAATCTTCGAAACAACCCTCTAAGGTACCCCTGCTCATATTCTCATTTAGAGATGTGATAACTGGGCTAGAGAGGTCTTCTCCAAGGTCTTATCCAATGAAATAATGAAGCAAAGGTTTATCCATTTATTTATTTATTTTTGGCTGCACTGGTTCTTCGTTGCTGCGCACAGGCTTTCTCTAGTTGGGGCGAGTGGGGGGGACTCTTCGTTGCTGTGCATGGGCTTCTCATTATGGTGGCTTCCCTTGTTGTGGAGCATGAGCTCTAGGCACATGGGCTTCAGTAGTTGTGGCACGCAGGCTCAGTAGTTGTGGCTCACAGGCTCTAGAACGCAGGCTCAGTAATTGTGGCACATGGGCTTAGTTGCTCCACAGCATGTGGGATCTTCCCAGGCCAGGGATTGAACCCATGTCCCCTGCATTGGCAGGCGGATTCTTAACCACTGCACCACTAGGGAAGTCCCTGAAGCAAAGCTTTAAAACTTGAATTCAGGAAATAACTTTAGAAGATTACTCTTTAGAGCATATCATACATATGTATTTTATATATATATATATACACACACATATATAATAACATATATATAATATATATTTAGCAAACACATAGTGTTTACTTACAGGATAGTTCTAGACTTTTTTCAGAAAAATATTAACTCACTTAATATTTATAATAAACCTATGATACAGGTAGTATTATTAATCTCTAAATGAAGTAACTATAACTGAGGCTCAGATAGGTTAAGAAACTTTCCCAGGGTCACACAGCTAGTAAATAGCACAGTGGGACTCACATCTAGGCAGTCTGGCTCCAGAATCAGCTATCTATATGGCTGCTCTACTCCTCAGTTAAAAGGGATTTTAACAGTTGCATCAGCAAGGTCATCTCCATTGTGGAAATAACTATGGGGTTTATTCCACAAATTTCCAAGATATTCTTCCCAGGGACAAAAATTTTCTGTGTGGAAAAAATTCTGTAATTGTTACAATCTGGTTATGACTTGTTTTTCTAAATTGCTCTCCATACATAGAGATTACTTGAATATTTCAATTCTTATGATACACCTACATTTCTCAAAGAAAATTAGTAAACTCGTATTCTGTCTTTATAGCTCATTCTCTTATGAGTCTGATTAATGTGAGTCATTTCCTAGGAGATAAGTTTTCTGAATCTGCTGGACTTTTGGCCATATTATAAATAGTTGTAAATTCCCTAAATACTAACCTACGAAACCTTTAAGAAGCATCTAATACCTTTTCCCATGTTACATTGTTCCTCCAAATCTCGATAAGCTATACCAATGAAAATCTCTTTACTTACTTTTGCTGTTACTGCTAAAACAAGATTTAATTTTTTTTTTTTTAAGCTAGGAAAAAAAAGCTAGCCTTCAGTTTTTTTGTTTTGTTTTGTTTTTTTGGTACGCGGGCCTCTCACTGTTGTGGCCTCTCCTGTTGCAGAGCACAGGCTCTGGACGCGCAGGCTCAGCGGCCATGGCTCACGGGCCCAGCCGCTCCGCGGCATGTAGGATCTTCCCTGACCGGGGCACGAACCCGTGTCCCCTGCATCGGCAGGTGGACTCTCAACCACTGCGCCACCAGGGAAGCCCCAGTTTGTTAGTTTTGATTCTTGTTGGATAACCTGAAACCATTGGTCAGAACACATTTCTTGGATGGCTGAGTGGTTTTAATTGTGTGCATTTTCTCTATGTCTAGGCATAGAGACTTAATCACTTTAGTTCTAAGGATTTGTTTCGGAGTGAAACAACTTTTCTCTAAACTCTAGAATAATCCTCTGAAGTCTGCTCTCCATCTGTGTTCCCAAGTTTAAAACTCTCCCCTTCCATCTGCTAAATTCAATAATAACTGTAACACTAAGCAGCAGGTAGAACCAATATGCTGGCTGAAAACTGAATCCTGAAAATGAATCTGGCATCCCTGCTGCAGAATCGTCTGTGTTTGCTGATCTGACCCCATTAATCTCCAGGGAATAAGAGAGAAACACTGCAACAGACAAAGGGGGGAAGGATTTTTCTAATTAATAGAAAGAAATAATAACATAAAAGTCATCAGCCTTTTTGCCTGCATACGGACAGCTTCGCAAAACAAGAAAATAAGAGTGCCACAAAAAAAAAAAAAAAGAGTGCCACAGATATAGCTCAAAACTGTGCACATATACAGCCACCCCACAACACATACCTCAATATTTCAACACAGAAACTTATCTTAAAGACCAAAAATCACATCTGCCAAATTACTGATTATAGTATATGGATATAGAGGTTGGAATCATAAGTACATAGAAATGGAAAGTCAAGAGATTATTTAAATATTATGGTACTGAGATTTAATGCTTCTGTTAAAAAAGAATTTCTCTTAGAACAACCATTGAGAACACCGTCTTTTATTCCTGAAATACCTGAATCACTCATTAATCAGAAGCTCAGGACGTGTCAGCACATTCACGCTGTTTCTTCCAGCTGTTTGAGTTTTTAAAGGCATAAATTATTCTTCTTGTCTTGTAATTGAATAAATTGCTTTTGAACACTGTTAGGGCACATATAAAGCATGAATATTCTCTTCCCTCCTTTCTGACTGCAGCACACTTTCGCACACTGTGTGTGTTTTTAAAAGGAACCTTTTGCTACAAGTTCTTCAAGTGAAAGATCAATAGATTGAAAACAAAACAGGAAATAACCTGAAAGGCAAATTCTTCTGTTCCTTCCTATACGATTTTCCTTGAATTTAGCCATTATTCAGAAAGTCACAGGCTTAAGTACTCTTTACTGATCATACAAATTTTAGCAATCTTTCTCACCTTTTTTCCTTCTTTTCCCAACTCATGACTCTGACTCCCTCCTACGGCCCTTACACATCACTCACTTACTTTGTCTTTATTTACACTGTTCCATCCCCATTCTCTTCCTCCCACAGGTGGGCAATGACTGAGGTTGCCCCTGACTCTCTATACTTCTAACTCAATTTTAAGCTAACGTATTTCATTTATTTTTCTGCAAATGTATTCAGCCCCCTCCTTTTCTTACCTGCAAATTTTATCTCATAGTATGAATATGTTACTTCATGTTCATCCTTCCTTCCATTCTTTTTTTTTTTTTTATGGCATTAATAGCACTTTATATTCCACTAGGTAATAATATACTTTGGATTTATATCTGAATTGCATTTAAATCCTCACCTACATAAAGTATAAGGATACTTAAAAGGTACTCTCTGGCTTATAAACCCCAAGAGGGCAAGGGGTGAAACCAGTATAATTGGTTCATATAATAGTCAGCCCAATATCTATACTTAAAAAAGGCAGCTCTTGGCAGCCATGAAAGTAGGGGGTAAAAAAAGAAAGAAAAAGGGTGTGGAGACTTAAAAAAAGACGTTGGTTCACTTTGCTTGGGCCTCATAGAGCTAAGTAATTTGCATACAATGACTAAAGTTAATGCCTTAATTCCACTTTGCCAAATTCTCATAGCATGCCTAGAAATTATTTTTTTAAACAGTTTCCTACCAAAGTTAAAGTTATATGTTACAAAAATGTAGAAAAACAAGTGCTGCTGCTATATATCTGAGGTGATATACCTACTATTTTTCTAAAACTATTTTGTCTGTGTTACCTCATTTAACAAACTTGATCTAATTGACCTATACAGACTACTGTATAAAACAACTGTAGAATACATATTCTTTTCATGTGTATATGGCATATCAACCACAATTGGCCATACCCTGGGCTATAAAGGAAATAGTCTAAAAAGCACCAAGTATCAAATTATTGAAATCATAGACTGTTGTCTCTGATTACAGTGAACTTAAACTAGAAATCAACAAGAAGATAACTGGATAACCCTCATATGTTTGGATGTTTATCACTGAATTTCTAAATAACTCATTGATCAAAAAAATTATAGTGGGATTTAGAGAACATTTGGAACTAAAAAATAATGAAAGTATAACATATCAAAACTTGTGAAATACAGCTAAAGTTCTGCTCAGAGAGAAGTGTATAAACTTAAGTCCAATAATTAGAAATATAGAAAAACTAAATACTAATTTTCTACCCATTCAACTCAAAAGGTTATTTAAAAAGAATGGCAAATTAAACTCAAATAAATAGGGAGAAGATAATAATAAAGAACCAAAGTTTAAGAAAAAAATAGAAAAGAGACATGCAATAGGGCTTCCCTGGTGGCGCAGTGGTTGAGAGTCCTCCTGCCGATGCAGGGGACACGGGTTCGTGCCCTGGTCTGGGTAGATCCCACATGCCGTGGAGCGGCTAGGCCCGTGAGCCATGGCCGCTGAGCCTGCGTGTCCGGAGCCTGTGCTCCGCAACGGGAGAGGCCACTACGGTGAGAGACCCGCGTACCGCAAAAAAAAAAAAAAAAAAAGAAGAGACATGCAATAAATGGGTTCAACAGAACCAATAGTTGTTTCTTTGAAAAGAATATTATTTATATACCCTTATCAAAGCTATTCAAGGAAAAAGAAAGAATGCACAAATAACCAATATCAAATGATAACAGTGACATCACTATAGATCACACAGACATTATATGAACATATTACAAACAAGTTTATTCCAATAATTTGCTAAATGGAAAAAATGTAAATTACCTAGGAAAACATAACCCAGCAAGAATTTTGCAAGAAAGCACACCTAGCACCCAGATCTTGGTTTCTAATGCCATTCTCCAACTAAAAATAAATAAATAAATAATCAAGATTCCTTGGAAAAAGAGCTGATTTTATGAAAGGATTGAAACTATACAAGATGAACCTGGACCACGTTGTGCTACAAGAAAATAAGAAAATATTCAGAACACGAATAAACAAACAAACAAAACCCAAAAACCTCACCATGTTTGTTAGTATGTCAAAGGAATATAGGATCCAACTAAAAAGTTCCCAATAATCAAAGCTGGAAAAATTTGAGCAACAAATAAAGCATTACTATATTATAACCCAAAGTAAAAAGGGAATATGCATGAGATCATCCTGATATAAATAAATGACTGAATATATAAATAAATGGGAGAATAGACAAACCTCCTGTGCAGAACAATTCTGACTTATGTAGATACCTCACCTTTAAGGAGTATAAATTCACACTTCAGTATGGGCTGCATGTAATGACTTTCTTCAAAAACTACAGTACATAAAGCGAGAGAAAACGGGTAACTTTACCAAGGAGAGACCTGACAAACACTGCCTCAATCCAGGTGGTCAAGGTTAACATCAACAGTGATAAGTCATATTGCTAGAGTGTCCCTTTCATTTAATGTAATGAGAATGGCACTTTAGTTCTGTGGTCTTCTCCCCCAAACACATTATCTCAGTGTAATCATGGGAAAAACAAAAAATTCCTACATGCGAGATATTCTCCAAAATACCTAACCTATAATGCTCAAAATTATCAAAGTCATCAGAAACAAGGAAAATGTAAGAAAACAGTCACAACCAAGAAGAGCCTAAGGAGCCCTGATCGCTAAATGTCAGGTGATATTCCTGGATAAAATCCTGAAACAGAATAAAGAACATTAGGAAAAAACTGAGGAAATCTGATGAAGTATGAGGCTTTGGTTAAATTAAAAAAAAAATCATAGAGAAAATGAAAGGGTAAAAACAAATCATAGAAAACAATTTTATAGGATGATAGATTAAGCTGCTGAAAAAGAAATCAAATATGCTTGTTTTGTGGAAGAATATAATATACCTTCTATCCACATCTCTCACTTAGAATAGGGAGAAAATAGCTGTGAATCGCCTTGCAAGGTAAATGCATGATTGAAAATCTTAGAAAAGTTAAACATATTTTGTTGCTTTCAATAAATAGTAAATATCATCTAAAGGGGAAAAAAACTGCTTTATAATACAGAAAATAGACTTTTGTCTTTTATTGTATATGTTTTATGGGCATTCCTTCCTTTCATTTTAGGACTGTTGTAAAGATTAAGTAAAATTTCTAAAAAAAAAACAATACACAAAAAAATTTTTAATTAGGATAGACCATATACTATGTCATAAAACAAGCTTCAACAAATTTTTGAGGATAGAAATTATTTCAAGCATCTTTTCTGACCACAATTTTATGAAACTAGAAACCAACCACAGAAAGAAAAATGGGAAAAGAACAACATGCTAATAAAAGACCAATGGGTCAATGATGAAATCAAAGAAATCAGAAAATAGCTTGAGATAAACAAAAATGAAAACACAACCTTACAAAGTCTATGGGATTCAGCAAAGCAGTTCTAAGAGGAAAGTTCAGAGTGATACAGACCTTGAGAAAAATCTCAAATAAACAACCTAACCTACTACCTAAAAGAATCAGAAAAAAGAACAAACAGAACCCAAAGTCAGCAGAAAGAAGGAAATAATAAACATCAGAGAGGGAATAAATAAGCTAGAGATTAAAAAACAATAGAAAAAGGTCAATAAAATCAAGAACTGGTTTTTTGAAAACATAAACAAAATTGACAAACCCCTAGCCAGGCTCACCAAGAAGGAAGGAGAGAAGACCCAAATAAACACAATAAGAAGTATAAGAGGCAAAATAACAACCGACACCACAGAAATACAAAAAATCATGAGAGAATACTATGAACAGTTATATGCCAACAAATTGGACAACCTAGAAGAAATGGACAAACTTCTAGGAACATACAGCCTTCCAAACCTGAGTCAAGAAGAAACAAATAATCTGAACAGACTGATTACTAGAAGTGAAATAGAATCTGCAATTAAAAAACTCCCTGCAAACAAAAGTCCAAGATCAGCTGACTTCACTGAAGAATTCTACCAAATATACAAAGAACAACTTACGCCTATCCTTCTCAAACTATTCCAAAAAAATTGAAGAGGCAGGAACACTCCCACATTAATTCTACGAAGCCACCATCATTCTGATACCAAAATCTGATGAAGACACTAAATAAAATTACAGACTAATATCTTTGATGAATATAGATGCAAAAATCCTCAACAAAATATTAGCAAATTGAATCCAACAATACATAAAAAGCATCATACACCATGACCAAGTTGGATTCATTCCAGGGTCACGAGGATGATTCAACGTACATAAATCAATCAATGTGACATACCACATTAACAAAAGGAAAAGACAAAAACCATATGATCATTTCAATAGACATAGGAAAATAATTAGACAAAATTCAACATCCATCTATGATAACAACTCTCAGCAAAGTGGTCATAGAGAAAACATATTTCAATATAATAAAAGCCATTTATGACAAACCCACAGCCAGTATAATACTCAATGGTGAAAAGCTGAAATGCTTCCTGCTAAATTCAGGGAAAAGACAAGGCTGCTCACTCTCACCACTTCTATTCAACATAGTATTGGAAGTCCTAGCCACAGCAATCAGACAAGAAAAAGAAATAAAAGGTATCCAAATTGGAAGGGAAGAGGTAAAATTGTCATAATATGCAGATGACATGATACTCTATATAGGAAACCCTAAAGACTCCACACAAAACCTACTAGGGCTGATAAATAAATTCAGCAAGGTAGCAGGATACAAGATTAATATACAGAAATCTGTTGCATTTCTTTACATTAACAATAAAATATCAGAAAGAGAAAGTTTAAAAAAAAAATCCTGTTTAAAATTGTGTTGGAAAAAAACCTAGGAATAAACCTGACTAAGGAGGTGAGGTTTACATGCTGAGAACTATAAAACATTGATAAAGGAAATTGAAGATGATGAAAGAAATGGAAAGATATCTCATGCTCTTGAATTAGAAGAATTAATATTGTTAAAATGGCTATACTACCAAAAGCAATCTACAGATTTGGTGTGATCTCTATCAGAATACACATGACATTTTCCACAAAGCTAGTAAAAATAATCCTAAAATTTATATGGCCCCCAAATGCAAAAGCAATCCTGAAAAAAAGAACAAAGCCAGAGGCAAAACAACTCCCAGACCTTAGACTATACTACAAAGCTACAGTAGTCAAAACAGCATGATATTGGCTCAGAAATAGCCATACAGATCAAGGGAACAGAGTAGAGAGCCCAGAAATAAATCACACACCTATGGTCAATTAATCTACAACAAAGGAGGCAAGAATATACAATGGAGAAAAGACAGTCTCTTCAACAAGTGGTGTTGGGAAAGCTGGACACCTATATGTAAATCAATAAAATTAGAACACTGATTCACATCATATACAAAAATAAACTCAAAATGATTTAAACACTTAAATATAAGTCATGACACCATAAAATTCCTAGAAGAGAACATAGGCAAAACATTCTCAGACATAAATCGTAGCAATATTTTCTTAGATCAGTCTCCCAAGGCAAAAGAACTAAAAGCAAAAACAAACAGGACATAGTCAAACTCGGAAGCTTTTGCACAGCAAAGGAAACCATCAACAAAATGAAAAGACAGCCTCCAGAATGGGGGAAAATATTTGCAAATAATGTAACCAACAAGGAGTTAATATTAAAAAATATACAAACAACTTATACAACTTAATATTAGAAAAAAAATCAAACAATGGGCAGAAGACCTAAACAGAGTTTTTTCCAAAGAAGATAAACAGATGGCCAACAGGCATATGAAAATATACTCAACATTGCTAATTATTAGAGAAGTGCAAATCAAAACCACAATGAGGTACCACCTCACACTGGTCAGAATAGCTATCATCAAAAAGTCTACAAATAATAAATGCTGGAGAGGGTGTGGAGAAAAGGGAACCCTCATGCACTGTTGGTGGGAATGTAAATTGATACAGCCACTATGGAGAACAGTATGGAGGTTCCTTAAAATAAAAATAGAGCTACAATATGATCCAGGATTCCCACTCCTCAGTATATATCTGGAAAAAACAAAAATTTCTAATTTGAAAAGATACATGCATCCCAGTGTTCATAGCAGCACTATTTACAATAGCCAAGACATGGAAGCAACTCAGGTACCTATCAACAGAGGACTGGCTTGAGAAGATGTGGTATATACACACAATGGAATATTACTCAGCCATTAAAAAATGAAATATTGCCACTTGCAGCAACATAGATGGACTTAGAGAATATTATACTTAGTGCAGTAAGTCAGAGAAAGACAAATAATATATGATATCACTTATATGTGGAATCTAAAAATAACACAAATGAATCTGTATACAAAACAGAAACAGACTCACAGACATAGAAAACAAACTTATGGTTATGAAAGGGAAGAGAGAGGGAGAGACAAATTAGGAGTATGGCATTAGCAGATGCAAACTACTATACATAAAACAGATAAACAAAAAGATTTACTGTATAGCACAGGGAATTATATTCAATATTTGTAATAACCTATAATAAAATATAATCTGAGAAAAATACTTGAATAACTTTGCTGTACACCTAAAACTAACACAATATTGTAAATCAACTATACCTCAAAAAATTTTTTAAATTAGAAAATCTGAATAGTCATATACAATTTATGTTTTGCTACTAAAAACTCCATATACCCCACACAATTATATTTTATTCTATACAGAAACAAACAGTTTCCTGCAAATAAGCTCTAGGTCCCAATGTCTTCATCACAAAAAATAAATTGTCTAACTTGTTTTGTAAAGCTGGCATAACTCTGACATCATATTCCCTGAATATACTACATATGTCTATAATAAAGTATATTTTATTTAAAGTATATATAGTTTTTATATATAAATGTTTTATATACATTAAAGTTTATATATGGTTTATTTATATAAATATATATGTATATTATATATATTTGTATATATGTAAACTTGTGTGTAAATAATATATAAGTAGCAGAGCTGATATCTGACAAGGCTATTTCAAGAAAAGGAAATTATAAGTCAGTTTCACCGATACACATAGATGCAAATAAAAAGAAAGCAAAAAGAATCCAGCAATATTTTAAAAGAATAGTACATCACAACAAAATCTCATTTATTATGGGAATGTGAAGTTGGTTTAACATTTGAGAACCGATTATTATAACTGACCATATTAACAAACCAAGGAGGAAGAGCACATAATTGTCAATAAGGAAAGACAAAAAACATGTAATAAAATTCTGTTTTATTCATTATTTTTAAAAAAACAAATGACACTTCACAAACTAGGAAATAAAGTTACTCAATATGATAAAGTAGATCTAAAAAAATAAGATAATTATCGTATTTTATGCTGAGTTGTTAAGCCCTTTATCCCAAGTTTGGGATCAAGAAAGGATACTAGCTATCACTATTTCTATTATATATAGGAATAAAGGCTCTATTCAGGGATGAAAAATAATAAACTATAAAAAAAGATTAGAAAGGAAGCAATAAAAGTATCATGATTTTTAGATAATGTAATTGTGTGTGAAGAAAATCCAAAGATATCTTGAGATAAACACTACTTTAAATTACAAATTTAGCAAGGTCACTGTGTACAAGATCAATACATGCACACCCACGTATATGAAACAAAGATACATCAAATTAAAATAGAAAACGAAACATCTTTTAAAATGCAAAATAAATGTCAAATATCTAGGCATAACCCTACAAAAGTTAACGTAATACTTCTACACAGAAAACCCTATATCATTTTTGAGAGAAACTAAAAGATACTCCAATAGAGAAATAAATCTTGTTTATGAATTGGAAAATCCAATACTGTAAAGATGTAAATTCTCCCCAAATTGATCCATAGGTTAAAAACAACTGCAATACACACAACTGTGTGTGTGTGTGTGTGTGTGTGTGCGCGCACGTGTAAATTGAAAAGCTGATTTAAAATTTCATGTGAAATGCAAAGGCCTCAAAATATTCAAGAACTATAATTTCTCAAAAAAAGTCAAAGCACCTATGCAATCATATATAAAAACTTACAAAGATACAGTAATTAAGACATGGTAGTGTGGAAGGAAAGATAAGAAGACCAATGAAAAAAAAATAGATTATCCAAAAATAGATCCAAACACAAATGAAGAAAAGATCAGGTTTTCAGTAAATGGTATTGGGTCCACTGGAGAGCCATAAGGAAAAAGAAATGAATCTTGACTATTATGTCATATAAAATTAACTTCATTTGGATTGCAGATAATAAATAAAAGTAAAATAGTAAAGCTTCCAAATGTTAACATAAGAAAATATCTTTTTAACCCTTGGGCAGGAAAGCATTTATCAAACAGAACCACTCTAAGCACCAATCATGAAAAATAAGATTGAAAATTGGTTTCTCTTCATCAACAGCCACCATTAAGAGAATAAAACGGTGTTAGAGGTTGGTTAATGTTACTATGGCAATCAAATGGCAATATAAATGTATCAAATTAATATGTTGTACACCTTAAACTTATACAATGCTGTATGTCAATACACAAAAAGGAAAAAAAAAGAAAGAAAACGAAGAAAAGGCAAGCTGCAAAGTGGGAAAGTTCATGTAACTGACAAGGGACATTGCTCCAGTTGCTATTGCTGTGTAACAAATTACCCCATAATTATTTAAATGGTATAAAATAGCCATTTTGATAGACTAATGTATTTGGCTGTTAAAAATTTAGGAGTAACACAGTGGGAATGGCTTGTGCCTGATCCTCAGAGTCTGGGACCACGTCTGGGAAGACTCAAAGGCAGAAAGTGACTTGTGACCTCTCCATGCTTATAGATGTCTTCTACAGCATCTGATCAACACAGTAGAACTTCTTACATGGTGGCTCAGGGCTTCAGCACCAATGTTCCAGCAAACAAAGTGGAAGCTGTATCATTATTTATAACCTAGGCTTGGAAGTCACATGGTATTATTTTTTAGCATATTATATTGGTTAAGCAAGTAAAAGCTCACCTAGAATCAAGGGTAGAAAACAAAGATCTCACCTCAAGAGAGGAGAAATGTCAGTGAATTTTGTGGTCATTCATTTAAATCATCCCAGACTCATATAGAGAATGTATAAAATGCTTCTTGTATATCATTATGACAAAGACAGACAATCCAACAGAAAGAAAATAACCCGAAGACTTGAAATTATAAGAGGGAAAATTAATGTTATACTTTGTCTGAACTCTATTAACCCACTTCTATATTCAGAGATTTTTGAAAAGATATTAGACAATAAATAATTTTAAAGTGTTAATGGAGGAGATTGTTAAGTGAGCTGGACCTTAAGAATGAATAGAATTTGGAGAGGTTGGAAAAGGGAAATAATTTAATGTCTAACCTCTCCTCCCAGTAAAGATGGGTCTTTGCAGCTATGACTGGTGCTTGGGAATTAAGGTTGAGTGAGTACTGATAACAATGAAGGACATCTATTAAGCCATGCAACTAGACTTCATGATTTCCCTTTTCCGGAAAAGGCTCCATTTGGTGGGGGGAAATACCCCATATATACAGTTATAGCAGAAGCAGTCATGTCCATATAACACTACTGTCTCCTACTAAAAATGCTAGATTTAAAGTGGGCCCAATATTTAAGCTAGGACAATCATCTCTTCCTCTAGCTGGACCAAATGGCTATTCTGAATTGGGTTTGTATGTAATCTTTCTTTGTCTGGTTGAGCAGACTGGGAGCCAGGAAACGCACAGGCTACTAACAGCCATATATTTTCCACTCTGTAGATTCACAAGCAGAGAAAGTCAGCCTGAAAATATGAAGAATAGTGAAGCAGATGTAAATAATGGAGCAAAAAATGAAAGACATGGAAAGAAAATTGAAAGCCATCAAGTCTGTGGGTCCATCTTTTGCTTCATCACAGAATATTTTCCTACTGAGTGAAAGATTATTGTATACTTATAATACATTGTCCTTCTTGTTTAACTGGGTTTCTGAAACTACAATCCAAATCAGTTTGACTAATGCAAGAACAAAGGGGAACTGAATACTCAGTCCCAGGCAATGGTAGACTCCATAGGAAAGCATATTGGTGACAACATTTATTGAGGATTTACCTTGTCAGTTGCTACTTCATTTGATCCTCCCAAATGATCATCCATGTAAGCAATATCCCATATTAGAGATGAGAAAACTGAAGTTTAGGGAACTTAGGTAATAGGTTAGGATCCAAAGCCACTGCTTTCACTAGTATGCTCTACTGCCTTCATCAAAGCCAAAAGAATAAATAATAAACAAGAACTAGATTTGAAATGAAAGATAGAACAAGTTGTAGCCTGGAGAGATTCTTGGATCCAAACATACACTTTATAAGAGAGCTGTGAACAAGACCTGGGGCAGAAGGAGCTATTAAACATGCCAGTCCTGATTAGATGTTTCAAATCAATGACTCTAAAAGTATTTTTAGGCAGGGCAAAAGACTTACTCAGCCTGTTACCACTTTTGTGGGAAAAAATAACGTACCAATGTACAATTTTAAATTTTGTATGCACTTGACTCGGAAATAGGGGTATCTGGATTCATATTTTAACTGCAACTCATATAATGTCTTAAAACTTAGTAATCTAATAACTATAAGCCAACATTTTTGGTGATATCAAAATGCATCACTACATACTGTAGGGTTAATGAGTCCACTAACAACAAGCTAAATTAAGTATGATGGAGCTAAATTAACGCTGATTTAGAGGTAAAAGCAAACATTTCTACAATTGAAAATGAAAGCCATGAGAAAATAACATTGATGTTATACGTAAAACAACAACCACCAAATTCTTCTGTAATATTCTGAGCATTACTACACTGTTTCATATGAAGTAGAAGCTTTACAATGTTGACATATGTAGCATTCTTAATAAAATAATAAACAATAATAAAATAATGTATAATTATTCCTAGCAAACTACAGTAAGTTTCTCATTTTTTGTTTAGGAATTCAAATTACAGTAATTCTGGATAGCTCAACTATTTTGTAGTGACTCTAAGTAAGATGAAAATTAAAGAAATGTCTATGGAAATGGGCATCATTTATCCAAAAGAAACAAAGAAAGGACTTACATTTTGGGGCAAATCATAGGCTATCAGATGATTATGAGTAAACGTTGGTTTGAAACTCAAGTATTGCTATGTCAGATGTAAATACTGTCATGACTAAGCCACAAGGTAGAAATAAACATGAAGGAGGCCTAACTAAAGTAGACACTGTGTATTGGAAATCAGTGGGGAATTAAATCGTTTTGGTAAAAAGGGAACAGATCACGAAAGGGCGAACTATAGTTGGACGAGCTTTGATTAGATGCATTGGGCTTTGGCAACCATGCAGAGTTCTTAATCAGAAAAGTAATGGGATGGAAGTTGTATGTTAAGGAGACATGTACGGGCAGCAGAGTGCAGGCTGAGTGGGAACAGGACAGAGTTAAGGCACTGAGACCATGTAGAAAGCCTTCCAGTGGAATGGCCACGGTGTGAGAAGTGTCTGGAGCACATGATCACACAGGGCCTGGGGAGATGTAGTCTAATCTGAGGGGCTTGACAGAAATAAATGAGGGAAAAGAAAAACGAAAGGGTCAAGATCTAGCAGAGGGAGAGAACAGTGGTTCTATTCATCTATTCATGTAAACCAAGTAAGAAAATGATTACAAGTGGAATCGTGCTTTCAGGCAAAGTGTTACATTTGAGGCAACTATGGAAAACCAAATAAATATATACTTTAAGCTAGTAAGATAAGTAACTGAATGAGGACTAGGTAAGGGTTCAAGGCTGGAGATATAGATTGGAGAATTAGATAATGATAGAGATGTTAATTGAATACCTGAAGAGTAAATATATTAATAGATTGAATGTAGACAGGAAAGAAGAGATTGGAGCACATACATTTGGGGACCTTTATTCTTAGTAGATAGGAGAAAAGCAGGGGCTCTTGAAAAAGAGACTAAGAAAGAAGGGCCAGGGCTGCAAAGAGAAAGGAGAATGGATGTCCGTGTAGAAGCCTAAAGAGAAAAGCATTTCAGAAAAGAGGTGGATAGTCACTGATGCCAAATGTTAGAGTTCAAGGAAAATAAAGCCTGAGGAAAAGACACTGCATAGATAGAAAGGACATTTTTAATATCTTGCAACTGAAATATTTGAGCAAAGTGTGGAAACAGGAGATTGAATATAGGGTCTTCAGGAAATAAGTAGGTAGGAGATGGAGGCAGAGGTATAGCTGGAAAGTTCAAGGCGTTGGCAATAAAAAGAGGCAGTCTAAACAGGAGTGATAAAGATGGAGCAGTACCAAACAAATACTGTATTAAGAAAGGTTATCCTCTAAATACAAAGAGTGCTTCAGTAGAAAGAAGTGCTTTATTAATTATGCTATGCAGTGTCCTATTTTTGTCAATAAGAGTTTTCATGAAACAACTGATGAATAGCATCTTGACATTTTAGAGTTCAGAAACTAATGCTTTCTCTTTAAGACAAAATAAAAACATTATCTGCTGGAAGAGATATTCCTTCATGACATACTTAGTAAAATGTTATCTTATTAACAGCTTCATTAATCTATGCATCCAACCACCCTGCAGAATCTATCTCAGTTTTTGTCATTCTAAATGAGGGCATCTCTTAATTTCTGCCATCACCAAGACATTTTATATTGGTACGATATGGATTTTATCTTCTTGGTTTTAACCAATTTCTCAAATTTAATCAGGGTATAATGTATGTTGATTCAAACTCACATCATGTTACAAGGCCCTTCTACTTGTTCCATCTGTAAATTATGCTTTTCATATTCCTTTACTTGATTCTATGAGTTGTTAATGAAGTATTCATTAATATTATATTTAGAGGTATCTGATTAGATACAATAAAACATGTCCCTCCAGATTGACAGTAGCTATCAACGGTTCCTAGAAGGGGTATGTTGAATTATTTTTCAGTGGTACAATTCAAACGGCTGTCACTTCTTTCCAATCAGCATTGTTGCTTTCCTTCTGTTAATTCTGTTAGACCTGCATCTCATTTATTCATTAGATTTCCATTTTTTTGGCACTGGGAAAACTATCACCTTATTTGGTCTAATTTATTTGCCTCACACGTATTTGGCTTCACCATGATAGCAGATGGGTATAAAAATACATGCATGTATACACTTTGGCTCTCTTCCTGGCAAGTGAATTAGTCCACAACATTTTCTGTAGCCTATCTCACATTTAATGTCACAGAAGGGATTCGTTTTTTGGCAATGAGCATTAGTAGCCTGAAGAAAGGGGGTCATAAATCCCATTTTCATTTTTTATTAAAATCGTACAATGTCAGGGTGTAATTTTCATTTTTAGATACAGTGTAATTTATTCAGTGACCTTGGACTATGTTCCTTTGCTAATCTGAAATGCTGAATCAGTGTACTAACGATTTCTGCAACTTCACACAGTTTCCTCTAATATAAGACTTTAAAAAGCTTAGTTTTTAGCTGAATACTCACTGATGGAAAGAACAATGTTGGTGAATTTTAAGAGGAAAAGCAGAGGCCAGTGCAAAATTTTAAAAAATGAAACAAAATCCATGAGTTACCCAGAAAAATAAATGTTTATGTTTTACCTTTTATGACTCCACTGTCTTCCAACTGAATTATCATTCTAGTACAACCTCATTTAGTATCTTAAGCCTCTCACATTTAATCATCAATCATTTTACTGTAACTAATTCCTGAACAAACATGAAAAACAGATTCAGGCCAATGTATAAATAAGTAAAATGGTTAAACCTAATGGTTTTAGGTAATAATTTCAGTCTTCTTTCTAAACATTTAACCATTACCCATATTTTTTTTTTCCTAAACCCATCCTTTTAACATAGGTTCTGATAGAAAATAGTTTGAACGGATGAAGAGAAATGGTAGCCACTATGGTGGCTGAGGGTGATGGTTGTAATGGCTCCAAACTGTGTCCATCTTCTGCTACACGTTTGTTGCCACTAATACTTTCTACCACATCCAGCCCTGATTCAATTCAAAGTTCAACCACCTTCTGTCAATCCCTTGCCTTGTTTTACGTTATTCTTATCTATTTGGCAATACCCCAAAACCAGATTAATCCTTCAGCCAGCTTTCCCTTCTAATCTCAACCAACTGATCCCTGGTAGAGAAAATTATATACACTATACCATAGATCTATAGTCTCATTATAAAAATAAACCAAAAACCTAAAATTAGATACTTGTGTGGGTATGTATATATGTTATCAAAGCTATGTTTTTAAAGTTATAGGTCAAACTATTAGTATGTTATGCAATTAGTTTAGTAGTTAAGACATGCATTTTTATTTTTAGCAAAATATATGAGAACAGAAAGGAGAAATCATACTGTCTTATTTGTAGTAAACCGAAGTATTATTTCCTAAAACATGTTTCAGTTATGTGTGTGCATCATGAGCTGTACTGTAAAATGAAATTCTTACTGTGGTTCATAATCAAAATAGTTCACTGATCTAGAACTACCCAGGATACTGGTGAGAATGTGAAGTAAATGAAATGCTCATTCACTGCTGGTGGAAATGTAACAGTTTTGCCTCTTTGGAGGAAACTATAGTTTCTTATAAAGTTAAACATAGACTTGCCATATGACTTAGTAATTCCACTTCTAAGTATTTACACAAGAAAAATGAAACCATATGATGACAAAAAGGTTTGTACTTGAATGTTTATAGGTACTTTATTCGTAACAGCCAAAGCACGGGAAATGACGCAAACGTCCATTGACTGATGAACTGATAAACAATTGTAGTAGATACATACAGTGGAACACCTTTTGGCAATTAACTTTCTAACTACTGATACACGCAACAAAATAGTTGAATCCGTAAAGCATCATGCTACGTGAAAAAAGACAGCCAAAATCCTATATGGAATTCTAGAAAAGGCAAACAACATAGCGACAGAAACATCAGTGGTTGTCAGGAACTGGGGGTGAGAGAAGGTTTCTGTCTACAAAAGGGCATAAGGCTACTTTCAGGTTAATGGAAATGTATATCATGATTGTGGTTGAGAATATACAACTGGATACCTTTCTTAATACTCATCAAAATGTACAGTTAAAATGAGTAAATTTTATTGTAAGCCATGTGTACCCTCAATAAAGCTGAGTTGTACAAAAACTAAGAAAAAAACTTTTTTATAGATCTTTTTCAATGCATGAAATGGTCCAAAATATATTCCCTGGTAACTATAGTACTAAACTTTATACCTTCCTCTACTTCAGATCTCCTTAATTCATCTTTCATTTTTATAAATATAAGTAGACAGCATAAGATTAAACCTTAAACATTTCTGAATTGGTAAAAGGAAGTTATTTAAATTTCTTCTATAATGTATATATATATATACTTTTTTCTAAAAGCAAGAAAATCATTGTATTCCCTTGCTTTTTGGAGTGATGTTTGTGGCCTTCTTTTACCTGTGTTAAAAAGTTGCCCTAGAGGCTTCTGGGAAGATGGTGGAACAGTAAGATGCAGAGATCACCTTCCTCCCCAGATACACCAGAAATACATCTACACGTGGAAAAACTCCTACAGAACACCTACTGAACGCTGGCAGAAGACCTCAGACCTACCAAAAGGCAAGAAACCCCCCCAAGTACCTGGGTAGGGCAAAAGAAAAAAATAAACAGAGACAAAAGGATAGGGACGGGACCTGCACCAGTGTGAGGGAGCTGTGAAGGAGGAAAGTTTCCACACACTAGGAAGCCCCTTCGCGGGCGGAGACTGCAGGTGGCGGAGGGGGAAAGCTTCAGGGCCGCGGAGGACAGCACAGCAACAGGGGTGCGGAGAGCAAAGCGGTGAGATTCCCGCACAGAGTATCAGGGCCGACCGGCACTCACCAGTCCGAGAGGTTTGTCTGCTCACCCGCCGGGGCGGGCGGGGCCTGGAGTTGAGGCTCGGGCTTGGGTCGGAGCGCCGGGAGAGGACTGGGGTTGGCGGCGTGAACACAGCCTGCAGGGCGTTAGTGCGCCACGGCTAGCCCAGACGGAGTCCGGGGAAAAGTCTGGACCTGCCGAAGAGGCTAGATTTTTCTTCCCTTTTTGTTTCCTGGTGCGCGAGGAGAGGGTATTAAGAGCGCGGCTTAAAGGAGCTCCAGAGACTGGCGCGAGCCGCAGCTAAAAGCACGGACCCCAGAGACGGGCATGAGACACTAACGCTGCTGCTGCCGCCACCAGGAAGCCTATGTGCCAGCACAGGTCACTCTCCATACCACCCTGCTGGGGAGCCTGTGCAGCCCGCCACTACCAGGGTCCCGGGATCCACGGACAACACCCCCGGAAGAACGCACGGCGCGCCTCAGGATGGTGCAACGTCACGTCGGCCTCTGCCGCCGCAGGCCCGCCCCGCACTCCGTGCCCCTCCCTCCCCGCGGCCTGAGTGAGCCAGAGCCCCCGAATCAGCGGCTCCTTTAACCCCGTCCTGTCTGAGCGAAGAACAGAGGCCCTCCAGTGACCTACACGCAGAGGCGGGTCCAAATCCAAAGCTGAGCCCCTGGGAGCTGTGAGAACAAAGAAGAGAAAGGGAAATCTCTCCCAGCAGCCTCAGGAGCAGCGGATTAAAGCTCCACGATCAACTTGATGTACCCTGCATCTGTGGAATACATGAATAGACAAAGTCATCTCAAATTAAGGAGGTGGGCTTCGAGAGCAAGATCTATGATTTTTTCCCCTTTTCCTCTTTTTGTGAGTGTGTATGTGTATGCTTCTGTGTGAGATTTTTTCTATATAACTTTGCTTCCACCATTTGTCCTAGGGTTCTAACCGTCCGTTTAGTTTTGTTTTGTTCTGTTTAATTTTTTTCTTAATAATTATTTTTTATTTTAATAACTTTATTTTATTTTACTTTATCTTCTCTCTTTTTATCCTTCCTTCCCTCCTTCCTTCATTCCTCCCCCCTTTCTTTCTTTCTTTCTTTCTACTAATTCTTTCTTTCTACTTTTTCTCCCTTTTATTCTGACGCATGTGGATGAAAGGCTCTTGGTGCTGCAGCCAGGAGTCAGTGCTGTGCCTCTGAGGTGGGAGAGCCAACCTCAGGACACTGGTCCACAAGAGACCTCCCAGCTCCACATAATATCAAACGGCGAAAACCTCCCAGAGATCTCCATCTCAACGCTAGCAGCCAGCTTCACTCAACGACCAGCAAGCTACAGTGCTGGACACCCTATGCCAAACAACTAGCAAGACAGGAACACACCCCACCCATTAGCAGAAGGGCTGCCTAAAAACATAACAAGTCCACAGACACCCCAAAACACACCACCAGATGTGGACCTGCCCACCAGAAACACAAGATCCAGCCTCAATCACCAGGACACAGGCACTAGTCCCCTCCACCAGGAAGCCTACACAACCCACTGAACCAACCTTAGCCACTGGGGACAGACACCAAAAACAACGGGAACTACGAACCTGCAGCCTGAAAAAAGGAGACCCCAAACACAGTAAGATAGGCAAAATGAGAAGACAGAAAAACACACAGCAGATGAAGGAGCAAGATAAAAACCCACCATACCTAACAACTGAAGAGGAAATAGGCAGTCTACCTGAAAAAGAACTCAGAATACTGATAGTAAAGATGATCCAAAATCTTGGAAATAAAATGGACAAAATGCAAGAAACATTTAACGAGGACCTAGAAGAACTAAAGATGAAACAAACAACGATGAACAACACAATAAATGAAATTTAAAATACTCTAGATGTAATCCTCAGTTATTCTGCTATTGTAGACAGCTACAGCTTCAGACCTAGAGACACATACAGCCTGCAAGTAAGGGGATGGAAAAAGATATTTCATCCAAATGGAAACCAAAAGAAAGCTGGAGTACCAATTCTCATATCAGACAAAATAGACTTTAAAATAAAGACTATTAGAAGAGACAAAGAAGGACACTACATAATGATCAAGGGATTGATCCAAGAAGAAGATATAACAATTGTAAATATTTATGCACCCAACATAGGAGCACCTCAGTACATAAGGCAAATACTAACAGCCATAAAAGGAGAAATCGACAGTAACACATTCATAGTAGGGGATGTTAACACTCCACTTTCACCAATGGACAGATCATCCAAAATGAAAATAAATAAGGAAACACAAGCTTTAAATGATACATTAAACTAGATGGACTTAATTGATATTTATAGGACATTCCATCCAAAAACAACAGAATACACATTTTTCTCAAGTGCTCATGGAACATTCTCCAGGTTAGATTATATCTTGGGTCACAAATCAAGCCTTGGTAAATTTAAGAAAATTGAAATTGTATCAAGTATCTTTTCTGACCACAACGCTATGAGACTAGATATCAATTACAGGAAAAGATCTGTAAAAAATACAAACACATGGAGGCTAAACAAGACACTACTTAAAAACTGTGAAGTGATCACTGAAGAAATCAAAGAGGAAATCAAAAAATACCTAGAAACAAATGACAATGGAGACACGATGACCCAAAATCTATGGGATACAGCAAAAGCAGTTCTAAGAGGGAAGTTTATAGCAATACAATCCTACCTTAAGAAACAGGAAACATCTCGAATAAACAACCTAACCTTGCACCTCAAGCAATTAGAGAAAGAAGAACAAAAAAACCCCAAAATTGGCAGAAGGAAAGAAATCATAAAAATTAGATCAGAAATAAATGAAAAAGAAATGAAGGAAACGATACCAAAGATCAATAAAACTAAAAGCTGGTTCTTTGAGAAGATAAACAAAATAGATAAACCACTAGCCAAACTCATCAAGGAAAAAAGGGAGAAGACTCAAATCAATAGAATTAGAAATGAAAAAGAAGTAACAACTGACACTGCAGAAATACAAAAGATCATGAGAGATTACTACAAGCAACTCTATGCCAATAAAATGGACAACCTGGAAGAAATGGACAACTTCTTAGAAATGCACAGCCTGCCAAGACTGAATCAGGAAGAAATAGAAAATATGAACAGACCAATCACAAGCACTGAAATTGAAACTGTGATTAAAAATCTGCCAACAAACAAAAGCCCAGGACCAGATGGCGTCACAGGTGAATTCTATCAAACATTTAGAGAACAACTAACACCTATCCTTCTCAAACTCTTCCAAAATATAGCAGAGGGAGGAACACTCCCAAACTCATTCTACGAGGCCACCATCACCCTGATACCAAAACCAGACAAGGATGTCACAAAGAAAGAAAACTACAGGCCAATATCACTGATGAACATAGATGCAAAAATCCTCAACAAAATACTAGCAAACAGAATCCAACAGCACGTTAAAGGATCATACACCATGATCAAGTGGGGTTTATTCCAGGAATGCAAGGATTCTTCAATATACGCAAATCAATCAATGTGATACACCATATTAACAAACTGAAGGAGAAAAACCATATGATCATCTCAATAGATGCAGAGATAGCTTTTGACAAAATTCAACACCCATTTATGATAAAAACCCTGTGTAAAGTAGGCATAGAGGGAACTTTCCTCAACATAATAAAGGCCATATATGACAAACCCACCGCGAACATCGTCCTCAATGGTGAAAAACTGAAAGCATCTCCACTAAAATCAGGAAGAAGACAAGGTTGCCCACTCTCACCACTATTATTCAACGTACTTTTGGACGTTTTAGCCACAGCAATCAGAGAAGAAAAGGAAATAAGAGGAATCCAAATTGGAAAAGAAGAAGTAAAGCTGTCACTGTTTGTAGATGACATGATACTATACATAGAGAATCCTATAGATGCTACCAGAAAACTACTAGAGCTAATCAATGAATTTGGTAAAGTAGCAGGATACAAAATGAATGCACAGAAATCTCTTGCATTCCTATACACTAATGATGAAAAATCTAAAAGTGAAATCAAGAAAACACTCCCATTTACCACTGCAACAAAAAGAATAAAATATCTAGGAATAAACCTACCTAAGGAGACAAAAGACCTGTATGCAGAAAATTATAAGACACTGATAAAAGAAATTAAAGATGATACAAATAGATGGAGAGATATACCATGTTCTTGGATTGGAAGAATCAACATTGTGAAAATGAATCTCTACCCAAAGCAATCTACAGATTCAATGCAATCCCTATCAAACTGCCACTGGCATTTTTCACAGAACTAGAACAAAAAAATTCACAATTTGTATGGAAACACAAAAGACCCCGAACAGCCAAAGCAATGTTGAGAACGAGAAACAGAGCTGGCGAAATCAGGCTCCCTGACTTCAGACTACACTACAAAGCTACAGTAATCAAGACAGTATGGTACTGGCACATAAACAGAAAGATAGATCCATGGAAAAGGATAGAAAGCCCAGAGATAAACCCACGCACATATGGTCACCTTATCTTTGATAAAGGAGGGAGGAATGTACCATGGAGAAAGGACAGCCTCTTCAATAAGTGGTGCTGAGAAAACTGGACAGGTACATTTAAAAGTATGAGATTAGATCACTCCCTAACACCACACACAAAAATAAGCTCAAAATGGATTAAAGACCTAAATGTAAGGCCAGAAACTATCAAACTCTTAGAGGAAAACATAGGCAGAACACTCTATGACATAAATCACTGCAAGATCCTTTTTGACCCACCTCCTAGAGAAATAGAAATAAAAACAAAAATAAACAAATGGGACCTAATGAAACTTCAAAGCTTTTGCACAGAAACGGAAAGCATAAATAAGACGAAAAGACAACCCTCAGAATGGGAGAAAATATTTGCAAATGAAGCAACTGACAAAGGATTAATCTCCAAAATTTATAAGCAGCTCATGCAGCTCAATAACAAAAAAACAAACAACCCCATCCAAAAATGGGCAGAAGACCTAAATAGACATTTCTCCAAAGAAGACATACAGACTGCCAACAAACACATGAAAGAATGCTCAACATCACTAATCATTAGAGAAATGCAAATCAAAACTACAATGAGATATCATCTCACACCAGTCAGAATGGCCATCATCAAAAAATCTAGAAACAATAAATGCTGGAGAGGGTGTGGAGAAAAGGGAACACTCTTGCACTGCTGGTGGTAATGTAAATTGATACAGCCATTGTGGAGAACAGTATGGAGGTTCCTTAAAAAACTACAAATAGAACTACCATATGACCCAGCAATCCCAGTACTGGGCATATACCCTGAGAAAACCATAATTCGAAAGGAGTCATGTACCAAAATGTTCACTGCAGCTCTATTTACAATAGCCCGGAGATGGAAACAACCTAAGTGTGCATCATCAGATGAATGGATAAAGAAGATGTGGCACATATATACAATGGAATATTACTCAGCCATAAAAAGAAATGAAATTGAGCTATTTGTAAGGAGGTGGATGGACCTAGAGTCTGTCATACAGAGTGAAGTAAGTGAGAAAGAGAAAGACAAATACCATTTGCTTCCTTAAGAAAAAAAAATGTCATGAAGAACCTAGGGGTAAGACAGGAATAAAGACACAGGCCTAGTAGAGAATGGACTTGAGGATATGGGGATGGGGAAGGGTAAGCTGTGACAAAGCGAGAGAGTGGCATGGACATGTATACACTACCAAATGCAAGGTAGCTAGTCAGAAGCAGCCGCATAGCACAGGGAGATCAGCTCGATGCTTTGTGACTGCCTGGAGGGGTGGGATAGAGAGGGTGGGAGGGAGGGAGACACAAGAGGGAAGAGAGATGGGAACATATGTATATGTATAACTGATTCACTTTATTATAAAGCAGAAACTAACACACCATTGTAAAGCAATTATACTCCAATAAAAGTGTAATAAATAAATAAAAATAAAAAGGGGAGGTGGTTTGGTTAAAAAAAAAAAAGTTGCCCTAGCCAATATCAATATGAGTCAATTTAAATATTAGTCTTTTGGAGAGAAAATATTATTAAATAGATTTCCTATGACAATGAGTTCAAAGGGTAATTTTCTAGTTATTGATCTTTTCCATAACGAATTTCTTTGTAATTATTAGCCCCCTTTACAACGAAAAATTGCTTCAACCTTGTCTTTAAAGTGTTCCTTTGAGTCTATTCATCTTCCACCTACTCCTCTTCCCATAATAACTGTTTCCAGGAGAGTCTGAAAAGCTGACTAAGCAATAATCATCCTTTAACAGTGGACAGTTTTTTCCAGGAGAAGATCAGATTGTATTGCAAGCTGCACTTTCAAATAAGTAGGCAAAACCAAGCAACATCTGCCCTTGAACAAGTAAATTTTTGTGAAAACCAGTGAACTAGGACTCATAATTATAGATGACTTGGCAAAAATCTAGGTACACTAAAATAAAACAACTAAACTAATTATTTGTATGTCTTAAAATTAAGTATAAAAATATGTGTGTACTATTTAGCTTCCCTTTCTTTGATCTTTAGTGTGGAATCCCATAGGCACAGATTATGGGATGTTAACTGCAGTTGTATCAAAGCTTGTACATTAAGGAGTTTCATCTCTCAGTCATAAGAAAGATGCCATATAATACTTATGATAGAAAGTTTGATTATTTTAATATGTAGTTTACTTTCTGAGTCAATGCCTTTGTGTACTATTTTCAACAAGACTAAGAACACATATGTCTACAAAATCCTGAATAGAATTTCCGTGTTTCTTTTAATTGCTCATACAAGCCTGAAAACACCAGATGACACAAAGTTGTTGAATTATGGTGCTAGCAACAAATGGCCATGATCGGACATAGATGCCCTTTAATGATGGGTAGGTCATCCTGTCTTATGGTCTCTGATAAACATGCTTGAATCTGTCAAGATGCCACATTCCTGTTTTTTTTGTGTTTGTTTTTTAATTTTTTGGCTGTGCCACACAGCATGTGGTATTTTAGCTCCCCGACCAGGGATCAAACCTGAGCCCCCCGTAGTGGAAGCATGGCGTCCTAACCACTGGACCACCAGGGAATTCCCAAGATGCCACATTCTTTGTATATAATAGGATCTCTTGTTTGGTAGTAGCTGTGCTCTAAAGTAAGCAGATGAATTCTTGTAAAGTTGAAATCAACTCATCCATAAAGTACATTCATGGTTGAGGGAATTCAACCCATTATGGTCATTCTGATGAGAGGAAAGAATGGAGGTCTGGACAGATATCTAGGCACTTAAACTATTTGTGCCAGTAAGATACCATCACATCCTTAGGACGGAAGTAGTAGAGAGATTTCTGAAGGGTTTACTGCATAGTCTTTAAATATTATGCCTCCCTAATTGTAATACATTTTAATAGATATATTTGTTGCTATGAGGAATAAATGAAACATGAAATTCCACTTTATAAGAAGTTAGACACTTAAGTCTAGACAACCTAAGAAAAATTGTACACATGGTTCTGCTGTACTATATTTCTCTTTAATTACATGGAAGGGAAGGTAGCTTGCGTAAGAATAAGAACACCAAAGGAGTTGTATCGTTGCATTTTCAGTCATAAACAGTCTTGAGCAGGATGACCTAAAAATGAATGTCTCACAGGCAGGAAACTTTTTTATAGGGTCAAGACTCTAATATAGAATCAAAAGATTTCAGAAGCTTACTATGAAGCACAGCCTAGGATCAATATTACATTTATCAAAAGTCATAGTCAGAATATAGCACACTACCTCTGGTGTTATATGTCCCATTGTAGGATAGTAAGTATGTGAAAAACCTATTTGAATGTTCATAGATTTTCTGCAATCTTGAGTTTGGGATTTTATAAGAAACCCCATTTGTGGATGTGAGAAAGTAGGTCTGATACTCCAGAAAAAATTCATCGGAGTGAAGGCAACAGATGCCAATGTACAGCTGATCAAAGCACAGATAAGAAGTGTCAGGATGGTGGACAAACCACTTCCCAGTCTGATGTGTCTGCTGTTGTACCTCATCTGTCTAAGAAGCCCCAAACTTTGGACACACACATGGTCAGATATTCAATCCTGGTGGCTTTAAATCTTAGCTGATGGGACACAGAACACTTTAAACCGGTCCCATGTTAGCTATGTAGGGGCTGGTTTAGAGAACTCCTTTCTCTGCTAGAGTACTGAAGCTCACCAAGGTGTATCTACACATGCCATGAGAGCAACACTGATTTAGGCAGACTTATTGTAGAAGTACTATTCCTAACACCCATTTCCCAATTCAGGTTATTCTTCTGGTTCCTTCTCTTATTGGGATTTCCCAAAGTCTTCCTAAAATACTTCAATATCAATGATATTCAGAAATAATTTTATAAAATACATGACACCTACATCTTCAGGCATGCACATGTACTCTTGGTATTTCTTTGTGTGGTACCATACGTTATTGTTTACATGTGAATACGTTACCGTAAATTATCAAGAACTGGAAGTATCTTTAATATATTCTGAACATGAAACATTCATGTGGTTATTTTTTTTTTACATATAAAAAGCTGTATTCTGTAAAGTAACTTTTCTATACCTGTCACCCATCTAACCTCTTCTCAGCCCCCACTGCCTGTGGGTATCCACTCTTGCTAGTTTCTTAAGTATCCCGCCAGAGTTCATCTAGAGAAATACAACTGAATTTCATTATGTTCATATCCCCGTGTTAAATGTAAAAACAGCATTCTGTTCTCAACTGTTCCCATTGTTCTATGCATCCTGCCTTTTATTTATTTATTTATTTATTTGGTTAACAGGAGATCTTGTCATATTAGTACATAAAGAGCATCTCTTTTTTTTTCAGCTGCAATAATATGTCATTATATGGTTGTCAATATAAATGATATTATATCATTTCATATGTGTGCATCTGATTTGTAGGATAAATGTTCAAAAATTTAATTTCTGTCAACAATTATACAAATTTTTAATATTAATAAATATTGCCAAAGTTCTTCCATGCAGGTTATATCAATGTACACTTTTTTCAGCAACATATAATAAAACCTTGCCTTTGCTTGACCACTACCATCCTATTATAACATAGTATAGTAGAAAGAGTACTAGGTTTGGATTTTTACTAATTTTGCTGGTTAGGAAAGTTACCTCTTTAAATCTCAGTTTTCTCATCTATTAAAAAAGAACTATATTGCAAAGTTATTATGAGAATTAAATCAAATTATTATATAAAGTGTTGAGTATAGTTACGTACCACGTAGTTAATACCAAGTAAATAGAAACAATTGCTTTTTCCCTAACTTTCAAATCATGATGTATATTATACTTATCTTAATTTGAGAAAAAACTACTTTTTGCATGACTTCATTTTCATTAGCTATAGTAATTATTATATTAGCTTACCAACTAATAGTATATAGTTAACCTACTAATGCAAATGTGCACCGAGCACTCACTCACTGCTTTCCTTTATGGAGTAAACAGAAACTGAAGCACAGCACATGAATAAGAGAATAACAAATGTAGGCTTGAGAAACTGACACAGAAAGACGTGGCATTTCTGTTTAAACACAGAATATGAAATCCATGCAGCTATCTCTGTTCTCTCTAAAACCACATGACAACAAGAGTAAAGGGACAAAAAAATAATTTTTAACAAAGGACAAAGAGTATGGTATAGGAAACCACAGCAAATAATAGTTATTGTTATTAATCATTAATGATATTAATAACTTAATATTAATATGTAATATATCTAATAATTATCAGTTATATAGGTGAATGAATATTATTAACAAATATGTCATATTAATAATATTAATACATGAACAAATTTGAACATAATAAAAATAAATATTAACAATTATACTTACTATTAGTGAGAGTAATGCTATTTTTAAGTTAGAAAGCGGAGAAAAAGAGTGGTAAGTTACTCAGCAGGTAGGAGAAAGTTGAAACTGATGGTATTAATGGAAAAAGAGAAGCAGCAAGCTAATTTGCACCACAGAACCCCAGAAAGGACCTTTCTATTAGGCCAAGATAGGAAATGAAATTCAAGTAGACTATATGGCTTGACAGTGATTGGCTACACAGTCCACACTACACAAACACAGTGCATGAATGCACTGACTACTGATCTAATCCCATATTATATTATACCTATATAAAAAGAACGGAACTCTGTGTAATGAATCACTGTCAATAGTTAGGGGGGTCAATAAATTATATAATAAATTGAAAAAATAAATAGTGTAAGCATGTCATTTAGAGATACAGAGACAATCACACAGCTAAAGTGTTGAAAGTCGTTGCCTCTGGGGAATGTAAGTGGAAGGATTTAGGGGGAAAGATAGGGTGCTATTTTTATCATTAAGCTTAAAGTATTATTTGAATTTTTAAACTATATGTATGAGTCATTTCTGAAGACAAATAAATTGAAATAAAGAGGAAAAAAAAGAAGGTTAAGCTAAATGTAGAGAGAGAATGATGCACCTTTTCTTTAAGTAAGTTTAGAAAGAGCTGTGTGCTGGGCAAGTTACTTCTTTAGAGGTACAACTAGTCTTTTGTACAGGAATTTGGTAGTACACACTGTTTAACATACTTAACTAAGATTTAAGATAACAATGATTAGTTCCTTGATTGTGCTTTTAGAGATGTTAAAATTTTTTGTAACCAATTGGCTTCCAGGATACTTCTCTACCCATCCCCATCCCCAATATAAAAATGATTCACTAGCATATCTTCCCAGATATCTTAGAAGAAGAGCAGGGAAGGAAAACAGTGAAAAGACCAGGCATTAAGTCTAAAAAATAATAATCCTCATACTTCACCCTATCATACAGATACAGATACACTCTCACACATCACACATCACCTCCGCACTCCACCCTCCACCCCCAACGATTAAACACTGGGACCTCCCATTGATCTGAAACTACCTTACAGCACAGAACAATACCAGGTCATCGTTTTGCAATCAAAATTCTCCAGTGCTTGAGAAACTGTTTGTATTTAATATAGTCAACTATGGCCCATATGGGGCCTCAGAGGGCAGCTAGAATCAATACAACGTTATACGTTCTTGACATTTAAAATGTGTTCTCATCTCTTCTTCCAATGGGCATATCCTTTCCTAAATTATTGCCTTGGAATCTTGAACATTCACTTGAAAGAGACTGTTTCTAAATTTAAATTAAGCAGCATCCAAGGCACTCCTTTCTATTTTCTGATTAATAAAAATATTCACACGTTTAAGTTGGACAGTAGCTGAGGAATGCTGCATTTTGAATATCACCATAGTACCTACCCATGGCAGGATCTCAGAACTTGGTCGTGGTCACTCAGATATTTAGTGATAAATTCAGGCATGGGACCTAGTTTGGGATTATTGTCACTATATTGGCTGCCTCTCAGGAGAGAATTTGTAGCACGAATTCAACACAGGTAAGAGAACTGCAAATAGAATCTATGTCATCCATTATTTCAGCCTGTTTCATAAAAAAAAATTCTCTTTCATTTTTCTCTGTCTTTTTAAGGGAAGGTTTACCTTGATTCACCATTTTTTTTTCTTCCCAAGCACTCGCATTCTATTTGTTGGGTGGATCTCTCTTCCCTTTATTTCCACTTGACCTATATTTCTAGATTCCTTGAATTACCTTTAATTATCTTTCAGTTTCCATCCCTTGTTTGTATTTGATTTTCATTGTTGGTACTAATTTTAAAACAAAATTAGTCTTGGATCACTAGAAGTCTAACACAGGTAGTTTCTGCCCTGAACTTCTTTTCTGACCTACTGATACTGCTCTGTAAAGTAGAGGCTGCCAAGAATAGGAATGGGAGCTTGCAAAGTGTTCAGAGGAATTTAAGAAACATATTTTTTCTCACATCTGGGGAGCTCATTACTTCATCTTTCTTAATGAAAATGATGATGATGATGATAATGACAAGAAGAGTGATTGGTAATGTGATAATCATGAAGATAACAGCAAGTAGAAACTGCTGTGATAGTAGTAGTATTACTACTATTGCAGTATTGTAGTAGCAGTGGTGGCGGTAGTAGTAGTAGTGCTAGTGGTGGTAGTAGTGATAGTAGTAGTACTACTAGTGGTGATGGTGGTGGTAGTAGTAGTGTTGGTGGTGGTGGTAGTAGTAGTAACAGTAGTGCTAGTGGCAGTAGTAGTACTACTACTAGTAGTATAGTGGTAGTATAGTATAGTAGTATACTAGTAGTATACTACTACTAGTAGTAGTAGTGGTGGTGATAGTAGTAGTGGTGGTGGTGGTGGTGGTGGTAGTAGTACTAATGGTAGTGGTGGTGACAGAAGCAACAGCAGTCCCAGCAGTAGCAAATACTCAATACTGGGCATTTGATCATGTCTTTCCCACCATCCTATAAACATCCTTTTTATTAAGTTGAGTCATACGTTAACTTGTTAATATTCAACCAATTTTGAACCACTAAATGGAATTTTATACACAGATGAGAAAGTGAAGTTTCAGGAAATTAAATAACTTATCTGAAGGTAAGTTATTAAATTAAATAACTTATCTAAATACCTGGGGAAATAACTGGCAGAATTCAGACCTTGGTATACCTGATTCAAAAATCCATGCCCTTACATTATTCTCTGTACCTTAAGTTCTCATGTTTAACAAACTTTTCTACCAAGATTTTCCATTTGTATAAAGATAGGAAGAGTTATGGCTTCCTTTTCTCCAATGTTCCCTAAAGATCCCAATCTTCTAAATGAGACTGTTTTTTGGTATATCATACATCAAGTTGTATTTAATAAATGTTTAAAATGGGAAATCCATGTCATTCATTTTTATGTGCTTCAAGATACCTATGGAACACCACAATAAGTGGTCACAGAATCGGACTGGATTAGATGACTGGGAAAACTAAATTCCTCCTAAGGTCCACCTGTTGGAAAGTTGTGTTGCTAATATTCAGTGAGTTGCTCCCCACATCTCAAATAAGGTGAGTAGACAGTGTTAATGTCACAGTAGTAAATGTGTACAGTCTATACATTTTGTTTTGATATGTAACAATGGCAAGTAATATAATCTGCTCACTTTGGTAAGATACTGGTTTCATTTTTGTAATTAAACATTTTTTTGTTGTTGTTTCCTTGCTTATTTTGTTACCAGTGACGAGTTATGAGGTTTGGGAATTTTCACAGAGAAAGAAACAGTTCCCAAGAGGGCAGTCAAGTTCAAGTAAAGTAAGAAAGATGAAGTTCATCTGTCCACAGCAAAGCAGCACAGAATTCAGTCTACTTCCCCAGCTGTAAAAGGCAAACCAGCCACAGGGACACATGTAGGCAATGCAACGATTACTGTGCCTTGCTGTGCTTTTGCCAAGGGATACTAATATGATAGACAAGTATCGATCACTTAAGGTATACATAACAGCAGTATCCAGAGACATGCATGCTAGATCCCTGTCCATTTCACACATGGGAAAACTAGTACAATACAGAGTGATTAAACTCTGCAGCAGGGCTTCCCTGGTGGCGCAGTGGTTGGGAGTCCGCCTGCCGATGCAGGGGACACGGGTTCATGCCCCGGTCCAGGAGGATCCCACATGCCGCGGAGCGGCTGGGCCTGTGAGCCATGGCCGCTGGCCCTGCATGACCGGAGCCTGTGCTCCGCAACGGGAGAGGCCACAGCAGTGAGAGGCCCACGTACCGCAAAAAGACAAAAACAAAAACAAAAACTCTGCAGCAATCAGGAGAAAAGTCTAGAAGAGATCTAGAAGAGCTCCTGGTCATAAAATAATGGTGCACGTACGCAGCCCTTCATTAGTTACATCCATTACAATTGCTTTCAGTACACAGTCTCTGGCAGGAGATGGAAGGAAAAAGAAAAAGGCAGCCAGCAGGAAATAGAAAGGCTTCCAATTTGATGGCATTTTCTTGAAAATAAAAAGGAGTTATAATAGGCAAACTTGAAAAACAAATATACGACACAAAAAGCAATTTTCTTAGCTACTTATTTTCAGTCTTGCCCCTGTTATTTTAGTACTGAGTTAGAAAACAACTTTTTCCTTTACTCTCTACTTTTGTTTTGAGTGGGATACTAAAATCAAGGTGTTATGATGTGGTGGAGAGGAGAACCTATTGTTATAAAAACAGCATGTGGCCCTAAAAATCTAACCATTGATCACCAGGTAAAAACATACAGAGAGTGGAGTCTTATCTTGAAGTCAATCTAGTCCCAGGGCCTCACTTTCTAGGTGATGGAATTGAGGTCCAAAAAAATTAAATGATTGCTAATTATTGTGCAAGCCAGATAAATGCTGTGCATTACACGGATATTCCAAGCTGCTGGACATCAACCTAAAGAATTATTTAAAGCCATAGCTCAGAAAAGAGTCCAGGGTTACAAAAATACTCCATTCAGCACAGTTCTGCTCCTGACAGAAGCACAAAAGATGGTTTCTTGCAAATCATGGTGGTAGTTCTAATAGCTACCAACTACTGAAGCCTATGTTCTCTCCTTAAGTCACTACAGATAAATCATATCCTGAACCTAATTAAAATGTTGACTTCTCTACCTTTTGAGGTAGTCATATGGTTATGTTTAGTGTCCTAGGAACCAGATGCTAGGTGAACAAAGATGAATAATCAATCCTTGGTCCTTAATCTCAAAGAATCCATGCTATGATCTGAAGACAGATTGTTATAATACAGTGAATTATGGGAGCTGAAAAGAGAGCAGTAACCTAGCCTGAAGAGAGGGGGCAGATGACAAAAGCTACACAATAGCTTTTCCTTTGTCTTACATTCACCTGTTAGAAGCTTCAAGAAGCTAGTTCTAACATTGGCTAGTTTGAACCCATCTACGTTCTCCCTAAGTAAAGTCCTCATTATTTAACAAGCCAAGATTATTTAACCCCACGCAAGTGTCATAGTCTTTAAAATCGATCCTCACATATCAGAGATTGCCAATTCTGGAGAGCCAGAGGTTTGTTTCAAAATTCTTACCTGTTCTCTGAGTGGGCCTCACAGAGGTAAGGATAGGTTAAATATTTCCCTATAAGACAGAGAGCTGTATACCTTTATAATAAAGATGAGAAAAAGTCTTTCCCTTACATGGTTTCAAAAAGCCTTTAATTGCACCCTCTTAGTAAGTTGGAGGGTTTTTCTAAACCTACTGACAATGAGGCTAAGACAGATGTGTAAGACATATAAATTATGTAGAAATCTGACCATATTTTAATCATTCTTTTGATTACCTGTTTGTTTTTCTTCACTGCACCTTTATACTAAACCTTACAGTCAGGATGGGAACACAAGACACACTCAAAATACAGACCCAGCATTTTAGATGTGCTTTATAGAAGAAGGATGGAGAAGAGAATGACAAAGCTCACAAGTGATCTATTCAAATATTTAAATGTTGAATGCACCGTGATTGACATTTCATCTAGTCTAAAGACTTTAGTCCCAAATTCCACTGCCTTTCACCAAAAGGAATCAATTCACAAAATGTTCAATGTGTTCTCAGGATACCTGCAACTCTATCACAAAGCCCCGTCGGCAGAAAGGTCACCTACTACAGGCATCATGCAAAAACCTGCTTTCGTTATGAATTAAGTTTGAATATATGAAATCATTTCTTTTAAAGAAAAGAAAAGAAACTCCCTGTTGATTGAGATTTCATCGAGAATGGCCTAAATGTTGCAGAGTACTATTCTTAGGCATATTCTTTCATTGGGCTTTTCTTTGAAAAAATAAATTATCGGTACATCAGGTATGGCCTCAAGATATGTGGGGATAACTACTTTTATTGAAAGCTTAATACATACCAGATTCTGAGCAAAGCACTTGCTTTATATGCTTTTTCTCATTTAGTCCTCTCTAGAATATTATAAGGGAAAGTTTTCTTACCTCCATTTTATGGGTGAAGAGACCAAGATTTAGGAAGGCTAAGCAACTTGTCCCAGGTCAAATATTCAATGGCTCTTTGGAGGTGGAGGGATGATTTCAAACAAGCCATCTGACTCTAAAAGACAGTGTTTGTAATATCCTCTTGCAGTCATGAAAATAAAGAGGAAAACCTCCTTCCTAGTAATATCGTCATGAATGACTGATTTTGAATGATCAAAGGAAGCCCAGAGATGATTTTAACCAATGTCCTCATTTTACAGATAAGAAACTGCCTTTAAACTTCCCTTTTTATCTGTATGGACATAACAGAAATTATAAGAATCTATATGTCTGGTATGGTAAAAGTTTATTTCAATAAATACTGTATTTTTAATGAAGTATAGTTGATTTACAATGTTGTATTAGTTTCAGGTGTACAGCACAGTGATTCAGTTATACATATTCTGTTTCAGATTCTTGTCCCATATAGGTTATTACAAAATATTGAGTATAATTCCCTGTGCTATACAGTAGGTCCTTGTTGGTTAACTATTTTATATATAGTAGTGTGTATATGTTAATCCCAACCTAAATACTCTTGCTTTAAAAAAATTCAAATATGAAAAAAAATACAGTAGCTTCCTAGGAAAACACCTATTTATACTGCTCTGTGGCCTCTTCCAAGCTTTACATATAACAAACAATGCACACAATGGATAGGATCACATCATCACACTGTGTATTACTTTTCTCACAGTATATTGTTTTTCATGTACCTGGATAGTCTGCACATTCATCATTTTAATGGCTATGTAATATTCCATCAAGCAGATGAAACATAAAACCAATTCACTGTTTTTATAAAACATCTGACTTTATTTACTAAATGCAAACTAAGTTTGTGTGAGCACGTATTAGAAATTGCTAGACACATTTTCAATGAAAAAAAACATTGCAGGAATAGGCAGATTGTTATCTATGTTCCACAAACCAGATTTGAGAGAAATGTTTTAATGAAATGCATAGAGATTTATTTATTCTGATTTGAGATTTTGAGGTATGGAATAGCAATTCTATGTCTGTCATTTGTAATACAGATTATTGTTATTATGATTATATATGAAGCTTTGTGAATGCACCCTGCACTTTATGAATATATCATAGAGATAAAGCAGGACTCTGCCCCCAATGCTTATGAAAAAAGAAAAAAATGGGTAAAGTACAGATAATTGTGAACATTGAACAGAGATGCATATTAGTAGATGAAGACTTCACAGAAAATGTAAGATTTGAGAATGATTTTAAATGGGAAAGGAAAGACCCTAGATAAAAAATAAATTTATAGTAACGACATCTCTAGGTTTATTTTTAACCAGCTGACAGACTTCATTGACTGCTTCTCTCAAGCACATAATTTAACTTCTGTAATTCTCTATTATCTGAGAGGAGCTTATCTACCTTTTGTGGACAGTTTAACTCTCAGAGGACTAGCTTTTCTGTTTATTTATCCCCAATTAGACTTGTTTCTACCTTCCCTGAGATATTAGCACCTGTCATGTTGAAGTCAACTTTTGCTTAAGGTATGTATCCTGTATTAATCCTTTATAGAATACATTTCATTTTACACTTTATTAAATTCAAAAGATCAAGGGAATAAGGAGGAGGTTTGATGGCAGTGTAGCCACTAGGATTGAGTGATAGGGAAGTGTTTCATAAAGAAATTAATTGATCCAAGTACTGAAGGAAAATTAGGATATAGTAAAGCCATCAAGGGGGGATAGGGCATCTCACACAGGGAAGCATGGAACATCACGGGCATTATACATGGTGTCCATAATGTCTGGAAACATTGACAAATGTACATATAAATGTTTACAAATGAATTATTGATATTACATTAAAATACATGGCATATTCAAAAACACCACATGGTACATTCTATGTGGCACTCCTTACTAATAGTGCAGTTAAATGGGCTGCACAAAATTACAATGAATACAGTGCATTAATGAAGTACTTCCATCAATCTTTGCATATGCATCTATGATTCATTGCTTTAGATGAATTACACCTCTGATTTTCACTGAATAAATCTTCACATTTAATGTAGCCCATAAAAAAGTAAGCCTGGGTGTTCAGAAGTAAATTAAAAAAAAAACTTATCTATGTTTCTAGATTTTATGGCAATGCTATAGGATCTGCTGGCAGTTCAGTATGGCTAGAGGGTAGGATGTACATTGAGGAGGGAAGGCAGGAAGGAAGAACATGTATTTGGAGAGGGGCCCCAGTCATTCCAGCTATCTCAGCTGTATTAGTTTCCTTTTGCTGCTATAACAAATTTACCACAAATTTAGTGGCTTAAAACAACAAAAAAACATTCTCTTATAATTCTGAAGGTTAGAAGTCCAAAATCAGATATGCTAAGTTAAAATCAAGGTGTCAAGAGTTCTGGTTCCTTCTTGAGGCTCTGAGGAGAGGCTTTTTCAGCTTCTAGTGTCTGACTATATCCCCTGTCTTATGGGCTCTTCCTCCATCTCCAAAGTTCATCATTGCAATCTATGCTTCTGTCATCACATCACCTTCTTCTCTTCTGTAGAAGTATCTCCCTCTACCTCCCTCTCATAAGAACACTTGTGATGATATCACTGGACCCACCTGGATAATCCACTATACTCCCCCATCTCTAGATCTTTCACTTAATCACACCTGCAGAATCCCTTTTGCTATATAAAATAATATATTCACAGGTTCCAGGGACCAGGAAGTGAGCATCTTGGTAGTGGGGGGGGGCATTATTCAGTCTACCACACCAGCAAAGTTCCTTCTAGACCAATCAGCCCCCCAAAAACTGCCAGATAACTTCAGCCACATGAGTGAAATCAGCTGATCCCAGCAAGATCAGAACTGCCCAGTTTAGCCCAAGCTAAATTACCCACCAGCAGGATACTGAGCTAAAAATATATGATTGTTGTTTTAAGCTACTATGTTTTGAAGAGGTTTGCTATGTTCAACAGGTAAAAAAAAAAAAAAATCAATCTGCAAAATTTCTGTATGAGGAAACTATGGGTTCATCCAGGTGGCCATATTGGCAAGTAAAATTATGGATTTTGACTTGAGCTAGAAATTCAGGGTCACCTAACTGAATTTTAAACCAACAAGCAAAATGCACAGACTTGATTCCTATACTATGAGGTCATATTGGTAGCACCATGCTTACCATCCAATGGGGAGAGCATAGGACTTTGAGATTCTCCTATTCATAAACACTTAATTATAATTTCTCTTTTTTGAAAGGGTAAGTCTAATACTTTTAGAAAAATGCATTTCTCAGTAGGGATTCTAGTTTCAGCTTTTGTCTTCCAACTCAGAGCCCTGCCTTGAGAAGTTGTTGTGAGGATACAGTGAGGTAAAGTATACAAAAACCTACAACAGAGCCAGACACTCAGGAAAATGCCCATGGGTGTTATCTATTATTATTACCATCTCTTCACAGGGCCTGCACACAGTTAAGGACTCATCATCACCCAAGAAACCATGGGTTACTTCTACTGAGTAAGCCATAGGAGTGCCTTGACTTTCTAAAACCAACAGGCAGTCTTCTTATTTCATCTTTGCTGTGAGACCTTTCTTTGTGAAATGCTAATTCTACAAAGACTAGAATAGGTGAAAAAGAAATGAACTAGGTTTCTAGTCTTAGATCTGCTGCAAACCGTGTCATTTTATTTTTTTTAATTAAAAAAAAATTTTTTTTATATAAACTAATTTTATTTTTATGCAGTATACATTTTATTACTTTGTACTAATACATCCTCATATTACAAAGGCAATTTAGTGGAAGAATGTTTCTTTTGATATTTGAATAATCTGAAAGAACACAAACAGAATTATACATTAAAAAATACTCATTTGGATAACAATAACAACAACAAAAAAAGACAAGTTAAACAACAAAAAAAATTTTCCTTTCTTACAGGTGGACATTGAAGTGGACCTCATTTGGTTTTCTTTTTAAAAGCCTCCAAAGACAAAAGCAGCTTAAAATCTAATTAAAATGAATAAAAAATGTTTACTAAATTATTGGTCTCCAGCACCATTTTCTGTTGTTTTGATGCAGGTTCTTCTTTGTCTGTTTCTTCTCTTGTGCTCTTTTTACTGGTCTAGATGCACCATTTTCATCATGTTCATCATCACTATCAAATTTAGTTTTCTTGCCCTGAAACTGTACTTTTCCTTTAGCAGACCCAGTCTGGGCAGCTTTATTTCCCTTTCCTGTTCCTTTAAATCTGCGACCTTTTGACTTCCATTTGTTTAGGGATTCTTGTTGATCTTCTATTATTTTTTTCAATGCTTCTTTTTCCACATCTCCTTCTAGTACTTTCCAGGTGACCTCTTTGTTCCTTAATTGTAGGTTACCATTATTTGCGTCTTTTGCTTTATCCAGTGTTTCCTTAGCTTTTTCTTTAAACAGAATTATTCCCTCTTTGGCTCCTCTGACAAAGTCTATCCATTTTATTTCACCATGATTTGAGAAAAGGATATGCAAATCTTCTCTACATGTCTGATCATCTAAGTCCCCCGAGAATTTCAGCAAGCAGCTAATCTTTTCTTCTAGAGATTTCATTTCAGCATTTTCTGCTAACTTTTGTTTTTCTTCTTGCTCTTGTTTAGCTCATAATTTAGCATCTATTTTATTTTGCTTTCTTTCTTCATTTTTTTTTTTGCAAAGTAATCTTCCTTGAAAAGTATTAGCAGGTCTGTGTCTTTGTACTTCTGGCCAGGGGCCTCGACAAACTTAGCAGATTCAATGGTATCAAATACAGCAAATATTGATCCCTTAAATGCTTTGTGCAATGTTCTTTTCATCTGAATATTTAGTACCTGACCTTTATCTTCCAACCATTCTTTTATGTCATCAAGGGTTGCATCAAATGGGAAGCCTTTAATATAAACAGATCTGTTTTTTACATCATTTTTATACTCATCAGTCACTTCAGGGAGGGGTTTGCTTGGAGATCTTCTAATTTTAGTTTTATCTTCACTTATTTCCATGAGTTCCACCTTTGATTTGCTCAATGCTTCTACTACTACATTAAAGTCTGTTGTCAGACAGTTTAACCTATTAAATTTTATCATTATCTCCAAAGGTACCCAGCCTTCATCCAGTTTGATCTGTTCCTTTAAAAATTTGTCACGTGGCAAATTGAAGTCACCAAAATAATACTCGATTTGATGACAGATTTTGACCTCCAGAGCAGTCATGTTTTCATTATCACCATTTTCTGCCATCCTGGCTATCTTTAAGTTCCCGGTCCCACAGAGACATGCCACAGGTCACTAACAGTGACAGCAACGTCTCCTCTCCCCAGCGCCTGGAGGCTTGCCCAACGCACCTAAAGAAGATGGGGGTCGTCCCGGCAACCCTTGCAGCCAGGGTAGGTGGGGCTTCGGGCCTTACTGTGTCATTTTAAACAAGTCACTTAACCTCTCTGTGCCTCACTTTCCCTGTGTTCTAATATTTATTTAGTCAGCTTCGGGGAGCAATTGTAGGTATCAGCTGAACCAATTAATCAATCAGATGAACTGAGCACTAATGATGGCCTTGGCAATGTGCTAGCTATCTTGAAAACTTAGAAGTAAGTTATTGCCAGTCCCAGCTTTATAAGCTGTACCCTTTGTCTTAGTCCACTAGAGCTGCTCTAACAGAATACCATGGACTGGGTGGTTTATAAACAACAAAAATTTATTTCTTACAGTTCTGGAGGCTGTGAAGTCCAAGATCAAGGTGCTGGCAGATCCAGTGTCTGGTGTGGGCTCACTTCCTGGTTTATAGACCCTTATTTTTACTGTGTCCTCACATGGCAGAAGGGGTGAGGGATCTCTCTTGTAAAGTTACTAATCCCATTTATGAAAGGCTCAGTCCTCATGACCTAATCACCTCTGAAAGGCACCCCCTCCAAATACCACCACATAGGCGATATAGGTTTCAACATGTGAGTTTTGGAAAGACATAAGCACCCCCTTTCATGCATATACAAGGGATTCCTGTTCCTGGATTAATGATACTACTCTAGAAAAAATAAAATGTACCTTCCAAGTTCTGTGTACATAACCATAAACACAGATATTATTTTAAGGTTTGCATTTAATATTGAAAAATCATGCAAAAATATGACAGAGAACACATGTATAAATTGTCCTTCTTCAAATTTACAAGAATTAGAGTAAAGGGGTTAAAAAAATTCCTCTCAACTCTCAAACGCAAAGAGGATGGGAGTGGAAACAACTATAGTTAAGACACATCAAGAAAATTTTTGAAGCTGAAAGCAGATGGACAATTCTTTATGACTTTGCAGATGAAAGAAGAGTAAGAATCTTTATGATGGAAGCCAAGAAACAAGTGGTTTCTTGTCACAGAACCCAGTAAAATTCCTGGAATTATAAGTAGCAGATATCTCAAGATTCAGTGGGGATCAAGATGTAAAGATTGGCTGAATGCTTGCATCTAGTTAGATCCTTAGATCTGTATAGCATGACAAATAACACTCCCTCCTAGTCTTTCATATGCATACACAGACACATAGCAGAAAAAGACAAGTCACTTATTCTCTGGAGTGTTTGAATAAGAGGGCTTCCCTAAGAACAGTGGTTCTCAACCAGGTTCAGTTTGCCTCCAAGGGAAGATGGTTTTTGTCCCCAGTTGGGGGGTGGGGGTGATGTTATTGGCATCTAGTGGGTAGATGTCAGAGATGCTGCTAACATCCTACAATTACAGGATGGTCCAAACAACAAAGAATTATTCAATCCTAAGCATCAATAATGCAGAGGTTCAGAAATCCTGCTCTAGAATATCAGAAAAAGTTGAGGGTGGGATGAAATATTAAAACCAGAAGAATTAAATGTGTATCTACACACTAAATGGTGAGAGCTATGTCTTGAATTATGAGTCTCATTTATCCTCTTTACTCACCTAGCTCAGTTCTAAGAAACCTGACAATTTGCTTTATAACCTCCAGGCAGGTGATCAGAGGCTTCCTTTCTTGGGAAAACACTGTCTAGAAGAAAAGACCTGTGGATTCCAATAGCAGGAGCCTCCCTCCAGCTGACCACTCTAAAGTAAAGCCTGCCATCTTCAATCAGAGTTGTGACACACTGTGCTTAAATATAAATGGACAGGAAAGGATCAGCAGACATTGAGAAGAGTTATGACCTGAATGATATAGACCAAAACAGAGGAAGGAAGGGAGGGAGGGAGGGAGGAAGGAAGGAAGGAAGGAGAGGGAGGGAGGGAGGGAAAGAGGAAAGAAAGAAAGGAAGGAAGAAAGAAAGGAGGGAGGGAGGGAGGAAGGAAGGAAGGAAGGAAAGGAAGGAAGGAAGGAAGGAAGGAAGGAAGGAAGGAAGGAAGGAAGGAAGGAAGGAAGGAAGGAAGAAAGGAACCAAAACAAGAAAAAGAAAAGAAAGAAAAAAAAAAGAAACTTGAAGGAAACAGAGATAAGGCAGGAAGTAAAAGGAAAAACATGCTTAATATCGTCACAGATGTTAGTCAGGCTATGAAATAGGAAAAAGATGCTATAAGAAAGGCATATTAAGAGAACCAAGAAAAGGAACTCTAAACATTCATAGATAATATGAAGGAAATTTCCTAGGAAGATTAAAGACAGTGAGGTTTGTGATACTACCACAAACATTCACCAGGGCTTGCTCTTGTGAACTGGCAGTTGCTGGTTTTGTCTTATTTTCTCCATAAATATTCCACAAAGTATGTCACACAAATAATTCATACAAATAGTCTGTATAAATCATACTAATAAAATGTAGATGGGCAGCAAATAAACGGAAAGAAAATCAGTTCAAAGGAAAATAAAAATACTTTTGACCATAAATCAACAGAGAGGTTATAGTTTGACTTCAAACCTACTTCAGTAAATTTGTTAAAAAATGAATGAAAGGGTAGTGATATAAATCACCCTTGTTTGTGAAAACACAGTCACAGGGAGTTTCTCTTCTATTTTTTCTTATTATATTTACTTAGAAAAATATCAGAAATCCCAGTTACCATAGCTTTTTGATTGGCATAGGGCTGAATAATAAAAACTTGTCTGGGGTAGTTAAAATCTGCTTTACTTTACACTGATTCCTTTCTCATGCAGCTTTTCAGGTCAGCTGTGACATACAGCAAGCTACCCCTCTACCGAGATGTTTCCTTCAGGTTAGTGTTGGACATCATAGTTCTTACAAAGCTCTCATAAAGGGGTTATGATACATACATACCTCCATTTGTCTGATGCTTTTATTAGATGAGGGCCATCTACTACTAACCTTAGACATTCTCAAGGAGCCACTAAGTTTGAAAAAGACTGCTGTTAAGGACCGATTTTATTAATAATGAACCTAAGCTCTGTACTTCAGTAATACTTTTCTTCTAAGAGTCCTGAACTATCAATACTTTGTGATTTAAATGAATTAAGGCCTATAAGACCCTTCGAGCTAGAGAAGACATGTTTTTGAAGTAGAAGATCTAAGAAAGAGAGATATAGAGTTAGTTTTACATTTAAAAAGTGAAATGAAAAATCACCATCCCTAGACCACCACCCCGCACGGCCCGTGGTCGTATAGTGAGGGTACAGAGCTGAGGGGAGGGCCCCTTCCTGTCTTCTTGTCCCAGCCCTCCTCCAGCCCCTCAGCTTCCCAGACCCTCATGCAGCTGGTTGTAATTTCTTCCAGGAGCTCTTTTACTGTCTACCTTTCGGGATTAAAAAAAAAAAAAAAAATCAAAAACTTAAAAGACACACACACACACACAAGTTTAAAAAAGCAAAGTGCAGAGAGAGGAAGCAGTGACTTTTTTTTTTTTTTTGGTAATTATGCTTTTTTTTTAAATTTTTAGTATTTTTCAGTTTCTACTGTGGGTCAGCTATTGATATTTCATCAGGATAACCATTTCTTTGCTGAGTTCAGGTGACTGAAAGAGAGCCACACCCTCAAAACAAAACACACAAAACCACAGAATCACCTTTAATCTAACTTTTTATACAATGTCTCAGTTTCCCGTAACTTTGCACACAAGCTTCTGTGTTGAGTTGAATTGCACCTGCTTTTTTTATTTGCAGAGAGTGTGACTATTGAACTTGAAACGTTTTGAAAAGAATCACCTTTCTTCCCTTTTCTCTCATTTATTGTGTTATGTCCCACCTTGCTCTCTATACCCCTCTTCTCTTTTCCCTGGTTCCTCCTTCCTCTGCTTCCTCCATAGTCTTTTTCTTTTCCTATCTTACCAACAGTCTCATATTCTCAGACCTCGAACCAAACATGATGGGGGTCTTTCTGTATGAATCCGAACAAATCACTGAATCAATGCGGGGTTGGAATTAGGAGAGGGGCTCCCTTTCTACTTGACTTTGTTTAATCCACTTGGGAAGGTGGCTACATAATCCTTTCCTTCTGCTAAGCTCCCTCTTCTGCCCACAGTCCCATTTGTTAGGGGAGAAAGCAGTGTGCCACTATGAGTTCTGGCTTCCCCCTTCTCCCCACTGTGTCCTATTTGGATATGACGCTCAGGCCAAGTGGCCTTCCCATTCTCAGCGATGGGAGAAAGAGGTCTCAGATCCTTTTAGTCTCCCTGCTCTGGTCCTTAAGCCTTGGGATTTGATAGAGTACACAATGACTAATGCATAATACCTTGGAATCAGAGTACCATTGCTTTTGGAAAAAAGATCTCCACCACTTTAGTCTGAGCAGAAAGAATTCTCTCTCTAGTTCAGGGGTAGGCAAACTATAGTGGGCCAAATCTGGCTGAGGCCTTGTGATGGTTGACTTTATGTGTCCACCTGAAGGATGTTTTGGGATTAGATTTATATTAGAATCAGTGGAGGCTGAGTAAAGCAGATCACCCTCCACAGTGTGGGTGGGTCTCATATATTGTTCTGAATAGAACAAAAAGCAGGAGGGAAGTTTTGCAGCAGATGGCCTTCAGGCTTGAGATGCACTTTGGCTCTTTTCTCACGGTCTCCAACCTGACAGCTCGAGGACTTGAACTGCAGCTTCAACCTCTCCCTGGAGCTCTGGCCTGCTGGTCTACCCTGCAGATTTTGGACTTGCCAGCCTCCATAATTGTATGAGTCAATTCCTTAACATTTCTTTCTGTATATGGACACATCCTAGTGGTTCTGTTTCTCTGAAGAACCCTGGATAGTAAAGACCTGTTTTTGTAAATAGAATGTTATTGGAAGACAGCCATGTCCATTCATCCACGTATGGTCTGTATAGCTGCAGGGTTGAGTAACTGCAACAGAGACACTGAATGACCCACAAAGCTGAAAATATTTACTATCTGGCCCTTTACAGAAAAAGGTTGCCAACCTTCGCTCCAGCTGATGCCCTATCTCTCTTCCCACTAAGAAAACATTGCATGATTGGAAGCTTCTCCTGCCACCCCGGGCTGCTAGCTTTCCCTTATTCATTTTGCCTCAGTACTCAGCATGCCTGCCTCTATTTGAGCACTTAGGATATAAACGTATCCATCTCTGTGTCTCACACAAGAGGGTGAGCTCCTAGAGGTCCAGGGCTGTCTTACTGTTTTATTTATTTTTGTTTTGAATTTTGTTCATGTTCAGAATCCAATAGATATCTCTTGAGGAAATAAATTACTAAAACAACAGTAGATGACATTTGCTAATTGAGCCCCTGTGATGTGCCTATCTCTATGTTAAGCTATTTACATACATTATCTCACTGAATTCAGGCAACAGCTCCGTAATTATCCCCATTTTGCACATGTAGAAACTGAGACCCAGGGAGGATGTGGCTTGCCCATGGTTATACAGCCAGGAAAGTGCCGATGTGGGATTTGAGTGCCGACAATCTGACTCCCAAGCCCAGACTCTGATCTATCAACCCCTCCTCAATACAATGAATAAAGCTGCAGCTCTGGGCCCATCTTAGACTTGCTGTTTCTGTGATGTCTGAAAGCTATTATTTTAACAAAATCAGTGTACAATATATTTTAAAGTTCAGGGTGCCTGATTAGTCATATATATATATATATATACACACACATACATATATATATATATATATTTTTTGTAAAACAGGCAATCTATTAGCTTTCATCTTTATAAAAAAACTACAGTAAAAAAAATATTTAAAAGGAAATCGAAAACATCCACTTTGATGCCGTTGCTAGGATCCCCTTTTTTTATTATGCAGCACAGCGTCTGTGCCCTGTGATCTGGGGACCTCCAGTGTCTCTCAGGCATAGCTGATGATCACAGGTGCCTCATGAATGGAAAAGACCCAGCAAGAATACAAACGATCACAAGCCTCCTTTCTTTTCTTTCTGCTTTATGACACCGTGGTGCTGCAAACAAAGCACGCAAAAAATTATTTACTTTTTGTTTCAGGTATATTCATTTGATTTCAGCACATCAGAAAAATCTTCTGATCACTGGACTCATCAGACATGGGAAAAGGCATTTACAGTACCACGTGAGCCAGCTGATGGTCCTGAAATTTCTGGGGGATGCTCTTACAGTAATAAGGAATTACCAGATCACATAAAAGCATTTATACCAATGCATGAAAGGATTATACAATAGGATAGCTTCTTTATGTGGCCCTTAGTCTGCTGCTGTTATTGTGGTGGGAGGCACTGGGTAGACACCTGGGGGAATGCACACAACCTTCTTGGAGACTATGTAATACAGTCACTAATGCTAATTCCCACCTACCTTTAGGGCAAGCTCTTCAAAGGCTGGTGGCAGCAACAAGATGATTCACAAGACCTAGCGCAGAAATAGCAGTAGTGACTATGTCCTGCTGAGCATTCTAGGAAGTCCCTATGATAGTCTCTTTACATATATTTCCTGCAATCTAAGAAGAAGGGAATCTCTAATTCAAGGAAATTCTATCATCCATTATACAAATGCATAGTTGAGATTCAATGACCGAACGATTCTTCTGAGACCACACAGCTAATAAATGGAGGAAATGGGACATGAACTCGATTCTGTCCATTTCCTAAGCTTGTACTCATTTCACTATTCACCGTATTCCAGAAAGGAAGAAACTGTCAAGCTCTGTTTCCTGGAAACAGAAGACATTGTAGGATTGACAAATGAATATGTTTGATGCTTCATGGTGATCTCTTCCCAAAGCCTAAGGTTTTGAAGGGATAAAAAATCTGTCTAGTCCTCTATATACCCCAAATATCCTAAAAGCAAAAGGTTACTGGATTACCAGAGTCAAGGACTTATCTTTTAACTTTCTCTTCTGGAGATAGTTTACAGCTCAGATAAGGAGAAATTGTTTTCTGCCCGGGGAAGTCTAAAGAAAGGACCAAAGGTATCCAATTTAGAGGTATAATTTGAACAGCTATAGAGAAAACAGAAAAACAAAACAAAAACATGGAATGGTAGCAAGAAAAGTTCCTAGTCTCAGTTTCTTTACTTACTATATACCTCTGGAACTTTCTGAGCATCTATATTTCGTATTGTACAATGAAAATGAAAATAATAATACTGGCTCACAAGATGGTTAATAAGTGAGATGTGATAGTATAATTTGATAACAATAAAGTGTAATACAAATGTTAGTTACTGCTATTTTAATTTTGATACCATTTTATTGTATTAATATAACATCTGTCTTATGGCTAGGCATGAAAGTGTCAAGGAGACCAAAGAGAGCAGAGTTGACGAAGAAAACATTGCTGTAGAAGAATATAAAATTCTAACTCATCTCATTAACAACTTAAATAATATCATTAATTTGTTTTTCCATAAACCAGATTGATGTGGCAAATAACACATTTCACCAGGAAAATATCACTAACTTCCTGAGTCTGAAACAGTGCCATGAATGTTCAGCATTGCTATGGTCTCTTGAAAAAAAGTATATTATTTATGAAATGCTCTTTAAGCAGAGAAGAATATCATTAGCATTTTTATACCGGGGTTTCCTGCTCCTCTCAAAAGAAATACATATTCTTTAAAGCATGTTTCTAGAAAATACTTCCAATGTAAATAGAATTTTAGGTTTGTTTCTTTTCAGTACCCCTTTCTACTGTTCTCTGATGGAAAGCTCTAAAAGATAATCCTTTTAAGTTGAAAAAAGATATTCCCTGAGAAAGCAAAGCTTTCTCTAGTAAAAGCTTTAATTTAAGACAGGAAACTGTTGCTTTCCTAGGTAAGTTTTAGAGAGAGCTAAAGCACACATTCATTTGGAACATGGATGTGGTTCTTTATATATGGGGCTTTGTCTCAGATAGAATGTACTCTTGGGCTGGCCTCGATCTACTAATTCTTAGATTCAGAGTGTCTCAGAATTTTAGAATCTACTGCTCAGCGGACTTAGAGGCCACACTGTTCTTTCTTTCATCTGAAATTTAAACTCCCTCTATAGTATCTGACCAATGACTGGCCAATTTATGCTCAAACTCACCCAGAGATAGGACACTGGTCCGTACATGTATCCATTCATTCATTCTAGATGCACCCTTTGCCACATACCTAACATTAATGTGAGACTATAGGGAATACAAAATAAGGAGAGGATATGTTCTTTGAATTAAGGTCAGTTGGCTTCTAGTTCCATATAAACAATTAAAAACAACTCAAAGACTTCCTTCAATTTCATGTGATTTGAAATTCACATGAATATAATTCAAATAATTAGAGTGATCCTATTATTTCCTTCTAATTCAGCATACACTTAGACTTAACAATTGCCTTCTACCTGCCTACAACCATGCTTTAAGCTCTCGCATGCATTTTCTTAAGTATACCTTTCATCAGACATACTAATTTTATCTGAATAACTACAGATTATTCTGTCCCTACTTCTACACTCCCAGAAATTGTCAACACCAATGTGGTTGAGCAATATAGCAATATTTTCTCATGGTTTCTCCTGCTTTCACTGATATCTGTGCTCCTCATTCACTAAGGGGTTTACACATCATCAACATAAGATTTGGGGGCCCTATATCTGTTCCCTTCCTTACCTGCCACATCTCTCACTACAGTTTAACCCTTTCTCAATGGTCAGTCTCATCCATTGTACTCAAGCCTTCAAGTCCTCTCTAGTCACCAAGTGTTCTCTTCTGACCATCTCCTTCATGGTTCGTGACCCTCATTCTCCTCTTCCCACCATCCTGGAAGTTACTGCTTTCCCACACTTACCAAGAACCCAGCTTCCCTTCTCAAACTAGCCCCGTCCTCACTGTGACCACTTTCACTATCAAAGCTGAAGACCACTTGCCTCTCAGGAACTGAGTCGAAGTTTAGCCCCAGGGGGAGGGCCTCTGGCTCTGTTGTCAGGGATATATTTCCCAGCAATTAAATAAGACTTCAGGTGCATCATTTAACACCTTTGATCTCCCCTTTAAATTATCTTTTTACCTTTGATAACACACATACACATAATCCTTTCGCTGGAAAAAGTCTTCACTTGAACTGCCCCCTGCCCTTTAAAACTACTCAAATTCTCTCCTTTTTACATGCTTGTTTTCTGCCATCATAGCAAGGAAGTTCTCCGGAATTGCCCACAAACACAGTGGCCACTCTCAATGCCCATTCTTATTTGCTTCTGATATGCATTTTAAAGAGCTAATTACCCGTACTTATTGAACCTTTCCATTGAATTTCCCAAACAACTTTTCTTCCTCTTTTTTTCAGTCTCCCACTTCCATTTTTTCTGTCTCTTCAGTACAAAACAGAAATACTCATATGATTACAATAACCCCAGGTATTCAGCTTTTATGATTTGCATTGCATTTTACAAATAAACATGATTTCATTTGATCCACACACAACTTTAAGAGTGTGTAATATTTCCACTTACAGATGACACAATTAAGTTTCAAGGGGGTTAAGTAATTGTCTTAACATCTCTGCCAAGGCTTGAGTGTATATTTTATCTTCTACCTCTACACTTTCTTCCTAGTCATTCCCATATAGTATTAAGTACCATTTATATGCTGATGAAAAAAAAAAAAAGTTATTATCTCTAGCCCAGATCTCTGTGTTAAAGACAAAGCTTATATACAATTTGCCCAGTTGACATTTCTGCTTAATGCCTCAGGGGATCTCAACTTTATAATACTAAATTCTTGATCCTTCTCCTTTGTCTCATCTTAACTTTTTTCACACACAAGAATGCAAACTTGTTTCTTCCTCCATTTTCTCTCTCAGCAAATGTCACCACTATTTGCCCATTTGTCTGCTCAAGCCAACAACCTAGAAGTCATCTTGATTTTTTCTTTTCCTTCACTCCTCTATCCCCAATAGTTATCAAGTTTTATTAATTCTTTCTTCAAATGAAATCTGTCAGCTGTCCATTTTGCTCCGTCTCTAATGCTTTCACCTTAGCTAGGATAGATTTGCAACTGATCTACCCACTTCCTTTCTTGTATTGCCCCATCTGCTCTCTATACAAAAGCCAGAATGAGGCTTTTACAAGTACAATGGATCCTATAACTTCTTTGTTTAAAGTCCCTAAATGGTTTCCATCTGGATAAGTGCATGATGTGGCCTCGATATACTTCTAATTTATCTTTTACCCTTCGTCCCTGACTCACCAGGATAGAGATGTTTCCCTTTTTTAGTTCTTGGTGTATTCTAAATTCTCCCTGGTCTCTGGGTGTACACAGGTGCTATCTCTCCTACTTCGACCTCCCAACCCCAAAACTCTTTGAATGGAAGGTCTCAGTTTAGATGTTTAGATCCTGATTGAGAAAACTTTCTTAATGTTACTCTCTAACGTAACCACTGGTCCCCATCACCGATTTTCTCTCATAGCATCCTCTTTGTTTCTTTCCTAAGAAAGTTTATAGTTATATTTTTATTATTTCATACTAGATTGTAAGTACTATGAGAGCAGGTACTATGTCTGTATTTTGTTCGCTTCTCTATGTCTAGCTTTTAGCATGACGCAGAGCACATATGTGAGTTGTTTAGGGATGCAGTAACAAAGTACCAAACACTGGGTGGCTTAAACACCAGAACTGTATTGTCTCACCGTTCTGGAGGCTGAAAGTCTGAGATCAAGGTCTTGGAAGGGTTGGTTCCTTCTGAGGGCTGTGAGGAACAATGTATTCTATGCCTCTCCCCTAAGAGGTTCTTTAGCAATCTGGCATTCTTTGGCTTGCAGAAGAATCACCCTGATCCCTGCCTCCATCTTCACATGGCATTCTCCCTATGTATATATCTGTGTTTCCAATGTCTTCTTTTTATAAAGACACCAGTCAAAATTGATTAGGGTCCATCCTAATGACCTCATCTTAATTTAACTAATTACATGTGCAATGACCCTATTTCCAAATGAGGTCACACTCTGAGGTACTAGGAGTTAGAATATCAACATATACATTTTCTTGAGGGGGGAGGGGGGATACAGGTCAACACATAACAGCATATGAAGGTGTTTGATAAATACTGAAAGCTAGGAAGTAATAAAAGTAGCATTTGAACCCATGTCTGTCTATCAAACATTAAGTCCATCTTCTAACCCCTGATCTCTACAGGTCCTCTTTTCCCTCCTCTGATGATCTGCATCTTGGGCCTTAATTCTCAAATCTCATCCATGTCAAACCGAATCTGAACACAGTACTAAAACCATGATATCTAGATCTGCCTGGAATCCAGAATCAAAGATTTCCTCTAAGTAAGTCAGTAGCTCATACTCTTTATGTATTGTATTGGTCACAGTCATTGTAAGAAACAATGAAAATGATAGTAATGTATTATGTCAAGTCTTGATTTCTAAAGCTGCAGAGAGTTAGCGATTATGAATATTATTTGACAGTGTTTTCAATTATAGGAAGATGAACATAAGGGCTTTAAGACAGCTGGCCCTGCTGCTGTGCCTGAGAGGAGGCTACTGTGTAGACTGATCGCTGCCAGATTTCTCACGCTTAAAGAGCTCACGTGGACAGCTAACCAATTGTCAAATATATTTGCCTTCTGTTAATACAATGTTGCTTCACAGTCACTTTAATTGCAAAAATTCAGGGTTGACATGCAAGTAGTCTGAACTTCTCTCTTAACCCAGGTTTTCTAGGAAACAAATCCTGTAGCTTGTATGCCACTATCAGCTGAAGAATCAAATCTCAGAGAAGCAGAAATGAGGGGAAAAGGAGCAAGGGAAGGAAGGTGGAGAAACAAATAAGAAGAGGGACACTAGTGGGCTTGCCATCCGGACTATCTTTCGAGAGGGGATAAGAGAAGACTTCATCTCAGAGAAGGCACTCCAAGAGGAGGGTGTGAGATGCATTTTTTTTGTAGGCTCCCTCCCTGACCCTGCTCTCCCTTCCAGCAAAGTTCATCCCATGGATTGGGATGAGTCACTCACTGCATTGAGTCACCTGGTCTCTCCAAGTAGCTGCCTCTAGAGCCCTAGTCTAGCTGGAGCTGACAAAGTTTGAGTTGACAAAGTTTGAGGTCTTAGCCAGTTCCACCTGGAGCTCAATAGTCTATAATGGTGAGGTTAGCTGGACTTAGAACCAAGGGAAAAGGACAAGTTGCTGCTTATCAAGAACAGTGAAGGGTCTGAGATTTTACTTAGTTAACCAGTTAGCTGCCTCATGGATGTTGGCAGAAAACATGAGACTGCTGGGACTTTATTACTGGCAGTGATAACGTGAACCAGAATGCCAGCATTTGTGCATTTTCCCGAGCCTCAGTTCCCACAGGGTGACTTGAACAGGGTCAGGTTACACTTGACACACGGTAGGTTGCACTTCAGGAGAGTAACTCAAAGGTTAGGGAACACAAGTCTTTTGTAATGGGCAATAAGCTTGCCTGACCTTTGCCCTGGAGAGAGACATATCCTTACTTATAATGGACACTAAGCAAACCTGCCTTTTGCTCTGCAGGGAGACACTGTCTCCATCTCTGGAACAAAGGCAGTCAGTGTCTCTGCTCACAAGACTTGATGAATTGTGAGAGATCCACAGATAATAGTCTTCTAATACTGTGCAACCAGAAAACAAGGGAAATGTGTATCTGGGGTAGCTTATAAACTAAGTCTAGTACATCTTCCTATTTTCAGATATTTACCTTTTGCAAATGTTATGGCAAAGGACTAAAATATGTAAAAATAATCTTTTATACCCTGTTTCCTTTTGCCTTTCTCCCAAGTAATTGTAGCTTGGTTAAAACATTTTCTGAAGTTTTGATACCCCGTGTGACTATGAGAATATCTTGCTTAGTTACAGTCTTTTTCTTAGCCTAATTTTTCTATTAGCATATTTAGGTAATCAGAGCTATAGAAATTCTGAGATAAATATTACCTTCATTCTATGGCTCTAAAAACTGTACCATCTGCGTTTAAAAAGTGCTATATATGCATATGTTATGGTGGAGAAGGGTGATGTGAGAAACATAACTAAACTGCAGAAAAGAGCATAAATATCTATAATTTCATTTGTAACTAAGGATCTGAAAGCACCCTTATTCCATTTCATAGATTAGGAAAAGGAAGCTCAGGAACATTAAGAAGCATAAATAAAGAAGGAACCCACTATTAACCCCTGAGGTTTAAATTACACCCAATTTTATGCTCTGTGCTTACAGATCTCCTTTCTAAGGGTGTCTAACAAATAAATAAGAAAAAAAAGACATTATAAAATGAACACTCTCCACTTTTGTATTTCAGGATAGACCCTGACATCTGCATGAGATTGAAGAGAAAAATTAACACTTGGTTTTAATATCATGTACGAAATAATCTTCGAAGGATTCCTCTGTGAATTCTGTGTTGTCTTTAAGACCTGATCATTCTAAACGGCTCCTTGAAGTAATTCAATATGAAGAGCTCTATGTCCTAGGGTGATTTGTACCAGGATGCCTTCCTGTGGGTGTCTATTGTAAATTTCCAGCTCCAACTAGCAATCTTTTTTCATAACAGATACACACTTCACTGAGTGGAGCTCAGCTATAAACATTTTATTGTCTGAGCGATTCATAGGCACCGAGATGTACAGTGTTTAGAATCCTGAGTATTGGGGATGAGGGAAAGGAAAGAAAAAGAGAGGACTCGTTGTTGTCATGTTTCCCCCCACCCCAATTTAGCACAATGCTAAAAACATATTTGAAAATCTGAAACCGTAATTTAAATCAATGGATTTTTCCCAAAATCATAAAAAAAAAAGATCTGCTTCTTAAATTAATCAATATATCACCGGATTCAGTCAGCACAAAGAGGAGTCCAAGTGGTTTTGTAAAGGGTTAAATCTATGCAGCACTGTTCAGAAAGCAATCTATGTTGCTGTATTACCAGACTGAAAGCATGGAATACATTTATCTGAAAGGAGTATAAATTATACAAGTGCAGAACTGCCATGCAAAAAAGGTAGAGACCCCTGACCCATATCTTAACCTGTATCACTATCTTCCCAAATCCCCAACCTTCTTCCTTTTCTCTGTCGTTGCCTTGGAAATGCTGTGATTCATGACCTTTCCCCACCCCCAGCTCTCCCCTGGCTGCCAATGGAAAGAAAGAAGACGAATGATTTTAATTCTTACTACTGTGCTGTCTGATGCAACTCTGCTGCCAGCTGGTCCTGCTGCAGCCCTGCTTATAGGAGCTTGGGTTCATGTGAAATTTTTACACAGAGATGACAGGGGTGAAGGAGGGAAGCCCAGCATGGAGAAAGTCTTGCTGCTCATGGAGTAAGATTAAGGTAGCATAGTAGGGCAGCAAGCATGGCACATACGGTTCTACTTCTGAGCGTTCCATAGCCACAAGGTGATAAGGGGGTGATGCTAGCCCAAGACAAAGGCCTAATGAAATGCAATGTATAAAAGGTAACATACATACATAGCCTATTTAAAAATGAAACAGGGCCTCCCTGGTGGCGCAGTGGTTAAGAGTCCGCCTGCTGATGCAGGGGACACGGGTTCGTGCCCCAGCCCGGGAAGATCCCACATGCCGCGGAGCGGCTGTGCCCGTGAGCCATGGCCGCTGAGTCTGTGTGTCCAGAGCCTATGCTCCGCAACGGGAGAGGCCACAACAGTGAGAGGCCCGTGTACCACAAAAAAAACCCGAAAACAAACAAACAAAAAAAGAAACAGTATGTAGAATAATGTGGCATGGCTTGATGAAAAGGATTGTTCTGGACTTGATCTTGTTAATGGCTTTCTCAAACATTAGGAGAGTCAAATGCTGAGCTATTTTGGTAGGAAACTGCAAGTACAGAATCCAAGGACAGTTATAGGAGGAAAAGGAGAAGAAAAAGTCACTGTATGGAACAGCAACAGTCCGGTGACTCTAGTTACCTGAATTCTGTCCCTGACTGGACTCTTACTATGGGAATTTGCCAGGTCTTGGGAGTAGAAGCAGTTCTTCTTTCATGGCTGCCCAAGAAACAGACATACTCGCAAACACATATTATGAGAAGCAGGAGATATGAATGTTAGTAATTAAAGTAAGAGGATGTTTATCCTGAAGAAACTGTAGAAAGGAGAAAAGCAAGAAAAAAAAGGCAGCCAGCCAGGAAGGAAGTCAGACAGTGACAAATTGGCGGTTCAGTGTGGGGTTGTTACTGTTAAGAAAACACCATAGGAATCAGGACCTGGACAATTTCTTTCAGATGTATAAACATTTCCCTAAAGCAAACCTTTTTAAAGACTTGAAACATCAATCTGTCACAGCAGAGGGCAGCAGGGAGAAACAGTGTTCTCAAACACAGCTCAAAGCACCATGTAAGATCAGCTTTTTGAAAAGTCTTTGCCAGAAACCTAGATGCACAAAGCGCATACTTCTGTGATCTCTGCAAAATCTTGAGAACAGGTATTTTCCAAGAGTTCAGAACCTCTAGGTCCCTTTAGACAAGCTCAATAATAACTGAACCTGAACACCTGTCTATCTTCCACTCATGCATCACACACATAAAAACTAATGAAGCACACAAAACACATTTCAAACCCAAGAAATACACATCAGAAGAAAAAAAAAATCAGATCTTGACCAAGAAATGCTGGTTCTAGGCAGTATGCCTAGGAAGTTGCAAGAGTCTTCTGCATTCAGCCAAAAGAGTGAAGATAGGTGAGAGATGAAAGAGAGTGATAAGAGAGGGAGGAGGAAGAGAGAGTGTGAGAAGGAGGAGGGGGGGGAGGAGAGAAGGAGGGGGAGGGAGCGAGGAGGAGGAGGGAGAGAGGAGGGAGAAGGAGAGGGGAGGGGAGGGAGAGGGGAGGGAGAGGGAGAGGGGAGGGAGAGGGAGAGGGGAGGGAGAGGGAGAGGGGAGGGGGAGAAGAAGGAGGAGAAGAGGAGGAGAGAAAGATCTTGAAATGTTCTTCCTCCTTGACGTCTCAAATATTTACATTTTCTTTCCTAGTTCCCGCCTATGCCATTTCCTCTCCTGCCCTTTTCGTTCATTTCCCTACATCCTCTCTGCCCCCACCACCCTCCACTCCTCATAAACGATTCAATTCTTTGGTGATGTGTTGCTACCTCCCGCACAAGTCCACCTGCGTTTTGTTTTTTGGTTTTTTTTTTTCCCCACGTTCTGCAGGCTCCCTCCCACCCTCCCTTTCCTTCTCTCCATCCTGAAGTAGAATATCTGTGCATGCACAGCATACACACAAATACACAACTGTCCTGACTTCTCTCTGGCACGTTCCAGTGACAGACACTCCAAACATTTAGCACGGCACGCCAAAATATTGAAGTAAAAATGAGAAGCTCTTCAGTTGCAATGCTAATTATTCATAAACGAGCTCTTTTCAAGGTAGGAGTTCTGGCAATGATGCCTGGTGTAGGAGACACTGGGATTCTGTTGTTAGAAGACAACAAAGTTCCCCTTCAAATGCTAGGTGGCAGTGTTACCTCACTAACAGGCACATACCTAAGACTTGCCAAGTCACACATGTAATTTAGCTTGAGTAAGACACACATAAAAGTGGAGAACTCGTAGAGACGGGCTGAAGCCAGAAAAATAAGTTGCCGTGACGGTCCATGAAGGAGTTCATAAACATGGAAAGCTGGGAGTCATTTCTTTAAAAAGGCTCAGTCAAAGACAGTTGTTATTTTAAGAGCCTGCCTTGTCATCTCAGCATCAAGATTTCAAAGCCATACTGTCTTTTAAAAATATGACACTGGTACAGAGATACACCAGATGTTTAATATTTTTTCCAATTCCATCTGAATTTCCTATCTGAATAACAGTGATCAATATTCATATCAACAATATCTGAACACCAAACATGGCTCTGATCAGGAAGGGATTTCATGAGCAGGTTGTCTTTTTCTTTCTCCATGTGATCACTGCCACAATACCTTCAGTCCCAAATCATGCAAGATAGACTCCTCAAGGACATCTTTTTCTTTCTCTCACTTCCGAATCAGTCATCTAGACCAGTGGATTCACTCATAAATATTACTCAAGTCCATACTCACCTCTCAATCCCCATTGATCCTGGTTTATTTAGATTTTTAAAATTTTTCCTTCCTTAGAAGATTGTGGTAGACTTTTGATTGGACATCCTTCCTTTTGGGTCTTCCCCACCATATACTAACCTAACCAAAGTTACAAGAGATCTCAAAAGCAAATACAGATCACTTAAAGGTGCAGAAACTCACGTAATCTGTTATCAAAAGCAGCATTCTAAGGACACTTTGTCCTCTTAAAAGAGAGAGAAAACCAAATCTAGTCTTGCACCAGCTTGCTTTTAACAAAATTCACTTATTTAATTAACTTCAATCTAAACCCAGCCAATCTTGACCATCCACAAACGCTACATCGCCTTCTGTGTTGATATCAGTTCATTCCTTATTTTCTCCCATTCAGAGACAACCAGCTCTAAGACAGACTTACTTTCTTTTCCCTTAATAAAATGTAATTCCAGGGCTTCCCTGGTGGCACAGTGGTTGAGAGTTCGCCTGCCGATGCAGGGGACGCGGGTTCGTGCCCCGGTCTGGGAAGATCCCACATGCCGCGGAGCGGCTGGGCCCGTGAGCCATGGCCGCTGAGCCTGCGTGTCCGGAGCCTGTGCTCCGCAACGGGAGAGGCCAGCGTACCGCAAAAAAAAAAAAAAGTAATTCCACTCCTCATGCCTTCTTTACTGAAAGCACACATCCTACGTTCCTACTGAATACTGAAATGTTTCCTTTATTATTTTTATTAGCTTTAATTACCTGTTTAAATTAGAGTCCTCAACTCTTAAAAACCTTGATTTCTAGTGAAAACTAAGAAGTAAGCAATTATGAACCATCTTTTACATTAGCATTCTGTAGATTGGTGAACATAAATACCAGTGATAATTTCTAAAAACATTTGCTTTCTTATAGAGAACATCTCTGGGTGGCACCAAACATATTCATTAATAGTCCTAAATACCTTCTTTTTCTGTTTAGTAATTGATGTCTCAGTATCTTATTTGGAAATGACCCAGCTATTCAACAAACTTCCATCATTTAACTTAGCACAACTCTAAAATTTCATGTTACCAAATATCTGGAGAGATGATCCTCAAGTAGACATTTCTACAACAGAACTATTCCTATAGAGTTTACCTAAAAGCCCTTATCTCATCTACATTTACTCTTTCTTAAAGTTTTTTTTTTTAATTTTGAGTTACTTTCCTTGTTGACAGATTTGTAGCAGATATAATAAGGCTTTATTTGACTTCTGTTAAACCTAGGTACAATAAAGGTATTATACTTAATGTTGATGACTCTAAAGACATGTCTATATTAATTAAATTAACAAATTTTAATATCAGATATTAATTTAATACTGAATATTTCCCAGTTCACGTGACCTGAAATTAATTCTGATCAGTTGCCTTCTGTATTTTTGAGAATTTATATACGCACTTCACTTCCTTGAAGCAATTAATTAGAACTCATTGACAAGTTAATTTTGATAATACCATCCAAAGGTAAGGACATATCTATAATGCACACAGATATATAGACAAACACGACCAGAGATCTCATAGCTTCATTTTCTAAACTTAGTCATGAATCAGGTATTACAATATAAAACTGACTAGCTTATAAAGAACAGTTGGAATAAGTAAAATTTAAAAAGGCTTCTTACCCAGTTTTGCTTGTTTGTTTTGTTTCTTTATTTTTTTTCCTCCTCGGTCTCAGGAATTAGAGATGGTCTAGATAAAATAAGTGCTCCTGAGAGCCCTGGTCTCAAGGCACAGGGAGAGAAAAGCAAGTTCTTCTAGAAACACTTGTCCCTCAACGTCAGAATTCTGAAAAGACGTTTCGTCAAGCTTGCCTCTTCTAACTGTATACGCAAAAAAGAGCCAGTTGTGGAATTTTCAAGAGTTTCACCTAAACCAATTTTCTCTGCAGTATAAAGAATATTGTGGCCACACAGTGTTATGATAAAATATCATCTTTTCCTTAGTCATAGGCTCATAGCTAAAATCTTTCCAGTCAGACAAAATTCTCCCAAGAGGGCTCCACAGTGGAACAGAACCAGAATTTCCACTTCATAAGGCAGAATGGTCATCACAAATCACAACACAGAACACAAAGTATAAAACACACACAGGCAAGGCTGTCCTAGTCAGACACTCCTTTAAATACAAGATTGCAGTCTCTCAGAAAACTTCCTTCAGAGACACAGAACTTCAGATCTGAGTACTGACAGAGTAAACAGAAATATTTCAGGTCTTCAAAGATTTCAAAGGGAGGAAAGGAGGCCAGGTTGAAAGAAGAGGCGAAGGAGGAGGGACAAAAGTGGTGGCCTTACAGACATCTCCTGCCACCTGCAGACCAGATGCCTAGACATTATGAGACTTTTCCCTAGGCTTCCAGGAAGGTAGGAGGGGAGCTTGCCCTATCAGAAACCAGAAACCAGATACCAGGTAATTTGAGTTCTCCACCCACTGGAGCTGATCAGGCTCCAGCCCTCAGATAACCAAGGCTGTTCAACCAGACTCCTGAATCCAGGACCAGGATAGAAGAAAGGAGGGTAGGATAGAAAGAGTTGAAAAGAGGGAAGTGAAAAGAGGTCAACAAAGTCACTTGTTCCTTACCCAGTCGGGGCATTCTGGACAGTCATCCACATCAGGAGGGAGAATAGGGACAAAATGGTCCTGGTAGGAGCCGCTAGGTCTGGTCTGTCAGTGGCAAGCTAGTCCCTGAGTACCCCGAGTGGTCAGGATATCAGTCATAGTGAAAAAGGGGTCCCACCAGAGTCACCAGTTGTTGCAGGAAGGGGGACCTCTTCCAGGGCCAGAGAGTGGGCTCTTGTCTAACACTCAAAAATGAATTGCCTGAGGCGACACACACGCTGATAAAGTAAGAGGCCTTATTGGGAAGGGGTGCCCAGGCGGAGAGCAGGAGGGTAAAGGAACCCGGGAGGACTGCTCTGCCATGTGGCTCACAGTATCAGGTTTTATGGTAATGGGGTTAATTTCCAGGTTGTTTCTGGCCAATCATCTTGCTTGGCCCATGGTCTGACTCAGGGTTCTTCCTGGTGGCACGTGCATCTCTCAGTAAAGATGGATCTCAGTGAGAAGGATTCTGGGAGGTTGGTCAGCTCCTCCCACTTTTGGCCCCTCCCTAATTCTCCTGGTTACTAGCAGCATCAACCACGTTCCTTATTGGGACTTGCTGTTGAGAGACAACTCAGACAAGTGGGCCTGGCCAAGGCAGGTGGTTTCGGTCAATAGTTCCCTAACAGTTTGACTCTGAGAGAATCAAAAACCTTGATTCAAGAAATGAGATCCTTTATATCCCAAGAGTTCAGCATGCCATCTGCCAGCACACCTGCTTATTTTATGTTCGACAACTAAAATCCCAAAAGCTGCAGACGTCTAACAAGAGAGGACAATTTTACTAAAAACAGTCTAGAATTACAATGGCCATTATGAGGAACTTTCCAAATAGATAAGACCATTTTAAAAGTGCACTTAAAAGCAAGGGATCCCAAATCAAACAAAAAGAATGGAATACCTATTCTAATTAGAATGCAGAAGCCTTCATAAGTTTTTGAAACTCCAAGATAGCATCATCGAAAGATATGTTGCTAAAGGCTAGTAAAAAATTAAAGAGAGAAAAGGTACCTAAGACAAAAACTACAGCCCAAAATTGGGGAGGTGGGAACAACTGTCTTTGTCTGGCAAATCTCTGCAGGGACAAACGTATGGCTCTAGAAGTTCAAAGTTCACCTGCTCTTTTTTTTTTTTTTTTTTCCAAACGCCCACATCTCACCTATTCCTCTCAAAATACTTGAAAAGATCAGGACATTGGAAATAGAATTGTCCTGCACTTAGTATGTGCCTTGGTGATAAAATTTTCCTACCCCCATCTTCTCTAAGATTTAGAGCCATTCATTGACATGCAAACTTCAAGGAGGTAATTCATATCAGAAGGGGGAAAGTTCATTCAAAACTTAAGTCATTTGAAACTTATGAAAAATTGTGTGTTATATCCAAAAATACTAAAAAACAAAACAAACAAAAAAAACACTTTAGTGGACACCTTCATCCACCAGAGGGCAGACAGCAGAAGCAAGAAGAACTACAATCCTGCAGCCTGTGCAACAAAAAACACATTCACAGATAGACAAGATGAAAAGGCAGAGGACTATGTACCAGATGAAGGAACAAGATAAAACCCCAGAAAAACAACTAAATAAAGTGGAGATAGGCAACCTCCCAGAAAAAGAATTGAGAATAATGATAGTGAAGATGATCCAGGACGTAGAAAAAGAATGGAGGCAAAGATAGAGGATGCAAGAAATGTTGAACAAAGCCCTGGAAGAATTAAAGAACAAATACCTAGAAGAATTAAAGAACAAACAAACAGAGATGAACAATACAATAACTGAAATGAAAAATACACTAGAAGGAATCAATAGCAGAATAACTAAGGCAGAAGAACGGATAAGTGACCTGGAAGACATAATGGTGGAATTCACTGCTGCAGAACAGAATAAAGAAAAAAGAATGAAAAGATGATGAAGACAGTCTGAGAGACCTCTGGGACAACAAAAAACACAAAAACATTTGCATTATAGGGGTCCCAGAAGGAGAAGAGAGAGGGAAAGGACCTGAGAAAATATTTGAAGAGATTATAGTCGAAAATTTCCCTCACATGGGAAAGGAAATAGTCACCAAAGTCCAGGAAGAGCAGAGAGTCCCAGGCAGGATAAACCCAAGGAGAAACACGCTGAGACACACAGTAATCAGACTGACAAAAATTAAGACAAAGAAAAATTATTGAAAGAAACAAGGGAAAAATGACAACATACAAGGGAACTCCCATAAAGTTAACAGCTGATTTTTCAGAAGAAACTCTACAAGCCAGAAGGGAGTGACATGATATATTTAAAGTGATGAAAGGGAAGACTCTACAACCAAGATTACTCTACTTGGCAAGGATCTCATTCAGTTTCGATAGAGAAATCAAATGCTTTACAGACAAGCAAAAGCTAAGAGACTTCAGCACCACCAAACCAGCTCTACCACAAATGTTAAAGAGACTTCTTTAAGTGGGAAACACAAGAGAAGAAAAGACCTACAAAAACAAACCCATAACAATTAAGAAAATGGTAATAGGACTATACATATAATTAAATTAAACGTGGATGGATTAAATGCTCCAGCCAAAAGACACGGACTTGCTGAATGGATACAAAAACAAGACCCATATATATGCTGTCTACAAGAGACCCACCTCAGACCTAGGGACACATACAGACTGAAAGTGAAGGGATGGAAAAAGATATTCCATGCAAATGGAAATCAAAAGAAAGCTTGGAGTAGCAATACTCATATCAGATAAAATAGACTTTAAAATAAAAATAAGGGGCTTCCCTGGTGGCTCAGTGGTTGAGAATCTGCCTGCCAATGCAGGGGACACAGGTTCGAGCCCTGGTCTGGGAAGATCCCACATGCCGCAGAGCAACTGGGCCCGTGAGCCACAACTACTGACCCTGTGCATCTGGAGCCTGTGCTCCGCAACAAGAGTGGCCTCAACACTGAGAGGCCCGCGCACCGCGATGAAGAGTGGCCCCCCTCTCGCCGCAACTAGAGAAAGCCCTCACACAGAACAAAAGATCCAACACAGCCAAAAATAAATAAATTAATTAATTAAAAAAAAAAACTCACTCACTTTAAAAAAATAAATAAAATTAAAAAAATAAAATAAAGAATGTTATAAGAGACAAGGAAGGACACTACGTAATGATCAAGGGATCAATCCAAGAAGAAAATATAACAATTATAAATATATATGCACCCAACATAGGAGCACCTCAATACATCAGGCAACTGCTAACAGCTATAAAAGAGGAAATCAACAGTAACACAATAATAGTGGGGGACTTTAACACCTCACTTACAACAATGGACAGATCATCCAAACAGAAAATTAATAAGGAAACACAAGCTTTAAATGACACAATAGACGAGACAGATTTAATTGACATTTATAGGACATTACATCCAAAACCAGCAGATTACACTTTCTTCTCAAGTGCGCACAGAACATTCTCGAGGATAGATCATATCTTGGGTCACAAATCAAGCCTCAGTAAATTTAAGAAATTGAAATCATATCAAGCATCTTTTCTAACCACAATGTTATGAGATTAGAAACCAATTACAGGGAAAAAAACGTAAAAAACACAAACAAATGGAGGCTAAACAATAGGTTACTAAAAACCTAAGAGATCACTGAAGAAATCAAAGAGGGAATCAAAAAAATACGTAGAGACAAATGATAACAAAAACACGATGATCCTAAACCTATGGTATGCAGCAAAAGCAGTTCTAAGAGGGAAGTTTATAGCTATACAAGCCTACCTCAAGAAATAAGAAAAATCTCAAATAAACAAGCTAACCTTACATCTAAAGGAACTAGAGAAAGAAGAACAAACAAAACCCAAAGTTAGTAGAAGGAAAGAAATCATAAAGATCAGAGCAGAAATAAATGAAATAGAAACAAAGAAAACAATAGCAAAGATCAATAAAACTAAAAGCTAGTTCTTTGAGAAGATAAACAAAATTGATAAACCATTAGCCAGACTCATCGAAAAAAGAGGGAGAGGACTCAAATCAATAAAATTAGAAATGAAAAAGAAGAAATTACAATAGACACCTGAGAAATACAAAGCATCCTAAGAGACTACCACAAGCAACTCTATGCCAAAAATATGGACAACCTGGAAGAAATGGACAAATTTTTAGAAAGGTATAACCTTCCAAGACTGAACCAGGAAGAAAGAGAAAATATTAACAGACCAATCACAAGTAGTGAAAGTGAAACTGTGATTAAAAGTCTTCCAACAAACAAGAGTCCTGGACCAGAAGGCTTCACCGGTGAATTCTATCAAATATTTAGACAAGAGCTAACACCCATCCTTCTCAAACTCTTCCAAAAAATTGCAGAAGAAGGAACACTCCCAAACTCATTCTATGAGGCCACCACCACCCTGATACCAAAACCAGACAAAGATAATACAAAAAATGAAAATTACAGACCAATATCACTGATGAATATAGATGCAAAAATCCTCAAGAAAATACTAGCAAACAGAATCCAAGAACACATTAAAAGAATCACACACCATGATCAAGTGGGATTTATCCCAGCGATACCAGGATTCTTCAATATATGCAAATCAATCAATGTGATACACCATATTAACAAATAGAAGAATAAAAACCATATGATGATCTCAATAGATGCAGAAAAAGCTTTTCACAAAATTCAACATCCATTTATGATAAAAACTCTCCAGAAAGTGGGCATAGAGGGAACCAACCTCAACATAATAAAGGCCATATACGACAAACCCCCAGCAAACATCATTCTCAAAGGTGAAAAACTGAAAACATTTCCTCTAAGATCAGGAACAAGGATGTCCACTCTCAGCACTATTATTCAACATAGTTTTGGAATTCCTAGCCATGGCAATCAGAGAAGAAACAGAAATAAAAGGAATCCAAATTGGAAAAGAAGAAGTAAAACTGTCACTGTTTGCAGATGACGTGATACTATACATAGAGAATCCTAAAGATGCCACCAGAAAACTTCTAGAGCTAATCAATGTATTTGGTAAAGTTGTAGAATACAAAATTAATGCACAGAAATCTGTTGCATTCCTATAAACTAATGATGAAAAATCTGAAAGAGAAGTTAAGGAAAAGCTCCCATTTACCATTGCAACAAAAAGAATAAAATACCTAGGAATAAACCTACCTAAGGAGACAAAAGACTAGTATGCAGACAATGGTGACACTAATGAAAGAAATTAAAGATGATACCAACAGATGAAGAGATATACCATGTTCTTGGATTGGAAGAATCAATATTGTGAAAATGACTATACTACCCAAAGCAATCTACAGATTCAATGCAACCCCTATCAAATTACCAATGTCATTTTTTACAGAACTAGAACGAAATATCTTAAAATTTGAATGGGGACACAAAAGACTCCGAATAGCCAAAGCAGTCTTGAGGGGAAGAAAAGGAGCTGGAGGAATCAGACTCCCTGACTTCAGACTATACTACAAAGCTACAGTCATCAAGACAATATGGTACTGGCACAAAACAGAAATATAGATCAATGGATAAGGATAGAAAGCCCAGAGATAAACCCACACACTTATGGTCAACTAATCTATGACAAAGTAGGCAAGGATATAAAATGGAGAAAAGACAGTCTCTTCAATAAGTGGTGCTGGGAAAACTGGACAGCTACATGTAAAAGAATGAAATTAGAACACTCCCTAACACCATACACAAAAATAAACTCAAAATGGATTAAAGACCAAATGTAAGACCAGACACTACAAAACCCTTAGAGGAAAACATAGGCAGAACACTCTGTGACATAAATCACAGCACGAGCCTTTTTGATCCACCTCCTAGAGTAATGGAAATAAAAACAAAAATAAACAAATGGGACCTAATGAACCTTAAAAGCTTTTGCAAAGCAAAGGAAACTACAAACAAGATGAAAAGACAACCCTCATAATAGGAGAAAATATTTGCTAATAAATCATTAGAAAAAGGATTAATCTCCAAAATACATAGACAGCTCATGCAGCTCAATATTAAAAAAACAGACAACCCAATCAAAAATTGGGCAGAAGACCGAAATATTCCAAAGAAGATATACATTTCTCCAAAGAAGATATACAGATGGCCAAGAAGCACATGAAAAGCTTCTCAACATCACTAATTATTAGAGAAACGCAAATCAAAACTACAATGAGGTATCACCTCCCACCAGTTAGAATGGGCATCATCAGAAAATCTACAAACAGCAAATGCTGGAGAGAATTTGGAGAAAAGGGAACCCTCTTGCACTGTTGGTGGGAATGTAAATTGATACAGCCACTATGGATAACAGTATGGAGGTTCCGTAAAGAACTAAAAATAGAATTACCATCTGACCCAGCAATCCCACTACTGGGCATATACCCAGAGAAAACCATAATTCAAAAGGACACATGTACCCCAATGTTCACTGCAGCACTATATACCATAGCCAGGTCATGGAAGCAACCTAAATGCCCATCGACAGATGAACTGATACATAAGATGTGGTATATAAATACAATGGAATATTACTCAGCCATAAAGTGGAATGATATGGGGTCATTTGTAGAGATCGATCTAGAGACTGTTGTACAGAGTGAAGTAAGTCAGAAAGAGAAAAACAAATATTGTATTTTAACACATATATGTGGAACCTAGAAAAATGGTACAGATGAACCAGTTTGCAGGGCAGAAATAGAGACACAGATGTAGAGAACAAATGTATGGACACGAAGTGGGGAACGTGGCAGGGGCGGTGGTGGTGGAATGAATTGGGAGATTGGGATTGACAAATACACACTAATATGTATAAAATGGATAACTAATAAGAACCTGCTGTATAAAAAAATAAATTTAATTTTTTTTTAAAATTAAAAAATTAAGATAAAATTAAAAATCACCTTTGCAAAAAAAAAAACCAAAACACTTTAGCTATATGAGCAGGTAAACTTATTCCATCTGCCAGAGAAGCAGATTGGATCCAATTTACCTCTTATAAACTAATGAGTTTTACATTGTCATACTTATTTCATGGTGTAAAATTTATAAATGAAAGCAATGATGTCCCTGTGTCTGTCTATATACTCATCTCTGTCTATCTATCTATGTATCTATCTATTTTCTATCTGTGTTGTAGATGTGTGAGGTTTTTCTATGTCCATATAGTATTGCCAAAATTAATTTATAGAAGAGATGTATTTAGTTGGTTTGAAGATAAGCACTTGTAAGGATTGGGCATTAACAGAACTAACCCAAATGCTTTTCAAATTCATGTGATTTGGAATAGTGTTTGGCAAATGAAAGCTAGTTTATGTTCACTGGTTTAATTAAAACAGGTCTTCAAAGATATTAACATTGAATAATATTGCAGATAACCAACTTTTATTCTACCTGGATTTACTAGTCAAATTCACATCATCTCTCTTACAAAGTTTGTCAGAAAAATAACTTAGAATGAGGGCTGATTTTGTCTGACATCTCATAAATTTTTCATGGGTAATATAAACATTGTTAAGAGTAAGTGATAGTTGCAAACAGGATAAGAGTTTTCAGGTGAACTCTTTAGCAAATTATGTTTTATGTTATGTAGACTTAAAAATAGCCTCCAAAATCTTTCTGGTAACTTGAAACTTAAGAGTTTTGCTAAGTTATTTCCAAATAAGATAAGATAGTGGAACAATTACTGAATATAGGTTTATCTACTTCTGGCTTCCTATTTCAGAGAAACTAAAGATAAAATTGGGTTTCTTAGTAAACTTGTTTTGTGTCACACTGAGAAATTTTCTATGAAAAAGCATGTTTCTAGAAATTATAAAAAGTATTTATGGGTCCGCCAATCCACAGAATGTTAATATAAAAGACAGTTCATAATTGTTTACTTCTTTACTTTTCACTAGAAATTGAGGTTAAAAATTTTAGTATGTGTAATTAAAGCTACTAGAAGTAATAAAGAAAACAACTCTGAATATAAAGAATTTAGAATGTGTTTTTGGCTAAGAAAAGGTATGGCTAATGTAGATGCATTTTTGTTAAGGGAAATGAGATTATTTTTGTTTGAAATAGAACTTCTGGTTTTGAAGGACAAACTAAATGTATACAAAATGTTGAAGAGAGAGAGGAAAGGAAAGAAGTTTACCGTGTGTAACCAAGCTGGCTAAAACTGAATAGATATTATAAGGGTGTTAAAAGTAAGCTTTAATATTAGTAATATGCTATGTAAAACTAAAACTTGGTTTTATTTCATCTGCTAAAGGGACAAAGTATTTTCGATTGTTGGTCTGCTCTTAATAAGAAATTGTAAACAAAGCTTTCCTTCACCTTTTAAGCGATCTGCCTAGAAAAAAAATATTTGTGTTTTATCAAAATAATTTCCTGTGTTTGCTGTGTTTGCTGCCTTAATCAGTTCTTTGATTACTTAGGAAAACTGAATTTTCTTAATATTAAAAGGGCTAAGTTTTGTTAACAGATAATTGAGTAGTAACGTTCATAATGATTTGTAATCCTATTTTGACAAGTGTTTGAAAACCTTTATATATATATGTATCTATATATATATACACACATATATATGTATATAAAGGTTTTCTATGTATATATACATATATGTGTGTATATATATATTTATATACATATATGTGTATACATATGTGTGTGTGTGTGTGTGTGTATATATATATATATATATATATATAAAAATCAAATTCTAAATGAAATCTTTTTGACTGGAAGCTAACTTTGAAATTTTCCAGAGGATCCCTGGAATATTTGAAAAGATTTGTTCTCTCTCTTTATAAAAAAAGAAATATTAAACTAATTAGGCTTATTTGATATGCTAAATTACATGGGAAGTGTTGTCAATAAGTGATGCTAAACTTCCTTTGATTATATTCGTGTAGATATATGCTATTAATACAATCTTGTAGAAATTGTGTTAAATTCCTAGAAATCTGGTATATCCTGGTATAAGGTTACCACTTGTAATTGTAGTTGTTATCTTACAATGATGTATGACATCCTCTGGGACCCCAATAAAAGGCAACAAGTAAACAATATTCTACTGCTCTTCTCTTACCGCCTAAAATTTCTGTCATCAAAATTGAGGCTTACACTGAAAGAACTGAACCTGAATTTCAGAGAAATGCTCTAGTTGACTTTCATGCAAAGGTAGCAGCAACAGAATGTACAAAGATTGTAGCACGAATGGATGAAGTCCATCTGGCATCCTTAAAAATGGCCCCTCATTGCCAGATTTGTGCCATCTTGATGTCCCTGTAACATGGCAACATTCTGTTTCTGAATAAGACAAATTAAGATGGGTAAACAATGGCTGTAAATTAAACAAATAGTTGAGGCTATGAGAAACCAAAGCAACTTGGTTCTTCCTGGTTCCCTGACAAACGCCCTTTTTGTTTTTTTGCATTCCATCACTTACCATAGTACATTTAAGGAAAATTATTTTTGTTCCTAGAGGCCCCAGAACTCCTGACTCTGGACCCTTTGAACACCTGCAGCTGGACTTCTGTCAACTGTCACTTAGTATGAGTTTTCAATATATTCCTGTTATTATATGTATGCTTTCCAAATGGCTTGAAGCCTTTCCCTGCCACAAGAGCAATGACCTCACAGTGACAAAGAAGCCGTTAGAAAATGTCTTTCCCACCTGGGGTATATCTTTCATAATCTCTAGTGACTGAAGCACCCACTTCACTGGGCAAATCACATGAGCCTTAACAAAAACCTTGCAAACTTCTTGGAATTATAACTGTCTCTATCACCCTCAATTAGTGAAGAGAACTAAAGGAAAATCTGGATTCGAGCAGAACAAAACAATAACATGGGAATGAATGAACTGGTGAGAATGATTATAATTTTTATGAATTTGTGTTTAAAATATTGTTGGTTCTTTAATTTTTTCCCTAGATTTGAAACAACCTTTGCTCTTAAGCTACCTACAACTTGGTAAGATATACGTTAGTGAACAAGCATAAAACATTTGCTTTTTCTCCGTACCTGGTCCCTCTAGAATTCAGAAACTGTCAGTGAGTATTCTTATTTTCATGCTGCTTATAACAGGACACAATTGGAAACATTGGCTATATTACTAAGACTTTGACTGAAATGATATTCCAGGTAAAGTCTGAAACTCTTTATAAAATGTGCCCACAAAGCAGTCTTAAAAAGAACTTTAATGGTCAATCACTTTTCTTGCTGTATTTATATAAATGATAGGGGCAAGTTTTTATACAAACAAATTATTTTTACTATAATTATCTTCGGTTAAAAAATGGAGATAATTGTAGAGGATAAAATTATGTTTACACCTTTGTAGATGTTAGATTCTAGTCCTTTTGTCTCTGTGGTTCTGTTATATACCTGCAAATTGAACTGGATCCTGAATTCTTCCAGTTTCCTCAAATATCTGGCTATAATTCACGAAACTAACATTTCCAATTTTTTCCTACCCTTCTGATGTGGAATCACTAAGAACAGAAACTGATTAAATCTCCTTAAAAGGAGCTGTCCCAGGTCCTTCTCAGTACCCGGATGGCAGTGAAACTTCAGGGACTTGGTGTATATCTCACAGCTGAAAAAGGCTCCACCTGGTACCTGGTCTTGCAAAAACACTGGAAACCTCCAAATCAAACTGATGAGGAAAAGAAGTAGCTGACATTGATGTAGACTATCTCCACCCAAGACACTTATCTCCTACTTTAGTTAAACACGAAATCCTTTCTTCTTTTCATTCTTTCTTTTACTCTGACATTGGCCTAGAAAGCTAATGCCATCATCTGTATTTCCTAAGTCACTTCTAAGAGGGGTAAACCTTTTAGAATGCTGGATTTGTTATCAAAGATTTCAATCGATGCATAATTATCTAGATCAGATTTGCCCGCACTGCATTCTCACCAGCAGCACTCATTTTTCCAAGGCACTGAGGATGACTCTTTATTTCAGGATAGGAGATTCTCTTCTCACATGTGCTAAAAACCAGACTGACCCCTGGATTGAATAGGCAAATTCAGTAACTCTTGAGAAAGAATCTATTCACAGCACCACCTTAGTGGGAGTAGGTTGTGCCGTGATGAAATTTATCCTTGTCTGTGGTGATTATCTTTCTCATTGGGACTATAAATGCCTAGGTGACTGGCACATAACTGGACAAAGCCTCTTAGGTTATCTAACTGTGCACCTAGCTGTTCTAGAAAGAACCTGCCAGAAGGCTTTTCATAATTCAGGGTTCACTTCCTTTGGCAGAGTCCTATTACCCTGGTTAGGGGTAAATGTAAATGAGGCTATGATCAGGAAGCTTTCCTTAACTCTTGGAAACACTACAGATTCCATCGCTAAGACATTAGCTTCCCAAGAAAAAAAGCCTTAGACTCTCTGGCCAAAGTCATTTTTGACAACAGAATAGCTCTTGATCATCTTCGAGCTGAGCAAGGAAATGTCTGTGTTGTGGCCACCAACACCTGCTACACTTAGATCGACACTTCTGGGAAAGTTGAAACTCAGTTATATAAGATCATCGAGCAAGTCACTTGGCTTAAAAAGGTGACTTCTTTAAGGCGGTCTTTCTTTGATTTGGGTCTCGGGGACCATGACTCCAAAGTGCGCTCCAAACATTGGGAATTACTCTGCTTCTAGCTATCATAATAATCTCCTTAGATTTATAATCCTAGAGATTAGTATAATATCTCCTACATTCTCTCAAAAGCTTTAAATCCAAGTTCCCAGCTAATAACTTCCAAGCAGATGATGTCCCTCAGACTGAAGTGTCATGAAAAGAATGGAGAGAATGACCAACTTAAAAACTGTGAACCTGAAGTGATGGCCTGTGAATGTCACATGGGTTTTACCACACCAAAGATCAACAAAGCTGCAGGGCAGTAGCTGAGAGTGATGTTAATGCCTTAAAATATTATCACATCCCTCAGTTAGGCTAAGAGTCTGATCAAAAGGGGAAAATTGTTAAAGACAAAAACCACAGGCCCAGGAAAACCACTTGTGCTAAAGCCCATTATACCAAACCTAGATTTAATACCTAACTTAACTGCAGTTTCAACCTTCCCCAGAAATGTAATCTTAATCAACTAGTTTAGAATATTTCTGGTCAGTACCAATGAAGTAATCTGTCACATGGGTCCTCCCCATCTCCCAGAGGAAGAAGAGGCAATCTGCATTATAAAACCATTGCCATTCCCTTCACCCTCAAAAGAAGCCCTGGCCCCAAATAATTCTTTCTTTTCTTTTGCAAATAGCTCCCTTGCCCCATCCTTCTTCCTATAAAAACCTTTCATTTTGTACAACCACTCAGAATGCCCTTCTAGTAACTAGATGGGATGCCGCCTGTTTCATGAGTTGCCTAATAAAGCCAATTAGATCTTCAATTTTACTCATTTGAATTTTTTTTTTTTTTTTTTTTTTTGCGGTACGCAGGCCTCTCACTGTTGTGGCCTCTCCCTTGCGGAGCACAGGCTCAGCGGCCATGGCTCACGGGCCCAGCTGCTCCACGGCATGTGGGATCTTCCCGGACCGGGGCACGAACCCATGTCCCCTGCATCGGCAGGCAGACTCTCAACCACGGTGCCACCAGGGAAGCCCACTCATCTGAATTTTTGACACCTCATATCTATACGTATATCTTCTTTCTGTTGGTTCTGTTTCTGTGGAGAACTCTGACTAATACAGAAGATAAGATGGTTATGTGCACCAGAATGGTAACAAAAGAGTGGTAGAAAGAGGTTGGATTCTAGATATATTTTGAGGCAGGAAAAAAAATATTTTTTAATGGTTAGAATGTTGGTATAAATGTGAATGAAAGAGAGGAGTCAAGTTTGATTCAGAAGTTTTGGATGGAGCAACTGAAAGAATAAAGTTACCATTTATTGAAATGGAAAGACTGAGAGAGAATGAGGGGATAAAGATCTTGGTTTTACACATACTAAGCTTGATATGCTACTACTGAACGTCCAAGTGAGACTGAGTTGTCAGTTGGATAAACAAACCTAGAATTCAGGGAAGAGTTTACAACTGAAGATCAATATTTTGAAGTCATAGACTTTATAGCTATGGCCTAGATGAGATGACCCAGGAAATGAGAATAGACAAATAAGAGAAAAATGTCTGAGCCCTAGACTACACAGCAGTTAATCAGTAAGGTTAAAAAATGGGGAGCAAGCAGGAAAGAGATGGAGAAGGATTACTCAATGAGGTAAGCAGGAAACCAACACAGAGTGGTTCCCAAAGACCAAGAAAGATCATCAAAAGAGAGGCAATAATGGAGCATGTCAAGCGCTCTTGATAGGTCAAAATAATGGTGACAGAGGGCTTTTTCTTGGACTTGACAATGTGGAGATAACTGGTGACCAGCCCAAAGGCAGTGTCCTTGAAGAAGTAGACAAAAAAACCTGACTGGGATCGTTCAAGGGAGATACTATGTTGTTTATGAAAACTATACGGATAAAGCTGGAAATAATTTAAAGGTAAGGAAAGATATACACAAAATTTAAGACAGTGGTAAACTTTTCCCTAGGGAAAATACTGAAAAGGGAACTAAAGGAACACAGGGGCATATAAAACAGAATTGATAGTGTTATAATTCTTTTTTTTTTTTTTTTATAATTCTTAAATTGGGTTATTCGGCTTCATAATATAAAATGTGTTATATACAGTCTTCTGAATGAACCTAACATAACACTACTGAAACTTAATATGAAGAAAGGGGATGGGTAGAATTGTAATCAGTGGCCATAGGCTATTCTTCCACAAAGTTTGTAGGGAAATGGGCTAGTGGTTGAAGGTGCTATAAAATGAAAGTCTTTTTGCCTTGGTTTTAAGAAGAACTTTATTAAACTATGCCTATACTGCTGGGAATGCAGAAGGGGGAAACTGATGAAGCAAGACAGAGAAAACTGGTGGAATCAGGGCTTCAAGTACCAGAATCCTGATCCTGTGCTGTCAAGAGTCACACTGCCTGTCTTTTACTACTGCTTGTTTCTGTTGGGCTTTATGCTATAGTAAAAGGCTTTCTCCAAGATGGTAACTAACGGCAACAGCTTCACATCTTCCCAATTTAGCACACCTAGTAGAAAGAGAAATTTCTTCTCTTAACTTTCGTACATCAAGTCCGGAAAGAAATCTGACTCTTCCTACTTGAATAGTAGTCATTGATGGCTAAACCTAAGTTGCATGTCTATACCTGTTGCTAGGCAATGGTATCTATTAACGGAATATACTGTGTGCTGGGCAGACAAATATAATAAATTATCCCAGTCTGCTACATCATTGAATAATTTCTAAAACAAACAAAAAAACACAACTTATGAAAATATTATGTTGTAATAACAGACGTAGCTGGGAAAACTGAGAAAGGAATTAGGGTCTGTTCTTGATGGTGCAGGTATCTTTTACCTTCCAAAGGAGGTGTTCTTTTTTGTTTTGTTTTGTTTTCCTCACTAAGAGCAATGGGGTTGACGTGGAGATTCTTGTTTCATTGGCAACTCTGTTTAATATAAGAATATGTCACAGATGAAGGTATGCTTTTCATAGAACTGTAGGGCAATGGGAGAGTTATTTTGGAATGTGACTATCTGAAGAGAATAGCACAGAGTCTTTGAGAAAATCCAGACTGTTGTATTGGAACCAAGGAGAGAAGGGCAATGTGATTTCAACGGTTACGTGTGGCAGTATCTTAGAAAGATACCTTTATAAAGAAAGGAAAAGATGTATATATATATACATATATATATATATATATATATACATACATACACACACACACACACACACACATACACACATAAGAAATGAGGAAAAAGTTTCATCTGGAGCATTATTTTTGATTTAGCTTCTTTTTTTGTTTTTTGCGGTACGCGGGCCTCTCACTGTTGTGGCCTCTCCCGTTGTGGAGCACAGGCTCCGGACGCGCAGGCTCATTGGCTATGGCTCACGGGCCCAGCCGCTCCGTGGCATGTGGGATCTTCCCGGACCGGGGCACGAACCCGTGTCCCCTGCATCGGCAGGCGGACTCTCAACCACTGCACCACCAGGGAAGCCCTAGCTTCTTTTTAATGTCATTTGATTCCCACTGATTACTGGCACAAGAACAAAAAAGATTTTCTTTTTGAAGCAGTTCAGATCTAAGCATCTTCGGAAGTTCTCTCAGAGCCAAGTAGTATCCTTTATCTCAGACCAACACAGCTAAAAATTAAGGTAAATTTATGAACTTGACAAGGAAATGCGACTGATTCTCTAGTGTCTACTTCCCAAATGCTAGTAAAACCTTATTTGAATTGTTTGCATATTCACAGGAAAATCCACAATAGCTACTTCCCATCTTTGCCATTTGCCAGCTTTGCAATAGCTAGAGACCTACCCCAGGATATCTTCTAGCACCTCCTCTTTTCTTCCTCCTTCCGCCCTCTCTCCTGGCACCCACCGCTGCTCACCCTGTTCTCCCTCACCCCCTTCCCTCAACTGCACTCCCTCCATTACTTTGTTCTAACACTATCATGTCAAAACTTTAGAAAGTTGAAACCTGCAGCAAAGGACACTAATAGTGTGAGTGGAAATACAGCTGCAGTAACTGAAGGGAAATAATAGAAGCCCAACCGACCATGGAAATGGATTAGTAAACTGAAACTATAATCGAATTTGGGCTGCAAAGAATGTGATATTCCTCATGTATCATAATTTTGAATTGCAAATACAAGTCTCTAGGTTAACTCCAAGATCTATGAATTGGACAAATAATGTTAGTGCGATAAAAAGAAAATGGATACAAGTATAAGACAGAACAGTCAAGGGCTTCACGATCCCAAAAGGTTTTACAGCCTGCTTTACACACACTGTAGGTACACTCCAAAAGTAGGCTGATGGCCCTGCAGCTTGCACTGTAAAAAACTATTACGGAATCTTCTTTTAGATTTCCTCCACCATTCATGAGGTTCTCTCTGTGAATACCTTCATTAAATGCCAAAGGCTTTAAGCTAATATATCTTGTTTCCATCCATTGCAAAATGTTTCTGTTTATTTTTCCAATAATGCTGCTTTTGTAATAACACCAGACTATGAAATGTTGGGGGTGAGGGAGGAGAAATGAAACAAGAAAGAGAAAGGTCACACATTTTTTTAAGCCATATGGGATTTACGTTTGAAGTGTGTTTAGCGCAGAGACAAATTGTACATTTACCGCAAGTCACCGGGACTTAATGAGCTCCTAATGTGTCCCATAGTTCAAGGTTTTTCAGAACAGGCCAGTAACTTAGCAACCACAGCTAAATCTTGACAGGAATAATCATTATTTGTGTTGCAGCTTCAGGCTTCCCCACGATAGGTTTCTTTTTTCTTTTTTCCTTCCTGTTGTTTTTTTTTTTTAAAGGACCCCAGAACCAGGCAGAAAAGCTACGGCTAGGAAGGGAGAATTTCCCTCCTGCTGCTTTAGGTCATAAATGGCATGATGGAAACATGGGCCTGGAGTTAAGAATTACTTCCTGGAGACACTAAGGAAGGTAATGGGAAAAAAGACTAGATATGGTCATTTCAGGTGAGTGCCAGATATGTTTGCTCCCTCAATATTTATGAATTCAACATCTGCAGTTTTGGCAATTCACAAATCAACATAAAATTCTCTGATGTATATAGAAAACAAACTCGCAGTTACCAAAGGCGAAAGGAGGTGGGGGAGGGAATAAATTAGGAGTTTGAGATTAGCAGATATAAACTACTATATATAAAATAGATGAACAACAAGGTCCTACTGTATAGCACAGGGAACTATATTCAATAGCCTATAATAGGGCTTCCCTGGTGGCGCAGTGGTTGAGAGTCCGCCTGCCGATGCAGGAGACACGGGTTCGTGCCCCGGTCCGGGAAGATCCCACATGCCGCAGAGCAGCTTGGCCCGTGAGCCATGGCCGCTGAGCCTGCGTGTCCGGAGCCTGTGCTCCGCAACGGGAGAGGCCACAACAGTGAGAGGCCCGTGTATCGCAAAAAAAAAAAAAAAAAAAAAAATAGCCTATAATAAATGATAATGGGAAAAAATATGAAAAAGAATGTGTATATATACATAAAAAATATATATTATATATACATATATAACTGAATCACTTTGCTGTATACTAGAAACTAATATAACTCTGTAAATCAACTATACTTCAATAAACAATAAAAAATTAAAAAAAATTCTCTAATGTATAAAATGTTTTAATATTACTGAGGTACAAATTTGTGACATAAACTCCTTAACAAGCAAGTTGCATGGTCAGCAAGTGAACCTAGCTGAACACCCAGCCTCTTGACTGCAGTCTATGTTAGTTGCTCTATGCTGAAGTATTAAAAAAAGAAACCACTTCATTATAAATGTCTACCACTCCCCATTCCCTTTAAAACAATGACAATAACAACAACAAAAATTTCTCATGAAGATGATGGAAGAAAAGGAGAGCATATCCAAGCTAGCATTAGTGTCCAACCAGAAAATAAACATTTTGTAGGATAAACCCTGACACATATGGGGATTCATACAGAATTCTCCAGGTGTTGCTCATAACTTTCAAAGGTCTATCAGAGTTATCACGGTTTCTGCAAAACTGAAGAAGTTATATTGCTGGTAGGACGCTTTAATAAATTATTATTATCAGGGAGATTGCAGCAATGGTGAGAAGGCTTACTGAGCAGACCTGTGTCTGATTCTACAGGTTGATCCATGGTCCACATAAAAAGTGCCAGTTGATGACGCCTCCAAAACAGAAGAGAAAGTGTGTTATTATTTTAACATAGGTCTCTGTTTAGACTTTTTTCAGGTTGAGAAAATAAAAGGGACATTTCTTAGTTTACCTCTATTTTGTGAAGTTAAATAATACAATGTTACGGGTATTCAGAATCTCTTAGCTCAAGACCTCATTCTGTGATTAACTAGCCAGGTGAGTATGAATTATGGTTTACCACTCTGGACCTAGAACCTTTTTTAAATTGCTGTAGGCTAGGGTAGTTCCTTTAGTCTGAATATAGGATCTTTTGGAAAAGGCATAGTGACAGGGCAGGATATTGCCTAACACTGTGAATAGTTCTGAATGAACCAGCAAAGATGAATGTTAGTTATTTCTTTTTTTTTTCTACAAAGAGAATAATTATAATTGTTTTCAGCACAAGCAGGTGCTTGTGGGACCTTACTAATGCATTCTAAGGTCTCTATTAATAATTTAAAGGATAGACACCTTGTAAGTCTGATAAATGAAAATTGTTCCCGCAGACTCTCATGAAAAATAAGCTTTGGTGAATGCTAGTGTCTGATTTTCTTATGTATATATATATTGGGGGTAATCAGTTTGCTGTCATGTAATTATTTATATAAGCAAAGGTTAATAGTTAGCTAAACTATTAATAGTTATTAACTATTAATAAACAAAAGAGACCTTTGTCTCTTTCTGGACATAGCATATAGGTCTCTGTGGTGGGAATAATGGATGGTAGGTGAACGCAGATCGCCCAGTACGAGGTAGAGGACTGTTAGAGAATGAGGAGGAATCTAGAAGCAGCTTAGGACTAGCTGCAAGGGGGTATAGCCCTTGAATGAAACAAGACAGAGAAGCTGGATGCCATGAGAAAATGTAGACTTTCCAGATGCTTGGCAAGAGGGACTTGGAAGTTAGACATAGGTACATAGACTGAGGGATCACGGTCAGAACTGTCTTACAATCTTAACAAAGTTTTACTGATTTTTGTCTACATCCCATTTAATTGCCTGAGGCCATACTGTTTATACCGTTGCAAAGATGTCCTTTTGCACAACTTCTGGGAGTCTATGTAAATGGCTGTGTACTGCACAACTCCAAGGGGGTGCAGTTCACACAGACCATGCTGTGACTGGCGATTCCTGGCATGTGCAGTACGGAGAACAACAGACTCACTCTCTCCAGTCGAATATTTCTGCCTCTGCACATAAATGGACGGAAGTCCCTATTTACTATGAGAAAGGGTTGGAGAATTGGGTGTATATATATATATGGTGGAGAGTGAGTGGGGAGAGAGTTATTCCTACATCCATGAACAACAGAAAGAGCTACTAGCTCTCTGTGAATGACAACTGGGATGAGGCTGTATCGCCACAAAGTAATGAAAAACACAGCTCATGGCGTAGAAGAAAGTCTGGAGGAGGTAGAAGACACTGGCAACCTACAGTAGAGTCATGTAATGAACCTGGCATGACTGTTTTTCAGGATTATCTACACTCCGATCTGTAATTTGGGGACAGAATTCATAGTAATATATGGGTGCTCTCTCAGGGGGAAGAGAAGGGGGCAGAGAGAGAGAGGGAGAGGGTCAGGGATAGAGGGAGGGAGGGAAAGGGAGAGAGGGAGAGAGAAGAAAGAGAAGGAGGAGGAGGGTGAAAGTCAGTTTTAGATCAGGGCTTATTTTAATATACCCGTTTTAGTCCACAGAAAAACTACTTTGAGTTCCATAGCTAAGATAACTAATGTGTTATGATTTGGGAAATTGTGGTCTGTCTGGTGGGCTAGGAGAACATAAAGGGTACAAAATAAATTTTCATCTTTCTTTTCCTTGGCCAGGGCAAGTTTTGTGAAAACAGAAATATAACCTCCTCTCTCTTGTGAATTTACTGAGAAATACAAAAAGAATGCTGAGAAGAAATTACTATTAATTTTTATGAAGTGAAATAAGCATATATTTTGGGGGAGTTAAAGGAATTTTCTTCAGTTACTACCCCTAAGTTATGGGAAACTGGGGAGAAGGAGAGATTAGTCTCAGATGTGATCAGACAAGGAAAATGTTCAAATCATATTCATTTAAGAAAAAAAACAAGAACAAAAACTAAATGTTGCCAACATGTGGTTGGCTTATGGAGTGGCCTCCATTTTATATTAATATTTTTGATGGCCATCAGCTCTAGTGTAGATATGTTTAAGCAAACCAGGCATCAAAATAAATTTTAAAATTGTTCTGTGTTTCCACTGACTGCAAGGCAAAATTAAAAGTATATATAGAAAAAAATAACAAAAAGATGAGCAGTAATTCACAAGAAAGGTTTACGATGATGGTTTGATCAGGAATTTTCTTTATCTGTACAGTATCTTTGTGGTACTAATATGACAACATACTGCTGTGCTTTGGGAAGCTTGCAATTTCCCTTTCACCATAATCACCTCGGCTGAATCAGTTCAGTTCAATTCAATCTGACAAGTGCTTATTGAGCACTTCAAGGTGAAATGGAAAGAAACTGGACTTGGTTTCAGAATTCCTGGATATGGTTCTGGCTCTGCTATTTACCTGCTATTGACTTTTACTAAATAAATTTATCTCTTGAAGCCACGGTTTTGCAATGTGTAAAATGAAAGTCTACACAAGTAGTGGGGCCCTTTCAGGTGTAAAGACATGGATGTGAACTTAACACTTTCCTGGGATTTGAGAGGAATGCAAAATAGTTACATGATCTGAAACTCTCTGTCACTTCGATGGCAACGTGGACAGCCAGACCTAAGTTATTTGCTTATCTGCTCTCAGACTTACTACTTGTTGCTTCTCTGTCTTGTTCCACATTTCCTGAGCCTTTGCTTTCTGGTTTCCTGGAGCCTTGGCAAATGACAGGCACTGGTGTAAGACTGAAGAATGGGAAGAGGAGAAAACCCAGAAAGATTTTTTTTCCTCTCTCTGCTTGGATAGAGCCCAGGGCAGCAGCTCTGGCTCTTGTTAGACATCTTCTCCTCCATGGTACCGTCTGCCATAGAGCAGGCAAGGAGTGTTCACCAGGCTACTTCTGGGCTCTGGTACTACCTACTCTCTTAGATTAGTACTACCTACTCTCTTAGATTCTCCAGCTTAAGGGTAGTAGTAGCCATGTCTTGCTTGTGGTACTCTCTGGGCTGCTTCATCATCTTCTTTTTGGCCTTTCAGTTCTTTTACTCCCAGTACAGTCAATTCCCTTCCATTTGAAATACCAGAGTGGTTTCCATTATCTGACTGGATCCTGAATATTATGTAATGGAAAGACTACAGATGTGGTATACACACACACCACACCACACACACACACACACACACACACACACACACACACACACACACAATGGAATACTACTCAGCCATAAAAAAGAATGAAATAATGCCATTTACAGTAACATGGATGGACCTAGTGATTATCATACTAAGTGAAGTAAGTCAGAAAGACATATACAATATGGTATCACTTACATGTGGAATCTAAAATAAGACTAAAATGAACTTATTCACAAAACAGAAACAGAATCGCAGACATAGAAAACAAACTTATAGTTACCAAAGGGGAAAGGGGGAGGGATAAATTAGGAGTTTAGGCTTAACATATACACACTATTTTATGTAAAATAGATAAACAAGGTCAAACTGTAAAGCACAGGAAACTATATTCAGTATCTTATAATAAAATATAATGGAAAAGAATATTAAAAAAAATTATGGCTTTGTAGAAAAAAAATTATGGGTTTGAATCCCAAACCTGCCTATTAACTAGTTAAGTGATAGCGGAGGAAACTTATTTCATCTCTTTAACTATAATTATTGGCATAATAATACTTGTTACAAGATGTTTCTAAGGATTAAATGAGAAAATACATGTGAAATGGTGCCTGGCACAAGTTAAGTGTCTAATAAATGTTAATTTCTTTCCTTTTATTCCCATGGACTACTCAGGAAGAAAAAAAATAAGGTGCTCTTAAGATAATTATAAAATAACACAAAACTATAAACCATATACAAGGATACCAGGAAGTGCTAATAGAACATAATTCGCCTACTTTGAGTACCCCACAATTCTAACCCAACCCACAGACTCTTCCCTCTGTTTCGGAACCCCCTGTATTAGGCTGTCTGTGTTGCCATAATAAAATGCCACAGACTTGGTGGCTTAAACCAAGAAATTTATTTCCTCACAGTTCTGGAGGCTAGAAGTTCATGATCAAGGTGCCAGCCAATTCAGTTTCTCATAAGAACTCTCTTCTTTGCTTGTAGATGGCCATCTTCTTGCTTTGTCCTCATATGGCCTTTTCCAGGTGTGTGTGTGCAGAGAAGGGGAGAGAGAGAACAAGCTCTCTGATGTCTCTTCTTATAAGGACACTAATCCTATCGGATCAGGGTCCCAAGCTTATGACCTCATTTATCCTTAATAAATTCCTTAGAGGCACCATCTCCAAATACAGCCACACTGGGGTTAGGGCTTCAGCATGTGAATTCTGGTATGACACAAACATTCAGTCCATAACACTTCCTATATACACTTTTAAGGTGTTAGTAATTGAGGCATCCTTCCCTATTTAAAACAACCAATAGGTCTCGTTTGCAAATATAATTTTGCCAATATTCTTCAATCTAAATTTTTCATATATTTTTATTTTCAAGTTCCATAGAACCTAGGTGATTTTATAAATCTGAAAGTTCAAGTCTATATCTAATAATGTACCTTATCTCTAGTCTCTGAACTCATTTTTATATTAGTGCTGCATTTAAATTTGAAAAAGGAAGAGTTGTTTTGACTTTTGGGGCAAGATTAACATCCTGCTTTGCAATAACATAAAGACGACTTAAAGAAACTAAGCTATCTTCCCATTTAAAAGGGTTTCTTAGGTTCATAGAACATTGTATTTCCCTTTGGACATAAAATATAATTTAGCTAGTCACATATATAGTAATGAAATGGAGAAGATTCTGAGGCAAATAAGCAGGTTTGAAAATCAGCCACAGAAACCGAATGCTGAGGTGTGACAGAACTTGGTGCACTTAGGGCAAGGGCTTCGTCATGGAAAGCTCAGTTCCACATACTTGCAAAAGGAGGGATACAAAGCAATCAAGCTTTTAACGGACACTGTACTATTATTAAATTTGTAAAACACTTTGAAAATCTATTGTCTTTATAATAAAATAGTTTTAAATGACATTAGCATGAACCTAATTCATTATTTCATTTCTAACCTATAAAATATAGTCAGTATAACGTTATCTCATTGTAAATGCTAACATCATATATGATATTTTCCATAGCTGAAGCTCCTTATAATGGTCAAAAAGAATTTTAAGCAGCATCGACACAAATTACTCTCTATATTTACCCAGAAGCTGTGAAATTCTTGGTCAAATTTCAAGTGGATGCCTGAAGAAAGAGTATAAGTAATTACTGTATCCAACAACCTATGAGAAATTACAATGTCAGTGGTTAGTCAGGAATAATAGGTTTCTCAGATGTTTGTTTAAAGTTTTGTATTGGATTTCCCCAGGTAATCTTTCCTGGCAAGAGCAAGAGGAGCCTGGTCATTGAATCTCACTCCAGAGAGACAGTGGGAAATAACTTTCTTATGCTAAGTAACATCTAAAAGGCATCACAGGACCCCTGAACCTAGCCTGCTGTTTTTTTGTTTGTTTGTTTGTTTGTTTTTGTGGTATACGGGCCTCTCACTGTTGCGGCCTCTCCCGTTGCGGAGCACAGGCTCCGGACGTGCAGTCTCAGCGGCCATGGCTCACGGGCCCAGCCGCTCTGCGGCAAGTGGGATCTTCCCGGACCGGGGCACGAACCCGTGTCCCCTGCATCGGCAGGCAGACTCTTAACCTCTGCGCCTCCAGGGAAGCCCAAGCCTGCTGTTTTTACTAGACTCATTGCCACTATCCCATTTCCAGCAGGAAAAAAAAACAAAAAACAAAAAATGTGCTCATAAAGTGCATCCTACAAAATGTATTAAGAGCCGGAGAAAGTGTTACCAACTTTGATGAGGTAAATCCATTTCTAGGAATCCAACCAAAGTATCCACTGATTAAGATCCATATATAAAGATGTTCATTATCCCCATGACTTTTAGTGGTGAAAAATTAGAAGAACTTAAATGTCCTCTTGAAAGCGAATTGCTTAATTTTGGTATATTTGTTTAATGGAATATCGTAAGGTAATTCAAATGATATTTAGCAAAAATAATAGAAGAACAAATGTTATCTTTCGGTAAGGAGCATGTACTTTTCTTTCACTTTCTCTAATTTTATTCACTTTTCAACTATAGCTAAAAGATTATACAGATGTTTACAAAATCCAGAGTTAAGTTACTGGAATCATGAAATCCAAATTTCAAAGTATTTTACAAATGTACTGAATAATAATAATGTCCCTAAAATATGAAATCCCATTTGCCACATGATAATTGTATGTCTCATAAGAAAATGGGTATGAATAGCCCTCCCTGGGCGATTCCAGTCTGTCTGTCCTCTAATCCACCCACCTTTCTTCACAAAGGCTGATGTGATGCCTACACTTTTAGACTGAGGTGATGTTAAAGATTTTTGCTTAATTTAAGCTCCTTGTTCTCTCAATTTTAAGATACCAGGAAATGCCTTCTCCAACTTAGCCCATAACAATGGAAGCAGGGTATGAAATGGTCAAGTCCATGAACTCCAGATTTAGACAGTGAGGTTCAGCTACCTGTCACCTCAGTTCTGTCACCTACTTGCTCAGAAAGATATTTAACCTCTCTCTGCTCAGTTTACTCTTCTGTCAACAAGGTTTACTCTGAAGGTTACATGAATATGCTCATCACTCAAAGCACTGCCTGGCACATAACATTCAATAAATGTTAGCTGCTATCATTATTCTTATTATTATAAGGAGGAGTGTCAGACCCTCTATGTACCTTCTTTATTGTCACTGAGTAATATTCTGGTATTATTTTGTATATTGAGGAATAATCATTGCATTTTTCAAAAGCAGGACAATAATGATTATGAATCAAGGAACATATTTCACGAGTAAAAAAGAATTTAGAAAATATTCAGCACAACGATTTTTTAAAAGGCGTTCAGAGATTTCAACTACAGCAAGTTATACATTCAGTTTTCGGCCAACTGGAAATAACAACCAGGAATCCTGGTATCATGACTCGCTCTTCCACCAGGAGACACTGGAGCCTCGTGATGACATGTGCAGCCCTGGGAAAAGCTGCAAATTACACTGGAAGGGAGAGTGGGAAAGCATCATGTGTCTTAATAGCAGATGAAGCAAGCGAGACTGGGAGAAGACTCTCAAAATGTTATTATAAAATCTGAGGTGAATGAGACAATCTCCTCTTTCATTTAAAACTGTTGTCAGATTCAACAAACGAAGCTGTTAGCTTAAGTACGATGGACACCTGTTCCTCATTGAGAAAATATTTTAAACATCAGATGTAAATTAAAATGTTTCACATATTTCAAATAGAGTGTAATTCATAAAAACTGTTTACATGTTGCAATAAAGTAAAAAATATGAGCTTGGCAGTTTTGATCTGTTATTTAACAAACATCTCTGCATCAGTTAGGTTTGGAGGTACAGCTCTACATATATTCCCTAAATATCAAGTGGTTCTGGCTCCCAACTGCAGGCTTCACACTGGAATGACACTGAGTTTTTGCTTTTGGTCTGGTCATCAGAACTCCTTCTAGCTGTGTGTAAATAACAATTTATACCATATCAGAGTCTGATGTTTTAGCACAAAATGAAAATTCTAAACCTTAAATCATGAGGACACTATGGGTTTGATCATTCTTAATGTGTGTGAAGCCTTGAAATAGTTTAGGGAATTTTATTATGCATTTCAAACTGCATATTTAATATTTCCAACTATGAAATGGTAATAGAGTTTATTCCCAAACTTGCAAATGAAACCCGGGATAGTTCAGGGAGGGCAGTACTCTGGAGGGTGGTATTTGAATTCAAAATGACATTGTTAAATCGGAGAAGTAATCAGAAATCAACAAAATGAAGCTTAACAGGGACCAGTGGAAATCATGATGGAAAAAAAAAAAAAAGAGTATGTGGCACATTGGAGATATGGAAATTCTACAGGAAAATGCCCTGTACTCAACTCCACAGATCACAATCTTAGAATAAATTAGGCCAAGAACTAATTAAGCCTAGTTTTTTTCCCCCCTTTTTTCTTTTGTTTTCTTCCTTAAATACAGTACTAGAATGCATGAATCCTTGCCTACCAGGCTAACTTCGTCTGCTCCCTCTTTTATTCCTTATATTCCTTACTTTGGTCATCCTCGCCTTCTTCAACTTTCTTCAGGCTCTTTGCTGCCTACATCGGTCACCTGGTTAGTCTAAACACTAATAGCAGAAGTGGTAAATAAAGAAAGAACAAGAGTCATCCCAAACTACAGCTAAAAATGACCTGGGAGTCAGTCTATATCACGGGTTAAGAAACTTCTACGCTCCCAGAGGCTCAATGAGGTAGAAACTGAGCATTTTTTGGCATAGTTCTCCCAGGTAGATACTAATATCCCCCATTCCCCAGTCTTAACAAAGGCACCTGAATTGTGTGAAGAGGTACATTAATCAGCCCCTGGTGACAAAAGATATAACCAGGTTTATCTGTGGCTCTAAACAACATCAAGGCCCTGGGCTGCCTCTCTTACCAATAGGAGACAGAAATAAGAATCATAGTTACACTCTAAGATAGAGGTATATTTTACTTTCTAAGAAACAGCCAAGTAGTTTTCCAAAAATGCTTGTGCCATTTTACATATTTCCAGCACGTATGAAATTAAAGTTACTCCACATACTCAAGATCATCTTATATTGTCTTATTTTTCTTTAATTTTAGCTATTGCAGCGGGTGTGAAATGGTATCTCATTGGAGTTTCAATTTTCATTCTTCATTGAGTTTTCAATTTGCATTTCCAAGACGACTAATGATGTTAAGCACCTATTAACGTGCTTACCGGTCATTCATATATCTTCCTTTGTAAATTGTCTGTTCAATACTTTTGCTCGTTTATAATTAGATTGTTTGTCTTTTTATTATTGATTTTTAGGAGTGCTTTCTATATTCTTGATACAATTTATTTGTGAGAAATGCATTTTGAATATTTTCTTCCAGGCTGTGGCTTGCCTATTCATTTTCTTAATGATGTCTTTTGATGAGCAGATGTTTTTAATTTTGATATCTCAAAATTAACAGGATTTTTATTCCCCATTATGGCTTATACATTTTGGGTTTTAAGAAATCTTTGACTTCTATAAGGTAAAAACAAAATTCTCATACTTTCTTCAAGATCTTTATGGTTATAGGCTTCATGTTTAAATGTATGATCATTTCAGATTAATTTTGGGGCATGGAATGAGGTAGATGTAGAAGTCATTTTTCCCCCATTGTGAGCATCCAGTTATTCCAGAATCATTGGTTAAAATACTTTCTCTCATTTAATTAATATAGTGCCCTTGTCAAAAATCAATTGACCAGACTCAATATTAATATTTATATGGAAATTCTTCCCAAATTGATTCCCAACTGATGTATGGATTCAACATAATCCCAATCAAAATTCTAGCAGGCTTTATTTTATTTTTAAAATTAAATTAAATTTATGTTTTGTCTTAAAATATTTAATTATTGTATGTAAAATCTGTAATAAAGAGAATAAAATTTAAAAAGCAATTTTTTAATGTAAGGACAGTTAAAATCATTATATCAGTCATACAAACAACATGTATGACATATAATAATGAAATTGAATGATCTAAACTGCAAAAATCCTAAGTTAAACACATAGAACACAACAATGTATTACTCACTCTGTCAAATACTTTCCCTCATTCCCAGACAGAGAATCTAGTCTCAGGTCCTACAACAATTTTTCATATGTTCATCACAGCACATATGACACAGTGTAATGTTTTATACTATTCTCCTGTGTTTGAAGGGCCATCTTTAAAAGACGGTATATATATAACGTACGGTTATGTATCTTTTTATTTCCAGCATAAGTCTCTGCATATGTCATACCCACAATTAATGCTGAATGAAAAAAAGAATAAATTAATGCATGGTTACCCATTATCACTAAGTAATAATGTCCTTATGGAACCATTTTGTAGCAGGCTTTTTTAGTAGAAACTGACAATTTGATTTAAAACGCTGTACAGAAATGCAAAGGATCTAGAATAGGCAAAGGAATTAAAAGAAAGAAGAACAAAGTTAGAAGATTTACTCGACCTGATTTCAAGGCTTACCATTAAAACTATAGCAATCAAGATAGTTTGGGGGCTTCCCTGATGGTGCAGTGGTTAAGAATCCGCCTGCCAATGCAGGGGACACAGGTTCGAGCCCTGGTCTGGGAAGATCCCACATGCCGCGGAGCAACTAAGCCCGTGCACCACAACTACTGAGCCTGCACTCTAGAGCCCACAGCCACAACTACTGAGCTCACGTGCCACAACTACTGAAGCCCGCATGCCTAGAGCCCATGCTCCACAACAAGAGAAGCCACCGCAATGAGAAGCCCGTGCACCAGAAAGAAGAGTAGCCCCCACTCACCACAGCTAGAGAAAGCCCGCACGCAGCAACGAAGACCCAATGCAGCCAAAAATAAATAAATAAAATAAATAAAAACAAGAAAAGATAGTTTGGGTATTTTCAAAAAGATAGGCATAGATCAATGGAACAGAAAAGAGAGTCAAGAAATAGACAAATACATATTTGAATTGATTTTTGACAAAGGTGCCAAGGAAATTCAATGAGAAATGAAAAGACTTTTCAATAAATGAATACCTGTATGGAAAAATGAAAACATCTACCCTTACCTCATACCATGCACAAAAATTACCTCAAAGTGGACTACAGTTCTAAATGTAAAACCTAAAACTATAAAACTACTAGCAGAAAATCTTTGTGATTGTGGGGTAAGATTTCTTAGAACATGATAGGACGAGTCATACAAGAAAAAAAAAAAGATAAATTGAATTTCATCAACATTAAAAATTTCTGATCTTCAAAGATACCATTAATTAAACAAAAAGACAAGCCACAGACTGGTAGACTATACACACACTGATCAGACAAAAGCTTGAATCTGGAATATATGAAGAACTTTTTGAACTTAATTATAAGAAGGCTAACAACTCAATAAGAAAATAGATACAAGATGTGAGAAGACATGAATGGCCAATAGCACATGTAATGATGCTGAGCATCATTAGCCACTGGAGAAACAAAAGCAAAAACACAAGGAGATACACCCTATATACCCATTAGATAAGCTAAAATTTAAAAACCACCCCTACTACAAAAAAAAAAAAATCTGGCCATTTTAAGTCCTAGTGAGGATGTGAAGCAACTGCAACTCATATACTTTGGGTAGAAATGCTATAATCACCTTGGGAAAAGTTATGGAAATGTTTGGATAAAGTTTGGTAGATTCTTAAAAACTTCCATATATTCCTACCATTTTAGTCCAGTCATTTTACAACTAGTTATCTCCCTAACAGAAAAGAAAGCAAATGTCCAGACAAAGACTTGTATACAAATATTCATTGCAGTTTTATTTGTAATAGCCAAAAACCATTTAGGAAAATCCAAATATTCATCAACAGTTGAATAGACAAGCAAATGTGGTATATCCACACAATGGAATACCACTCAGAAATAAAAAGGAAAGAATTACCGAAATACACAGTAACATGGACTATTCCTCAAAATCATTATGCTGAGTGAAAGAATTATGCCAGGAAAAATACAGCACATACTGTATAATTTCATTTATATGAAATACCAGAAAATGTAAACAAATTTATAGTGTCAGAAAGCAAATCATGGGTTCCTGTGATGGGGTGTTTAGATATAAATGGATTACAGATTGACACAGGATACTTTTGGGAAATGATGGGAATATTTATCTTGATCAAGAGTATATACATATGCTCAAACTGATCAACTTATTTGTTTTAAATATGTGCAGTTTGGCATGCTTCAATTATACCATAATAAGGGTGAATTATCAATTCATTGTATATGTGTGGGTCTAGAAGTGTCACTCCTAAGGTTTTATCCAAGAGAAATGAAACATATGTCCACATAATAGATTTGCAAAAACAACTGTTCATAGAAACCTTATTCATTATAGTCAAAAGCTAGAAAGAAGCCAAGTGTCCACCAACTGGAGAATGTGGTCTGTCCAGTACTAGAAAAGAATGAGCTACTGATACACATGACGACACGAATGACTCTCCAACACATTATGTTAAGCAAAAGTAGCCAGATATATCTCCACCTGCAAAAGAAAAATTTCAAAGTCCCATACTATATGATTCATTCATATAAATTCCAAGAAGAGGCAAAACTGATCCATGGAGATAGAAATCAGAAAGTCATTCCTTGAGGGAGAGTTAGAATTGACTGGAAAGCACAGAAAACTTTCTGTGATTATGTAAATGTTCTATATCTTGTTTTAGAAGAAAGTTACATATGTACACACAACTACTAAAATTTGCCAAAGTGCACACTTTAGAACTGTGAACTTTATTGCATGGAGTGAAAGAAAAGGAGAAGAAGAGTGAGAGGGAGAGAAGAAGGGAAGAAGGATGGAAGGAAGGGAGAGAGGAAGGAAGGTGAAAGAAAGAGAGAGAGAGAGGGAGGGAGGGAGAGAGGGAGGAGGAGGAGGGGAAGGAAGGGAGGAAGGAAGGAAGGAAGGAAGGAAGGAAGGAAGGAAGGAAGGAAGGAAGGAAGGAAGGAAGGAAGGAAAGAAGGAAGGAAGGATGGAAGGAAAGAAGGAATAAGAAGGGAAGGAAGTCAACTCAAACATCAGCTTCTCTGTAAAGCCTCCCTAAGTTCTTGGCCAGAGGTAGTATCTTAAAACAGATTGATACATAGACCACTATTCTGTGTCTAGTACACCACTCAGCTGATTTGTTTTACTCCATGAAAGACAGGAGAACATTATAGCACAATTCATGGTAACCAAATCATTGATGAGGAAAATTTCTTCATTATAGAAGAATTTTAGGTGGAAAACAGAATAATATAATTTGAAATCACCATCTCATAACCCATTAATGAAATTGTGGCCTAGGCAATGCTCATCAATGGAAACTAAAACTATTAGGTAAAATATTAATGGGAACCTTTATAAATCGATGGGGCCAAACTGACAGCACATGAACCCACTGATTAATCTTCGCATCACTAAAAGTGTGACCATAGCTATTTGGTGCTGGCCTGCATATGTAATATGGATGCACCAAGCATGCCTGTAAAATATTCCTGAAAAAGATCATTAATTCTGAATCTAATCAAGCTCTAACTAGGAACATATGTAGAATAGAGGAACCATTTAAACAGCAACATAAAGAAACAATCAAACAAATCTAGATATGGGATATTTCACAAGACAGTCCAATTTCCCAAACAAATAAAAACTTTGGAGGAGGAAGGCCATTATACACTAGATATTTAAAAGAGGTTACAACCAAATTCAACGTGTGGACCTTTTTTTGGATCCTGGTTAGAACAAACCAACTACAGAAAGACATTTCTAAGACAATTAGGGAATTTGAATATGGCCTAGTTATTAAATAATATGAACAAATGTCTTTAATGCTGTTAAGCATGATAATGTTACTGTGGTAGTATTTTTTAAAGTATGCCCTCATCTGTTAAAGCATGCTGAAGCATACTAAATTACTTATGAGTGAAAAACTGTCAAACCAATATTTGCTTTGCAGTACTCTGACAAAATTAAAGGAGTGAGTTAGGTAAAACAACATAGGTGAAACACTGATAAATGTTGAAGTTGATGATGGGTACATAGGGTTCACTACACTATTTTTTTCTTTCTGGTATTGTGTATGTTTTAGAATATTCATAATGAAAGACATAAATACCTACTAAAAATCCACATTTCACATTTTCTTTTCTTCCTAATATTTGAGTTACCATTTAATGATGTTTATGAACCCTAACTCCATGTGCTTTTCTGATGTGAAATGCATTTATTTCTACCTCTTACAACGTTTTATGACAGCCAAGCATGTGTAAGAACGTGTTTTTATCTTCAGAGACATACCAATGTACTCCTAATCCATTTTCCCATTCTTAACACCCTCTTTTTTCAGGCTCCTCTTCCTTTTACTATGAAAGAAAAAGCACAAAAAGACACGAAAACTCATTCCTTTCTCAGAACACTTCCTGCTTGCAAAGCCAGAGAATGTCCACATGTTTACATGCTGTCAGACTGCTGACCACTACCCAGCATACCCAAGAAGTAGACTGGAACAATTGTATTGGAAATACATTCTAAAACTCACATTTTCTTTTAGCTCTTCTTCCTCTTACAGTAAAAAAAGAAATAACATCTTTATAGAGGGACAATGGGAAAAAATTCATTACTTTTTTCTTTGTGCATCAAATCCTGGTACAAATATATTATTATCCACTTGCTGTCTGTGTTTCAGCCACAATGAATTTGTTGCTGTTTCTAGAACCTTCCAAACTCATTCTCTTTTAGGACATTTGTGCTGGTTCTGTAGATACCTCCAGGCTCAGCTCGAAAGCCATCTCTTCTGAAAGAGCTTTCTGAGCATCCAGTCTAAAATACCTCATTTCTCCATCACCTTCTTTCACATCTACCCTATTTATCTTCTTCTAAGCATTTATCATTATCTTTTTTTTTTCACTTCCTTTTTATCTGTCTTTATGTGCATCATCATCCCCAACTAGAATATAAGTTCAGGGATCTTGACTGTCTGGTTTATTGCTATATCCACAGTGACAAACAGTAATCAACACACAGCAGATATTCAAAATTTTACTGTGGTTTGAATAATTTTTTAAATTGATAAAAATATGTACTATATCATGACTTTATGCCATAATACAACAGTAATAGCAATACAAATGATACTATCAATATTATTAGACCATTTTCCAAAAAATTCTATGTTGAGGTGTCTTGATTGAAATTGAAGATGACAGTGTGATAGAAACAGTCAGGACTCCAAAAATGAGTGATAACAGTAATATACACATAAACATTATTGACACTATTAATGAACTATGTTCCTAAGTATATTAATAATCCAAGTTGGATCAATAATAATCAATATTATTAATCTTTATAATAGCCATAGAAACTCTAAGAGGAAGAAGCTACACAAAGCAATTAAATAATTTGGACAAAACCACTAAGCATGTTTATGACAAAACTCAATCCTTCTTATCAAAAGTCAATTATTCATCCATTCATTTGTTCAATAAGCACTTATTGGGAACCTATAATGCATCAGGTACAATGCTGGACATTGTCATGAGCAAATCAAACAAGAACCTTATGTTTACGAGTTATTTCCAAAGTCATATTATGCTCCTATCTACTGCTACATTTTATGGAAGAGAAAACAAAAACAAAAACAAGGCTCATGAAGCTTTTCAATGCAAAAAAAAAAAAAAAAAATTCCTACAGCTAGTCAAGATAATTGCTTAAGGCATCCAAGCCACATTTTTTTCAAGCCAACCATTAGACCCTGATATTAGCAATGGTATTATTGATCAAGCACATGCAATTTTCTACACAATGGATATTTATTTACAACTTCTGAATTAAATAACCTATATAAAAATATATTCCACTTCTGTCTCATCTGCTGCCCTTCTTGATCTCTCTCTAGAAGAACAGTTTTCAAATTGTTGGCTTAAACTCTCTCAGAGATGAAAAAGAATAGTTTTTTTTTATTTTTTTAAACAAATGTGAGGTCAAAGAAAGCTACAGTTTCAAGTTTTAATTCTGTGAGCTAAGAAGGAAAATGGGCCAACCCTCCTGGGGAATCCTGTCTGTCCTGGTTCTAGTGACCGACTAAGCTGCTGATTTGACATTCCAGAGAACTGGGATGTATTCTTCACTGGAGAAATCCCAAACTGCCTGACAAAACCTAAAGCATTTGACCTTTCCAGGCTTACTGCTTTCATTATTTAAAATGAAAAGAGAAAAAGAAAAATGAGAGAGCAAGCAGAACTATACAAAAAATTTGCTTATCAGACTCCATCTTCGGCAGTGCTTTAAACCTTTTTGAAATGTGAGCACAGAATTGTTAACTTGAGGGTGAAATTGGGCCAAACTGAAATGCCAACTCATATTTCAGAGAGCCGTTATTGTTATGGGCCTCCAGTGATAGACCAGAGCCCCAAAGCTTATACGTATGTATGTATATATTACTCTTATGGATGGGAGGGGGGCACATTTTTACATTTCTATAGCATACTCTGTTCCTAAGGGAAGAAATGAGTTATGCTATTCCTGAAGAAATCTAAAAGACAAAACAAAATTAATAATATGAAACTTCGGGAAAATAGGATGTAAAATAAAATCTAACTTGTTACATCTGGCTGATTTGGTGATTCTGGGAAGATATGATAATGCTAAGTAGACTAAGTCCAGTTGAAATCCTATCAGTTTGTGTGTGGGTATCTATATATCTATATCTACTACATAATTTATTTATAATATGTATAAAATATGTATAAATGTCTAATATATAAAACTGAATTTTATTTATTAAAAATTTATATATTATGTATACATTATATATTGTTGTATATTATTTTATATATTATATAATAAAATATATACCCCATATAATTAATAATATTTATATTATATTTAATTATATATTATTAAATATAAATATATTTTATACATTTTAGATAGTTATATAGATATGGATATATAGATGTATTGATATGAGAGTAAAATAAGAAGTACTACCTGATGAATTATCTAAATTTTCCTCTTTTCCTTGGCCATGGAGATCAAACATCAGTTGTCACTTGGAATATTTATGTTTGTTTAGGGACATAATGGGAGGAAGCATCAGATCAGTGTATTAGAAACTATAATAATTTTCCTTTGTAATATACTAAACTACATTTATGAATCTTGAGTTCTGGCATATTGCCCAAATGGAAAGAAAGGTAATGGATAAGTTATTCTTTGAGGGTGGAGATCATTTTTCCATTAAGCATTCTCTGTACAAGTGACTTTGAGGAATGTATACAACTGACCAGCCAGTCACATAACACCATTTTTTAAACAATAACAGCAGTACTCAGCCCTGTAATTTAACCTGCCTTTTCTTTTGTTTAGGGAGGTGGGCTGCAAATTCATGAACTCTACCTAGTCTTAAAATTCCAATCACTATTTTCTCATACAACTGAGAGTCAAAAGAAGGAGAGGAGGAAGAAGAGGAGAAGGAGGTGGAGGAGGAGGAGAATGATGGGAGGATTACACAAAACTTATCTCTAAAAATTGTCTACTCCCACTAAATTAACACATGTGTCTTGTATTCTCCCACCATGCCTGAAACCTTGCACTTCCCTGCCTTCTTGCCTGGGATTGTGTCATTGTCTACTCAGGTAACTCCATTTTCCATCTGTACCTGTCAAATAATCTAGCCTACCAGAGACCTGAGTCTCTTCCAGTCCCCTCTACCTTAGCAAATAGCTTCCACCCCTTCACCCTGGGCTTCCACACCATCTCTATCTACTCTCACTCGATTTAGCACTCTACTTCAAAGTCACGCATTTCACTGTCTTCCTCCAATTACAAGCTCCTATTTTTTTTTTTAACATCTTTATTGGGGTATAATTGCTTTACAATGGTGTGTTAGTTTCTGCTTTATAACAAAGTGAATCAGTCATACATAAACATATGTTCCCATATGTCTTCCCTCTTGCGTCTCCCTCCCTCCCACCCTCCCCATCCCACCCCTCCAGGCTGTCACAAAGCACCAAGCCAATATCCCTGTGCCATGCGGCTGCTTCCCACAAGCTCCTATTTTTTACCCATCCCCTCTGCTGTTCCTTAGGCTCATTAGATCTGCTATTTGAGCTCACTGAGACTTCTAGTCCTTAGGTACCTCAATTTTTCTTCCATCAGTTTTCTACTAATTTCAATTCCTTCTACCACCAGCCTGGATCCATTACTTTGAGCACTTTATATCACTTGCCCCCACTTTACTTGCCCCTCAGATTTTATCTCCGTGTAAACTCCCACCTATATGCCAATTCTACAGAAACATTTTCTATTTCTACACCAGGGCTGCTAAGTCCTGCTAAAGAAACTCATAGAGCCATATAGATGTGTGCCACCATGTGTTTTGGTTTTTAGTATAAGCTGTAATTCATTGTCAGTTCTGAAAATATAACCCTGGTTGAAACCTTAGTTCATTTACTAATTTTTTTCATAGTTTTTATTTCGCCCAAATCCAACTCCTACTTTTCTCACTCCCAGAAAATCATCTGCAATACAAAGAAAAATGAGGCAATATCAGCCCTCATTTTCATGTAGAATTAAGGTGCTGTGGTTTTGAGGGAAATGATTAGGCCCAGAGGTAGGGGAGAGATGAGATGGTCTATGCAGTGACTACATCTTCTGTTTCTGGGCTCTTTAAGGTATGAATTGAAGCTGCTGTGAATTACCAATGGAGTCACAAGACAACACTCTCACTCCTTCATCTAATATTACTATGACTAGTATTGCCACTGGTGCTTATGCTGCTGTGTCACAAACTGCTTTCATATCTGCTCCTCCAACTTGTGAAGGAATTGCATACGAAGAACATTTCATTAGCACTGTTATCAAAAGACTTAGAAAAATGCAACATCAAGAAAAGAGCACAAAGCAAAATTTCAAACATAATAGAACCTAGGCCATTTGTAAATGCCAGATCTTCCCCAATATATGTAAAGCATTATATTAAAATTTTGATTTTTACTTTTTCACTACAAAATCCTCTATCTGTTTAATACTATATCTTGCAATACTCATCATCACATTATCAAAGAAATGAGTAAACTGATCAGTTTCAATTGCTGACAAAGGAAAACACGTATTTATCCTCACTCGGATTTTAACCAAGAATTTCAACTTATTGGAGAATATGTTTAAAACTGTTCATCTTCTCCATGACAGGGATGTCCGGAAAATGTTGCATCTGATTTCAAGCTTAGTGAAAGGCTCTGGGTGTCTGTAATTGTATTACCTCCAGATGCCTTCTTATATAAAGTGAGGGAAAGGAACTCTCCCACATGGGTTCAGACACCAACTGTAGACAACTTAATTTAAGGGAGAAAATGTGGAAAATAAAGCCAAACAAACAGGATTTGGTAGATTTAGATAACAGTAAGCCTAACATGTGCCCATCCATAATGGAACAGTGAAAAAATTCTGAAGGAAATTTTAGATGCCACAATAGTAATGGTAGTATCTAGAATGAGGGGGTTGATCACCTCACTTTACTCTGCACTGATAACACCAGACTCAGTGTTTTCAGAATGCACAGTGGTTAAAAACTTGCACTTTGAGCTCTATAGTCCTGTGTCAGAATTCCAGTCCTGCCAATTCCTCGTTCTGGAATATTTTATAATCCCTATTCCTCCGTGTCTTCATCTATAAAATGAATACATACCTGTCGTGTAGTTACGTAACATCTCTGACTTTCACTTATTTTTAAAATGAGGGTTACTGTACAGATGAAATGAAATTGAATGTGTAAAGAACCAATGAGTGAAAACTACCAAAGGACATTCACTCCATGGAGATGTTCCTACATGGGCTCGGTGAGCACTGAACACAAATACTGCTGAGGGGATTTGGCCCAATCAGTGATATAATGTTCCCCTCAGAACTATAAGGTATCACTCTTACAAAATAAGTGACCCAACTCTCACTTTTCAGCTCTGCCTAAAGTGCCTATTACAGAGTCTACTTCTTAATAAGTATTTTAAAAAATTATTTTATTTCCCGTATAGGGCTCAATAATAAACTCCAAAATCAGGGAAAGATCAAACAAACAAACAAGCTTTTATTCCAGTGGCGTTTCTGAAAGGAAGATGAAGATGAATTATACCATGCACATGGATAAAAGAATCAGTGAAATGCTATTAATAAATCAGGTTTTCAGTCAAAGACAAATAAAATCTAAAATACTGCAACCATGCCCTCGGGGTCCATGCCTTGTTATAATGAATTCATTTCAAGCCTTTTTCAAATGAGATCATTCTTTTAACAAGGTTCTTTTGGTACTTTTTATATGAGATTGAGTCCGTTCAACCTTATAAATAATTTTATTTAGTGATATACCACTGTATAACAAGTTTCACTCATGGATTTCCTGAAACTAAATTTTATACTCATCCGCATATAACTAAATCTTAAACTCAATGAATCGAAATGCAATACTAACCCATATAGCTTTAATGATTCCAGTGGCTTTAATTAGCTTAAACATAACTCTTTTAACTGTCAAAAAAATGGAAATTTAAATGAATTTGAAACACTGTATTGCATTTAATGAAGTATCAATTTTTCTGTCAACTCACGCTGTTGACAAGGTTATAGTGAAAATGACACACTAATTCATTGCTATTGGCATTATATATTGGTCAATTCATACATAAAGAAAAGGAAAACTACGCAGCAAAAAAGCCACAAGGACTGGTATATCTTTTGATTCAATAATTTCATTCCTAGAATTTATATTAAGGTAATAATTCAGTATGCATATAAAGATGATCATTGTAGTGTTATCAATAATAATGAAAAAACTGGAAACAATCTGAGTATTTCACACTAATAAAGAGTTTAACAAATCATAGGATGTTACTACAACAAAATGTTTTATAGCTAATAAACTGATCAATATTTAGGTAAATGACAAAATACTTGGTATGTTAAGTGAAACTTACAGAATAGATAGTAATAGTTATCTTTTTGTACATATGAAATACATCTATGTATGAAATATAGAGGGCAGTCTTTTTAAAGTTAACTAAATTATTGGTTTAATAAATTTTTAAAACTTAATTTTAACTAATTGCCATCTCAACAAAAAATAATAAAAGACCCCAAATTGGCAGAAGATATAAATTAGGTAAATAAAGTTGGTAATCAGGCGAGATTTGTCTACATCCCCATACAATGGGAAGCTCCAAATTCTTAAAGCCTTGATATCCATAAGTTCGCACCAATCCCTTTACCCTGCCAAGTTCTAGCTTCCTTCTGTTTTTTTTTAAGAATAAAGCGATAATGACCAAGAAAGTTTTTATTATAAAATTTGAGATTTTAAAGTATTTTGAAAATGAAAATATAATCAAATACTGATTAATAAAAATATTAGTGGGAGAACAACAAGCAAAGATTTCCAGGGAGAAGCAAGATTCTCTCCTTCGTGGAATGTTAGATAACGCCGGTGCCTTAAGAAGGAAGCGCTGTTTTCCCCTGTGACTCCTAAACTAAGTGAGACAAACTCTTTGCTTACTGTAGTTAATTAGAATTACCTGGTATCGTATGTTGATGGATCTTTATTCAGTCCCTTGGTTCTTAACAAATAAAAAATCCATTTCCCTAGGCTGACCCATTAATCGAAGTCATTCTTTTGGTTTGGTTTTGCTTTCTTTTTTTAACATATGCAATTCTGTCACAGTAAATTTTAATTTCCCAAATGGCAAAACATTTCAGAATATCTCCAAGGCGCTTGGAACTCAAGATCAGCCACGGAGGTATTACAAGTGTGGCCACACTTCCCTCTGAAGTCTATCAAGTCTCTTCTAATTAGCCTTTTGACACATGACATCTCACCGACTTGAAGAGATTTAGGGTTGTTAACCCTCCATCAGCAATTACATTATGAAGATGATTGAGTTTGCAGACTGTAGATAAGTAAGGTAGGCTTTACAAGTCCCTCTTTGGGTTGTTTAGTGGAGATGAATTTGGACTATTTGGTGGATGATGCCGGAGTTAAAGAGTTGGCTTTTTAGATTTTGTTAGTCAACTTTGTTGTATTTACTTCTCCCTGTATCACTTCTTCACTTTCTCCAGATGCAAGACAATGCTAGAAACATCTGTCCTAGGCACTTGCTCCTAGGAATATTTGATAGATAATTTGTTAAGGAGGGTGTTCTACCTTGCTGGGCAAGGACAAAACACAAATACAGGTGAATTTACACATCCCATCATCTATTCTGATTATTTCCCTACATCCTTTGTCTACTATTTAAACTCAGATATTTGTGATTACTGATACAAATCATTTGCCATTGACGGCCACAATTTGTGAACTATTTATTGTATTTTATTTTATTTGCAATGGCAAATTATACACTAAATACTAATCTCTCATGCACACTTAACTAAAAAATATGACATAATAACAAAGCCTTTGTATGCCCAAAGAACTTTAGAGATAGAAATTGATTATTTTTCTTTCTCACTGGAATATGGCCTTGTCTCACCAAGGCACAAATTATTCAGTGTTCTTGCAGTTTCACTGAAACTAAGCCAATGCCTGAATTGGGAACACCTTCGTTCCTATAAAACTTAAAATAAACAAGTTTTCTACAGTCCCTAGAAAGTAAGTTACATTGCTCTTATTTTATTCCTTCAAACAAATTTGAAAGAGCTCTGGCTTTTAAAGATCTCAATATTTATTCCCATTCCTAAAAAACAGAGTAATAAATAAGCCACTTTATTGGGAAAGTAAAATAGTGCATTCACTGCAGATTTATTGAATTGATATGCTATGCATTTCTCATTTATTACTTTAATTTTGTTGTCAGCTCTCCTACTGTAACATATTTCCCATGGGTTCAGATGACATTTTACTCTCATTTTTTAGCTACTTTATCGCTAGGTATTGCTTCTTATCAGTTATTTATTTAAAGCTTTCACTATACTGATTTGATCTGAATAAATTCATTTGGATATGTGCTTTCTCTCTATAACAAAGCTCAGCTTTTGATGGTATATTTACATCATATTTTTATATAATATTGAAAAGATCCATAATTTAGAGAATGATCTTGATTTGCTTTTTTTTGATCTTTTATAGCTAAAGTGAAAGTTAAAAAGAAGGACAATTATGTATAATTTTTCTCTAATAGTTACTATCCTTCTTTAAAGGAATTCTGGAATAAGAATTCTTTAAAAAATAAGGTGTAAGCGTACTTCATTTTTTGTTTGTTTGTTTTGTGTTTTATTTATTTTGTTTTTATTTCCATTACTCTAGGAGGTGGATCAAAAAAAATCTTGCTGTTATTTATGTCAAAGAGTGTTCCTCCTATGTTTTCATCTAAGAGTTTTATAGCATCCGGTCTTACATTTAGGTTTCTAATCCATTTTGAGTTTATTTTTGTGTATGGTGTTAGGGAGTATTCTAATTTCATTCTTTTACATGTAGCTCTCCAGTTTTACCAGCACCACTTATTGAAGAGTCTGTCTTTTCTCCATTGTGTACCTTGCCTCCTTTGTCATAGATTAGTTGACAATAGGTGCGTGGGTTTATCTCTGGGCTTTCTATCCTGTTCCATTGATCTATATTTCTGTTTTGGGGCCAGTACCATATTATCTTGATGACTGTAGCTTTGTAGTATAGTCTGAAGTCAGGGAGTCTGATTCCTCCAGCTCTGTTTCTTTCCCTCAAGACTGCTTTGGCTATTTGGAGTCTTTTGTGTCTCCATACATATTTAAGATTTTTTGTTCTAGTTCTGGGAAAAGTGCCATTGGTAATTTGATAGGGATTGCATTGAATCTGTGGATTGCTTTGGGTAGTATAGTCATTTTCACAATATTGATTCTTCCAATCCAACAACATGGTATATCTCTCCATCTGTTTGCATCATCTTTAATTTCTTTCATCAGTGTCTTATGGTTTTCTGCATACAGGTCTTTTGTCTCCTAAGTATTTTATTCATTTTGTTGCAGTGGTAAATGGGAGTGCTTCCTTAATTTCTCTTTCAGATTTTTCATCATTAGTGCAGAGGAATGCAAGAGATTTCTGTGCATTAATTTTGTATCCTGCAACTTTACCAAATTCATTGATTAGCTCTAGTAGTTTTCTGGTGGCATCTTTAGGATTCTCTATGTATAGTATCATGTCATCTGCAAACAGTGACAGTTTTACTTCTTCTTTTCCAATTTGGATTCCTTTTATTTCTGTTTCTTCTCTGATTGTCATGGCTAGGACTTCCAAAACTATGTTGAATAATAGTGGTGAGAGTGGACATCCTTGTCTTGTTCCTGATCTTAGAGGAAATGCTTTCAGTTTCTCACCATTGAGAATGATGTTTGCTGTGGGTTTGTCATATATGGCCTTTATTATGTTGAGGTAGGTTCCCTCTATGCCCACCTTCTGGAGAGTCTTTATCATAAATGGGTGTTGAATTTTGTCAAAAGATTTTTTTGCATCTATTGAGATGATCATACGGTTTTTATTCTTCAATTTGTTAATATGGTTTATCACATTGATTGCTTTGCATATATTGAAGAATCCTGGCATTGCTGGGATAAATCCCATTTGATCATGGTTTGTGATCCTTTTAATGTGTTGTTGGATTCTGTTTGCTAGTATTTTGTTGAGGATTTTTGCATCTATATTCATCAGTGATATTGGTCTGTAATTTTCATTTTTTGTATTATCTTTGTCTTGTTTTGGTATCAGGGTGATGCTGGCCTCATAGAATGAGTTTGGGAGTTTTCCTTCTTCTGCAATTTTTTGGAAGAGTTTGAGAAGGATGGGTGTTAGCTCTTGTTTAATTGTTTGATAGAATTCACCTGTGAAGCCATCTAGTCCTGGACTTTTGTTTGTTGGAAGATTTTTAATCACAGTTTCAATTTCATTACTTGTGATTGGTGTGTTCATATTTTCTGTTTTTTCCTGGTTCAGTATTGGAAGTTATACCTTTCTAAAAATTTGTCCATTTCTTCCAGGTTGTCCATTTTATTGAAATAGAGCTACTTGTAGTAGTCTCTTAGGATGCTTTGTATTTCTGCGGTGTCTGCTGTAACTTCTTTCTCGTTTCTAATTTTATTGATTTGAGTCCTTTCCCTCCTTTTCTTGATGAGTTTGTCTAATGGTTTATCAATTTTGTTTATCTCCTCAAAGAACTAGCTTTTCATTTTATTGATATTTGCTATTGTTTTCTTTATTTCTACTTCATTTATTTCTGCTCTGATCTTTATGATTTCTTTCCTTCTGCTAACTTTGTTTGTTCTTCTTTCTCTAGTTACTTTAGGTGTAAGGTTAGATTGTTTATTTGAGATTTTTCTTGTTTCTTGAGGTAGGCTTGTATTGCTATAAACTTCCCCCTTAGAACTTAAGCGTACTTCATGATTAACTTAAAAACTACAATTTGTGGGGCTTCCCTGGTGGTGCAGTGGTTGAGAGTCCTCCTGTCGATGCAGGGGACATGGGTTCATGCCCCTGTCTGGGAAGATCCCACATGTCACGGAGCAGCTAGGCCTGTGAGCCATGGCCGCTGAGCCTGCACGTCCAGAGCCCGTGCTCTGCAGTGGGAGAGGCCACAATGGTGAAAGGCCCGTGTACTGCAAAAAAAACAAAAAACAAAAAACTACAATTTGTGAATCACTGGATTTTATCACTTTTTGTGTAATTTGGAGATATGGAAAGCCAGAAGTTCAGCTTACTGTGTTAGGAATCGGAAGAATTTCTAAGTTTGCATTAGAGTCTTTCCTCTAGTTACAGCAACTGGCTTTAGTACAGATCAAATTACTGCTCATTCATATTTGGTAACCTACCCTCCAATGCTCCCCTTTTACAGGAAAATTATACATTCCCATCTTGTTAGAGTAAGAACTGGGCACATGATTTGCTTCTCCCAACTGATGGCAACATTAAAGATATAGGTTCTAACAGACAGAGGCTACTCCATCAGTTAGAGTATTCTGAGATGAAGACAACATGGAACCGAATCATAGCAAACCCATGATAACATGGTGAGTGAATTGAAATACTTTATTACTATGACAAATTAGGATTTGGGGGTCATTTGTTACTGCAGCATAACCTAGTTTGTCATAAGTGATCCAAGTCTTAATGCTGGGATCCTTAGAGAAACCAGGTTAAAAGAGGAGCCATTCCCCAGCAAACAAACAAAGAGTAAGTGCACTATAGAACATGCACAAGAAGTAAGCACCTCAATTCAGTTGACCTAGGTTAGGTATGGAACTAAGGGACTTACCTGAAGACCTATATAGACCTATATCAACATTATAGTGTTTACATTCTTGCTAAGGCATCAAAGCAGACTCAAAGGAATTGATGCTTGACTCACAGATAGAGAACAAACTAGTGGCTACCACTTGGGGGAAGAGGAGCAATATAGGGCTGGGGGAGTGGGAGGTACAAACTATGGGGTGTAGGATAGGCTACAAGGATAGACTGTACAACACGGGGAATATAGTCAATGTTTTGTAATAACTGTAAATGGAGTGTAACCTTTAAAATTGTATAATTTTTTTTTTTGCGGTACGCGGCCCTCCCACTGTTGTGGCCTCTCCCGTTGTGGAGCACAGGCTCCAGACGCGCAGGCTCAGCGGCCATGGCTCACGGGCCCAGCCGCTCTGCGGCATATGGGATCTTCCCGGGCCGGGGCACGAACCCGTGTCCCCTGCATCAGCAGGCGGACTCTCAACCACTGCGCCACCAGGGAAGCCCTAAAAATTGTATATATATTTTTTTAATTAAAAAAAAAGGGAAATGATGCTCATGTGGAGAAACTGAGGCGAAGAGTTCCAGGGGCTGGGCCAGACTCAAATAATTAGTCTCTGAGCTGTGCTTAAGACGGTGACTCTACAAGGAGATTCTAGACAGCATTTAGGGAGGAAAAGAAGTTCAGATCTAAGGAAGCAGTGCGGAAGACTGAAGGGTGGGGAGAGGGAACAGGAGAATGAACATTTAACCAAGAGGTAAGGGTGACCAAATATATGGAGAGAATTATATTTCAATTGGCTGAGAGTAAGGGGTTCAGTCTAATAGTTCTAAATTTTAAGAGTATTAGAACCTAGAAGGTGCTATTAGTGCAGTACAGGAAATCTTCTAAACAATTTGTACTGTTGTAAGCAGTGCTCTCTATCTTCTATACCTCAAGAGCTCTGCAGGCCTACAGCTTACTTAACTAAAAGTGTCCTCAGATGGGTACCTAGCGACACATCTGTATCCTGAATCGCAATGTACCCCTGGGCTCACAGATCACTCTGCCTTAAATAGGTATGCTATTGATACTTTCAGTATCTGCAAGTTTGTGCTGTGAAATTTCCAATCAAGCATGTGGGAACAGAACATAAGACCATGCGTAACTCTGTGGTTAGAGATTATATCAACAGAAAAATCCAGTGAATGAGCCAGACTTGGCTACTTTAGTCCTAACTATCATATTCCATGCTCATAGCAACCAACCTAAGGAGGTATTATTATTGCACTCATTTTGCAAATGAGGGAACTGAGGCTCCAAGAGGTAAAGTAGCTTTCTTGAGATTACCTAACCAAAAATGATGGGGGCAAGTTTTTAATCTACATGGTCTAGCATCAGAGCCTACGATATTCAACCAGTAGCTAAACTGCAGTCCATGTTACTGTTTAAAACTAGTTAGTTATGGATTTCTTTGTAATTCAACAAAAATTATGGTCAAAATGAGAAAAAAATACTTCAGCTATGTCTCATATAGCCCCAACTACCTTAAGGTTTTCTCCTCACACATTTTATTTATGGGAGATGTGGTCTGATTTTTGTAATGAAATAATCAAGAGAATCCCTGCCCAGTATCCAACATAAGCCAAAGTATTATCTTACATTGAATTAAGGGTATACTGGATTTTAGACTATATTTCCATGAAAGGAGTTAAGACCAGAAAATATCACCTGAGTAAGTGGGCAGTGGAAAGGCAGGGTGCTATTCTTCTCTTTCCCCCAATTTATCCAGTTAGCTGACAGCAATTCAGGTGTTGTCTCTGAATAATTTGTGAAAATGTGCCCATTCTTGGCTTTCTGTGGGATGCGACCAGATTCTATTTGATCTTCACCTCTTTATTCAATGGCAGTGCGGTATGGGTCAGCAGTCAGCAGCAGTTGTGTGGAGTAGGGGTGAGTGGCTGGCCCATTACCACTGATAAGCCTTTTACCAAAGACAGCTTGCACTGAGGGGAGAGAACAAGACTCCCACTGGCTACAAAGTGGGTTTCGGATAAAAACTCATTACTCTCCAAAACCTAGCTCAAAGACCAGAGAGTTATCCTGAGGAGTCTACAGTGAAGTTCACCTAATTATCAATTACAATATATCTTCCTTCCTCCTCTGTCTAATTTAATCTCTTAAATTCTTCTTTTGAAATGCTAACGGCTGGAATAGTTTTAATCAGAACCGCAATCAACCATAGAACTTTAAGGGAAAGGGGTAAAAGATAAACTGTCTTAGACAAAGCTTTACTGGGGAAAAGGATCTGTGATGTGTAACCGTAGAGTCTAGAGATTACCGGGAAGGGGAAAATGAAAGATGTCAGGGCGATGAGGACTGTCCTAAATGCACCTGGCAGGGAGGCTCTGCTATCTCACAAGCCGTACATGAGGTTCAAAACATGAAGCACAGCCTAAAACAAACAAACAAAACAAAACAAAGTAAATATGTGGAAGAGGCCCACCGATGGGGAGAAGGTTTTTGTTTTTTTGTTTTATCTTATTTTTAATCTTTCTCCAGTTTGATGCTAATCCCGTGTGCCGGGGTGGACAGCTATGTGTAATTTTCATAACTGAAGAGCAGCTTTATCTTTCTTAGCAGCAGGAAGCCCCTCTCTGCTGCCTTCTATTTATTTATTTATTTATTTTTATTTATTTATTTATTTATTTATTTATTTGCGGTATGCGGGCCTCTCACTGTTGTGGCCTCTCCCGTTGCGGAGCACAGGCTCTGGACGCACAGGCTCAGCGGCCATGGCTCACGGGCCCAGCCGCTCCGCGGCATGTGGGATCTTCCCAGACCGGGGCACGAACCCACGTCCCCTGCATCGGCAGGCGGACTCTCAACCACTGCGCCACCAGGGAAGCCCCTCTGCTGCCTTTTAAAGTTTTTTTTTTTTTTTAATAGAAATAGGATTACATAATCCTCCAAATAATTCCCCTGACCCTAACTTTTGGTAAGTTTTCATAGCATGTGTTGACTGATATTGCAGTGTTGAAAGCGGACTGGTACTCTGGAATTGGGAACAGGATTCAGAATCTTTCTCAAGATTCTGGAGAGACACATTTTTCACCTCTCAGAAACTGTTACTCCCTTTCAGCTACCAAACCACTCAGTCCAGGAGAAAAGGCTGGCCAGACCGCCCCACTAGGTGGTCCTATTCCCAAAGTAAAGCGCCGTAGCACCCAGCGGGGAGAGAGACCCGTGCCAGCCCTCTGCCCTCTGACTGGCTCATGAAGGGAAAAGCTCTCACTGAGCTCTCACCCCAGAGTCTCTGCAGAGCTCCAGAGGCCTTTGGAACTTCCCTGAGCTTCTAGAGGAACTGGAGGCAACTAAAAACAAAACAAGACAATACCAACAAAGAAAAACAACCAGTACATACAGCTAGCTGTTTCTTTACAGCTAGAGAAAAATCTCCTAACCCAGATCAGAGAGAATCATGACCTGCCTGTAGCAACTTAGATGACCCCAACGGATAGGTTTTCACCATATAGAACCAGAGGCTCTGCTAAAGATCTCTTTGGATACTGCAAGTCAGCTCACGCTGCATCTGTATGCAGTAATGCACTCTGCGTGGATTTTGAGAATCCAAGATCAAGGATGCAGCACTGTCACCAATAACTTCATGGGAACGTTGATGGAATTGAGGGCGAAGACATTCTAGGTTTGATTTCTTTTTCAGGCTCTGTGCTAAAGGTAATAGCAATACATACTAGCAGGCTGAAATATGATTTGGACACACAAACCATAAAAGAAACCATAACAGAAAAGAGCCAATGCTTTAATGTATGCATGCAACATCTTCTCCAGCCCTCTTCTAGACATCTCAAATTGCTTCCACTACGTCCCTGGCTACTGAAAAACAAACAAAAAGGAATTAGAAGGAAACCTTTGGGCTGTTTAGAGACATTACCATTGGATAATTCCCAATACGCCACCTCTGAAGAGCATATGTGGGTTTGAAGTATTAAGATTTAAAAAAAAAACAAACATGAAAAGCAACCACTGCCCTAATCAGAAAGATTTTGTTATACACATCAGCCATGCTAAGATCTGGTCAAAAACAGAGACTTTGAGATGGCTAAGTAACATGGTTGGAAATATTTGTTCAAATAACTTGAAAGATGGCTGACTCCTACTGGTTATTGCTAAAAACACCAGACCAAGATGAATCTATTTGGAGTGGCCTCATCTCTAGCTGCCTGACTTTAGACAGGTCTCTCTTCCCACTGAGACTCACTCTCCTGGATGTTATGTACGATAGGATAATGATAATATTTGCCTAGCTTATTTCATGGAGTCCACAAGTTGGACAAGACATTCTAAAAAGCCTTTACAAACTGTAAAGTGGCATCCACCAGTTAGTGAATATAGTTGGTGTTCATCTACATGTGAATATATGCATATTTATCTCCCCTCAAAACACAATTTCTTAGAGGAGAGATTTGCCATTTTAGGTCATCTGTGAAGAACGACAATTCAGGAAAGCTGCCCAAAGAGAAGGTATCAAGTGGTTTTGTGGCCATTTGAGTAACTATGTGGCCACTGAAAGAGGTCTTCTACTTCTTTGCATTCTCAGTGACAAACCCAGAGTTTGTCACAAAACACTCACTCAAAATAAAGGCAAGTGCTCCCCAGTGTTCCCACTTGCTTTTCCCTGTGGCTGTTCTCTGTCGAATCACACAATCCATGCATTGTTAGTTGTTCAGTGGTTTCAAATTATTTTACAATGCAGTGGGGGAATAAATGTGGCTATAAAGAACAGATAAATTAGAGGAGCATAACCTCACATGATTAAAGACAACACAATCATGCTTAACTTCTCCTTTTTTCCTGTTGTGTTGAGGCTGTCATAGCTTCCTTAGAGAATTCCAACCATTCTGTGAGTCTCAACTTCAATGCCCCCTCCTCTCTTGAGCCTTTTCTGGTTTCTCCCAAAGAAGAATTGATCTTGCCTTCCTCTGAATTTCCATGTTACCTTGTCTCCAATTCTCTCGTGGCACTAAATTCAATCGAGTATTTTATATTTTCTTTAAGAGCTGAGACTCTGATAAACACTTCTGTCTCTTGCCTGCACTATGCTGCCCTTGGTTTCACACATAGTAGCTGCTCAATAATTATTGATTAATAAATGAGTGATTATGTGAAGAAAATATAAATGTGTGTTTGCTTTGCTTGTACTGTTACACAGAAAACTCAGAATTACTAGGTGTCAGGATATAAGGAAGTGATAAAAAGCCCACCTCAGATAGGGTGGTTTGTTTTTTTTTTTGTTATTGAGCTACATGAGCTGCTTGTAAATTCTGGAGATTAATCCTTTGTCCGTTGCTTCATTTGCAAATATTTTCTCCCATTCTAAGGGTTGTCTTTTGGTCTTGTTTATGGTTTCCTTTGCTGTGCAAAAGCTTTGAAGTTTCATTAGGTCCCATTTGTTTATTTTTGTTTTTATTTCCATTTCTCTAGGAGGTGGGTCAAAAAGGATCTTGCTGTGATTTATGTCATAGAGTGTTCTGCCTATGTTTTCCTCTAAGAGTTTGATAGTTTCTGGCCATACATTTAGGTCTTTAATCCATTTATTTTTGTGTACGGTGTCAGGGAGTGTTCTAATTTCATACTTTTACATGTACCTGTCCAGTTTTCCCAGCACCACTTACCCAAAAATGGGCAGAAGACCTAAATAGACATTTCTCCAAAGAAGATATACAGATTGCCAACAAACACATGAAAGGATGCTCAACATCATTAATCATTAGAGAAATGCAAATCAAAACTACAATGAGATATCATCTCACACCGATCAGAATGACCATCATCAAAAAATCTAGAAACAATAAATGCTGGAGAGGGTGTGAAGAAAAGGCAACACTCTTGCACTGTTGGTGGGAATGTAAATTGATACAGCCACTATGGAGAACAGTATGGAGGTTCCTTAAAAAACTACAAATAGAACTACCATACGACCCAGCAATCCCACTACTGGGCATATACCCTGAGAAAACCATAATTCGAAAGGAGTCATGCACCAAAATGTTCATTGCAGCTCTATTTACAATAGCCCGGACATGGAAGCAACCTAAGTGTCCATCATCGGATGAATGGATAAAGAAGATGTGGCACATATATACAATGGAATATTACTCAGCCATAAAAAGAAACGAAATTGAGCTATTTGTAATGAGGTGGTTGGACCTAGAGTCTGTCATACAGAGTGAAGTAAGTCAGAAAGAGAAAGACAAATAGCGATGCTAACACATATATATGGAATTTAAGGGGAAAAAAATGTCATGAAGAACCTAGGTATAAGACAGGAATAAATACACAGACATAGAGAATGGACTTGAGGACATGGGGAGGGGAAAGGGTAAGCTGGGACAAAGTGAGAGAGTGGCACGGACATATATACACTACCAAACGTAAAATAGATAGCTAGTGGGAAGCAGCCGCATAGCACAGGAAGATCAGCTCAGTGGTTTGTGACCACCTAGAAGGGTGGGATAGGGAGGGTGAGAGGGAGGGAGATGCAAGAGGGAAGAGATATGGGAACATATGTATAACTGATTCACTTTGTTATAAAGCAGAAACTAACATGCCATTGTAAAGCAATTATACTCCAATAAAGATGTTAAATTAAAGAAAAAAAGCCCACCTCAGGCTGGCTCTTTGCTGGGTCATCACGACCAGCTCCCAGTAAAGCATCCAGACCCTGGGGGCATAGATCAAATCTTGGCCACATCAAACTCCCAAGCTCTGAATACATGTGTATTGAAGAGAAGAGATGATAATTCAAATGTAGCATGACCTTCTGCCCCAACTGTCCCTCAGGAGCCTTGAAAAGTCAAGTATTCAGAGGTCTGACATTCTCATTCATGGACAACATGACTTTTGTGCTTTTCTCTTCCTTTTTTCTCTTACATTTATCCCTAGCTCCATAAATGCCTCATTTGTGTTCTGCTGTTGCTGCTGCCTTCATTAGAATTTTTTGCTTTGATTAATTATTGAGCCCTCACTGCAAATGGTGTTCCACTCTCCACTTCTCATCACTGAGGTCTTGTAGCCTACCTGCTCCACTGGCCCTGATGGGGGCTTGACAACGTTCCGTATTGAGCCAGGTCAGAACCAGCTGTTTTTCCATGTGGGCTCTTTGGGTGAACATGGCAGGGACAGGATTTTGTACACATTTCCTCATATGTGTGTGTGTGTGTGTGTATAAAAATATATGTGTGTGTATGTGTGGAGATATATATATGTATATATACACACACATGACCTCAGAAGTTCTAGTACACATATCCAGACTACAGCAGAGCACAGTAGACAGCAACACCAGAGCTACAATTTCCTTTAGTAATTTTTCTTCAGGTTTTTTTTTTTTCCCATTTTAATTCTATATGCCAAACTTCTGACCATTTCACCTTTGGTAGAAAGAGAAGTTATTATTTGCTTATTTTTGCCATATTGCTTATCATCAGTTCTTTGTAACCACTTATGTGTTCTTCAGGATTTCCTTGAGCTGCCAGCTACGATATGCACCTCCTCCCCCTTCCTGGGGTTCTATGAAGGAAAATTCATTTCCATGATTTTAAAATCACCTAACAGGATTCTTAGTCTTATTTACAGCCTTATAACCACTTTCCTCCTCTTCTCTCTCCCCTGACCCTGCAGAAAACCTCTGCACCCCAAGGAAGCTCTATTTCATGGAGGATGGAGGATGGAGAGAATTCGGTGAGGCGATGACAGCCATCGCTAGTTCTAATGGACCCTGTGGGGGAACCTTCCCACTTTATCAACCAAGAAGCTGATGGGTTTGGGAACAGTCTTTTCTGTGATATTTCTAAAAACTGGAAAGTATCAGGCACTGACCACATGGCTTTATTCCAGTGAATCAAGCACTTAGTTAAATGCTCTCCTTGGTTTTGTTTCTGAACAAACAATGAACTTCCTAATCCCTCTTTTTCTACTTGGATCTTGCCCTGTCTCTTTGGAAACTGAGAACAATTGGGGAATATGAGAAAGGATCACAGGCCTTCCATGTAGGGAAGTGCGCCCAGTGACATGCTTCCTCCCCAGAACGGATCTGTGCTCCCTTAGGACTTGATCAAACCCATGAACTACTGTGAAATTAAATTGAGGTTTGAGGTTCCACTACCAATGAATTACACAGGCTGCAGAGAAGTCTCTACTTCTCTCAGTATCTATAAAATAAGGATAATTATAAGGATAATTTCCATTGTCCTCCCTCACAAGGATACTATGGAAATTAATGACCTAATATCTTCAATTGGCCTCACCCCTGGCACAAAGGTATGAACAGGGTACAAAGAATAACTGTGACCATTTTGCTTCTGATGCCTTTTTTTTGTTTTTTAATCTCCCCACAATGAAAAACTAGTTAATTCTCCTGACAAGAAATACAGTACTTCTGTCTGCCATGGTCTGATTCACGCCAGAGACTTTCTCAGTAAGAAGAAATTAACCACAAAATCTTCTCCCTGCCTCTCATATTCAGCTTCCTTTTATCATGGTTGTTATTGGAAAGACTGGAAGATTGCAGCTTGCTCAGCTGTCTAAACATATGTCTTTTTCCTCTGTTCTCAAAACCCATTGCTCCAGCAGGCACAGCCAGGGCAGGTCAGGCAAGTGTGTGTGTGTGTGCACATATTCATACAGAAGGACAGAGAGCACACAAAGGAATTATGCGAGCTGGCAGCCAAAAGGGCCAAGGCTTACTTTGAGCAGCAGATAGCTGTACCGTTTTACAGGTTAGTTGGTGGCCATGCCAGTGACAATGCTTCTAGCGTGTACCTTTTCAGATTCAGGCACTACAATGCTGGGAGGTTCTATTCAATGCAAAGGAGCTCACAAAAGGAAAACTGTAACAATGTTAAGAATGGAGTATTTTGTTAATGAGAAGAGGTTAAAGAATTTTTAATATGTGCATCTTAGCCAAGTGTTGGTCATGAGGTGGAGATGATTACACTTTACCAATAACTGAAAGCATAAATAAAAGTGAATGAATATTTTTTGTCAAGAATGCTAGGAGAGGAGGAGCATAAACAAAGCAAAGTTGGCAAAAAGGTGGGCATTTGGTTATAAATGGTAACCACCTTCCTGACTGGGAGTATCAGAGAAATGCTCACGGAATGATTTCTTAAATGATAACAAACAGCACTGAATCAGAAAGAAAATTAGAGGGGTTTTTTTAGAAATTAAATTAAATTAGCACATAACTGCTGTTCTCTTTGTTACTGTATCTCATGAATGCCTGTCATTTTTTCTCCTTTGGCTTTTAATGAGTTGCATAGAATCTAAGCTATCACCAACGGGCCTGAGAAATGTCATATATTTTTTCACAGTTAAATAAGATGCCTGAGCACAGGCTTTGTCAGGGAATGAATGAGACCTCTTTCTAAAAGCTGAGCTGGCAGGCAGATTTTCGGTTTGCAGAAGTAGTGTGTATCAAATGGTTCAGAAGCCCCTAAAATTTGCTCACCACACTTCCATAAATTTGTTTGGTAAGGAAACAATAAGCCCACATTGATTTAGACAATCTCTTACTCATGGAAGGGTAGGTTCACATCAGTTTCTCTTGCCCCTCAAGTTCCATGGGGACAATGTGGAACCATCCCAGGCAGGTGCAGGTCACTCAGGGCTGTGCCAAAGCCTGGAAACACTGAGTTTAAAGAAACTCCTAATGTCAGAAGGGGCTGCTGGCAAACCTGCTCATCCTCACCTCTGGAGATAAATTAGTTTGGGGGGTTTTGTTTTTTACCTTAGAAAGTAAGTGCAAACCTTCTCTCTAGGTAGAGGTGGGTGGGAGACTTTACTGTTTTTGATGGTCTAGCTGGATCTCCATCTTTAGAAAGACAGGAGCTCTAGCTTCCAAGGTTGTCTGTAAAGCAAATAACCTTCCAGTGGCTCAGAGACATGCAGAAATGCCAGCATTGTGGAGAATTCTCTCTCAGTGCTTTGGCTTAGTGGAATGCACTTCAGAGGCAGAGATCGGGTCCGAGTTCTAACTCCGGTATTCAGTCCGGGACACTGGGCACATTTACACACACTCGCTCTACACTAAAGTCCCTCACTAGCAAAGGCATGGATCGTTTCATTGGCATACAACGACTCCACAGACGCAGCAATAAAAAACTCAGCGCAATACCTGGCATATATTAAATGCTCATTAAGTTTGATTACCTGCCTTCCTCTGTCTCCCAAATTCATTCAGCTTCTGAGATGACTCATCAACTATACACTCTGTATTGCTTTAGGTAACAGAGGGTGAATTACCAATAAGACCTCTTTTAAGTGAAAAATAATTCACGTGTGCAAGGTGTTTGTCCTAGAATATAGACAATTATTCATTAGCTTTCTGGGGTTGGGAAAACCATCTGACCTATTTGGGACTCAATTTCTTCATTTTAACGTATGAAAATTATTCTAAATGATCTCTAATTGCTCTTTTAAATTCTAAGTTCCATTTTCTTATTTCTGTTTTACATATTTCTATCAGGTGGAGAGTAATGCTTTTAATTTAGTTTATTTTATGTTTTGTATTTTCCTTGAACTGTGAATTGACTGTTTAAAAATATTGAAGTTTAAAAAATTTTTTTCTTCTGCCAATAACACAGTACAAACATTCTCACAATCAAACAATTTTTTCTTCTGCCCGCACTTGTTTACAAGCACTAACACATATACCTATTAGGAATGCCTTTCCTCCTTTCCATAAAGTTTCCTTAATATGCCCATATTTATTGCAAAATTGAAGTGGTTTTACAAAAGAACCAACCTTCAAAGATTCACATGAATGGGGCTTCCCTGGTGGAGCAGTGGTTAAGAATCCGCCTGCCAATGCAGGGGACACAGGTTTGAGCCCTGGTCCAGGAAGATCCCACATGCTGTGGAGCAACTAAGCCCGTGTGTGCCACAACTACTGAGCCCACGAGCCACAACTACTGAGCCCACAAGCCACAGCTACTGTGCCCTCGTGCCACAACTACTGAAGCCCATGCACCTAGAGCCCATGCTCCACAATTAGAGAAGCCACCACAATGAGAAGCCCACGCACCACAACGAAGAGTAGCCCCCACTTGCCACAACTAGAGAAAACACACATGCAGCAACAAAGACCCAATGCAGCCAAAAATAAATAAAATTAAATTAAGAAAAAAGATTCACATGAATGGAAAAACAAAGCAGTGAGTATAATCCAAAGTGACACAATTCAAATAACAATTCAAACAACTGATATTTAGCATAGGATTTGTTTATATATTTGCTTTTGTATACAGTTTGCTTTGTGTCCTGGGATTGCATTTTAAGCAAAAAGTGAAGCCACACTGAAAGCTGGCCTAAGAAACAGGATGGTTTTGCTGCTGAACACAGACTTCTTATAGGCCATCTCACTCTTGAGCAAAGACTATACATCTTACCATGATTTGCTCTGACAAATTCCACCTGTTAATTTCCCCTTAGGATTGTGGTATTGCTTTTATGTACATATTTAGGATTTATTTTTTATCGTACATTTGCATGCAATTCTTTTTTTTTTTTTTTTTTTTTTTGCGGTACGTGGGCCTCTCACTGTTGTGGCCTCTCCCGTTGTGGAGCACAGGCTCTGGACGCGCAGGCTCAGCGGCCGTGGCTCACGGGCCCAGCCGCTCCGCGGCATGTGGGATCTTCCCGGACCGGGGCACGGACCCGCGTCCCCTGCATCGGCAGGCGGACTCTCAACCACTGCGCCACCAGGGAAGCCCTACAATTCTTAACTTACCTTGTATCTAGCACAAAGTTGGATACTACCCAAGGGCTGATCAACAGAAAAGAGATAAAAGGTAAAACAAGACTCAAGGCAGATTTATTAGAGAAGGTGAACAAAGAAGTTAAACTGGAATTAAAAGGGAACACACTTCATGTGGCCTGAGGATCTGCCGAGAGTCAGGAGGTATCTGCAAGTCAGATTGTTGGGGAAGGAGCCTCAGCATAGGCTGAAAGTAGAAAGTACATAGAACTGGGGAACACACAAACATGTCAAGAAATAGAATAATGATCTGGGCCATAAACAAATTGTGATCAAGGATTGAGCATATCCCTTTGAGGTAGTTCAGTAAAACATAATTCCACAAAACCTAGTGATATACTATTGTCTGCAAAATACTCTCCCAGCTATGTCTCCCTCAAACTTAGATCAGAGAGCTGAGAGAGCCAGGATCTTGGCTCAATTTGGCAGAATTTCTAGCTTATAATGTGCTTTAATGTCATGTATTGAGTCAGACCTCTGAACTGGAAAACACTCTCACACACACACACACACACACACAACCTACAAGTTGAGTGTTATGCTTTACACACACACAACCTACAAGTTGAGTGTTATGCTTTATTCAGGGACCTTACTGAGGACTACAGCCTGGTAGACAGCCTCTCAGATAGCTCTGAGGAACTAACTCTTCCAAAGAGGTAAGAGAGGAGCCAGGATATGTAGGAGGCTTACTGATTAAAAAAAGAAAGAAAGAAAGAAAAAACTGCAGTCGAACATCAAAAGATTACTGCTAATCACAAAAGCAGACATCTCAAGTTAATGATCTTCATGCTTTTCTATGTATGGGAAGATGCAAGAGTCTGGACTCACTGAAATTATTCCTTTGATATGCATCTTATCTAGGAACAGTATCCTACTATTTTTTTCCATCCTGAATTCCCCTCAGGACACCCCAACAGGCAACTGTAGTGGCTTATGGCTTGATGGCAGGCAACATTTGTTTACCAGAATGGCAGGCAACATTCTTTGTCCACAGACCACACACTCTTGTACTTTCCTACCTATGTCTTCATATGGCATTATTCATAGAAAACAATTGTTCTAGCCATGAACACCAGCTTGAGAATGTGTTAAGGACAAGTGAGATTCTGACAGAAAAAAAATGTTTAAATTCTTGATACACATACAAATATTTTAATCAAGATTCTATGAACACTGTTGACTTAGAGATAGCATTTTCTGAACAAAACTCCATTTACCAATTTCATTCTTTGGTCAATATTTCTATATGATGCTTTTAAACTTTCTCCATCTCTTTTTTCATTTTCACTTTGTTAAAATTGCCTTTATTAAGATCAATGCTTTCTCTGTGTAAACTGTACAATGAATAATTGAAAGATCAAGGTCTTTTGTACATATTGAATTACATCAATTATAGTGTCTGCATTTTGCATGTAGGGCTTTTGTGTTTGTATGTATGTGTTTATTAATGCTACCAAATCCATTTTTTCAGTAATTTTTGCAGATCGAAATTTCGTCAGGAATATTTTATTTTTCTATTAATTTTTAGTCAATAACAAATGTTATTACATGCAGTTTTAGCTGCTCTCAGTTATATTTTGCTCCATTTGTTTTTCCTATATCTAATTTTTCTTGAGTCGATTTTTGCAATTCTCAGTGTTCCCATTAGATATTATCCCTGAATCAGTTTTCAACCATCACAAATTTTACTACATGTGATTTTAGTTTACATTATTTCTACAAGTCTAATTTTTCTTGCATCAGTTCTTATGCTTCTTAAATTTACCAACAAGGGTTTCTTATATAACAAGCAAAGGATCTAGGTACACTGCAGAATTAAATTATCCTCAGGATCAAAGCAATGACATCAGCACTTTCTTCTCAGTTGAGGACACAGGTAGTAAACTGGATTAGAACAATCATTTTAAAAAATGATCTATTTTACGCCCCAGCCTAGTAATAAGGGATGCATATATTTCTGAGAATAAAGACAATTCCTAGTCCCAGGCTTAGCCCCAGAAATTCTGCTCTTTCGAAGGGTAAGTTAATCAGCAGTTTTTAATTCATCTGCAGCTTCTCAGCGGCTGTTCACAACTGGCCAGTGAGGAATTGACTGCATTTTCAAAAACTCATTTAGACCATCTCCCCCTTGGCATCAAAATTCAGGGAGATTCATACTATAGTATAATACCAGGGTCCCCAAATAAAGGTGGAGATTTAAGAGATACAAGCTAAAGAACACACTCCTAATTAAAGATGGCAAGTTTCACACAGATATACCTCTGCTTCTTTCCAAAACTTCACTAACCTGACAAAAGGAATAAAAGGCATAAAGGACCAAAAAAAAGAAACAATTTGTTTAACAAAACTCTGGAAAAGGTAAAACAAAACAGCTAATGGTAATTGATGTAAACTGAGATGAGAAAGTTCAACTCTAACTAAAAGAGCAGAAATCTAAGACACACTAAATTTGCCTTGTAGAAACAACTCCCCACCTTTAAGGACTCAGGTATTTGTAGTGTGTGGAACCACTGGGAGTGAGGTAAACGCAGAAGTGAAACAGCAGGATGTTTTTGAAATTCTGCTAAATAAGTAGCTGGACCTTCCAATTTCCATCCTGATTATGTTTAGGAAATGCCTGACACTCCCTTACGCACACCCTCCCAACACCAAAAAAAAGAGTGGTTTATTCTCTGGAAAGGATAAAACAGAGGGTCTACATTGGGGAACCCTACACTGCATAAGTCCTTCCTACCTTTCTGTGAGATGTGAGTAGGTGTGCGTGTTAGATTATACTGTGTGCTCTTTGTAAATAATTCCATGAAGATACCAGGCATGGACACATGTAACAGCTGCAGGTACAATCAAGTTTTCTTGCACAGACATGCTGGCACAAAAGCACAGGCTAACAACAGCGAGGACATAGAACCACGCATCCTGCCGCATCCATTCTTCCTTCTGAAAGATGTCATTTATTTTAGATATAAATCAACAACCAGTCCACACAGACCTGCTGTTGCTGTGATACTAACACTGCAAATTACTTACTGCATTTTAGGGAATTTGTCAATAGAAATGAAGTTGGAGAAAAAATGTATACAGAAACAAACATTCGCATATGTTAGGAAGTTACTGTTACACTTCTCAAACACAGTCTGCAACAGGCCAAGTAAGAGCTGTACAATGAGGCATGAAAGCAAATACTGAACCCATTTCTAACGCCTACAGTTTTTTATCTGCTCAGCTCAAAGATTGCAGAATACAGTTCATTAATACAGCTCGGGGCACAACTGAGAATCTGCAAGTGTTCTGAATCTACCATCTTCTAGAAACCTGCTGAGCCAGCCACAATTTGTTCACACCTCTTTCCTAGGTTCATTACAGCATGTAAAAATGTAATCTAATGGGCTTTAACTTTGTCCTCAGACACTTCTATTTATTGTCACTTACTGGTACAATACCTTCGGTCAACACCTGCAACAGTCCACTCTGATTTGGAATCTAGAAAGAACATCCCATCTCTCCCTCCCTCTCCTTTTCTTTGAGAAGCCCTGTAAATTACTGGCATTCAAAATAACAGAAATTCTCAATAGCAAAGGTAGATTTGGGTTGCAATGAGAAGCAGATTGAATCTTTGTGTATGAATGCTGTGATTAAGAAACCCAGTCTCTCTGTGTTCCAACACTGGTACTAACACTTAGTGTGTTCAGTTTTCCATCATGATTCTCTCAGAGGTCTGGCATGGTCCTCACAGTCTCCTCTGTTAACTGATTTCTGCAAGTGTGCTATGGGCATAATATGGCCAACACTTTCTTTTCCAATAGTCATGTCCTGAAAGTAAGTGTTAATCTGGTGGTAAAGAGGATGGACAGCACGTGACCTTGTGAGACATGTGCTTGGGGTCAACTTTAGATCCCAGATCTACCACCTATCAGATAAATCTCAAACAAGTCGTATAACTTCCCCAAATTTCAGTTTCTTCAAGTGGAAAAATGGGAAAGGACAACATTTATCTCATGGACTTAATGTGAAGACTAAATGGAGATCACATGGAAATCACATGGAGATTATTATATATACAGTCTCCAAAGAAACTGGTCCACAGACACACAGTAGGTGCTCAAGATTTAATATGTACTTTCACCAGAAAATAGCTTTGCTGTTAGATGCATTTATGTTGAGCTATTATTGCAGAATAACTATGCCTGACAGGAAGTTTTCAAAATAATAAAGAACTTCAAGTCCTTTCTCCTTCAATTTAGGCGACAAAAAAAATAATATATCCAAAGATTCATCCTCCTCCTTTCTAGTTCCTTGGACAGAGAGGTGTGGCTCCCTCAGGAGAATGGCTCCCACTGGCCACACTGCTGTGTGAACCATCTTGTCTTGCCAGTTAATATGGACAGAAATTTCCCCTTTAAATGTGGTCTCTCATCAGAAGCTGTGCCAAGCCAGTGACATCTCCCTGGCAAGAGAGTGTCTCACGAGCTCCGTTTTCATCATTCAGTGTCAAGTCAATATCAAATTCATTTTAAGAAGAAACCTTTGGAGACTCTTCTGGGGGCCACTCACCATTTCCACTAAAGCCTGCCTTTGTAAAGCATTTTTTAAAAATAACTTTTCTTACTTCTTACGAGAATTCTTTTCATGTTTCCCTAGAGATATGGCACCTTGGAGGCTGATCCAGGACAGAGCCAGAGATTCAATGTGATACAGAACTTCTCGTTGGCTGCTACCCCTCTTGAGCTTTGACAAAAGAAACAGAGAATGAGGACATGAGAAAGACAAAAGGACCTCCCATTAGGGGTCAGGGATTGATTTTTTGTTGTTTCCTGGAAATCCACTATGAAATGTGAGGGTAGAGAGTTTACCAACAGCCTTTCATACTGAGATATTGCCCTCAGAACTATATCACTGAGGGAAGCATTGGTAAATTCAGCAGATTATTGCCTAAAGCCAAAGTCATGGATATGGAAGGGGGACATACTTTTATAGGTAAACATATGCAAGGATTCAACATTTTGCTGGGAAAAAAAAATGGACATAGAAAAATCAACTATTGGGGGGAAATAAGAGGAAGGCTAAGAAACAAATATTTCTAGGGCTAAATCAGCTAACTGAAGAGCAATCCATCACTGACTAGGCCCTGTGTGGATGGTGCCTAACAGATAACACAAGAGAACACTCAGACATGGACTTGCTAGGGATACACAAGACTGAAAGTGTCAAAAGTATCAGACAGAGGACATTCACTCACTGGGATTCAAGTTAATGGCCAAAATTAATGACCAGATGGAGTTTCCTGCACTTTTTTTCTTGTGGAAGCAGGGTCCAAATTAAATTTTGTGGAACATAAAACTTACACATTGGGGGAAGGGGCTCCTTAAGAAAATAAAGTCAACAGTAGGAATACAATATTACTAGTGTACCTCCCAGGGGCTAGGAAGGGGCTTATGAAAATGAGAAGCTTGTGAATCATTAGTCCGATAATAAATCCACCTCTGGTTAAGAGTTACTTATGATGAACATGCTTTGCCTTTTGAATGCTTTCTCTGGGCACCATGCCTGCCATATCTTGCTGTAACTTCTCTGGTTGAATTGGGGGTTGGCAAAGAACACAACTGTCAAGTCTGGATTAGTAAATTTGCAATGGCAAGTTTGATATGGGAGGGAGGTTTCATTCTACCTTATTTTGCCGTATTAAGTGACATTCAAAGATGTAATTTTTAATTATAAAAATAACATAATAAAAAAGTAAGTTTGGAGAAATGAAGAGATACAAAGAAAAATCACAAGAATCACGCTATTGTATTTCCTTCTAGTCTTTCTCAAAGGCGTGTGGCGGGGTGGGGGATTAACCCAAATCACCCAAATTATATTCACAGCACAGTCACTCTATCAGATGCTGCCTTAGTCTATTTTTTTAACGTCTTTATTGGAGTAAAATTGCTTTGCAATGTTGTGTTAGTTTCTGCTGTATAAAAAGGTGAATCAGCTATATGCATACATATATCCCCACATCCTCTCCCTCTTGAGTCTCCCTCCTACCCTCCCTATCCCATCCCTCTAGGTGGTCACAAAGCACCAAGCTGATCTCCCTGTGCTATCTGGCTGCTTCCCAATAGCTATCTATTTTACATTTGGTAGTGTATACATGTCAATGCTACTACTCTCTCACTTCGTCCCAGCTTACCCTTCCCCCTCCCTGTGTCCTCAAGTCCGTTCTCTACATCTGCGTCTTTATTCCTGTCCTGCCCCTAGGTTCATCAGAACCATTTTTTTTCTTTTTTTTTAGATTCCATATATATCTATTGATGCTGCCTTATTCTTATAGAAGATTGGGTAATTGACTTTTCCTTCTCTTTCTCTCCTTCTCTATTGTTTACATATGCTTTTATTTATTTTTGGTAGCCTGGGAGGCACTTGAATTTATAATCAAGCTCAATGTTGAAGTTTTTTGTTTTTAACACAGAAATAAAACAGCTTTAGAATTTTGGACATCAAATCACCGTAGCTTGAAAAACTATATTTAGATATGTATGCTGAAAACCTTGGCAGAAATTAACTCCCTGAAACTGAACAGCTACAGAGGCAAACCTTTCCTTAAGGTCCAGGGAATCCCTGACTAGATGATTGGCTGGCTTCTGGAATGGGGTCCTGATCTGTCATTTTTCATCTCTCATTTAGAGGAAGCAGGGAGAGGGACTGCCTTTTACATTAAAAAAATAGTTTAATGTATCAAACAAATACTCCAGAAACAGTAAAAGCTTTTTTGGGTGACTGCCATACTGCCATTCTCCACACAATATGTTTCAGAGATAATATTGTCATTACTTTTTTTTTTGCATTTTTATGGCAAGAAAAAAAAACTAGGCTACAGATTAACTTTGTACAGTACATGAATTCCATTGACTTTTTCCCCCAATTTCTTTTTGAACGTCCAAGTATCTCGGAGAGCGGCTATTTTGTAGAAGCAGAATGGTGTGGTCAAGAGAGTATGCATTACATGTAAGGAACCTTGGATGTTTGTCCTAATACTCCATTGCTAGGCTCTGCTTTCTCATTTTTAAAAGAGGCAGATTACTCTTAAACAACACTGAACATTCCTTCCAGATTTAACATTCTATGATTCTTTGATAGGTTTATATTGTCACTCTTTTCTTGATGATTTTGAAGTATTATCTTGGCAACCATTAGATTATATTGCTTCTCTTTGTTCAGTGTCACAACTGCCGAATTCAGCGTCTCTCATTCAGCTCAGCTGATGGTATACTTTCAGGGCAGCAGAGTATACCCATATCCTACATTCTCTCTGCAGCCAGGCCAGTGAAACATTTCTGCAGGAGTTCTTCCTGCTCTCCAAAGACCCTAAGCATTTTTGATGGAGATACAGACATGAGTTAAAGTCAATAGTCATTCAACACTTTTTTTGGGGCACCCACTCTGTGCCAGGAAGCACTGTAGGCACTAGGGATAGAATAATGAACACCACATGTAGGTTTTCTCTTCTCATAATTTCTTAAAGTCTAGTGGGGGAATGTAGACATGGATCATGGATCAAATCATATAAATAAATGTGAAAATACAACAGTGACAAGTGCCACCATGGAAAAGTACATGCTGCTTGAAAATCTATAATGTTATTTGATCTGTTCAGGGATGTCTAAGAGCCTTCCCAAGAAATTAGTGATTAACCCAAGATGTAAAGGGTGACTTAGATTAAAGAACAAAAAGGAGAAGGAAAGGAATCTAGGTAGAGGTCATGTCGCACAAAAATGCCCTGTGAAGGCAGAAAGTAACATGGGCACATGGGGCTAAAGAAGACTGTGGTTGGAAAGTAAAAGAAGAGCCTGTGGGAGATGAGGTTGGAGGCCTTGGTAGAGGCCAACTACACAGGACTCTTTTGACCCAGTTAAGAAGTTTCATCTCCATCCTAAGAGCAAAGGAAACCAGGGGTGGGACTTCAGGAGCATGACTAGATTTACTTACCAATCCCCTTTCACTTGACAAAGAGTCATGTAATAGCTTTACTGTTATTCTAAATTCTGCTCTGGACTGATAAACCCAACTTTTCTTGAATGTCTCATTTCTGTATAATATATCATGGGTCTAGACAGGACAGCGCCAGGGGGACAATCAGAAGCTCTTATTCTCTGGTTTATTCCTGTGTTATTTATGTTATTGAAATGGATTTTGACATCTGAAGGACAGTCATAGGACCCACAGGATTCCCAAAAAGCAGACTCACAGCTCTGCCAGGTGAGAGGAAATACAGCTGTGTGTCCCCCAGGAGCGTTCTTTGATGAGACTGCAAGTGCTTGCCAATACACCCAACAGAGAGGGCTGGAAACTCCCAAGTTATTCCAGTAATTCATCCTCAGCCCCTGTGATAGTTCTATATTTTCTTCCATTTCTCAATTAAATGTACAATATCATCTTTATTCCTAGAAACTGTATCAATTCCATAAGAGGTTCCCATTCCTGCTAACTAGCATCTCGCCATCACACAGACATCATTCAAAAACCGATGCCTCAGCTCATTACGCACCAGGAAGCCTACAGCCTTCTGGCTTAGAACTTCCATTGTTCTTGCGTAGTGTTAGGGTATCTTAATCAGTAGCCCTACCCCCACCTTCCTCCAACCCTGCCTCTGTGGTGATTCTAGATCAGTGAAAGGAGGAAAGCCTGGACGATGGGACACAGCTTGATACCTAGCTCTTCAGCCTTCTCAGTCCCTGTTTCCTAAGGCCACACCAACAGAACATTTTAGCAGGCAACATTCAACATTATAGTGTTTCAGATAATAAAAGTAATCGGACTTCGAGCCAGTGATGGCTCTGGTTAGTGGACAAAATAGAGGTTTAAGACACCTCAGACTCCCAGTGAATATCCAAAAGGGATTCCATTCCCTTTATTCTATGCCTAAGCCCACTTACTGACCTGACAAGGTTGGGAATGCTGGACTTGACATCAGGGAACAGGCGCAGGGACAAGAGATAAGATTCAGGAAGATAGGGTAGGGGGAGCAGGTAGAATGTTGGCTCCTGATCCTTATAAAGCTGTATAGCCTGGTCAATGACAAGAGTTTAAGTTAGTCCTTTGTTCCTTTGTGTGCCCCACGAGATCAGAGTACTACCACTCTACAAAGAATTGTTCCCTGACAAAATTAACTGTCTGGTACTGGAAAAGAACATCAGTCTATTTGCATAGCTTCAGAAGGCTGTAGTGGTGGTAACCTCCATTAAAACATAGCACCAATAACAACAAAAATAGAGAAAATGCACAAAAACTTGATTATGCTGTGCAGGAATACCCTTTTTTCCCCCACTTTTGGGAAAAGGGGATTAGAATACAAGGGAGCATATGAGTACAAATGGAAATGTCTTGCTACTGCTACTAGAGCTTTGCACGTTTTCTTCTATTGTTCCTCCAAATGAGGTTAAATGGATTTTATTTGTTTACAGATGGCCTCAACAGTTCAGCCATCGCCTTTTTTCTCTTATTCTTTCTCCTCTTTGCAGTTTTTATTAAAATGAAAATAGAATGGTTAGTGGCTGTGATCATTAGCTTGCGGAAGCTGGCTTATGAAACAGATTGTTAGTGCTGTAAACACACGCCGAGGAACTCTATCGCCCAGCCCCTGATGTAGCATGGCAATTCTCAGGGAACGGCTTAGCCTAAGCAGTGTTTGCCGCTATTCATAAATATATAATGACAGTGATCCTTAAGTATACTTCACCCAAATCACTCACTCCTGCACTAGTAATAATTGTACACCAGGAAAAAGCAGTGAGATGTAGATGTTCTAGGCTGTTTATAATACTAGCTATTATTCAAATACTATGTCATTCACCCTTCATGGCTAAAAGGCTAGTCTCCAGAATCTGGAAGAATTAATTCACTGCTGTGGACTTTCAAAATGTCCGAGGTTAAAGGAGAAGAGAAGAGAAAACAATGATATCAGGAAAATGGCATGAGTAATGAAAAGCAAAACACTGTAGATGTTAGATGAAAAACGTAGTTTTGTCTAAAAATTCATAGAGGTTATAAAGAAAACCAAGAGAGAAATATATTAAAAAGATGCTCTATTTAGTTACACCATGGAATTAAAAATGAGTAAGTGGAAATACATACTTTATCTCTGGGTAACATTTCAGTAATAATGATAATGTTGAGTAATGATAGCATTCTCCTCTAAATTAATCTATAAAATCAGCACAGTCTCAACCAAAGTACCAAGATGATCTCAAGGTTTTTTTATGGAAGACAAAAGCAGGTAGAAAAGTCAGGATAACTGAAAAATAATAATAAACAGAAACTGGCACTACTAAATATTAAAACATATTAAGTTACAATATTTAAAATAGTTTACACTGGCCCAGATTATCAGAGAACAATGGAAAAGCAAAATCATATATAGAGATAAATACCTAAAGGGATTTAGTATATGATAAAGGTGAATGTAAAGTAAATTATGTAGCAAATGTTGTTGAGACAACCTACTAGTGGCTAAAAAAAAAACTGTTGGATCACTTTTCTTATATCTTACATGAAAATAAATCCCAAATAGATCAAAGAATTAGTAAGTAAATAAACAAAAAGAGAAAAAAAACAAGGTTATATAAGAACAAAAGGAAAATATATGATTTTTTTCTTAAATATCTGAGGTAGAGAATTAAAACCAAAAAATATCATAAAATATTGATAAATTTGTACAAAAATTTAAAACTTCTATCACTCCCAAAATAATCACAAACCAAGTCAAAAGAGAAATGATAACGAGGAAAACTATTGCCAGCCCATATGATATTCTAAGAACTAATACTTTTAATCTTAAAGAAATTTTATACATAATTTTTTTTTTTTTTTTTTTTTTGCGGTACGCGGGCCTCCCACTGCTGTGGCCTCTCCCGTTACGGAGCACAGGCTCCAGACGCGCAGGCTTAGCGGCCATGGCTCACGGGCCCAGGCGCTCCGCGGCATGTGGGATCCTCCCGGACCAGGGCACGAACCCGCGTCCCCTGCATTGGCAGGCGGACTCCCAACCACTGCGCCACCAGGGAAGCCCTACATAAAATTTTTAAACTATGTATTTGATAGGAAAATGAGAAAATGACGTGAGCAAACAATTCATAGTAACACGAAACACCAGTGCTCAATTAACATAAAATGTTCAAACTCACTCATAATTAAAGAGCTTTAGCCTAAATGTTTGACCATCTTTTACAAATCAAAATGGTAAAAATTTTAAACTTTGATATTACCTAATGCTAAAGGGATGTATTGAAACACTAGATATATCTTGGTGGAGGTTTATATTGATGCATTTTGTGCAGCCTTTGGCCGTATCTATAAAAATGTAAAATCCACCTATATTCTGACCCAACAGACTTCTAGAAATGTATCCTACAGAGATACTCACCAAGTTTGCAAAACACATGTATAAAGAGGTTCAGTGCAACATTCTTTGTAATAGCAGAACAAAACAAAATAGAACGAACCATATGATAAAATAAAAAGCTTAGAAACAACCTAAATCCATCAAAAGAAACCTACTAAATCACCATGCAGTGACTAAAATGAATGAAGTAAATCTATTCATAATGTATACTTAATGTCCTAGCTGCAGTATTGTGTGAAAAAGAAAATATGTAACAGTATGTATAGTTCAATCCCATTTCTGCTTTTTTCTCTGAAAAATATAAATTATATGTGAGCTTCTAGAGTTAAAGAAAAGCTAAACAATACTTCTTTTAGCTCATACAACATCCCCGGTAAGTAATGTTCGGGAGCCTCAAGTTGCCTCCAATTTAAAATCTAAACTTTAAGGCCAACCAGTAATTCCTGCTCCCATCTATCCAAATCTAATTTGTTCAGCCACAAGGACATCCAGCTGAAGTCTCTTAACTCTCCAAGTGTTTGCCTTCTTTAGATTCCCAGGGACAAATGAGAACACAAAACAAGCAAGGAGACAGAATTAATTATTTATATCGGAAAACATGTGTTACAGATCTATGGATGTTATATGGCAAAGATGTCTGAACAGCAGTCTATAAACAACTGCAGTTTTAAGTACCCAGTTATATGGGTAAAAAATAAGATCTATCAATATAATCAATACATAGATCCTGCTAAGTCTATGTAACTCAGTTAATTCCTAAAACACCAACCTGTTCAAAGGTGGATGACTGCAAGGCAGTATGTACTTTCAAGCAACCTGAGCTGGCATATCTTTCTCCAATGCTACAAGAACAACCAAAAAACATTTTGTTTGAACCTGAAGGAATCCTGGGTAAAGCCGTAGGGAAGCCAGTCCATGCTGCTATGCCCTTAGTCAATCGAAATGAGGGAGTGGAATAAAGGGATCTGAACTGTCCTCTGAAGGATGTTACTTATTATCTTCTCTGTGCTCTATCTATGCCATGTTCCTACCTGATTTTTATAGGCAGTGGAAATTTGGCATAAACTTCTAGGTTCCAGATACACAGGTTCTGAAATTTGCTGACTTATTGCCTGCTGATTTGGACAAGTCACTTAAACCCTCGGACTTCAATCCTCTCATTGGCAAGCTATAAAGCCTACGGCCTAGATTTTTGAAAAAGATTAAATGATAAGAAAAATATAAAGTGCTTGGCAGGGTGCCCAGCACATATTAAATGCTCCCAAAATGCTATTTTTATATATTCTTTCTAGTCATCTGTTTGAAAAAATTGTCATCTAATGCAGGGTTTGTCTGATGTCTTTCTTTTATTCCTACACCTACCACTCATAGAAACTGTGAAACATGATAATGGGCATGACCTTTGATTCTATGTCTCTTTCTTTGTGCTGTTGGTCCTACGTATCTCCCACAGCATTGTAAGCAATTGTAGTGCACGGGCTGCACACACTGTTCTCTTGATTTTCTCTTACCAGTGCGTACATGCACACACACAGCTAATTCCCAATGATGTGGTTGCCTTAGCTCTCTAACAGCTGGAGAGATGCAGCATGTCTAGGTTACAATATTTACTGCCTGTGTCATACAACTGAGTAACTAGTTAACCAGCTATCCAAGGAAGAAAATCACAGGTTGATCAGAAATTATGGTAACAGTTCCTGTGGGTCGATTTCAGAATTCACCGTCTCACTCAGCGTTTAGCTCTTTCTCTAAGAGAGACACTGTGGTTACATGTCATAATTCCCTGTCAGTATATGGGCTGTTGTACAAATGGATGCAGTAAGTAAGGAAGACACTGCTTACTTCCTCAAGCTTGGTAAACATCATACCAGGAGTGTCATCTTTACTAAGAGATGTGTAACAATCATGGAATGTTTGCAGGATAAATAAAGGTCTCGTTAGTTGGATGCTAAAGCAATTAACCTGTAGAGAGCCAATAGGGCAACAAAAGAAAAACCACTGAATTAGGCCCACATTTAATGTCACTTATCGTCAGTTAATCCCAGCTAATAAAATAGATGAGGTCCTACTTTTCCTTATGGAAGAAGTTAAAGCCAATTTTTTAAGGAACTGTGACACTTCCTAAATGACCACGTCAAGGAAGTAATTGAAATCACAAAACTGGTATTAGAAACCACGGCTACAGTATCCTGTGGCTGTTTTGTTTTGTTTTGCTTTTCCCATTGGTGGCTCCAGAGTGTCTAAGCAGGAAGGGATTTCAAGGCCACCTGGTTAGAAGAGAAGGATGAGGACCTGCCTTGCAGTTGTCTGAGCAGAGCGAGCACCCTTCTTGTGCATCTGGGGTGACGTGTCAGGGGGTGTTCTGACAGAGACACCGCTTAGCCACGCTGTGACACCAGCACATCATATTCCCATGCTAGGGGATGGGGGATGGACATAGACTTTCATAAGAAAAACTTGTAACTGTTTTTCTGAACCATCGGAATAGCAGCAGATAATCCCTGAACTGCTTTGGGTAGAGTCCTTTACTATATAACTAAGTTTTCTCATCAATAAAGGAGTTGGACGAAACCAATTCTGGTATCCTGCAATTCATTTATTACTAAAATGTCATTGATGTCTAAAAACTGGTAAGATTTTATGACACTAAATTCTCATTCTGGAAACTCTATTTCCAGCACACACACACACAAAATCTACAGCAAAGCTTATGCTGAGGGGTTAGACGGTTCCTAGGTAGGCAGGAGAACACAGTGGGGAAGAGCCTGGCTTAGTAGCCATAGTCCGGGCTTCCACACAGTGCCACCACTCCAGCTGTGTGCCCTCGGGCAAGTCCCTCCACCTCACTAAGCCTCAGTTCTGTTACTGTAAAATGGGGGCAATGGTCACTACCTCATGGGTTGTTGATCTGGTAGGTTGTAGGTACTCAGTGCTGTTTGCTATCATTAGTAAGGAGCCAATAGAAATACATGCAAAGGCAATTGAAGAAGGGTGAAATTCACATTTTATGGACCAAAAGACCTTTCTGGATCAGTATCATATTTACAGAGGACATTTCCTCGTCAAGTATAACCAGCTGCACGTTTATATTGCACTCCTAATATTAAGATGCTCATTCACTATTTAGTAATTAGCAGCAAGGTTATTGTAGTAACTTTCCTCTAGAAGGATCCTTCTCTCCTGGATTTCTAAAAATAAATAAACTGTGCATCTGATTACGGTGCATCTTATCACCTCACACAACAGATACCACTTTGCTTTCTCCTTTTAACTGCAGTGAGGTCACCTCCTGGGTTTGTGACATAGCAGTGGTTGCCACCGAGATGATAGCTTTATCAGCAACTCTGCTTTGCAATGACTTCACAGCAAGGTTACCAAGAAGCAGATGGGCTATGAAGGAGACAAACCCCTTGTCTAAACACAAATAGCATTGATAATTAATTAGCTGAAGCAGCGGGGGAAATTATGAAAATGTGTGAAAGGTAAAAGGATTTCTATTTATCACAGATTTGATAGTTCTATTCCTCTACTGCCAGAGGAAAATCACATCCCTCCTGCCCTGGGGAATGTTGCATGGTACACTGAATAAATGTGGCACTAACTGGTTCGAGTATGCTGGGGTTCACTTTCCAGACCCATTGATTTCTTGGTTAAAGTAGCAAAGATAGTTGTCTTTAGCCACTGTACTTTTTTAAGGTCCAAAAAAAGAGACTGTAAAACAAAACAAAACAAAACTACCTCAGATTACTGAGATGATTAAAGGATCACAGTGTCAACTTATGTCAATTTCTAAAGGCCCGATTTGAACATACAAAGCCTCCATTTGAAAATGTGTCCTTCGATGATAAAAACCCTTGTATTAATTTTGGGACTGGGATAACAAAATACCACAGACTGGATGACTTAAGCAAGAGAAAGTTACTTTTTCACAGTTCTGGAGGATAGAAGTCCAAGATCAAGGTCTGGTTTCTTCGAGGCCTCTCTCCTCCGCTTACAGATGGTACCTTCTCGTTGGAAACTTACACAGTATTTCCTCTGTGCACACACATCCCTGATGTTTCCTCCTCTGTCCACATTTCCTTTTCTTATAAGATCAGATTGGATTAGGGCCCACCTTACTGGCCTCATTTTAACTTACCTCTTTAAAGGTCCTATCTCGAAATACTGTCACATTCTGAGGGGCTGGGGGTTAGGGCTTTAACATATGAATTTGAGGGGGACACAATTCAGCCCATATAGGTCTTACTTTATCATTTGGATACATGTAAATTACCTAGCACTGCATAGAACATCTTTCCTAACCAGATCTCCACCTCTTTTACAGCATTTACCTCCAGGAATATCACCACAAGCAGCATAGAGTAGAAAGCACCCCAGATTACTAGAAGTTCTGCAAATACCCCCATGCACCTAAGTGCCCTGCCTTTGCCATCTCCCTTCACCTTCCTTGGAAACTTTCATTCGGCCTCTTTTCAGATAACATTTCTTCGATGGCTTCCCTGACTATTGGCCACCCCTAGTAGGGTTAATAATCCTTTCCTCCTTTGCACATAACTTATTGAAGTGCTTCTCATTGGTCTAACTATGTTGATGCAAGTCTGTTTCTCCTAGGAAATGGTGAGAGCTGAGTGATCAAACTCACATTCTCATTAATGCTTCTATCGCCCATATTGTCCTCAATACACAGAACTTTGAAATGTTTTCTGTATGCCTGGGGACAAAGCAGTTGAACACTGTAAGGAAAAAAAATAAGAAAAGAAGGTGTATATTTTTTAAAAATAACATCCTTTAGAACCTACCAAATGCGTGGGTAGACAGATATATGTGTGAAAGCTTTTCTCCCAAATGCAGGTCATTCATAAGTCTGGGCTCTTCCAAGAACATATTTTAAGTTCGGTTCACAACTCATGGTCAGTCCTCTTGCGCACTAGCTCTGCTGATGGCTCCACTGTGTGCGGGTTGGGCTGATTTTTTTAAAAGAGTTTTTTAAATTGAGGTGTAGTTGATTTACAACATTACATTAGTCTCAGGTGTAAGACATAGTGATTCACAATTTTTATAGATTATACTCCATTTAAAGTTATTGTAAAATATTGGCTATATTCCCTGTGCTATACAATATATCCTTGTTGCTTTCTAATTTTATACATAATAGTTTGTACCTCTTAATCCCCTATGCCTAAATTGCCCCTTTCCAATTCCCTCTCCCCACTGGTACTCACTATTTTGTTTTCTCTATATCTGGGAGTCCGTTTCTGTTTTGTTATACTAATTTGTTTGTTTAATTTTTTAGATCCCATATATGATAACATAGATTATTTGTCTTTCTCTGTCTGACTTATTTCACTAAGCCTAATACCCTCCAGGTCCCTCAGTATTGTTGTAAATAGCAAAATTTCATTCTTTCTCATGGCTGAGTAGTATTCCATTTTGTGTATGTGTGTGTGTGTGTGTGTGTGTGTGTGTGTGTGTGTATCACATCTTCTTTATCCATCCATTATTGCATACGTATGTTGCTTCCATATCTTGGTTATAGTAAATAATGCTTCTATGAACATGAGGGTGCATGTATCTTTTCGAATTAGTGTTCATTTCCTTTGGATACATACCCAGGAGTGGAACTGCTAGATCCTATTGTAGCTCTGTTTTTAGTTTTTTTGAGAAACCTCCATACTGTACTAATTTACATTCCCACTAACAGTGTACAAGGGTTCCCTTTTCTTCACATCCTCATGAACATTTATTATTTATAGTCTTTTTTTTTGCAGTACGTGGGCCTCTCACTGTTGTGGCCTCTCTTGTGGAGCACAGGCTCCGGACGCGCAGGCTCAGCGGCCATGGCTCACGGGCCTAGCTGCTCCGCGGCATGTGGGATATTCCCAGACCGGAGCACGAACCCATGTCCCCTGCATCAGCGGGCGGACTCTCAACCACTGTGCCACCAGGGAAGCCCTATAGTCTTTTTGATGAGAGCCATTCTGACAGGTGTGAGGTAATATCTCATTGTGGTTTTGATTTGCATTTCTCAGATGATTAGTGATGTTGAGTATGTTTTCATGTGCCTGTTGGCCACCTGTATGTCTTCTTTGGAAAATGTCTGTTCAGGTCTTCTGCCCATTTTTTAACCAGGTTTTTTATTTTTTTGATATTGGGTTGCATGAGCTGTTTATATATATTGGATATTAACCCCTTATCAGTCATATCATTTGCAAATATTTTCTCCCATTCAGTAGGTGATCTTTTTGTTTTGTCAATGGTTTCCTTTGCTGTGAAAAAGCTTTTAAGTTTAGTTAGGTCCCATTTGTTTATTTTTTCTTGTGTTTCCTTTGCCCTAGGACAGATCCAAAAAAAAAATTGCTATAATCGATGTCAAAGAGTGTTCTGCTTATGTTTTCCACCAGGAGTTTTGTACCTTCTGGTCTTACATTTAGGTCTTTAATCCATTTTGCATTTATTTTTGTATATGGTGTAAGAAAATGTTCTAATTTTCTCATATGTCTAGGCTCTTCCAAGAACATATTTTGAGTTGGTCTCACAACTCATGGTCAGTCTTCTTACGCACTAGGCCTGCTGATGGCTCCACTGTGTATGAGTTGGGGTTTGAAGTTTGACTCTTCCTCCAGTGATAGGTGCCTAGGAGTGCATCTCACAAGAACTGTCCCTAACACCAGTGATAGTCAAGGAGTGAACACTTGCTTCACTATTCTATCCACGGCTCCTTGTGTGGTCAGAAGTTAAAAGTTAGGGGTAACCTCCTCTCTGTCAGCTATACTCCCAATGCTTCAGAGCTGCGTTATCTCTAGGATCTTAGGGGCTTTTGAATCAGAGAAGATGGCTGCATCCAGTTGCACTGTCTTGCCCTATCCACTGGATTGGAGGAACTCTGCTGTACCCTATATGGCCTGGGATACTGAACAGCAAGTGGTGTTTTGAAAAGCAAATGAGGGTCCTTCTTAAAATGTTCTATTTCCATAGATTAGGAAAAGGTCATTGACATAATCATCCCAAAGTAACAATTTCTACTCTTATTTATTTATTTATATTTTTGGTGGCATTGGGTCTTTGTTGCTGTGCACGGGCTTTCTCTAGTTGTGTCCAGCATGGGCTGCTTTTCGTTGCAATGTGCAGGCTTCACATTGCTGTGGCTTCTCTTGTTGAGGAGCATGGGCTCTAGGTGCGTAAGCTTCCGTAGTTGTGGCACGTGGGCTCAGTAGTTGTGGCTCGCAGGCTCTAGAGTGCAGGCTTGGTAGTTGTGGCACATGGGCTTAGTTGCTCCACAGCATGTGGGATCTTCCCAGACCAGGGATCGAACCCGTGTCCCCTGCATTGGCAAGCAGATTCTTAACCACTGTGCCAGCAGGCAAGTCCACAATTTCTACTCTTAAAACAAATTCCTGATTACTTAATCCATGGGTCTTGAACCTTGGTCAGTTCTAGGGAAATTGGCTCAGTTTGCCATCCCTGGCTCCTCATTTTGTGCTTGTCCTGTTTGTCCTCTGTCACTCAGGTAGACTACTCTGCTCAATGATCTTTTCCCTCACTTCTTTCTGCCCTAATTCAAGTATTTCATTCATAATATATGTAAGTGACTGCACATAGTTGACTGAACAGCAGGTTAAAAATATTGTCTCTCCTATTATTCTTGCATTAACTGTGGTCTAGTTTCTGAAGTTATAAGCTAACTTCCAAGTGTCATCAAGTGATGGGATTTGGGAAGGGAGAATATACAGATAGATACCTTTCAATTGTTTTTGAAATTATACCATGTATCTTTTTTTTTTTTTTATACCATGTATCTTTCACTGGCTCTATCTAGCATTCAAGAATATTCTACCATAGGATCACAGAGCTTTAGTTATAAAAAGGACTTTTGTCCTTACCCAGGGTCTTTGAACACATAGGTCCTTGAGATATTTTTAATACTCAGCTCAGGTTCATCCAAGATGAGACTACATAGTTTAACACGGTTTAGTTAAAATATCACCCTTTTTTACTTGGAATTGGAATATGAACTCAGTGTGGCAACACTTATTATTATCACACACGTCTGAATCTCTAATGGAAAGTTCTATGTCTTTGAACAGTTAAAAATGGGAGAACAATTTAATTATTACTTGATTAATGTAGTATGTTTGGTATGAAAATATTCCCAAACATAGGGTCGCGATGAAGAATGAAAAATGGATACTTGGTAATAAAAACGTTAGGAGGCTATAATTTAGTTCAAAACTTTATAAAAATGAAATACTAACAATGATGATTAATGTGTAAGTGCTCACTATATTCTAGTCACAGAGATAATATCATTTAGTTTCACCTTGCATTAAACAAACAAAAAACAAAACAAACAAACAAAAAAGCTCAGAGGACAGGATTATGATTCTCTTCACACTACAGATGAAAAAAGCTTAATATTTGGCCTGAGGAGGTTATGTGGTTTTTGTAGATGTCATGCTAATCTAAAGCATTGTAATTTTTCACATAGTTGACATGTATCCCTACTATTTTATGCTTTATGACACGTTGTTTTAAAACTGTCTTCTTTAGGAAAAATGAATACGTTATTTATTACTTTATTTCATATATAGTGTCTACTTGCCTGATGAAAACACTTTTTCCCTTCATAAGTATAGTAGCAGGATACAGCAGCTCTCCTAATATAGCTCTCGCCCCCTTCACCACCTCATCTGTAACAGCCTCTTTCTCTGCCTTCTTGGTAGAAAGCACTAAGGGGGAAATGATGTATTATTACCTGTCTGGTAGGGATTTTAATTACATGAATAACTGTCTATCTGCAAGGAAAGGGTAGCAATCCATTCTTTCCTCAGTCGGGAGATGATAAGAATTTTGGGAAGTGAGATGAACTTTGAGATGGTTTAAAATGAATGACCTAGAGATTGAATGAGTCATGTCCACTATCTGATTTTCTCAGAGAAAATGACTAATTTCTCAAGCCTGCAGACAAAGAAAATTAAATAAACAACAAATTTTAAAGATAAAGTGAAAAACACTCCAGAAACAAAAGGATATGTTCAGTGTGAGCCAGCTGTCACATTTTTAGCCTTTCCATCTGTTGGTATATGTTAGAAAAAGAAGGCTAAAACCCCAAACTACATCTAGCCCATTAGCTGGGTAATTTGATTTCCATGTATTTGTGAGCTGGGGAGGCATGCTTGCCTCTCTGTTTGTTTAAACACTGAGGCTGGCAATTACCCATGTTCCCTTAAGGTGTTTTCTGGGACCTCACTGAAAGCATTAGCACTATGCTAATGACCTGTGCTGGGCATGACTCACGTTGAAGTAGGAAGGGTGGCAGAAAGATGTGGCCTTTCTGTCTAGAAATATCTTTATGAATACAACTAATTGAACAGATTAGGAAAACAAAGTTGTTGGAGAGATGATCAAAATGGTTCTCAAGAAGTTTTCTTGGTGTGAGACACAAAGAGATGTGGAAAACCAAAAACTTAGAAAAAAGATAATAAACAACATGTAGAATATCACAAAGATTATTTTGGTTATAAAGAAAAGCACCTGCATCTTCTTCAGATTTAAACCCAAATTTGATGTCTCAGGGGAGATCTGGAATATCTCCACAGAGGCCCCTCCCTCAGTCCCTCTCACAGCTGTCGTTCAATTGATAATATTTCTATCACATATTTAGGCTGCTGAAATGCATTATATTGTTGCGGCTGAAATCAAATGGGGCTCTGAGGGTCCCAGTGAATACAGATATGCTGTGCTCTGTCAGGTTCCTGCTGGTCGTCCCCACTGAGTGATCCCCTTGCTGCACCCTTATGCTTATTTAGGATGGGAAGATGGGTGGGAAGACAGAGCAAGAATCTTTGCCATCTGGACTGACTTGACTGACAACTCCCACAGTCTTAGCATTCCAGCATAACAGAGTTTTTGAAGGGATACAGAATAGACAACTTGAGGTTTTTTTTCACCTTAGAAAAATGCAGAAGTAGCGGGCCAAAGATTGCTGCCTTCCTTGTTATTTCCATAGGAAAATAAGAAGCTTTTCCTCTTCTGTTTCCTTGATGCATGTGATATTAGCACCAATATTAAAGGAATAAGTATCTGGGTAGTTTTTTTCTTTTTTTTTGGAGGAGGGAGATAAGTACTTTTTATTTTCCTGGTTGGAATTCTCTATACATTTCTCCTGTATATTATCATTGACTTTTTGAAACACCATTATTGAGGGATAGTTAATATATAAAACAACTGCACATATTTAATGTATATAATTTAACGAGTTTGGAGATTTGCACACATTCATAAAACTGTCACTACAATCAAGGTAATAAAATACCCATCACCCCTAAAAGTTTCCTTCCACCCCTTTGTTTTTTGTTCGTTTATGTTGTAAGGACATTTAACATGAATATCTGTTTTTCTTTAACCCACACCTTCTCCAAGTTATCCTAACTTTCCTGCACACCCCTATACTTACCAAAACAACACACTGAGAGACCTTCAAGATGGTGGAGGAGTAAGATGTGGAGATCATACTCCTCCCCAAAAATACATCAGAAATACATCCACATGTGGAACAACTCAAACAGAACACCTCCTGAATGCTGGCAGAAGACCTCAGACTTCCCAAAAGCCATATGGCTGACAGAGTCTTCGTGCTCTGGCCAGGTGTCAGGCTTATGCCTCTGAGGTGGGAAAGCCAAGTTCAGGACAAGCATCCACCAGAGATCTCCCGGCTCCATGTAATATCAAATGGTGAAAGCTCTCCCAGAGATCTCCATCTCAACTCTTAAGACCCACATCCACTCAATGACCAGCAAGCTACAGTGTTTGCTAGCCAAACAACTAGCAAGACAGGAACACAAGCCCAGCCATTAGCAGACAGGCTGCCTAAAACCGTAAGGTCACAGACACCCTAAAACATACTACCGGATGTGGTCCTGCCTACAAAAAAGAAAAGATCTAGCCTCATCCACCAGAACACAGGCACCAGTCCCCTCCACCAGGAAGCCTACAAAACCTACTGAACAAACCTTAGCCTCCAGGGGTAGACACCCAAAACAATGGGAACTACAAACCTGCAGCCTGCGAAAAGGACACCCCAAACACAGTAAGTTAAGCAAAATGAGGAAACACACAGCAGATGAAGGAAGAAGGCAAAACCCCACCAGACCAAAAAATTGAAAAGGAAATAAGTAGTCTACCTGAAAAAGAATTCAGAGTAATGATAGTAAAGATGATCCAAAACCTTGGAAATAGGATGGAGAAAATACAAGAAACATTTAACAAAACCTAGAAGAACTAAAGAGCAAACAAAATGATGAGCAACACAATAAATGAAATTAAAAATTCTCTAGAAGGAATCCATAGCAGAATAAATGAGGCAGAAGAACAGATCAGTGACCTGGAAGATAACAGAGTGGAAATAACTACCACAGAGCAGAATAAAGAAAAAAGAATGAAAATAATTGGGGACAGTCTCAGAGACCTCTTGGAAAACATTAAACACAACATTTGAATTATAAGAGTCCCAGAAGAAGAAGAGAAAAAGAAAGTGACTGAGAAAACATTTGAAGAGATTATAGTTGAAAACTCCCCAGATATGGGAAAGGATATAGTCAATCAACTCCAGGAAGTACAGAGAGTCACATACAAGATAAATCCAAGGAGAAACACGCAAAGACTCACATTAATCAAACTATCAAAAATTAAATAAAAAGAAAAAAATATTAAAAGCAGCAAGAGAAAAACAACAAATAACATACAAGGGAATCCCCATAAGGTTAACCGCTGATCTTTCAGCAGAAACTCTGCAAGCCAGAAGGGAGTGGCAGGACATATTTAAAGTGATGAAGGGGAAAAATCTACAAACAAGATTACTCTACCCAGCAGGGATCTCATTCAGATTTGACGGTAAAATTAAAACCTTTACAGACAAGCAAAAGCTAAGAGAATTCAGCACCACCAAACCAGCTTTACAACAAACGCTAAAGGAACTTCTCTAGGCAGGAAACACAAGAGAAGGAAAAGACCTACAATAACAAACCCAAAACAATTAAGGAAATGGTAATAGGAACATACATATTGATAACTACCTTAAATGTAAGTGGATTAAATGCTCCAGCCAAAAGACACAAAATGGCTGAATGGATACAAAAACAAGACCTGCATATATGCTGTCTACAAGAGAACCACTTCAGACCTAGGGAAACATACAGACTGAAAGTGAGGGGTTAGAAAAAGATATTCCATGCAAATGAAAATCAAAAGAAAGCTGGAGTAGCAATGCTCATATCAGACAGAATGCACTTTAAAATAAAGACTATTACAAGAGACAAATAAGGACACAACATAATGATCAAGGGATCAGTCAAAGAAGAAGATATAACAATTATAAATAATTATGCACCCAACATAGGAGCACCTCAATACATAAGGCAAATTCTAACAGCCATAAAGGGGGAAATCGACAGTAACATAATCATAGTAGGGGACTTTAACACCTCACTTTCATCAATGGACAGATCATCCAAAATGAAAATAAATAAGGAAACACAAGTTTTAAATGATAATTTAAACAAGATGGACTTAATTGATATTTATAGGACTTTCCATCAAAAAACAAGAGAATACACTTACTTCTCAAGTGCTCATGGAACATTCTCCAGGATAGATCATATCTTGGGTCACAAATCAAGCCTTCATAAATTTAAGAAAATTGAAATCATATCAAGTATCTTTTCTGACCACAATGCTATGACACTAGATATCAATTACGGGAAAAAATCTGTAAAAAATACAAACACATGGAGGCTAAACAATAAACTACTAAATAACCAAGAGATCACTGAAGAAATCAAAAAATACATAGAAACAAATGACAATGAAAACACGACAACCCAAAACCTATGGGATGCAACAAAAGCAGTTCTAAGAGGGAAGGTTAAAACAATACAATCCTACCTCAAGAAACAAAAAACATCTCAAATAAACAACCTAATATTACACCTAAAGCAATTAGAGAAAGAAGAACAAAAAAAAAAAAACCCAAGGTTACCAGAAGGAAAGAAATCATAAAGATCAGATCAGAAATAAATGAAAAAGAAATGAAGGAAACAATAGTAAAGATCAATAAAACTAAAAGCTGGTTCTTTGAGAAGATAAACAAAATTGATAAACCATTAGCTAGACTCATCAAGAAAAAAAGGGAGAAGATTCAAATCAATAGATTTAGAAATGAAAAAGGGGAAGTAACAACTGACACTGCAGAAATACAAAGGATCATGAGAGATTACTACAAGCAACTCTATGCCAATAAAATGGACAACCTGGAAGAAATGAACAAATTCTTAGAAAAGCACAACCTTCTGAGACTGAACCACGAAGAAATAGAAAATATAAACAGATAAATTACAAGCACTGAAATTGAGACTGTGATTAAAAATGTTCCAACAAACAAAAGCCCAGGACCAGATGGTTTCACAGGCGATTTCTATTAAACATTTAGAGAAGAGCTAACACCTATCCTTCTCAAACTCTTCCAAAATATAGCAGAGGGAGGAACACTCCCAAATTCATTCTACGAGGGCACCATCACCCTGAAACCAAAACCAGACAAAGATGTCACAAAGAAAGAAAACTACAGGCCAATATCACTGATGAACATAGATGCAAAAATCCTCAACAAAATACTAGCAAACAGAATCCAGCAGCATATTAAAAGGAAAATACACCATGATCAAGTGGGGTTTATCCCAGGAATGCAAGGATTCTTCAATATATGCTTATCAATCAATGTGATACACCATATTAACAAATTGAAGGAGAAAAACCATATGATCATCTCAATAGATGCAGAGAAAGTTTTCGACAAAATTCAACACTGATTTATGATAAGAAACCCTCCAGAAAGTAGGCATAGAGGGAATCTACCTCAACATAATAAAGGCCATATATGACAAACCCACAGACAACATTGTTCTCAATGGTGAAAAACTGAAACCATTTCCTCTAAGATCAGGAACAAGACAAGGTGCCCCTCTCACCATTATTATTCAACATAGTTTTGGAAGTTTTAGCCACAGCAATCAGAGAAGAAAAGGAAATAAAAGGAATCCAAATTGGAAAAGAAGAAGTGAAGCTGTCACTGTTTGCAGATGACATGATACTATACATAAAGAATCCTAAAGATGCTACCAGAAAACTACTAGAGCTAATCAATGAATTTGGTAAAGTAACAGGATACAAAATTAATGCACAGAAATCTCTTGCATCCCTATACACTAATGATGAAAAATCTGAAAGGGAAATTAAGGAAACACTCCCATTTACCATTGCAACAAAATGAATAAAATACCTAGGAATAAACCTACCTAAGGAGATAAAAGACTTGTATGCAGAAAACTATAAGACACTGATGAAAGAAATTAAAGATGATACAAACAGATGGAGAGATACACCATGTTCTTGGACTGGAAAAATCAACACTGTGAAAATGACTGTACTACCCAAAGCAATCTACAGATTCAATGCAATCCCTATCAAACTACCAATGGCATTTTTTACAGAACTAGAGCAAAGAATTTCACAATTTGTATGGAAACACAGAAGACCCTGAATATCCAAAGCAATCTTGAGAAAGAAAAATGGAGCTGGAGGAATCGGGTTCCTGGACTTCAGACTATACTACAAAGCTACCGTAATCAAGACAGTATGGTACTGGCACAAGAACAGAAATATAGATCAATGGAACAGGATAGAAAGCCCAGAGATAAACCCATGCACATATGTTCACTTTATCTTTGATTAAGGAGGTGAGAATATACAATGGAGAAAAGACAGCCTCTTCAATAAGTGGTGCTGGGAAAACTGGACATCTACATGTAAAAGAATGACATTAGAACACTTCCTAACACCATACGTAAAAATGAACTCCTCAAGGATTAAAGACCTAAATGTAAGGGCAGACACTGTAAAACTCTTAGAGGAAAACATAGGCAGAACACTCTATGATATAAATCATAGCAAGATGCTTTTTGACCCACCTCCTAGAGAAATGGAAACAAAACCAAAAATAAACAAATGAGACCTAATGAAACTTAAAAGCTTTTGCACATCAAAGGAAAGCATAACGAAGACGACAAGACTACCCTCCGAATGGGAGAAAATATTTGCAAATGAAGCAACTGACAAAGGATTAATCTCCAAAATTTACAAGCAGCTCATGCAGCTCAATATCCAGAAAACACACAACCCAATCCAAAAATGGGCAGAAGACCTAAATAGACATTTCTCCAAAGAAGATATACAGATTGCCAACAAACACATGAAAGGATGCTCAACATCACTAATCATTAGAGAACTGCAAATCAAAAGTACAATGAGGTATCACCTCACACCAGTCAGAATGGCCATCATCAAAAAATCTACAAGCAGGGCTTCCCTGGTGGCGCAGTGGTTGAGAGTCCGCCTGCCGATGCAGGGGACACGGGTTCATGCCCCGGTCCGGGAAGATACCACATGCTGCGGAGCGGCTGGGCCCGTGAGCCATGGCCGCTGAGCCTGCACGTCCGGAGCCTATGCTCCGCAATGGGAGAGGCCACAACAGTGAGAGGCCCGCGTACCGAAAAAAAAAAAAAAAAAAAATTCTACAAGCATTAAGTGCTGGAGAGGGTGTGGAGAAAAGGGAACCCTCTTGCACTCTTGGTGGGAATGTAAATTGAGACATCCACCATGGAGAACAGTATGGAGGTTCCTTAAAAAACTACAAATAGAACTACCATATGACCCAAGAATCCCACTACTGGCCATATACCCTGAGAAAACCATAATTCAAAAAGAGTCATGTACCACAGTGTTCATTGCAGCTCTATTTACAATAGCCAGGACATTGAAGCAACCTAGTGTCCATTGACAGATGAATGGTTAAAGAAGATGTGGCACATATATACCATGGAATGGTACTCAGCTATAAAAAGAAACAAAATTGAGTTATTTGTAGCGAGGCGGATGGACCGAGAGTCTGTCCCACAGAGTGAATTAAGTCAGAAAGGGAAAAACAAATATTGTATGCTAACATATATATATATGGAATCTAAAAGAAAAAATGGTTTTGAAGAACCTAGGGGCAGGACAGGAATAAAGACACAGACGTAGAGAATGGACTTGAGGAGACAGGGAGGGGGAAGGGTAAGCTGGGACGATGTGAGAGAGTGGCATGGATATATATATACTACCAAATGTAAAATCAATAGCTAGTGGGAAGCAGCCACATAGCACAGAGAGATCAGCTCCGAGCTTTGTGACCACCTAGAGGGATGGGATAGGGAGGGTGGGAGGGAGACCCAAGAGGGACGGGATATGGCGATATATGTATATGTATGGCTGATTCACTTTGTTATAAAGCAGAAACTAACACTAACACACCATTGTAGAGCAATTATACTCCAATAAAGATGTTTAAAAAAGACATTAAATTCCATTATACTACATAGGGTAGTTATCTATCTATCCACCTATCCATCCATCTACCTATCAATCTATCTACCTACCTACCTACCTATCCATCTATCTATGAAAATAAGTATATGCTCAAATATCTGCCTCTTTTAAATAATACTCAATACATTGAGATTCGATCACCACTAAGAATTTTGATTGTTCATTACTATTCATTTATCCACCCTTACACTTATCATTTATTTGACATCTATTATGTGCCAAGTACCTGGGGACTAGTTTCTGGGGACCCAAAGATAAGCATAAGAGAAAGGAAGCTCTTTTTCTTAATGTATTTGACTGAAACAAAATGTTATCTGTAGAAACATCTTTTAAAATAGGAACTCGTATCTTTAGCCTGGTCACTCTCTTTCACCAAGCAAGTTATCAGTTGGCCACTATCAAGCAAAGTTTGTGGTACTCTCTTTGAATTATTCTCTTCTCCACCATCCCCTTAAGAATCTGCCCTTGATTCTACATCTACATGAATTTACTCCAACCTTCCATAGTCCTTGTTTCCATCTTCTTTTTCCTCTGAGTTACTCCTTCACAGATTTTCACTATAGGCAATGAAAATTACCTTCCCTGAATTTCTGGAATCTAATGCTAGATCCTTTATCCTTCCTTCTCATCACCCAGCGTCGCAATTTAAGTCTAACTGGCACAACTTTTCTACCCCCTTTCTATCTCTGTTTCTCCATTTCTGTACAATTCTTTTGTGTGCCTTGTAAAGGAGAAGTTTAAGGTGATATAAAATTATAGGGTATAACATACCACCTACTGTCAAATTTCCTGTAAGCTGGTAGTAAGGGTTTTGCAGAGCATTGCTTCTTAATAACATAAGAAAACATGCCTTAGGATCTTTGACCTACATGGATTTTCATATATGCAGGTTTATAGAATCTCAAGTCTTTAGAGCTTTAATCTACTTTCACCAACTCTTTTGGTTACTGCACTGATAAAATTCTGAATCATTCTCTGCCTCTGGCCTCCATAAGTCAAACCTGTGAGGCAAGAGAATAGGGCTGGTACCCTAGTTCACTGCTGTTTCCCCCTGTGTGAATCATTTATGCTTAGCCATGTAGCTACGCCTCTTACTCCACTTCTGGTGGAGACCAGGAGAAAAAGGAAGAAGGTCAATTTATTCTTTAGTCACTCTTTAGAAAAGGCAAAAATAAGAGAGACATGTGGGCCAGTTTAAAGCCTTCCTACTCCAAGTGTGGTCCACTGACTAACATCATCTCCATCACCTAAGAGTTTGTTAGGGATGCACAATGTCAAGCCCCGCCTAAGATGCACTGAATGAGAACCTCCATTTTAATAAAGTCCCCAGTGATTCATATAGACACTAAAATTGAGATAAAGTTAAGACACACTGGCCTAGAAGGTGATTCTTTCTATGACAAAGGACAGAGAAAGAAAGTAGCTCACAAATTGGGGTAAAGAAACTTTCCCTTGGAGACAAATAGGGAGAAAATGATGGAGGTTTGAAAAGAGGGGAGTTTTTTTGTGTGTGTTTCCATCTCATATCACCACACACACACACACACACACACACACACACACACACACACCCCTACCTAAAATTTTCCAGCCCACTCTGGATCTCAGCTGCTAGGAGTTACTCTCAATTGATTGCTAGGTATATATAACGTCTGCATCCTACCTGAGATGTTCACATAATGTCCTAAGCAGCAGGAGAATAATCCTTAACCTTCTTCCTTAGCCCAAGCATTAGTTTTGATAGAGGTCGACTTCCTAACATTGCCTTCACTGGGCAAGGGTTAGGAAGCTCACTGAAAGAAGATCTCTTTTTGATTATTTGAAGCAAGAATCCAGCAGTGCTATTTTTCCAGAAGTGGTACAGCTTTCTCTTAATCATCTGGTCATTCTTCATATGGCTCCATCAAACAGAGGATTGCTGATTTTCAGGGTTAGAAAGACCCGTCCATTTTCTTATCTGATGCTGAAATTCCTGCCACAAGACAGCTAGTCATTGCCCAGCTTACGCTTGGATGAAATAAATGAAAGAAAACTCAAAATTCATGCTTTTATGCCATTGTGCATTCAGTGACATTGCAGCTGCCTCGCTGCATTATTTGAGAATGCAACTTTCTACTGATGACATTTAACACCCTCTTCTTAGTCTGGGGTGCTTCTCTTACGAACAGTTAAGCTTCAGAGTAGTGAGGCAGGAAAGGGAAAATTCCCCTCACAAACAAATCCTTTTGCCTAAATAAAAGAATATATAGTACTCATAAAGATGACAGTTAGAGCCCAGCGTGAGAGAGATACATTTCTCACACTAATAATAACAGTAATAACAATAGTAATAAAACACTCTCTATGACCTACCATTCCAGAGAAAATATTTGCTATTAATATTATTGTTATTGTTATTATTGTATTACTGCTAATAATAATGATAGGTTACATGCTAAGAGACTGGGCCTTCAGTGTAACTAGCTAAGCATATTTAGGGCTCCCCGAAGGCATTTCTTCAATTAATAAAGGAGACCGACAGATCTTCTCACAGCCTACTGCCAGGTGCCAATTGATTGCCTCCCTCTAATAACTGTTTAATTTGCTTTCCTGTACTAATCATGTCACACAAATTGTTGGCCTCTGTCCCTCACTGACAGAGCGGATGGTATTTCAATAGGCCAAATGGCACTGCCCACCCCACCCCCGTCCGTCCTCCCTCCTGCTCTACTCCCATCCTCAGCCTTTTCCATCCCTGCACGCCCTCCTCCCTGCCTGTAACCCAGACAGATTCAGCCACTCGTTTCTCCGGGAACCCATCCAATGACAATGAGAGAGTAAATCGGTCAGACCTCTAGAGCAGCAGCCGCAGGAAGAAAGAAACATCCCCTTGCCGTGTCTCATGACCTCTCTCCCCGCTGAAAGAAAACTCACCAGCTCACAGCACGAATTAGCATGGCCTCATTATAGACAGAGAGTGAGGGTCATAAAAGGCCCAAATGGGAACAAGGTGGTTTGAAAAAAGAAATCAAAGTCCCATGAGCAGGGGAAGTTGTACCAGGGTGACAGAAGGTGAGGGGGGATGGGAAGTAAATATGATGAAAACACATCAGTGGAAGAGAACATTGACATGCAAATGTTCGAGCTTATGATTCGACATATCAGGGAACCCAGGACACAATTACACTTGATGACTGAGGTGTAAACAGATGTTGGCAGTCACCACCCCACGCGTTACCCATAACTCCCCCATCTTGCTTTTGGGTATGCCAGTGTTTTTTGGCTTCTTGCTTTGCTTTCATCTTTCTGTCTCACTAAATAAAAGGCCTACAAAGAATCAAGCAGAGATATATACATGGAGGTTTAAAAATTTCCCCGTGTACCTGGTGCCCTGACACAGCTACGTCTCTCAGCATGCTGTTCTGCCATCTGAGTGAACTGCCCTTCACACTTCATGTGAATGATCAAGGATTGCTACAAAGACTCCACCTCCCACGTGGAGCTTTCTGTTCCTAACCAGAGCACGCAGAGACTGCTCCTCCCATAGCAGTGCTCTTCCACTTTGCACCTATTCTTCGCTAAGTAAAAGCAGACCCTTCAGTCCTTCACACAAGACTCTCCACACTATAACCTAAAACGTACTTTTCTATTCCACCTCCTACCATCCGTCCACACTGATCCTACGACCACATTCTACTGAACCTCCTGCTTTCCTCCCCTCTGCACCTTGTCTTTGCATTTCCTTCTATCAGGAATCCCTCTCCTCTAGTGTTCAGTAACCCAGCATCCCATCCATCAGAGGCCAGCACGAAAACAAGCTCCTTCTTAAAAATGCTACAGGATATGATCTCTCTCTGTTAAATTCTATATCATTTGTATCACCTGCAAAGATATTTAATTTTGGGGAGAGATTAAAAATTACTTGAGGGGAGATACTTTCAAGACTCTCTGAAAAGCCCCCTTAGAACTTTTTTTTTTTTCTCTCTCGGCCCTAATAGTTTGCTTTGACTGCCTCAAGGGACATTTTGTAATAGGTTTACATAGAGAACTTCACGGCAATCTGAAATGTGGAAATCTTTGTCAGTTTGGATTTCAAACAGGGAGTAACTCCCCACCGCAAGGAGTTTACAATTCCCTTGTCAGGGAGTACAGAGAATGTGGATTTTATCAATGGGAAATAAGCCAGCAAAGGGTAGAGGGATGCAGGGCATCAGGAGTGTAGAGAGACGCTGTGGCACTCAATCACTTCTGCAACCAGTAAGCAGATAATATTGGAGGAAAGCAAGGCCTGAAGAAGGGTTTTGTTAATACAGATTTGGGACCTAAAGATCGTAGTGTAAGCAAGGACCTCTGAACCACAGCTCAATACCAAGCTAACACTGATTATCTAAATGAGACACATTAAAAGGAGAATGTTTGTGGAATCAAAGACTAAATACTTCCAGATGACGTCAGTTACTAAAACACAACTTGTCTTTAGAGTGTCTGCTAGGTGCCTGACGCTGATATTGCGACCAAGCAAGCACATTTTGAAGGTGGGGGACTCCAAAGGGGTCAAGGAGGAAAAACAAAAAGGAAGGAATAAAAATTCAAGAACTCTGCAAAAAAACAACCAACACGTAAACAAACTAAAATCAAAAACAAATCATTTAACCACATGAAGATTACACAGAAGGCAGCAAAGAAGTGTCCCTCCTCCCAACTGGCAGAAAACCTCATTGCCACTGCCACCATCCTAGTTTACACACCGTATTGGCTTGCTGGGATCAATGCAACGGTCTACTAACAAGCTCGCTGGCCTCAGCCTTGTGCCCAATGAGCACATCCACACAGAGCACGCTTTCTGACGAAAAGCAGCTCGCGGCATCACCATCCCTATACCTTGCCCCAGTCCCTCTGCATTCAGCTCATCCCCTCACTCGCGCAGTACTTATTCCGCCTTTACTCGGCACTAAAGGCACAGAAATAAAGCAGGACAGGCTTGATCCCTGCACTAGAGGAGAAACTTTTCCCGTAATTAGGGATCACGTCCAAATGCCTTGATGTGGCACACTAGGCTCTCACATTTCAGAACTTTCTTATCTCTCCAACCTCCTGGACTACTTCCCTTTGGTTTCTGTACTCCATTCTTAGACTCCTGCATTCTTACTTACTTTTGGTTCTCTGTTAGCATTCTCCATACTCTCTTTTGCCTTCCGTCTTTTTCACATGGTGTTTTTTGTGTTGAAATGCCTTTCCCCTCCCATCTTCCCGGACATTCCCCTGGCTAGCTGCTACTTCCTTCCAGGATACCCTTTATCACCCTCTGTCTTCTGTTTGTGTGTCGGCTCCCTCCACTAGACCGATAGCTCCCTGAGAGAGATCCCGTGTTATTCACTGGTAGATAACTCCAGTACTCAGCGAATGATTTACATGGGTGCTCAATTATCATCCGTCCAGTGAACTAATTACAGTTTGACTTTGTGTTTCTACTAGACTGAGAGGAATAGATTCAAACTGTGCCGAGTGCAGGGACTTTGGTTCATGACTGTCTCCAGCTTGGTGAATGCCAGGCACAGAATAAATATCTGTTGGATGAATGAATGAAAGGATAAATTCAACTACAAAAAAAAACTGTATTCAAACTATGTCCACACAAGTGTGATTAGAACCAAAACTGGACATTACACATCCTTTTGATCAAACGGAAATCCGGAACATTCTCACAAGGGATTAAATATCTTAAGAAAAATGTTATTAATTTTTGAATCGTTTTGGGGTACTCCAATTTCGCTTTTTCCTCACATGGCACAGTAAAGGCACTGGAGTTGAAATTGTGAGACCCTTTTCACTTTTACATCTGAATTACAAAATGCCACATCCACCAGCCTCGACCAGAAGCAAGGCAACATTAATATTAATGCTTGGAAGGGCCTGCAGTATGGCAGCAGGATGATTTAAAGAGAATAATCAGGGACTGAATCTTACTAAATAAATCCAAGGTCCAATTTGTTTAGTCTCTCACCCATATTTTTAAAGGAATATTAATATTCATTTTAAAAGGCAAATCAATACAGATTCTGAACTGCTGACTGGGTAGATGTAAAGTGGAAATGTTTCTCTTGTCCCCAGCAGCCTCCTAGCTAATCTCCTTTTTCCCAGTCTGTTGCTACTTTATTCCATATATAGATATGCAGGGATACCCTCAAAATATCACTCGGGAAGCATTTACTAACTTTTTGCCATCACGTATCTAGTACCACCTGGCTATCGTGGGGACACAGACCACAGAAGGGCCTTTCTTTGTCTTCAAGGGATTTACAGTCCAGATGGGGAGAGGAAGCATCCTCTTAGATCAGGCATCCAAAGAATATCAAGCGTATTCTAAGATAGTATGGTGAAAACTATCTTGAACATGTAATTTCTACGTTTGCAAATCTCCCATGATCCTCTCATGACCTCCTTCCACCCCAGTGTAGACACTCTCATTTTTTATATGTATGTATATATATTATATATATTGAGGATATCTAATTATAGAATATAGAATATTATATACAGTTATATGTCTAATCTCATTTAATCCTCATAACAACCCTGAGCAGTTTATAATATTATGACCATTTTACAGATAAAAGACCTGAGATTTGGTTAAATGACTGTTGCAAGATGCTACATCTAGGAAGTGGCAAAACTGAACTTAGAGTTCAGTTCTGCCTAATTATAAACTTCTATTCTTTCCACCATGCTCTTTTTCCATCAGTTGTCATCTACTTCCTTTGGCATCACTCTATCATTTCTTGTTATGTCCTAATATCTCTGTTCTACTGAGACCAAGTTGATCTACTTGGCACCTTTGGAACAAATTTTGCTAAACTGTGTTTTCGTGTGTTGTCTTGCCCACCCATCGCCGTGAAAAACTTAGAAGGAGTCAGCACAGCAAATAGGTTCAAGGTGTAATACCTGAAAGCAAACTGTCCCATATTCAAATTCTGACATCACCCTTTGATAGGTGTATGACCGTGGACAAATTACTTTACCTATTTGTGTTTTCTTATTTGTAAAATGGAACAATAATAATAGTATCCACTAGTGTCCTTAACTTTACCTTTGATAACATGCTGGTTACTGTATTTTATTTACATTAGTGATTTAGGAAGAGCCATCTAGATGTATAAGTCTTAGGCAGTTATAGCATTGAAGACTCAAAAAAATGGTTTGAGGATAAAAATTTTAAATGCCAAATTACCTTGCCCGATAGAAGATAAAATAATGATAATTATTTAATGATAAGAGATAGAATTAAACTTGTGTGTATTTTAGTACAATCCTTTCATTTAACACATGGGGAGACTGAAGCCCAAAAAATAATTTTAAAAAATAACAACAAACTGTCCAAATTCACATATCTGGTGGAGGATCTCTCATGAGCAGTTTCTGAGACTTTAACTCATTTAGTCCATAGATGTTGTTCCACACTCTCATCACAAAGATCAGGCCCCAAACAGCCCTGGCCCACTCCTTTGCCCCATTTTTAGCCATCTCTCCATTGGCAAAAATGCTGGTACCTTATGAAGCCCAACTGAGCTTTCTGAACTGGTTCTTACGATTTATACTGGCTTTAAATTATTTCAAATTATTTTAATGAAATACATGTTTTAACCATGAGTGGAAAATCTAGTTTACCTCATTTCGATAAATATGGTCCTGGCACCATATGCTAGATGTTGGGGATAATAAAGTGGAATGAACATCAGGGTCCCGGCTCTCTTAAGCTAGTTCATCAGGTTTTACATCTCACCTGGGGAATTCTCTTTTCTTTAGTTAGGTTACCTTAATAAGACCAAAACAAACATTTACTGCTTGAATATCAGCATATTCTTTTGTCTAATTGTAGGGAGAAATAAAGAATGAGAAAAGACTTCAGGAATTTAAGAGTTCCATGTTTCTAGGAGCTCCTTTTGGCACCTTATTTATTTCATAAACTTAAGCTCCCTTCCCAGTCGTTTTTCTTCTCAAATAAAATCTTTGTTTTGAATATTAACCAAGATTGTAAGACTATGTGTCAGTTTCTAGAGGCTATAGAAAACACACACACACACACACAATGCTCTCTCTATATAAAGCAGATTATTTATATCTCAGAATATGTTTTCAACAATGAGATATTGCAACATTTGTAGAATTTAGGATCTAGTGCTAGGTCTTTGATGTTCTTCAATGTAGGTACCATAATAATATAATAGTCACTATCACTAATTTTATTTAGTCTTTACAGATCCCATGCTAAGAACCTTACATACATTATCTTGTGTGATTCTTACACATTAAAATGCATTATTATCCCAATTTTACAGATGAGACAATTGAGGCCGATGCCATATAAACCTTCCCAAAGCTATGTGGTTTCTACACGGTAGAACTGGAATTTACACCCAGGTCAGTCTGACCAGGATATATGCATCTTTCTAGTCCCCAGGACCTTTTTTGCACAAAGTAGGTCTTCAGTAAGTCCTTACTGAACCACTGAATGCTGAAACAGTAGAAGAGCAACAAAAATGCTCTACTGTGAAATAAACTAGAAAAGGTTAGCAACCAGACTTCGAAACAGAATCCCTTGCGATCAGGTCCATATAGATTTGTGAAACACCCTGAAGCAGCTTTGCAGAAACTGCCCAAACGTGCAGCAGTGAATTCTGAAGGGGTTATGAGCACATTTTTATTGCTACAGAAAAGAAAATAGAATTTTTAGTCATAATTCATCTAATAATGCAAGCCAAGTTTTGCTCTACTGAGATTTCAGGGGAAAAAAGAATTTAAAAAGTATCACAGATAACCCCTGTTCAAAACTTCCAGGTTTGGACCCAAATGAAATGCCATTGTTTAATAAGGGGAACTAGGATACCAAATGCTATTAGACTCCATGTATAGTTCTCCCAAGCCAGCTCATGCTTTCAGAGGACATCTGGCTCAACAGTTTTAGTACCCCCATCACCATCACTAGCTTAACATGGACATGCACACATACACACCATTTTGATATGGAAATTTTCAGAGTTATATAAAGGAATTCATTGTTGGTCCTATACTTGTGCTTTTCAAAGTGTGACCCACAGACCAGCAGTATCAGCATCACCGGCTCTTTATTAGAAATGCAGATGCTCAGGCCTTATACCAAATCGAATGAATCAGAATCTGCATTTTAGCACAACCCCCCAGTCATACACATAGACAATCATTTCAACCACTTGATTTTGCTGGTACTCTGCAGCAGTCCAGTTGAATCTGAGACTGAACCAAGGCCCTGCAACCTTCTTCCATGCACTGTGGCAATGCAAGGGTCAAGGAAAGTACCCCCAGGCAATGATGAAGGGGTCACTTTTGATGGGCAAGTCCTCCATTTTGCATCATTAAAACACATCCATTGCATTCTTTAAGATGGTCACCTTTTCTGTGAAAGCATTTCTGATCCACCCTCCCATTCTAAAGACATTTTGCATGTGTATATCTATGTACTAATTTATTCAAGCTATAGTACCACAGTATGTTTACAGAGTTTCTATTGCTTTGTACTTAATCTCATGATTAGCACCTTTCAAAGTCCAGAACATTGTCACCTACCCTTATTTAATCCCAAAGGGGAAGGGAGGGGATCTGAAGGAAAGTACGTATTGAAAGGGAATTTAGAACCAAATCTACTTTGGCCTTCATTTCTTGGGTTTTGGTTTTAGATTTCCTAAAGAAAAACGATTCTTGGCTTTCCCATAATTACATGAGGATTCTTAACCTTTGTTCCTGATGGAAAATCAAACTGTATGAAGGAGAGTCATGTTTAAAAATGGAAAAGAAGCACCGCTCTACTCCACTGAGCGCGGGCTGGTTCAGCAGATCTGCAATCATTCCTCATATCAGGGCTTGAGACTGGTTTGTGGACACGGCCACAGCTGTTCAAATTGTGGAGTGGCGACCAGGGGACAGAGAGCTCTGTGCTTGTCTCCCGTGGCTTTTGTTTCATTTAGGTCCCCTGCCCCAGGAGCTTCACTTTGCAAGGCTGAGGGGAGGGATAAGATGTTCAAACTGTACTTCACTCAGAAGCACAGCATTTCTCCTCACATTTAGGGCACAACTGAAATAGGGTTTTAATGTGAAATTTGCCTTAGGCCAGCAGACTGTTCCCAAACATCGAAAGCATCAGTTTGCCTTCTGTACACTGATGTGGTTATAACATTGTATACAATTGCAAGGGAACTCATATCCTGTCCACGTCTGCCCTTCTCCTCTCTCTCCTGTTCCTCCCTTTTTTTCTGTTTATATCATCTGGCACTGCAACACATACCTTGCTGCATGCAGCCCATGCCAATCAGACATGTTTATGATTAGTGGTGAGTGTGGGTGGGAAGAGGGAAACATTTCTATGCTAGACTCAGTGGGCTCAGATCATATGTTGATTTTTCTCTTTCTTAAAAAAAAAGATCCCTTTAAAATTTGGGGTGAAAGGTAAGCACATGGCAGACTGGATTTATTTACTCAGATGCTATGCTTGATAATTCTCATCTTTAAATCATCTTGTAGCTGCACTTCCAGCCTTTCTGGACATCAATATTAATGTTCCCAGCTCCTGGCAGTAGCTGGTAGAGGTGGCATTTCATAATTCAGATGTAAAAATTAAAAGCCGAGTGCTAGAGGGGGTACACAGTAGCAGAATACATCCATCCAATATTTACTGAAAGTCCTTCAGAAAACCAGCCTTTCCCAGCTCTCCCATAGCAAGGAAATGCAACATTAACAGCTAAATAATGGTGGCCGAGAAATTCACTCTCCCTCCTTCCTTGAAAAAAAAAAAAAAAACTATAAAGGGCACAGGATGGTTCCAGAAATATTTTCACTTTGAAGATCTTCAATCAGCACCCAAGGGGAAAGGGCGTTGGCAAATCCCACCTGAGACAATGCTTCACCAACAGGTGCATGAGAGTCAATGGTCCTCTAGTCAGCAGAGGGCTGACATCACCAGGTATCCCATCAATGTGCCCCTCATGATTATTGGTAGAGAACTCCACGGACAGAGGTCTCACGATGCCACTTATTCATTAGTCATCGGTGCCATGGCCTTACTTCCCTTTTTGTCAAAAAACTGTTCCCTTCATGTCTTTATGTTGTAGGGAACCTAGGTTCTCAATTCTCTGCAGAGAGAAAGGCTGGCTCATCATTATTCTCTTCATATTTTTCTCTTCTTTCGAAAACAAGTAGGTCCCCACATATGAAAAGATGTATGTACTTGGAAAGAGCTTAAGAATGATCATAACTAATTATAAATTAAAATGAATGTTTACTAAAACAAAGTAATTAAAACAGACACTTCACCATAAACTCATCATGAGACGTCCATCCAAGCAAAGAAAGAAAACTAGTCTTACTTTATCATCATGTCTTACTAGAGCCATCCCCTTCCACCAACTGCTGATGCTATTTTAGAGTTGGAACAAATAAAATGAAAAGAAAGCAGAAAAAGGGATAAAGTCTCCATCAACTCCCTCATCTCTCCCAGTGGTTCTTGTTTCTTTGTTTGGGGAGGTTTTGTTATTTTTTATTTTGTTTTTAATATCTAGCTCTTTTAGTAAAGAAGAGAATGTGGCCTCTTGTCAATTCTGGCCAAGGTTCTACATTCTTGGCCACTTCTTTTCATGATTTAAAATAGTCTACTTCAAAAACAGAGCTGCTTTCTATAGAAAGTCTGAGCCAATGTCTACATCCAAATAATAATTAGAGAACTGATTTGTGAGGAATTTCATAGTTACTTATAAACCTCTATTTCAAATGAGGTTGCTTTTTCTAAAAAGGATATATGCCGTGACAGGTGTTTTCACAATGTTGCTGTTGTTTTTCCATGTATCCTAAAATAGGTAACTGCCTCTTGCCTGAGATTCACTTCATCCTGGTAATTTCTGTCCTCCTCACTGCTAAAGTGATTTTTCTAAAGAAGAAAGGCATGCATTGCTTCTTAAAAGAGTTTCTTTTTCCTCTGTCTTCTGTCTTCTTATTTTCTTTAAGATATGCTGAAAACGCATTTTTATTCCCTATGACTCCAGGCCCGTAAGCAGCTTGTTTGTTAGGCCCTACTGGGGACAGAGTACAGACTAATTTTCATAAGTTGCAACAATTCCAAAGCATGAAAAAAACAATAATTTTTTTTAAGATCAAAATAGGCTGTCCATTAGCCCGTTGTAAACCTGTATGCAGAATGTCTTTACATTTTAGCTGCTTTATTTCTAGCATAGCCAGTCTCTCAGTTAAAGGAACACTTTCTAACCTGTTTCTTCAACCTATCAGGAATGAGAAGCCAGGGACCAGAAGCTATAATCTCTACAGGCTGTGTTCTGCTAACCAAAGCCAGGCAAGGAGGCCAATTCCATAAAGCACTACAAATATTTGTGTGGTTCAAAGGGGCAAGGAGGTGTCCCTGGCTAGGAGGAGATCTATAAACAAGACAGACAAGAGATTTTACAAAGCTTAGCAAAACAAAATGGGGGATGGGTGGGGGAAAAGGGAGACAAGGAAGGTTTGAGTTCAAACTTGGATTTAGATTTTATATGAGGACAGCTCAATACAGCTGCAGCGATGAAGCCCTGTTATTTTTTTTGCAAAGGCCAAAAAAAAAAAAAAAAATGCCAGACTTCCAACACTCTGCAAGATGCTCCTGCCTCATCTCGGATTCTGTCTCCTCCCACCACTCACACTGGCCTATTTGCTGTAGCTTCACACTCCTCGGGCACCACAGCAGATGGCTCACCACCCACGTACTCTTCAGGATGTGAAGGCAGAGGAGAGACATCCTGGTGTCTCTTGCAGTGGGGAAGAGGAGGAAAAAATAACAAGGCCATGCTTACTGGGATTATCTCGTCCACTCGTACGATTTCTTTCCTTCCTTGGAAGGCTTTGTGAGTGTGATACTTTTAAATCACGTGAAAGGCACCATTCTCATTATTTGATGAGCTCGACAAACTTTGCCCCAATTTCAGGGTATTAAGTATGAACATGGAGTCTGAAAGGCCGTGTCTAGCATTGCTTGGCTCCAGTGGGCATATTTTCCTTCCACAATGATATAAGGCTGTGGGGATGTATTAGTCTCCTGAGTTCACTTGTTTAAATAAAGTCCCCTGCCCTTCCATGCAGGCATCAAGGAGCACAGCAGGCAGCTGCCACTTTAGGGATCACTTCAGCATTGCTGCCGTCTCTTTCCGGCAGGCACATCTTCCCCCAGCCTCCCAGAAGTGCACTCCAACGCCATCCTGGTCCTGCTGCAACAGTAGTTAATGAGTTTTCTGTGTTTCAGTAAAATTTGGGGGCAGTTTCATCATCCATGGAAACAGTGGGGAGACTGGCAAAGACATGCCATCATTTTCTTGCATGTGAAGGGATTAAATGGAAGTGAACCCGGTGGTACAGCAGGGTTTTCAAAATAATGGGCACCATGTCTTTTGTCAAACAGTCTAATTTGAGAGTCCACAAAAAAGTGTATCAGAATTTGCATTAAAATCCAGTAGAAATGGTTCTAGAAAAAGAGAGTGTAATGGTAGAGAGAGAAAAGGTAAGCAGCTGACTTATCAAGATCTTTCCCCACAGTTGGGATCACCTAGAATACGTTTTTATTGTAATAAAGGATCAGATGTGCTCTTGAGCTGATAGGGGTTTACTTTCACTGTTGTTTGGCATACTTATAATTCCAAGCACGGCTCAGGTCAAAACAGAACACTGTGAATTCTCCACAAATCATGCTTTGACTCAACAGGGAGGCTGTAGAGCACAGGGTTCTAGAGCCAAGAAGACCTGACCTCATATCCCAGCCTCGACATTTACAAACTTGGTGACTTTGGACACTTTACTTAACTTTTCTTAGTTTGTTTTCTCTTCTGTAAATGGGAATAATGATTGTAATTCCTGTTAAGATTATTGTGAGGATTAGGTGATATAATGTCTAATAGGCCACTGCATGGTTCTTTGACATTTAGGAACTGTTCAATAAATAGTAGTTTAAATTAGCTAGAGGACATCTCATATTTTCCAGCCAACATTCCTAAAAGCTATAGCTAAAATCTGCCTTAAACCCTATTATTTTCTTTCAACGTTGAACAAATAATGAAGGGGTGGAAAACCATGTCAATTATAATTTTATTATAAAGATATTTATTCACTATTGAACTTCATTCTTGATGTTTTTCATCATAGAACAAGGGGTCTGACCTCAACCAACCACCCAACAAATCTGTACAGAGAACTTCCTGTTTATAAGACAAATGGATAGGATCCCTTCTCCTGTGTGTGTGCCCATTCCAAGTGTCAGAAACATTACATAAAAAATAGGACCTACATCCTAAAATTCTCCATGTGACCCAGACTGCAGCTATCTGGGAGCAGCTATCTCACTTTGATTCCTAATATCTCCAGAAAAAAAGGTTTTTTTCATAAAATAAACCTCAGAAATATCATATATTTAACTTATGCTGGTGAAATATATATACATTTATATAATTCAAATGATAAAGGTCATGATGCAGCAAATCCTACACAATACTTTCCAACTGTTCACTGCAGTAGGAAAAACTTTGCAAAAGGATAAAATTATTAACGCAGCAGTTTTTACACGGGGCTTTCCAAGAGCACTCAGATTTCAGTAGAGGCAATCTGGGAGTCAGAATTGAACATGGTGGGGCCTGGGTCCCTCATCCCCACTTCATTCAAAGCAGCTCCTCTTCTTTTATCTGTTTTATATACTAGATTCTGAATAAACTGTCTAAAAGGGGGGCATTCTGCTGCAAAAACTCAATCAAACAAATAAATAGTTTGAAAACCACAGCATTAAGAAGGTTCAGTCTGGTGACTTTTTTCTTTAACATCTCCAAAGCGTACCTGTCACACAAAATTTATAGCTATATATAGCAGCTTAATGTTTCAGCATTGTGTCAAGGACTACCCCAAAGTTAATGCTAAATCCTATCCACTCTGTAGCATAGATTTCTCCACCTTCTCTGCCCGAGGAACCTTATTTATGTATTTTGAATAGGGGCAAAGAATTGATCTCTTACAGAAACATGCACTGTGCTTTAAATCAAATCACTAACCGTGTGTGTGTGTGTGTGTGTGTGTGTGTGTGTGTGTGTGTGTGTGTGTGTTTATAGGACTGGGGGAGAGAGGATAAAATACAGGTATAAAAACTTACATGTAGGGGGCTTCCGGCAAGATGGCGGAAGAGTAAGACACGGAGATCACCTTCCTCCCCACAGATACACCAGAAATACATCTACACGTGGAACAACTCCTACAGAACACCTACCGAACGCTGGCAGAAGACCTCAGACCTCCCAAAAGGCAAGAAACCCCTGACGTACCTGGAGGGGATTAAGAGCGCTGCTTAGGGCTTCCCTGGTGGTGCAGTGGTTGGGAGTACGCCTGCCGATGCAGGGTACACGGGTTCGTGCTCTGGTCCAGGAGGATCCCACGTGCCGCGGAGCGGCTGGGCCCGTGAGCCATGGCCGCTGAGCCTGCGAGTCCGGAGCCTGTGCTCCGCAACGGGAGAGGCCACAACAGTGAGAGGCCCGCGTACCACAAAAAAAAAAAAAAAAAAAGAACGCTGCTTAAAGGAGCCCCCAGAGATGGGTGCGAGCTGCGGCTAAAACCGAGGACCCCAGAGACAGGCATAAGACGCTAAGGCTGCTGCTGCCGCCACCAAGAAGCCTGTGTGCCAGCACAGGTCACTCTCCACACCTCCCTTCCGGGGAGCCTGTGCAGCCCGCCACTGCCAGGGTCCCGGGATACAGGGACAACTCCCCCGGAAGAACGCACGGCGCGCCTCAGGCTGGTGCAACGTCACGCCGGCCTCTGCCGCCGCAGGCCCGCCCCGCACTCCGTGCCCCTCCCTCCCCCCGGCCTGAGTGAGCCGGCGGCCCCGAATCAGCGGCTCCTTTAACCCCGTCCTGTCTGAGCGGAAAAACAGACGCCCTCCAGCGACCTACACGCAGAGGCGGGGCCAAATCCAAAGCTGAGCCCCGGGAGCTGTGAGAACAAAGAGAAAGGGAAATCTCTCCCAGCAGCCTCAGAAGCAGCGGATTAAAGCTCCACAATCAACTTGATGAACCCTGCATCTGTGGAATACATGAATAGACAAAGTCATCCCAAATTAAGGAGGTGGACTCTGAGAGCAAGATTTATGATTTTTTTCCCCTTTTCCTCTTTTTGTGTGTATGTGTATGCTTCTGTGTGAGATTTTGTCTGTATAGCTTTGCTTCCACTATTTGTCCTAGGGTTCTATCCGTCCGTTTTTTGTTTGTTTTTAAAATTTTTTCGTAATAATTATATTTTATTTTAATAACTTTATTTTGTTTTAACTTACTTTATTTTATTTTGCTTTATCTTTCTTTCTTCTTTCCTTCCCTCCTTTCTTCCTTCCTTCCTCCCTTCCTCCCTCTCTCCCTCCCTCCTTTCTTTCTCTTTCTTTTTTTCTTTCTACTTCTACTCATTCTTTCTTTCTACTTTTTCTCCCTTTTATTCTGAGCTGTGTGGATGAAAGGCTCTTGGTGCTGCATCCAGGAGTCAGTGCTGTGCCTCTGAGGTGGGAGAGCCAACCTCAGGACACTGGTCCACAAGAGACCTCCCAGCTCCACATAATATCAAACGGCAAAAATCTCCCAGAGATCTCCATCTCAACACCAGCAGCCACCTTCACTCAATAACCAGCAACCTACAGTGCTGGACACCCTATGCCAAACAACTGGCAAGACAGGAACACAACCCCAACCATTAGCAGAGAGGCTGCCTAAAATCATAATAAGTCCACAGACACCCCAAAACACACCACCAGATGTGGACTTGCCCACCAGAAAGACAAAATCCGGCCTCATCCACCAGAACACAGGCACTAGTCCCCTCCACCAGGAAGCCTACACAACCTACTGAAACAACCTTAGCCACTGGGGACAGACACCAAAAACAACGGGAACTACGAACCTGCAGCCTGCAAAAAAAGAGACCCCAAACAGTAAGATAAGCAAAATGAGAAAACAGAAAAACACACAGCAGTATTAGGAGCAAGATAAAAACGCACCGGACCTAACAAATGAAGAGGAAATAGGCAGTCTACCTGAAAAAGAATTCAGAATAATGACAGTAAAGATGATCCACAATCTTGGAAATAGAATAGACAAAATGCAAGAAACACTTAACAAGGACCTAGAAGAACTAAAGATGAAACGAGCAATGATGAACAACACAATAAATGAAATTAAAAATACTCTAGATGGGATCAATAGCAGAATAACTGAGGCAGAAGAATGGATAAGGGACCTGGGAGATAAAATAGTGGAAATAACTACTGCAGAGCAGAATAAAGAAAAAAGAATGAAAAGAACTGAGGACAGTCTCAGAGACCTCTGGGACAACAATAAATGCACCAATATTCGAATTATAGGAGTTCCAGAAGAAGAAGAGAAAAAGAAAGGGACTGAGAAAATATTTGAAGAGACTATAGTTGAAAACTTCCCTAATATGGGAAAGAAATAGTTAATCAAGTCCAGGAAGCACAGAGAGTCCCATACAGGACAAATCCACGGAGAAATACGCCAAGACACATATTAATCAAACTGTCAAAAATTAAATACAAAGAAAACATATTAAAAGCAGCAAGGGAAAAACAACAAATAACACACAAGGGAATCCCCATAAGGTAAACTGCTGAACTTGCAGCAGAAACTCTGCAAGCCAGAAGGGAGTGGCATATTTAAAGTGATGAAGGAAAAAAACCTGCAACCAAGATTACCCAGCAAGGATCTCATTCAGATTTGATGGAGAAATGAAAAATTTACAGACAACCAAAAGCTGAGAGAGTTCAGCACCACCAAACCAGCTTTACAACTAATGCTAAAGGAACTTCTCTAGGCAAGGAACACAAGAGAAGTAAAAGACCTACAATAACGAACCTAAAACAATTCAGAAAATGGGAATAGGAACATACATATTGATAATTACTTTAAATGTAAATGGACTAAATGCTCCCACCAAAAGACACAGATTGGCTGAATGGATACAAAAACAAGACCCATATATATGCTGTCTACAAGAGACCCACTTCAGACCTAGAGACACATACAGACTGAAAGTAAGGGGATGGAAAAAGGTATTTCATGCAAATGGAAACCAAAAGAAAGCGGGAGTAGCAATTCTCATATCAGACAAAATAGACTTTAAAACAAAGACTATTAGAAAAGACAAAGAAGGACACTACATAATGATCAAGGGATCGATCCAAGAGGAAGATATAACAATTGTAAATATTTATGCACCCAACACAGGTGCACCTCAATACATAAGGCAAATACTGACAACCATAAAAGGGGAAATCGACAGTAACACAATCATAGTAGGGGACTTTAACACCCCACTTTCACCAATGGACAGATCATCCAAAATGAAAATAAATAAGGAAACACAAGCTTTAAATGATACATTAAACAAGATGGAGTTAATTGATATTTATAGGACACTCCATCCAAAAACAACAGAATACACATTTTTCTCAAGTGCTCATGGAACATTCTCCAGGATAGATCATATATTGGATCACAAATCAAGCCTGGTAAATTTAAGAAAATTGAAATTTTATCAAGTCTGACCACAACGCTATGAGACTAGATATCAATTACAGGAAAAGATCTGTAAAAAATACAAACACATGGAGGCTAAACAATACACTACTTAATAACGAAGCGATCACTGAAGAAATCAAAGAGGAAATCAAAAAATACCTAGAAACAAATGACAATGGAGACACGATGACCCAAAACCTATGGGATGCAGCAAAAGCAGTTCTAAGAGGGAAGTTTATAGCAATACAATCCTACTTAAGAAACAGGAATCATCTCGAATAAACAAACTAACCTTGCACCTAAAGCAATCAGAGAAAGAAGAACAAAAAATCCCCAAAGTTAGCAGAAGGAAAGAAATCATGAAAATCAGATCAGAAATAAATGAAAAAGAAATGAAGGAAATGATAGCAAAGATCAATAAAACTAAAAGCTGGTTCTTTGAGAAGATAAACAAAATTGATAAACCATTAGCCAGACTCATCAAGGAAAAAAGGGAGAAGACTCAAATCAGTAGAATTAGAAATGAAAAAGGAGAAGTAACAACTGACGCTACAGAAATACAAAAGATCATGAGAGATTACTATAAGCAACTCTATGCCAATAAAATGGACAACCTAGAAGAAATGGACAAATTCTTAGAAATGCATAACCTGCCAAGACTGAATCAGGAAGAAATAGAAAATATGAACAGACCAATCACAAGCACTGAAATTGAGACTGTGATTAAAAATGTTCCAACAAACAAAAGCCCAGGACCAGATGGTTTCACAGGCGAATTCTATCAAACACCTATCCTTCTCAAACTCTTCCAAAATATAGCAGTGGGAGGAACATTCCCAAACTCATTCTATGAGGCCACCATCACCTTGACACCAAAACCAGTCAAGGATGTCACAAAGAAAGAAAACTACAGGCCAATATCACTGATGAACATAGATGCAAAGATCCTCAACAAAATACTAGCAAACAGAATCCAACAGCACATTAAAAGGATCATACACCATGATCAAGTGGGGTTTATTCCAGGAATGCAAGGATTCTTTAATATACGCAAATCAATCAATGTGATACACTATATTAACAAATTGAAGGTGAAAAACCATATGATCATCTCGATAGATGCAGAGAAATCTTTTGACAAAATTCAACACCCATTTATGATAAAAACCCTGCAGAAAGTAGGCATAGAGGGAACTTTCCTCAACATAATAAAGGCCATATATGACAAACCCACAGCCAACATTGTCCTCAACAGTGAAAAACTGAAAGCATTTCCACTAAGATCAGGAACAAGACAAGGTTGCCCACTATTGGGCACTATCTCACCACTATTATTTAACGTACTTTTGGAAGTTTTAGCCACAGCAATCAGAGAAGAAAAGGAAATAAAAGGAATCCAAATTGGAAAAGAAGAAGTAAAGCTGTCACTGTTTGCAGATGACATGATACTATACATAGAGAATCCTATAGATGCTACCAGAAAACTACTAGAGTTAATGAGTGAATTTGGTAAAGTAGCAGGATACAAAATTAATGCACAGAAATCTCTTGCATTCCTATACACTAATGATGAAAAATCTGAAAGTGAAGTCACGAAAACACTCCCATTTACCATTGCAACAAAAAGAATAAAATATCTAGGAATAAACCTACCTAAGGAGACAAAAGACCTGTATGCAGAAAATTATAAGACACTAATGAAAGAAATTAAAGATGATACAAATAGATGGAGAGACATACCATGTTCTTGGATTGGAAGAATCAACATTGTGAAAATGACTCTACTACCAAAGCAATCTACAGATTCAATGCAAGTCCTATCAAACTACCACTGGCATTTTTCTCAGAACTAGAACAAAGAAAATCACAATTTGTATGGAAACACAAAAGACCCCGAATAGCCAAAGCAATCTTGAGAACGAGAAACAGAGCTGGAGGAATCAGGCTCCCTGAATTCAGATTATACTACAAAGCTACAGTAATCAAGACAGTATGGTACTGGCACAAAAACAGAAAAATAGATCCATGGAACAGGATAGAAGCCCCAGAGATAAACCCACACACATATGGTCAGCTTATCTTTGATAAAGGAGGGAGGAATGTACAGTGGAGAAAGGACAGCCTCTTCAATAAGTGGTGCTGAGAAAACTGGACAGGTACATGTCAAATTATGAGATTAGATCACTCCCTAATACCATACACAAAAATAAGCTCAAAATGCTCCAAATACCTAAATGTAAGGCCAGAAACCATCAAACTCTTAGAGGAAAACATAGGCAGAACACTCTATGACATAAATCACAGCAAGATCCTTTTTGACCCACTTCCTAGAGAAATGGAAATAAAAACAAAAATAAACAAATGGGACCTAATGAAACTTAAAAGCTTTTGCACAGCAAAGGAAACCATATACAAGACCAAAAGACAACCCTCAGAATGGGAGAAAATATTTGCAAATGAAGCAACTGACAAAGGATTCATCTCCAAAATTTATAAGCAGCTCATGCAGCTCAATAACAAAAAAACAAATAACCCAATCCAAAAATGGGCAGAAGACCTAAATAGACATTTCTCTAAAGAAGATATACAGACTGCCAACAAACATATGAAAGAATGCTCAACATCATTAATCATTAGAGAAATGCAAATCAAAACTACAATGAGATATCATCTCACACCAGTCAGAATGGCCATCATCAAAAAATCTAGAAACAATGAATGCTGGAGAGGGTGTGGAGAAAAGGGAACACTCTTGCACTGCTGGTGGGAACGTGAATTGGTACAGCCACTATGGAGAACAGTATGGAGGTTCCTTAAAAAACAACAAATAGAACTACCATATGATCTAGCAATCCCACTACTGGGCATATACCCTGAGAAAACCATAATTCGAAAGGAGTCATGCACCAAAATGTTCATTGCAGCTCTATTTACAATAGCCAGGACATGGAAGCAACCTAAGTGTCCCTCAACAGATGAATGGATAAAGAAGATGTGGCACATATATACAATGGAATATTACTCAGCCATTAAAAGAAACGAAATTGAGCTATTTGTAATGAGGTGGTTGGACCTAGAGTCTGTCATACAGAGTGAAGTAAGTCAGAAAGAGAAAGACAAATAGCGATGCTAACACATATATATGGAATTTAAGGGGAAAAAAAATGTCATGAAGAACCTAGGTATAAGACAGGAATAAATACACAGACCTACTGGAGAACGGACTTGAGGATATGGGGAGGGGGAATGGTGAGCTGGGACAAAGTGAGAGAGAGGCATGGATATATATACACTACCAAACGTAAGGCAGATAGCTAGTGCGAAGCAGCTGCATAGCACAGGGAGATCAGCTCGGCGCTTTGTGACCGCCTGGAGGGGTGGGATAGGGAGGGAGACGCAAGAGGGAAGAGATATGGGAACATATGTATATGTGTAGCTGATTCACTTTGTTATAAAGCAGAAACTAACACAGCATTGTAAAGCAATTATACTCCAATAAATATGTAAAAAAAAACCCTTACATGTAAAATAATTACATGTCTTTTAGAAACTGGGGATAGTTTGCTTTAATTTTCTTTTAGCTTAATTCAAACTTCTTATCATTCCTTTTAAATGTCAACTTTCCCAGATGCTGTTGTGAAGATCCAAGTACAAGTTCTTCTTCATTATCTCTCTCTATGCTTCAAGAATTCATTCACTCACTCATCCATCCATTCAACAAACCTTGCTAAATTTCAACCATATTCCAGAGACTGTGGAATGGTGAAATGAATAGTCCTGCGATAATCTAAAAAGGTGTGATGGGCTCACACTTACATGGAATCAGCACGCAGAAATAGAATGAGCACAGGCTCTGGGGTCAGACCAGCCATGGTGTGAGTCCCACTTCAACAGTTATAAAGTCTGTGAACTTGAGTAAGTAACTTATTCTCACTGAGTTTCAGTTTCCTCATCTGTGAAACAAGGCTTCCTAATGTCATCCTCATACAATGCGGATTAAATGTGCAAATACATGTTTAGACACTAGCCCCTTATCTAGTACAAAATGATTACCCAATAACTAGGAAGAATTATTTTTCTTTGAAAGGCAGCTCAAGGCCACAAGCCACAGATTGTGTAAGTTCATGGATGGAGTACCCAGGTGGCAGTGCCTTAGCAAAACATGTTTTTGGCAAAAAGCTCCAAAGCAGTCTCTGTTGCTCTCAACTTCTCAGGGAAAATTGTGCTGTCTCCAAGCATTTACTAAATTAACAGAACCCTACTTGCTTTAGAGACATAGTTACTCAGTATAAATTGGCCTTTATTTTGGAAGCAAACGTCATGTGAACCCAGGTGTAAAACAGAGAGGGTTCCAAAATACTCTACAAACATGCTTTCTAAAGACAATAATATGAAAGATTAATGTAAATTGATACTTTTCTCAATACAGGAGCAATTCCCTGGGAATGACTTAGGAGACTTAAGCCAGCAGCAGCAGGATAACAGCTAACACACTGAAGCAATAATAACTAAATGGTATCCTGAGTTATTAATGCAATTTCTAAAAGAGCGTAGCTCGTTATGCGGATATGGTGATCAAACAAAGCAAATTTGGCGCCATAATACTTTGCACATTCTGCATATGTTTAATGCTTGAGGCTTAAAAAGCTGGGAATGCAAGCATTTGGCTCAGTATTGGGACTTTTCTTGTGTATTAGTTTTCTATTGCTGCTGTAACAAATTATCCCAAACTTGGTGCCTTAAAACAACACACATTTATTTTCTTGGAACTCCGTAAGTTACAAGTCTAATATGGGCTCACTGGGCTAAAATCAAGTTCTTAGTAGGGCTGCATTCCTTTATGGAAACTCTAGGGGGTAACCTGTTTCCTTGCATTTTCCAACTTCTAGGTGTAAGCCTCATTCCTTGGCTCCTGGCTCCCTTGCTGCATCTACAAAGCCAGCAATGTTGCATATTTCTGATGCTTATGTCTCTCTCCATCTTCTGACTACAACCAGGAAATGTTCCCTCTTTTAGGGATTCTTGTGATTAGATTGGGCCCACCTGTACGATCCAGGATAATCACTCCAGCTAAAGATTTTGAACCTTAGCCATATCTGCAAAGTCTTTTATGCCATGTAAGGTAAAATACCCACTAATTATGGGGCTTAGGACACAGACATATTTAGAGGGTCATTATTCTACCTACCACATATGGTAATGGGGAGAGTGAGCTATTATAGATACTGTTAAAAGACATATGACTGCAGGTCTTCTGAATGATCCATTGCATACAGCCATTAAGGAAGACATGAACATTCCAGAAAGCTCTCCTGCTCTGTATTTTCTGTTAAACTTTTCTTCCATCTGTAAAATGAACCAGTTGGACTAAATGATGACTAGCTATCCTTCCAGTTTAAAAGGCTGGGATGCCTTCTATATGGACTAAACTTTATGTACTCCTGTTGGACAAATTTGGATGATTCAAATTTCAAGGCAAATATAAAGAATCAGAAAGGGTGAAAAGAGAAAAGTACAGAAAAGGTACTATCTAGACCACATGGATTACCCCATCCTGTGGTCTGTGCACTGGCCAGTCCCCACATGTAGTACTATGTTCCCTGTGGCCCAGTGGCTTTTGAAAGGAGTGAACCACACACTGAAGTGAATCTACAGGACAGTAATCAGGAATGTGAGGGGTCTTCCCAGTTTGAAATATAGTGCAAGGAGCAACAAAACTTACTTGTTGAACAGAAAATTGGAGAATGGGATGGGAGGGGGATATGATAACGGTCTTTAAATATTTGTCCTTATTGAAGAAAAGCAAATCTTATTCTGTGTAGCTCTAGAGAGCCAAGGGTAGATTAATGAATAGAAGGCACAGGAAGGTTCAATATGAAAGGAAACTTTCCAAGAGTAAGACCTGGAGGAAAATGGAAGCAGCTGCTGGTGAGGCAGCTAATTCTGTATGATTAGACTGTGTGACCATGAGCTAGAGATGCTGGGGAGGCAATTCCTCCATTGGTGGAGGCTTTATGTGGTAGTCTTAAAGATTCCCCCTACCACCAAACCTCTAGAAATGTTATGAATCTGATTAATATAAAAAATAAATTAAGAAGACAATTATACAGAATGTATGATTTAGATTACACCCAAAGAAGAATTTCCATTAAGCAAGAGTGGAAAGATTTGAGGATACACAAGCAAAGAAAGTTTCTGAATACTTTTTTGAAAGAGTTGGTATTGCATTCTTAGGATTAAGAGGTAGACGAGAGCTATGACTTTGAAACTGCATCAGTGGGGTCCTTGGGTCCTCCTGAGTGAGTCAGTTGCTGCAAGGTATGAGAAGATGAAGGGGAAGATAGCGGAGATAAAGGAGAGGCATACCATTGCCTACATCCTGCTCTCAACCACAGAAGCTCCACTTTAGGGCTCCTCGTAAAGTTTCCTTTAAAAATAAAGCTCAAATCCTTTTTTAAATAGGTAACTACTAGTCTAGCAGAATATTCAGACACAAAAGTGGAGGATTTGAAATGAAATAAATCTAAAATCCTTTTTCCCACAGTTTTGAGATTTATTTATGAGATTGGTAGTTATTCCACTTGTGTAAATTTCTACATTTCTTCATGTTTTGATATTCCGCCATTGGGACAGTTTGTGGTGTGGCCTCATGAAGATGGACTGCGTGAATTTTTAACATCGAAACAATGATCATACTGTATTTCAAGAAATTCTATAGACACGCCTGTGGAACCCTGAGTGTTCACACAACTAAGATAAAAATCTGCTGCTCCAGAATTATTGACTGTGGCTAAATGCCTTAGAACATGCCTAAGTGTATGTTAGCCAATAACAACAAACTTCTGCAACTTTTTAAATTAACAATTTCTCAAAAGACAAATGGCAAACTAGGGGGAAAATACTTACCACTCATCACAAAAAGTTAATCTCTCTAACAATAAAGGACTCCAAGACATTGACAAGAAAAAGGCTCACAATCCAACAGAAAAATGGGCAAAGGACACATATATAGGTAGTTTTTAAAAAAAGGAAATACAAATCACCGTTAAATACATAAAAAGATGCCTAACTTCACTTTTTAAAACGTCTATTTAACTGGCAAAATCCAAAAGTTTGATAGTAGTACCTTGGTGAGTCTGAGGAAATAGACAACTTCATATATTCTTTTTTTTTTTTTTTTTTTATGATGGTGATGAGGATTTTAGTTTTTCTTTTTTCTTTTCTTTAAGCATCTGGATTGGAGTATAATTACTTTACAAGGTTGTGTTAGTTTCTGCTGTATAACAGTGAATCAGCTATAGGTATACATATATCCCCATATCCCTTCCTTCTTGTGTCTCCCTCCCACCCTGCATATTGCACCCCTCTAGATGGTCACAAAGCACCAAGCTGATCTCCCTGTGCTATGTGGCTGCTTCCCACTAAGCTATCTATTTTACATTTGGTAGTATATACATGTCCTTGACACTCTCTCACTTCGTCCCATCTTACCCTTCCCCCTCCCTGTGTCCTAGAGTCCATTCTCTACATCTGCATCTTTATTCCTGTCTTGCCCCTAGGTTCTTCAGAACCATTTTTTTTTTTTTTTTTAGATTCCATATATATGTGTTAGCATACGGTATTTGTTTTCCTCTTTCTGACTTACTTCACTCTGTATGACAGACTCTAGGTCCATCCACCTCACTACAAATAACTCAGTTTCGTTTCGTTTTATGGCTGAGTAATATGCAATTGTATATATGTGCCACATCTTCTTTATCAATTCATCTCTTGATGGAAACTTAGGTTGCTTCTAAGTCCTGGCTATTGTAAATGGTAATGCAATGAACACTGTGATACATGACTCTATTGAATTATGGATTTCTCAGGGTATCTGGCCAGTAAAGAGACTGCTGGGTTATATGGTAGTTCTATTTTTAGTTTTTTAAGGAACATCCATACTGTTCTCCATAGTGGCTGTATCAATTTACAGTCCTACCAACAGTGCAAGAGGGTTCCCTTTTCTCCACACCCTCTCCAACATTTATTGTTTGTACATTTTGTGATGATGGCCATTCTTACCAGTGTGAGGTGATACCTCATTGTAGCTTTGATTTGCATTTCTCTAATGATTAGTGATGTTGAGCATCCTTTCATGTGTTTGTTGGCAATCTGTATATCTTCTCTGGAGAAATAGCTATTTAGGTCTTCTACTCATTTTTGGATTGGGTTGTTTTTTTGATATTGAGCTGCATGAGCTGCTTGTATATTTTGGAGATTAACACTTTGTCAGCTGCTTTGTTTGCAAATATTTTCTCCCATCCTGAGAGCTGTCTTTTCAGCTTGGTTATGGTCTCCGTTGCTGTGCAAAAGCTTTGAGGTTTCATTAGGTCCCATTTGTTTATTTTTGTTTTTATTTCCATTTCTCTAGGAGGTGAGTCAAAAAGGATCTTGCTGTAATTTATGTCATAGAGTGTTCTGTCTAGGTTTTCCTCTAAGAGTTTAACAGTGTGTGGCCTTACATATAGGTCTTTAATCCATTTGGAGTTTATTTTAGTGTATGGTGTTAGGGAGTGTTCTAATTTCATTCTTTTACATGTAGTAGTCCAGTTTTCCCAGCACCACTTATTGAAGAGTCTGTCTTTTCTCCATTGTATATTCTTACCTCCTTTATCAAAGATAAGGTGACCATACATGCGTGGATTTATCTCTGGGCTTTCTGTCTTGTTCAATTGCTCTATATTACTGTTTTTGTGCCATTACCATACTGTCTTGATTACTGCAGCTTTGTAGTATAGTCTGAAGTCAGGGAGCCTGATTCCTCCAGCTCTGTTATTCTTTTTTTTGTTTGTTTTTTTTTTTTTATTGGAGTATAATTGCTTTACAATGGTATGTTAGTTTCAGCTTCACAACAAAATGAATCAGTTATATATATACATATGTTCCCATATCTCTTCCCGCTTGCGCCTCCCTCCCTCCCACCCTCCCTATCCCACCCCTCCTGGCGGTCACAAAGCACCGAGCTGATCTCCCTGTGCTATGCGGCTGCTTCCCACTAGCTATCTACCTTACGTTTGGTAGTGTATATATGTCCATGCCTCTTTATCGCTTTGTCACCGTTTACCCTTCCCCCTCCCCATAGGCTCAAGTCCATTCTCTAGTAAGTCTGTGTCTTTATTCCTGTTTCACCCGTAGGTTTTTCATGACATTTTTTTTTTCTTAAATTCCATATATATGTGTTAGCATACGGTATTTGTCTCTCTCTTTCTGACTTACTTCACTCTGTATGACAGACTCTAGGTCTATCCACCTCATTACAAATAGCTCAATTTCGTCTCTTTTTATGCCTGAGTAATATTCCATTGTATATATGTGCCACATCTTCTTTATCCATTCATCCGATGATGGACACTTAGGTTGTTTCCATCTCTGGGCTATTGTAAATAGAGCTGCAACGAACATTTTGGTACATGACTCTCTTTGAATTTTGGTTTTCTCAGGGTATATGCCCAGTAGTGGGATTGCTGGGTCATATGGTAGTTCTATTTGTAGCTTTTTAAGGAATCTCCATACTGTTCTCCACAGTGGCTGTATCAATTTACATTCCCACCAACAGTGTAAGAGGGTTCCCTTTTCTCCACACCCTCTCCAGCATTCATTGTTTCTAGATTTTTTGATGATGGCCATTCTGACTGGTGTGAGATGATATCTCATTGTAGTTTTGATTTGCATTTCTCTAATGATTAGTGATGTTGAGCATTCTTTCATGTGTTTGTTGGCACTCTGTATATCTTCTTTGGAGAAATGTCTATTTAGGTCTTCTGCCCATTTTTGGATTGGGTTATTTGTTTTTTTGTTATTAAGCTGCATGAGCTGCTTATAAATTTTGGAGATTAATCCTTTGTCAGTTGCTTCATTTGCAAATATTTTCTCCCATTCTGAGGGTTGCCTTTTGGTCTTCTTTATGGTTTCCTTTGCTGCACAAAAGCTTTTAAGTTTCATTAGGTCCCATTTGTTTACTTTTGTTTTTATTTCCATTTCTCTAGGAGGTGGGTCAAAAAGGACCTTGCTGTGATTTATGTCATAGAGTGTTCTGCCTATGTTTTCCTCTAAGAGTTGGATAGTTTCTGGCCTTACATTTAGGTCTTTAATCCATTTTGAGCTTATTTTTGTGTATGGTGTTAGGGAGTGATCTAATCTCATACTTTTACATGTAGCTGTCCAGTTTTCCCAGCACCACTTATTGAATAGGCTGTCCTTTCTCCACTGTACATTTCTGCCTCCTTTGTCAAAGATAAGGTGACCATATGTGCGTGGGTTTATCTCTGGGCTTTCTATCCTGTTCCATTGATCTATATTTCTGTTTTTGTGTCAGTACCATACTGTCTTGATTACTGTAGCTTTGTAGTATATTCTGAAGTCAGGAAGCCTGATTCCTCCAGCTCCATTTTTCGTTCTCAAGATTGCTTTGGCTATTCGGGGTCTTTTGTGTTTCCATACAAATTGTGAAAATTTTTGTTCTAGTTCTGTGAAAAATGCCAGTGGTAGTTTCATAGGGATTGCATTGAATCTGTAGATTGCTTTGGGTAGTAGAGTCATTTTCACAATGTTGATTCTTCCAATCCAAGAACATGGTATATCTCTCCATCTATTTGTATCATCTTTAATTTCTTTCATCAGTGTCTTATAATTTTCTGCATACAGGTCTTTTGTCTCCTTAGGTAGGTTTATTCCTAGGTATTTTATTCTTTTTGTTGCAATGGTAAATGGGAGTGTTTCCTTGATTTCACTTTCAGATTTTTCATCCTTGGTGTATAGGAATGCCAGAGATTTCTGTGCATTAATTTTGTATCCTGCTACTTTACCAAATTCATTGATTAGCTCTAGTAGTTTTCTGGTAGCATCTTTAGGATTCTCTATGTATAGTATCATGTCATCTGCAAACAGTGACAGCTTTACTTCTTCTTTTCCGATTTGGATTCCTTTTATTTCCTTTTCTTCTCTGATTGCTGTGGCTAAAACTTCCAAAACTATGTTGAATAAGAGTGGTGAGAGTGGGCAACCTTGTCTTGTTCCTGATCTTAGTGGAAATGCTTTCAGTTTTTCACCATTGAGGACGATGTTGGCTGTGGGTTTGTCATATATGGCCTTTATTATGTTGAGGAAAGTTCCCTCTATGCCTACTTTCTGCAGGGTTTTTATCATAAATGGGTGTTGAATTTTGTCAAAAGCTTTCTCTGCATCTATTGAGAAGATCATATGGTTTTTCTCCTTCAATTTGTTAATATGGTGTATCACGTTGATTGATTTGCGTATATTGAAGAATCCTTGCATTCCTGGAATGAACCCCACTTGATCATGGTGTATGATCCGTTTAATGGGCTCTTGGATTCTGTTCGCTAGTATTTTGTTGAGGATCTTTGCATCTATGTTCATCAGTGATATTGGCCTGTAGTTTTCTTTCTTTGTGACATCCCTGTCTGGTTTTGGTATCAGGGTGATGGTGGCCTCGTAGAATGAGTTGGGGAGTGTTCCTCCCTCTGCTATATTTTGGAAGAGTCTGAGAAGGATAGGTGATAGCTCTTCTCTAAATGTTTGATAGAATTCGCCTGTGAAGCCATCTGGTCCTGGGCTTTTGTTTGTTGGAAGATTTTTAATCACAGTTTCAATTTCAGTGCTTGTGATTGGTCTGTTCATATTTTCTATTTCTTCCTGATTCAGTCTTGGCAGGTTGTGCCTTTCTAAGAATTTGTCCATTTCTTCCAGGTTGTCCATTTTATTGGCATAGAGTTGCTTGTAGTAATCTCTCATAATCTTTTGTATTTCTGCAGTGTCAGTTGTTACTTCTCCTTTTTCATTTCTAATTCTATTGATTTGAGTCTTCTCCCTTTTTTTCTTGATGAGTCTGGCTAATGGTTTATCAATTTTGTTTATCCTTTCAAAGAACCAGCTTTTAGTTTTATTGATCTTTGCTATCGTTTCCTTCATTTCTTTTTCATTTATATCTGATCTGATTTTTATGATTTCTTTCCTCCTGCTAACTTTGGGGTTTTTTTGTTCTTCTTTCTCTAATTGCTTTAGGTGCAAGGTTATGTTGTTTATTCGAGATGTTTCCTGTTTCTTAAGGTAAGATTGTATTGCTATAAACTTCCCTCTTAGAACTGCTTTTGCTGCATCCCATAGATTTTGAGTCGTCGTGTATCCATTGTCATTTGTTTCTAGGTATTTTTTGATTTCCTCTTTGATTTCTTCAGTGATCGCTTCGTTATTAAGTAGTGTATTGTTTAGCCTCCATGTGTTTGTATTTTTTACAGATCTTCTCCTGTAATTGATATCGAGTCTCATAGCATTGTGGTCGGAAAAGATACTTGATACAATTTCAATTTTCTTAAATTTACCAAGGCTTCATTTGTGACCCAAGATATGATCTATCCTGGAGAATGTTCCATGAGCACTTGAGAAAAATGTGTATTCTGTTGTTTTTGGATGGAGTGTCCTATAAATATCAATTAACTCCATCTTGTTTAATGTATCATTTAAAGCTTGTGTTTCCTTATTTATTTTCATTTTGGATGATCTGTCCATTGGTGAAAGTGGGGTGTTAAAGTCCCCTACTATGATTGTGTTACTGTCGATTTCCCCTTTTATGGTTGTCAGTATTTGCCTTATGTATTGAGGTGCACCTGTGTTGGGTGCATAAATATTTACAATTGTTATATCTTCCTCTTGGATCGATCCCTTGATCATTATGTAGTGTCCTTCTTTGTCTTTTCTAATAGTCTTTGTTTTAAAGTCTATTTTGTCTGATATGAGAATTGCTACTCCCGCTCTCTTTTGGTTTCCATTTGCATGAAATACCTTTTTCCATCCCCTTACTTTCAGTCTGTATGTGTCTCTAGGTCTCAAGTGGGTCTCTTGTAGACAGCATATATATGGGTCTTGTTTTTATATCCATTCAGCCAGTCTGTGTCTTTTGGTGGGAGCATTTAGTCCATTTACATTTAAGGTAATTATCGATATGTGTGTTCCCATTCCCATTTTCTTAATTGTTTTGGGTTTGTTATTGTAGGTCTTATCCTTCTTTTGTGTTTCTTGCCTAGAGAAGTTCCTTTAGCAGTTGTTGTAGAGCTGGTTTGGTGGTGCTGAACTCTCTCAGCTTTTGCTTGTCTGTAAAGGTTTTAATTTCTCCATCAAATCTGAATGAGATGCTTGCTGGGTAGAGTAATCTTGGTTGCAGGTTTTTCTCCTTCAACACTTTCAATATGTCCTGCCACTCCGTTCTGGCTTGCAGAGTTTCTGCTGAAAGATCAGCTGTTAACCTTATGGGGATTCCCTTGTGTGTTATTTGTTGTTTTTCCCTTGCTGCTTTTAATATGTTTTCTTTGTATTTAATTTTTGACAGTTTGATTAATATCTGTCTTGGCGTATTTCTCCTTGGATTTATCCTGTATGGGACTCTCTGTGCTTCCTGCACTTGATTAACTATTTCCTTTCCCATAGTAGGGAAGTTTTCAACTATAATCTCTTCAAATATTTTGTCAGTCCCTTTCTTTTTCTCTTCTTCTTCTGGAACCCCTATAATTCGAATGTTGGTGCGTTTAATGTTGTCCCAGAGGTCTCTGAGACTGTCCTCAGTCCTTTTCATTCTTTTTTCTTTATTCTGCTCTGCAGTAGTTATTTCCACTATTTTATCTTCCAGGTCACTTATCCGTTCTTCTGCCTCAGTTATTCTGCTATTGATCCCATCTAGAGTACTTTTAATTTCATTTATTGTGTTGTTCATCGTTGCTTGTTTCATCTTTAGTTCTTCTAGGTCCTTGTTAACTGACTCTTGCATTTTGTCCATTCTATTGTCCATTCTATCTCCAGATTTCGGATCAACCTTACTATCATTATTCTGAATTCTTTTTCAGGTAGACTGCCTATTTCCTCTTCATTTGTTAGGTCTGGTGGGTCTGTCTTGCTAGTTGTTTGGCATAGGATGTCCAGCACTGTAGCTTGCTGGTCGTTGAGTGAAGCTGGGTGCTGGCGTTGAGATGGAGATCTCTCGGAGATTTTTGCTGTTTGATATTATGTGCAGCTGGGAGGCCTCTTGTGGACCAGTGTCCTGAAGTTGGCTCTCCCACCTCAGAGGCACAGCACTGACTCCTGGCTGCAGCACCAAGAGCCTTTCATCCACAGGGCTCCTTAATTTGGGATGATTCGTTGTCTATTCAGGTATTCCACATATGCAGGGTATATCAAGTTGATTGTGGAGCTTTATTCCGCTGCTCCTGAGGCTGCTGGGAGAGATTTCCCTTTCTCTTCTTTGTTCTCACAGTTCCCAGGGGCTCAGCTTTGGATTTGGCCCCGCCTGTGCGTGTAGGTCCCCGGAGGGCGTCTGTTCTTTGCTCAGACAGGACGGGGTTAAAGGAGCCGCTGATTCGGAGGCTCTGGCTCACTCAGGCCGGGGGATAGAGAGGGTCACGGAGTGTGGGGCGGGCCTGCGGCGGCAGAGGCCGGTGTGAGGTTGCAGCCTGAGGCGCGCCGTGCGTTCTCCCGGGGGAGTTGTCCCTGGATCCCGGGACCCTGGCAGTGGCGGGCTGCACAGGCTCTCCAGAAGGGCGTGTGGCTAGTGACCTGTGTTCGCACACAGGCCTCCTGGTGGCGGCAGCAGCGGCCTTAGCGTCTCTTGTCTGTCTCTGGGCTCCGCACTTTTATCCGCGGCTCGCGCCCGTCCCCGGAGCTCTCTCAAGCGGCGCTCTTAATCCCCTCTCCTCGTGCACCAGGAAACAAAGAGGGACGTAAAAGTCTCTTGCCTCTTCGGCAGGTCCAGACTTTTCCCCGGACTCTCTCCCGGCTAGCCGCGGTGCACTAACGCCCTGCAGGCTGTGTTCACGCCGCCAACCTCAGTCCTCTCCCAGCGCTCCGACAAAAGCCGGAGCCTCAGCTCCCAGTCCCGCCCGCCCCGGCAGGCGAGCAGACAAGCCTCTCGGCTGGTGAGTTCCGGTCGGCCCGATCCTCTGTGCTGGAATCTGTCTGCTTTGCCCTCCGCACCCCTGTTGCTGTGCTCTCCTCCGCGGCTCCCAAGCTCCCCCACTCCGCCTCCCGAAGTCTCCACCCACGCAGGGGCTTCCTAGTGTGTGGACACTTTTCCTCCTTCACAGCTCTCTCCCGCTGGTGCAGGACCCGTCCCTATCCTTTTGTCTCTGTTTAGTTTTTTCTTTTGCCCTACCCAGGTACGTGGGGGGTTCCTTGCCTTTTGGGAGGTCTGAGGTCTTCTGCCAGCGTTCAGTAGGTGCTCCGTAGGAGTTGTTCCACGCGTAGATGCATTTCTGGTGTATCTGTGGGGAGGAAGGTGATCTCCGCATCTTACTCTTCCGCCATCTTCCCGGAAGTCTCTCCCAGCTCTGTTATTCTTTCTCAAGATTCCTTTGGCTATTTGGGGTCTTTTGTGTTTCCATACAAATTCTGAAAATTTTGTCCTAGTTCTGTGAAAAATGCCATTGCTATTTTGATAGGGATTGCACTGAATCTGTAGATTGTTTTGGGTAGTATAGTCATTTTCACAATGCTGATTCTTCCAATCCAAGAACATGGTATATCTCTCCATCTATTTGTATCATCTTTAATTTATTTCTTCAGTGTCTTATAGTTTTCTGCATATAGGTCTTTTGTCTCCTTAGGTAGGTTTATTCCTAGATATTTTGTTCTTTTTGTTGCAATGGTAAATGGGAGAGTTTCCTTAATTTCTTTTTGAGATTTTTCATCATTAGTGTATAGAAATGCAAGAGATTTCTGTGCATTAATTTTGTATCCTGCTACTCTACCAAATTCATTGATTAGCTCTAGTAGTTTTCTGGTGGCATCTTTAGGATTCTCTATGTATAGTATCATGTCATCTGCAAACAGTGACAGCTTTACTTCTTCTTTCCAAGTTGGATTCCTTTTATTTCTTTTTCTTCTCTGATGGCTGTGGCTAAAACTTCCAAAAGTACGTTGAATAATAGTGGTGAGAGTGGGCAACCTTGTCTTGCTCCTAATCTTAGAGGAAATGGTTTCAGTTTTTCACCACTGAGAATGATGTTGGCTGTGGGTTTGTCATATATGGCCTTTATTATGTTGAGGAAAGTTCCCTTTATGCCTGCTTTCTGGAGAGTTTTTATCATAAATGGGTGATGAATTTTGTCAAAAGCTTTTTCTGAATCTATTGAGATGATCATATGGTTTCTATCCTTCAATTTGTTAATATGGTGTATCACATTGATAGACATCCATATATTTAAGAATCCTTGCATTCCTGGGATAAACCCCACTTGATCATGGTGTATGATCCTTTTAATGTGCTGCTGAATTCTGTTTCATAGTATTTTGTTGAGGATTTTTTCATCTATGTTCATCAGTGATATTGGCCTGTAGTTTTCTTTTTCTGTATTATCTTTGTCTGGTTTTGGTATCAGGGTGATGGTGGCCTTGTAGAATGAGTTTCAGAGTGTTCCTCCCTCTGCTATATTTTGGAAGAGTTTTAGGTGTTAGGTGTTAGCTCTTCTCTAAATGTTTGATAGAATTCACCTGTGAATCCTTCTGGTCCTGAGCTCTGGTTTGTGGGAAGATTTCTATTCACAGTCTCAATTTCACTGCCTGTGATTGGTCTGTTTATATTTTCTATTTTTTCCTGGTTCAGTCTTGGAAGGTTGTGCTTTTCTACGAATTTGTCCATTTCTTCCAGTTTGTCCATTTTATTTCAATACAGTTACTTGTAGTAATCTCTCATGATCCTTTGTATTTCTCCAGTGTCAGTTGTTACTTCCCCTTTTTCATTTCTATATCTATTGAATTGAGTCTTCTCCCTTTTTTTCTTAATGAGTCTGGCTAATGGTTTATCAAATTTGTTTATCTTCTCAAAGAACCAGGTTTTAGTTTTATTGATCTTTACTATTGTTTCCTTTATTTCTTTTTCATGTATTTCTGATCTGATCTTTATGAGTTCTTTCCTTCTGCTAACTTTGGGTTTTTTTTTGTTTGTTTGTTTTTCTTTCTCTAATTGCTTTAGGTGAAAGGTTAGGTTGTTTATTTGAGATGTTTCTTGTTTCTTGAGGTAGGATTGTATTGCTATAAGCTTCCCTCTTAGAACTGCTTTTGATGCATTCCATAGGTTTGAGGTTGTCGCGTTTTCATTGTCATTTGTTTCTAGGTATTTTTTGATTTCCCCTTTGATTTCTTCATTGATATCTTGGTTATTTAGTTGTGTATTGTTTAGCCTCCATGTGTTTGTATTTTTTACAGTTCTTTTCCTGTAATTGATATCTGGTCTCATAGCGCTGAGGTCGGAAAAGACACTTGATATGATTTCAATTTTCTTAAATTTGCCAAGGCTTGATTTGTGACCCAAGATATGATCTATCCTGGAGAATGTTCCATGAGCACTTGAGAAGAAAGTGTATTCTGTTGTTTTTGGATGAAATGTCCTAAAAATATCAATTAAGTCCATCTTGTTCAATGTGTCATTTAAAGCTTGCTTCCTTATTTGTTTTCACTTTGGTTGATCTGTCCATCGGTGAAAGTGGGGTGTTAAAGTCCCCTACTATGACTGTGTTACTGTCAATTTCCCCTTTCATGGCTGTTAGCATTTGCCTTATGTACTGAGGTGCTCCTATGTTGGGTGCATAAATATTTACAATTGTTCCATCTTCTTCTTGGATTGATCGCTTAATCATTAGGTAGTGTCCTTCTTTATCTCTTGTAATAGTCTTTATTTTAAAGTCTATTTTGCCTGATATGAATATTGCTACTCCAGCTTTCTTTTGATTTCCATTTGCATGGAATATCTTTTCCCATTCTCTAACTTTCAATCTGTATGTGTCCCTAGGTCTGAAGTGTGTTTCTTGTAGACAGCATATATACGGGTCTTGTTTTTGTATCCATTCAGCCAGTCTATGTCTTTTGGTTGAAGCATTTAATCCATTTACATTTAAGGTAATTATTGATATGTATGTTCCTATTACCATTTTCTTAATTGTTTTGGGTTTGTTATTGTAGGTCTTTTCCTTCTCTTGTGATTCTGCCTAGAGAAGTTCCTTCAGCATTTGTTGTAATGCTGGTTTGGTGGTGCTGAACTTTCTTAGCTTTTGCTTGTCTGTAAAGGTTTTAATTTCTTCATTGAATGTGAATGAGATCCTGCTGGGTAGAGTCATCTTGGTTGTAGCTTTTTCCCTTTCATCAATTTAAATATGTCCTGCCACTCCCTTCTGGCTTGCAGAGTTTCTGCTGAAAGATCAGCTGTTAACCTTATGGGGATCCCCTTGTATGTTATTTGTTGCTTTTGTCTTTCTGCTTTTAATATATTTTGTTTGTATTTAATTTTTGACAGTTTGATTAATATGTGTTTTGGCACATTTCTCCTTGGATTTTTCCTGTATGGGACTCTCTGCACTTCCCGGATTGATTGACTATTTCCTTTCCCATATTAAGTAAATTTTCAACTATAATCTCTTCAAATAATTTTTCAGTTCCTTTCTTTTTCTCTTCTTCTTCTGGGATCCCTATAATTTGAATGTTGGTGTGTTTAATGTTGTCCCAGAGGTCTCTGAAACTGTTCTCAATTCTTTTCATTCTTTTTTCTTTATTCTGCTCTGCAGTAGTTATTTCCACTATTTTATCTTCCAGGTCATTTATCCGTTCTTCTGCCTCAGTTATTCTGCTATTGGTTCCTTCTAGAGAATTTCCAATTTCATTTATTGTGTTGTTCATCATTGTTTGCTCTTTAGTTCTTCTAGGTCTTTGTTAAACGTTTCTTGTATTTTCTCCATTCTATTTCAAGATTTTGGATCTTCTTTACTCTGAATTCTCATTACTCTAAATTCTTTTTCAGGTAGACTGCCTATTTCCTCTTCATTTGTTTTGTCTGATTGGTTTTTATCTTGCTCCTTTATCTGCTGTGTATGTCTCTGTCTTCTCCTTTTGCTTAACTTATTGTGTTTAGGGTCTCCTTTTCGCAGGCTGCATGTTCATAGTTCTCATTGTTTTTGGTGTCTGCCCCCAGTGGGTAAGTTTAGCTCAGTGGGTTGTGTAGGCTTCCTGGTGGAGGGGACTAGTGCCTATGTTCTGGTGCATGAAGCTGGATCTTTTCTTTCTGATGGGCAGTACCATGTCCAGTGATGTGTTTTGGGGTGTCTGTAAACTTATTATGATTTTAGGTAGCCTCTGTGCTAATGGGTAGAGTTGTGTTCATATCTTTCTATTTGTTTGGCATGGGGTGTCCAGCACTGGAGCTTGTTGTTGAGTGGAGCTGGGTCTTAGCGTTGAGATGGAGATGTCTGGAGAGCTCTCGTCAATTGTTATTACATTGGGCCAGAAGGTCTTTGGTGGTCTAATGTCCTGAACTCGGCTCTCCCACCTCAGAGGCTTAGGCCTGACACCCGGCCAGAGCCCCAAGACCCTGTCAGCCACATAGCTTTGCCACTCAGTTTTTCTGGAGGTTGAATAGGTCTTCTTGCAAGTCCAACTGACATGCATTGAAACCTGTTATTCACGGGTCTTTATTGCCCTTTCTGGTGTCCAAGGTCTTCTGCTAGTGTTCAGCCACTGTTCTGTGAGAATTGTTCCATCTGTAGATGTATTCTTGATGCATTTGTGGAGAGAGATGAACTCCATGTTCTAATCCTCTGACATCTTGAAAAACTCCTCCGTATATTCTTTTTTTTTTTTTTTTTTTTGCGGTACATGGGCCTCTTACTGCTGTGGCCTCTCCCATTGTGGAGCACAGGCTCCGGACGTGCAGGCCCAGTGGCCATGGCTCACGAGCCCAGCCGCTCCACGGCATGTGGGTTCTTCCCAGAACAGGGCATGAACCCGTGTCCCCGCATCGGCAGGCGGACTCTCAACCACTGAGCCACCAGGGAAACCCCTCCATATATTCTTATATGCAGTTCCATTTAGGGCTACTTGATAATTTTTATCAAAATTATAAATGAGCATACTCTTTGACACATCAATCCTAATTCAGAGGATTTACCCTGCAGATATAGTGCATATAAAAAATTATGTATGAAATTATTCATTATACTGTTGTTTATAATAACTCAAAAATTGTAAATAATCTAAATAAATTGACTATACAAATAATGGAAATCCATATAGTGAGAGAATATGTAGCTGCAAAGATGAATGCAGTTGCTTTGTATGCACTGAGCTTCGTGATCTAGATCTGTAGAAAAACTTTCATATCAAAAAACAGTAAGATGCAGAACACTGCACAGAATAGCAGAATATTTGCCCTTTTATGTAAAATGTATCCAATGATATATATTCATATTTGGTTTTATATACATCAAGAATATTTGAAAGTATACTTACACATACTAATAAAATGTTTTTTTGTGACTGGGTAGAGAAAACGGGGCAGATGAGACCAGGGAGGAAGAGGAATTTATTTTATTGTGTTACACCCTTAATTTTCTCTGGTTACATGAACCTCTAATCTCTAATCCTCTTTTCAAAAATAAATTTAAAAATTAACTAAATGGCCACCTTCTGACAAGCTGAGAAGATTCAACTCAACAACTATTTACATTTTTTAAGTTAGCCTATTTCTTTAAAAAAATTTTTGAGACAAATGAGAAAAAGACTGTTGTATTAAAAATAGTAAAACCATAATCCATGTAGGTGAATGAGAATTTAAGTATATCAACCTCCCCAGTTAATGTGGATAAAGTGAGTAATCATTTAATTCCAAACTTTCAGGCAACCAAAGAAATATTTTTTTTAATTAAGTTACGTAATTTTTATCATCTGATAAAACATAGCCTACCATCTTTTTTTAATAATCTATTACAATTATCATAACCTATACCAGATCTTCTAGAGATGGAAACATTATTATTTTTATAAAAATTTAAGAAGACCCTTCCTTCTCTTTTAAAAATTATCATGTAGTAATTTCAGCAATCCTTCTATGGAATATGCAGAAGCATGTTCATATTAAATAAAGATTAGCTATTTTATTGCATAAATTGTCATAAGGCTATTTTAATAATAAAAAGTAGCTAACCTTTATTTAATTCTCATTACAAGACAGGCAGTGTTAAGTGTTTTTCCTAAATTGTATCTGTGCAACAAGCAGGCACTTAATATCCCCTTTATATAAATGAAGAAACAGGCTTTTAAGTTGGATAACTTGAACAAGGGTAAGCAGATATTTCACGAAGGAGATAGAAGCTGAACCAACAATGAGATTCCAGACATAATGCTCTTGACCAGCACACACCACCACCACTCCTATGCCTGGGACAGCACCCTTATAAGGAAATTCAGAAAAGTTTGGATTAGAGGAAACCGAGGTCAAGGTAAGAAACTTTCCCATGAGCCTTCACCTCCAGCTTTCTAGATACGTTGGAATGCAATTTGTTAAAGGCAAAGTGTACTGTTAAAACACATTATTCTAGCATTGGACTTGGACTTTACATTTTAAAATGGTCTCCAAATGTTCTAATGTAACTGGAGAAAAGCCCAACACTGGGACCGGTTTCCTTAGACTTTTTCCTGTGAAGATGCTATCACTTAACTGGAGTTTTGAAAGGATGTAAATAGCAGTCAGTTCAAGGACACATTTTCCCTAGAGCCTGGAGTGCTGCCGTTCTCTGTAGCTGAGGAAAGAACGATCCATATGCTTTGGCTACCACACTCTCAGTTGGCAAGCTCAACGTTCTATTTTCAAAAGTTGTGAAGGTTGACTTCATTCAGCTGGAGGGCCATCTCAACAACTGTTCCCTTCTGTATACCTAGTACTGCAATACAGTTGTGTGGCAGAGAGAAGACAAAGTGTTTGCCCTTGAGAAGGTATAGAGCTGTCAATTTGGCCAGCTGAGATTTACGTACTTTGAAACAATTAAAGAACCATAAAAGACAGTTCATAATCAAGGGCCAGATTGTGTGGTATGGCTCAGCTAGTTATGAGGAATCAGGGAAGGAATATGATGAAGCACAATAAAAAAAGGCTTTATAAAGGGCTGGGTCTTGAGTTAGCCCAAGGTTATCAGAGGAAGGAAGTCATATTTAGGGTGTGAAATAAGAACTTGAGAAAAGACTGAGAAACAAAAGTAGTATTTTCAGAGAGCAGTTAAAGAGGCAACACAGCATTCATATTAACTTTTTTGTTCATGCATTATTTTATTCTCATTTTGATAAACTACTGCATATTTAAACTCTGCTAAGCACAGAGAATATGATAAGATCTTTATCCTTATCATGTGAAGATGAACAGTTTACTTTTAGCTGGGGTGGGACTTCTGTATATTGAGAATGGGATAGTATTTATGATAGAGAATAATGGTAGAAAGATTCACTGTAGGGATGAGGAATAGTGAATATAAATGAAAATATAAAAGGTGTCTAATGAAAGAAACCTGGGAGATGACACTGGAAAGTTATTTCGCTCCAGATTGTGGAGAGTCACAAATGCTATCACTTGAGATCATAATGTATATTGAGAAACATAATGAAGGCAAAGGATTGAGAACTTCAGTTGAAATAATTTAAAAATAATCCTTTGGGGTATGGAGATAACTACAAGAACCATATAAAAGCAACATTTTTAAAGATTAAACTGGAGAGTATAAGTGCAGGAATAAAAAAAGAAATAAAGTGAGGCCAGGGAAAATGTATAGAAGACTTCAGGAAGAGCTGGGACTAATGTCATGGCAAAAGGACTAAAGTTAAAAAGTTTAAGAAGAGAAGCCTTTAGGATTAATAATAATAATAGTGTTTTTTTAGTGATTGGACATAGATTAGGAAGGATTGGATTGACTAAAATACTATTCCCAAGCTTAGGCCTAACATTTGTCCAACTTTATATGTGGACAAAAATAGGGAGGTTAAAAGAAGTCTTTCTAGAAGCAAAACACTGAGTCCAATCTTATACATCAAGGGCCCATGTACTTAGGGCAAGATTCTATCTCATGTGTCAAAATTTGTCTATAAGTGTAATTAATTGCCTTACAAAATTTACATTTCACACTTGAATTGAGTTTTCCACTTTCTAAATCTCATGTTTCACCACGTTACAATGTAATCTAAAAATTAAAAAATGAATATAGGGTGACATTCTTTATTATTTATTTTTTTTAAAGCTCTGAATTATAGTGAGTCAAATCCGCAGAGAGGCTTAAATGGGCTACCTGAGAGAATCTGCAGACGTGGTCACAGCTAGAATATGCAGAAGTGGTCTCAGGAGAGAATAAAGACCTTGACAGATGATCCAACAGTTTGTACAAGGTCTGATAGAAACAGCTATTATAGAAGCTAGGATTGTGATTCCTGACAGTAAATACAGGTGACTACTGACAAGTCCAGATGAGGAAACTGAGTTGAAGCTATGGATTAAACCCAGTATACAAAGAATAAAATAAGGAATAAGGTGAGCAACATTATTAACTTGCTTCAGAAGAACTGGACAGGAAGTCCTAAATGGATCAAAAACAAAGCAGGAATTTTAAGCATTCTGAGATTATCTGAAAAATAAAGGCTGGGGCCACACTCAATTTCATATGGTCTAAAGCCTAGAAAGCAAGCACTGTGGACCAGAATGGGCTGTTCTCTCCTCTTTCACAGCCAAGACCCACAGGAGCTCCTGGAAGTGTAAGTAGAAAGTAAAAACAAGTGGAAGTAGCATTGATTCTTTGATTTAATGAAGAATATTCAAGGTTCCCACATTAGGGGGGAGAAAAAGCATAGAACCAAGAAGGTCCTGAGAATCATTCCAGATCAAACAGCGACCAAGACAAGTGAACTTAGAGCTAAAGTCTATGTAGCTCAGTCACACAGAAGCTTCAGTGTAGACAGAGGTATGGTTTGTGGTGCCCAGGTCTCTGCCAGAAATGCCAGACTGTGGATACACGTTAAGACTTAAGAGAACTCTTCTCTGGAAATGTGTCTGTTTCTTTATATTTATTTCTTGACTTGGGGCTTTGTTTTGTTTTCCTTCTACTTTTCTAGTAAACTTCCCCTTGAAAACTTTCCCCCTTGCGATTAGAAAGCTGGAGGTGAAGGCGAGGTGCCATCTCAGCTGGAGAACATTCACTCTCTTTCTTTTCCTTCCCTAGCAGCTGATGAGGCTGAGGCTGAAATAGACAGAGAGGTGAAACCCCTGGAGGAGAGAAAAGACAGCTGTGATCACTGGTTCATTCCTGCCTGGGGTGTTCCCTCACTGTAAGGCTACAGCCCCTTTTAAACATATAAACATTTACATATATATATTTACAAATATGCAAAAAATAGTGAACTCATCAGTGGCTACTAAACAGTTTCTTAGTCTTTAACAGAAAACAATTACTGCTTTTGAATTTAAAAGTACAAATAAACCTAGAATGGTCTAAGATATTACATATAAACTACATATAAATGATAATGCTAGAATAATGTGCTCTAACAGTACACTTTGCCTTTAACAAATTGCATTCCAACATATCTACTTCCAACTTTATATTGTGTTGAGAAGGAACAAACCTCACTGGGCACTTTACAGCCCAAAGTAAAAAAAAATACTGAAAATAGTATTGTTTCTTTCCTTCATCTGTTGTGCAGTATTGGTATGTGTCTTCATCCAGATCGGAAGTATCTAGATTTCAGTGTTAATGCAGGGATAACAGGTAAAGTTAATTCTACATGCTGGTTGGATTGGATTTTACTCTCTCCAATTGAGCCAACTTCCCACTGATCTCAACAGGAGTGTTGCCTGAGAGAAGGTGGTAAAAGTAAGCCTCATATTTTATAAAGTATCTTGGATTATTTTTTTTTAAATAGATTTGTGTTCTATTCTAGACTGCTGTGACTCTTCCATGCACTAAACTGTCATTGACTTTGGAGATAATGCAGGGCATGGAAAAGATGGAGAAAATCCGAAGTAAATTGAGGATCTAGCCAATATCATTATATGTGAAGAGGCAAATGCTAATACCTTTTTTAAAAAGAAAAAGTCTAATGCATGTCTTGACTATTTGCTCCACTGAGAAACTGCATATTGAGAAATCAATTTTGTAGCTTTCCATGAGCTGAGGTTTATGGAATGGGACAGGGACAAGCTGATATCACCAGATTTATTTTGTGTATAACCTTTTCAATCTTACAAATACGAAATGCAACACTGAAAGTAGTCATTACTCAGTAAAGACTTTCTATTGCTTAGAGAACTAGTCAATAAACATGATATTCTTTTTTTTTTTTTTTTTTTTTGCGGTACGCGGGCCTCTCACTGTTTCGGCCTCTCCCGTTGCGGAGAACAGGCTCCGGACGCCCAGGCTCAGCAGCATGGCTCACGGGCCTAGCCGCTCCGCGGCATGTGGGATCTTCCCGGACCGGGGCACGAACCTGTGTCCCCTCCATCGGCAGGCGGACTCTCAACCACTGCGCCACCAGGGAAGCCCGTATAAACATGATATTCTTTCTGAGCCAAGATAGTATTACTAAAGCCCCTTGAGATTCCTGCTGCCCTCACAACCTTTTGGCTCAGCTTCTTAAAGTGATCACAAACGGTCTAATAATGAAAATTAGGCTATATATCAATACAATCAATAAAAATATCACATTATTTTTTATGCCATTCCCTTGCTGGAGAAGGGAACAAAAGTGTAACTTTTAGGGTGGAATAAAGTGGTAAAAGAGTTCAAGGAAGGATATGAGAATATGTCATCTGAAAATGAAATTAGGGTCCTTGTTGGTGTCAGTAAGGGAAATGGGATTTTTATGATACCCTTTATATCCTTCTCAAGAAGGAACATCACAAAAACACCAAAGGGCTTGAGAATTATGAAGGATGGCTCTGCTGTTCAGAAACTGGATAGAATCCCATAAAAGGTATATATAAATAATAAACATGACCCTTCTCTGGGAATTTTAAATCTAATGTAAGAGCTGGACAAACTTCAGTGAACTACATGTCATATGGGATATTTTCATGGCTTTTGGCTTATGGAGATATAATTAGAGCTAAGCCCAACTACACACAGACATATGCAGTGAAATTGCTATAATTTCTGAAGAAATTGTTATTAACTGGGAAGTTTTGTGAAGGCCTTGAGTTCTGGATAGAGTTTTAAATGAAATGAAACATGGTCCACAGCAAAGAAAACATGTCAGACTAGACATTTCAAAGGTCAAAGTCAAGAATGATAAATTTAGATTGGGAGGTCAGCTAATAGATTTGAAGATGAAAACCAAAAGAGGTAAGAAGAAGGAGAAATGAATAGAGGGCCTGCCTCGAAGCACAATTAGGCTAACAAATCACGAAGAATAGGTACTTAAACACTTGTCAAATAAATTAATATTAACTATACATTATATTCTATTATCTTAGTAAAAATGGTTTCCATTTACTGGGTCCCTACCATTTCCCAGGCAGTGTGTTAATTGTTTTACATGCATTAACTTTTTTGACCCTTTCAACATTGTGAAATAATATTATCCTTATTTACAGATGAGCAAAACTGCAGGCAAGAAAATTGAGCAACTTTCCCATGGCATTTTGATTTGATAAAAGAGACAATTAAGAAACTCAATGCTGTTTTAGGGGGAAGATGGCGGAAGAGCAAGACACAGAGATCACCTTCCTCCCCACAGATACATCAGAAATACATCTACACGTGGAACAACTACAGAACACCTACTGAACGCTGGCAGAAGACCTCAGACCTCCCAAAAGGCAAGAAACTCCCCACGTACCTGGGTAGGGCAAAAGAAAAAAGAATAAACAGAGACAAAAGGATAGGGATGGGACCTGCACCAGTGGGAGGGAGCTGTGAAGGAGGAAAGGTTTCCACACACTAGGAAGCCCCTTCACGGGCAGAGACTGCAGGTGGCGGACATGGGGAGCTTCGGAGCCACGGAGGAGAGCACAGTAATGGGGTGCGGAGGGCAAAGCGGAGAGATTCCCGCACAGAGGATCGGTGCCGACCTGCACTCACTAGCCCGAGAGGCTTGTCTGCTCACCCGCCGGCGCAGGCAGAGGCTGGGAGCTGAGGCTCAGGCTTCAGTCAGAGCGCAGGGAGATGACTGGGGTTGGCGGCATGAACACAGCCTGCAGAGGGTTAGTGCACCACAGCTAGCCAGGAGGGAGTCTGGGGAAAAGTCTGGACCTGTGGAAGAGGCAAGAGATTTTTTTCTTCCCTCTTTGTTTCCTGGTGTGCGAGGAGAGGGGATTAAGAGAGCTGCTTAAAGGAGCTCCAGAGACAGGCACGAGCTGTGGCTAGCAGTGCGGACCCCAGAGATGGGCATGAGACGCTAAGGCTGCTGCTGCCTCCACCAAGAAGCCTGTGTGCAAGCACAGGACACTATCCACCTCCCTTCCGGGGAGCCTGTGCAGCCCGCCACTGCCAGGGTCCTGGGATCCAGAGACAAATCCCCTGGGAGAACGCACGGCACGCCTCAGTCTGGTGCAACGTCACGCAGGCCTCTGCCGCCGCAGGCTCGCCCCACATCTGTATCCCTCCCTACCCCCAGCCTGAGTGAGCCAGAGCCCCCGAATCAGCGGATCCTTTAACCCCTTCCTGTCTGAGCGAAGAACAGACGCCCTCCGGCCACCTACACACAGAGGTGGGGCCAAATCCAAAGCTGAGCCCCTGGAGCTGTGCAAACAAAGAGGAGAAAGGGAAATCTCTCCCAGCAGCCTCAGGAGCAGCGGAGTAAATATCCACAATCAACTTGATGTACCCTGCATCTGTGGATTACATGAATAGACAACCAATCATCCCAAATTCAGGAGGTGGACTTTGAGAGCAAGATTTATTATTTTTTCCCCTTTTCCTCTTTTTGTGAGTGTGTATGTGTATGCTTCCATGAGAAATTTTGTCTGTATAGCTTTGCTTTCACCATTTCTCCTAGGGTTCTATCCGTCTGTTTTGTTTTTTTTTTACTTAAAAATTTTTTTTCTTAATATTTATTTTAATAACTTTATTTTATCTTACTTTATTTTATGTTCTTTTATCCTCTTTCTTTCTTTCTACTTTTTCTCCCTTTTATTCTGAGCCGTGTGGATGAAAGCCAGGAGTCAGTGCTGTGCCTCTGAGGTGGGAGAGCCAACTTCAGGACACTGTTCCACAAGAGACCTCCCAGCTCCACATAATATCAAACGGCAAAAATCTCCCAGAGATCTCCATCTCAACACCAGCAGCAAGCTTCACTCAACGACCAGCAAGCTGCAGTGCTGGACACCCTGTGCCAAACAACTGGCAAGACAGGAACACAACCCCAACCATTAGCAGAGAGGCTGCCTAAAATCATAAGCCCACAGACACCCCAAAACACACCACCAGACGTGGACCTGCCCACCAGAAAGACAAAAATACAGCCTCATCCACCAGAACACAGGCACTAGTCCCCTCCACCAGGAAGCCCACACAACCCACTGAACCAACTTTAGCCACTGGGGACAGAAACCAAATACAACGGGAACTACGAACTTGCAGCCTGCAAAAAGGAGACCCCAAACACAGTAAGATAAGCAAAATGAGAAGACAGAAAAACACACAGCAGATGAAGGAGCAAGATAAAAACCCACCAGAACTAACAAATGAAGAGAAAATAGGCAGTCTACCTGAAAAAGAATTCAGAATAATGATAGTAAAGATGATCCAAAATCTTGGAAATAGAATAGATAAAATACAAGAAACATTTAACAGGGACCTAGAAGAACTAAAGGTGAAACAAGCAACGATGAACAACACAATAAATGAAATTAAAAATACTCTAGAAGGGATCAATAGTAGAATAACTGAGGCAGAAGAACAGATAAGTGACCTAAAAGATAAACCAGTGGAAATAACTACTGCAGAGCAGAATAAAGAAAAAAGAATGAAAAGAACTGGGGACAGTCTCAGAGACCACTGGGACAACATTAAATGCACTGACATTCGAATAATAGGGATCCCAGAAGAAGAAGAGAAAAATAAAGGGACTGAGAAAATATTTGAAGACATTATAGTTGAAAACTTCCCTAATATGGGAAAGGAAATAGTTAATCAAGTCCAGGAAGCACAGAGAGTCCCATACAGAGAGTCCAAGGAGAAACACGCCAAGTCACATATTAATCAAACTGTCAACAATTAAATACAAAGAAAACATATTAAAAACAGCAAGGGGAAAACAACAAATAACACACAAGGGAATCTCCATAAGGTTAACAGCTGATCTTTCAGCAGAAACTCTGCAAGCCAGAACGGAGTGGCAGGACATATTTAAAGTGATGAAGGAGAAAAACCTGCAACCAAGATTACTCTACCCAGCAAGGATCTCATTCAGATTTGATGGAGAAATTAAAACCTTTACAGACAAACAAAAGCTGAGACAGTTGAGCACCACCAAACCAGGTTTACAACAACCACTAAAGGAACTTCTCTAGGCAAGAAACACAAGAGAAGGAAAAGACCTACAATAACGAACCAAAAACAATTAAGAAAATGGGAATAGGAAGATACATATCGATAATTACCTTAAATGTAAAAGGACTAAATGCTCCCACCAAAAGACACAGACTGGCTGAATGGATACAAACACAAGACCCATATATGTGCTATCTACAAGAGACCTACTTCAGACCTAGAGACACATACAGACTGAAAGTAAGGGGATGGAAAAAGATATTCCATGCAAATGAAAACCAAAAGAAAGCTGCGGTAGCAATTATCATATCAGACAAAATAGACTTTAAAATAAAGACTGTTAGAAGAGACAAAGAAGGACACTACATAATGATCAAGGGATTGATCCAAGAAGAAGATATAACAATTGTAAATATTTATGCACCCAACATAGGAGCACCTCAGTTCATAAGGCAAATACTAGCAGCCATAAAAGGAGAAATCGACAGTAACACAGTCAGAGTAGGGGACGTTAACACTCCACTTTCACCAATGGACAGATCATCCAAAATGAAAATAAATAAGGAAACACAAGCTTTAAATGATACATTAAACAAGATGGACTTAATTGATATTTATAGGACATTCCATCCAAAAACAACAGAATACACATTTTTCTCAAGTGCTCATGGAACATTCTCCAGGATAGATCATATCTTGGGTCACAAATCAAGCCTTGGTAAATTTAAGAAAATTGAAATTGTATCAAGTATCTTTTCCGACCACAACGCTATGAGACTAGATATCAATTACAGGAAAAGATCTGTAAAAAATACAAACACATGGAGGCTAAACAATACACTACTTAATAACGAAGTGATCAGTGAAGAAAACAAACAAGAAATAAAAAAATACCTAGAAACAAATGACAATGGAGACACGATGACCCAAAACCTATGGGATGCAGCAAAAGCAGTTCTAAGAGGGAAGTTTATAGCAATACAATCCTACCTTAAGAAACAGGAAACATCTCGAATAAACAACATAACCTTGCACCTAATGCAATTAGAGAAAGAAGAAAAAAAACCCCTAAAGTTAGCAGAAGGAAAGAAATCATAAAGATCAGATCAGAAATAAATGAAAAAGAAATGAAGGAAATGATAGCAAAGATCAATAAATCTAAAAGCTGGTTCTTTGAGAAGATAAACAAAATTGATAAACCATTAGCCAGACTCATCAAGAAAAAAAGGGAGAAGACTCAAATCAATAGAATTAGAAATGAAAAAGGAGAAGTAACAACTGACACTGCAGAAATAAAAAAAAATATCATGAGAGATTACTACAAGCAACTCTATGCCAATAAAATGGACAACCTGGAAGAAATGGACAAATTCTTAGAAATGCACAACCTGCCAAGAGTCAATCAGGAAGAAATAGAAAATATGAACAGACCAATCACAAGCACTGAAATTGAAACTGTGATTAAAAATCTGCCAACAAACAAAAGCCCAGGACCAGATGGCTTCACAGGCGAATTCTATCAAACATTTAGAGAAGAGCTAACACCTATCCTTCTCAAACTCTTCCAAAATATAGCAGAGGGAGGAACACTCCCAAACTCATTCTACGAGGCCACCATCACCCTGATACCAAAACCAGACAAGGATGTCACAAAGAAAGAAAACTACAGGCCAATATCACTGATGAACATAGATGCAAAATCCTCAACAAAATACTAGCAAACAGAATACAACAGCACATTAAGAGGATCATACACCATGATCAGGTGGGGTTTATTCCAGGAATGCAAGGATTCTTCAATATACGCAAATCAGTCAATGTGATACACCATATTAACAAATTGAAGGAGAAAAAACATATGGTCATCTCAATAGATGCAGAGAAAGCTTTTTACAAAATTCAACACCGATTTATGATAAAAACCCTGCAGAAAGTAGGCATAGAGAGAACTTTCCTCAACATAATAAAGGCCATATATGACAAATCCACAGCCAACATCGTCCTCAATGGTGAAAAACTGAAAGCATTTCCACTAAGATCAGGAACAAGACAAGGTTGCCCACTAGCACCACTCTTATTCAACATAGTTTTGGAAGTTTTAGCCACAGCAATCAGAGAAGAAAAGGAAATAAAAGGAATCCAAATCGGAAAAGAAGAAGTAAAGTTGTCACAGTTTGCAGATAACATGATAGTATACATAGAGAATCCTAAAGATTCTACCAGAAAACTACTAGAGCTAATCAATGAATTTGGTAAAGTAGCAGGATACAAAATTAATGCACAGAAATCTCTGGCATTCCTACACACTAATGATGAAAAATCTGAAAGTGAAATCAAGAAATCCCTCCCATTTACCACTGCAACAAAAAGAATAAAATATCTAGGAATAAACCTACCTAAGGAGACAAAAGACCTGTATGCAGAAAATTATAAGACACTGATGAAAGGAATTAAAGATGATACATATAGATGGAGAGATATACCATGTTCTTGGGTTGGAAGAATCAACATTGTGAAAATGACTCTACTATCCAAAGCAATCTACAGATTTAATGCAATCCCTATGAAACTACCACTGGCATTTTTCACAGAACTAGAACAAAAATTTTCTCAATTTGTATGGAAACACAAAAGATCCCGAATAGCCAAAGCAATCTTGAGAACGAAAAACGGAGCTGGAGGAATCAGGCTCCCTGACTTCAGACTATACTACAAAGCTACCGTAATCAAGACAGTATGGTAGTGGCACAAAAACAGAAATATAGATTAATGGAACAGGATAGAAACCCCAGAGATGAACCCACGCACATATGGTCACCTTATCTTTGATAAAGGAGGGAGGAATGTACAGTGGAGAAAGGACAGCCTCTTCAATAAGTGGTGCTGGGAAACCTGGATAGGTACATGTAAAAGTATGAGATTAGAACACTCCCTAACACCATACACAAAAATAAGCTCAAAATGGATTAAAGACCTAAATGTAAGGCCAGAAACTATCCAACTCTTAGAGGAAAACATAGGCAGAACACTCTATGACATACATCACAGCAAGATCCTTTTTGACCCACCTCCTAGAGCAATGGAAATAAGAACAAATACAAACAAATGGGACCTAATGAAACTTCAAAGCTTTTGTGCAGCAACGGAAACCATAAACAAGACCGAAAGACAACCCTCAGAATGGGAGAAAATATTTGCAAATGAAGCAACTGACAAAGGATTAATCTCCAAATTATACAAGCAGCTTATGCAGCTCAATATCAAAAAAACAAACAACTCAATCCAAAAGTGGGCGGAAGACTTAAATAGACATTTCTCCAAAGAAGATATACAGATTGCCAACAAACACATGAAAGAATGCTCAACACCATTAATCATTAGAGAAATGCAAATCAAAACTACAATGAGATATCATCTCACACCAGTCAGAATGGCCATCATCAAAAAATCTAGAAACAGTAAATGCTGGAGAGGGTGTGGAGAAAAGAGAACCCTCTTGCATTGTTGGTGGGGATGTAAATTGATACAGCCCCTGTGGAGAACAGTACGGAGGTTCCTTAAAAAACTACAAATAGAACTACTATACGACCTAGCAATCCCACTACTGGGCATATACCCTGAGAAAACCATAATTCAAAAAGAGTCATGTACCAAAATGTTCACTGCAGCTCTATTTACAATAGCCCGGAGATGTAAACAACCTAAGTGTCCATCATTGGATGAATGGATAAAGAAGATGTGGCACATATATACAATGGAATATTACTCAGCCATAAAAAGAAACGAAATTGAGCTATTTGTAATGAGGTGGATAGACCTAGAGTCTGTCATACAGAGTGAAGTAAGTCAGAAAGAGAAAGACAAATATCGTATGCTAACACATATATATGGAATTTAAGAAAAGTTAAGGAAAAAAAAATGTCATGAAGAACCTAGGGGTAAGATAGGAATAAAGACACTACTAGAGAACGGACTTGAGGATATGGGTAGGGGGCAGGATAAGCTGTGACAAAGCGAGAGAGAGGCATGGACATATATACACTACCAAACGTAAGGTAAATAGCTAGCAGGAGGCAGCCGCATAGCACAGGGAGATCAGCTCGATGCTTTGTGACCACCTGGACGGGTGGGATAGGGAGGGTGCGAGGGAGGGAGACGCAAGAGGGAAGAGATATGGGAACATATGTATATATATAACTGATGCACTTTGTTATAAAGCAGAAACTAACACACCATTGTAAAGCAATTATACTCCAATAAAGATGTAAAAAAAAACCTCAATGCTATTACTAGAGAGTGACAACATTATAATGACTGTAAAGAAGGATGCTCTGTTGCTAACACTTGGGCTAGATTGGAGGAGAGAGAAGGGCTTCAGAAAATAATCCTCTGGTAGCTGAAACATGAAGTTAGTATTGTGAACTGTTGCTGGGAAGGGGTGATCTGAACACTGTAGGGCAAAAATCAACAGAGGCCTTAAATCCTAGTATAAGCAACAGCTAAAGTTTATCATACTGCCCCTTAACATACAGAATATGCTGACACTAAGAACTTCATAGCAGAATAGCTCAAATCACCGGCTAAGAAGTCAGCTTACCTAGGCTTGGGTTGACCCTTCCAAGTGTAAACATTGAGCTCTATAGCAAGTTACTAAGATTCTCTTATTCTGAGTTTTCTAATAGCAAAATACTTATTACCATTAATATTTCCTGTCCCATTGTAGTGTTGTAAAAATTAAATTAGCTCTTGCCTGTAAAATGAATAACATAAGGTCCGATTAACATAATACGTGTTCAATAAATGCTGCTATTATTGGCATATGCACCTCAAATTGTCTTTTCCTTTCTATATATAAAAACCTGGGAAAATATGCAACTCATTCTTCCCTCTCTAAATTCAGTCACTTTCAAATGTTTTCGTAGCTCACAATAAGAAAAAGCCTTACACAGTCTTCACATATGCAAGCATGCACACACACATTTCATGAAAATACCCTCACTGAATGTTATAAAAACTCTTTTTTTTAATATTACATTCTCTTCTATTTCTTTCCTTTTTTAAAGATACTGGTTGTGACTCACTAAATTAACTTTATGACTCACTAAACAGTGTCAATCCACAATGTGAAAAACATTTCTAAATTTCTCCTTGGGTTAATCAAAATTATTACTGAATTGTGAATACATATCCCATTGTGTAGCATCACAAAGATGTGCTTTTATTGAACTGAGCTTAGGCATTATACTGTTGGATTATTTTGAGAGGCTTTATAAGAATCAGTCTCATGAAACTTAGAATTTTATGCATTGTAGGCGTTTTTTGAGAGTCTGGTACAAAATCTCACACAACACCTCATTTACAAGAGCTCTTGTATGTCTAGTCCTTACTTGTGCTGTATTTAAAATGGAAATTATGTATCATGTAAGGCATCAAAATCAAAATATCTAACTTTCCTAATAGAAAATAAGGCAGAAATAAGGATAAGGTAGAAATTTTGTGTATTGGCCTTACCACTGTCTTTATCTTATCACCTTATCATATTTTTCTGCACTTATTTCCCATTGTTCCAATCCCCTTTCTTATTTCCATGGTATCATTTATTTATTTACTTTCATTATTAGTTTTTGAAGAGATGGTATAGCTGCATGGTTCCAAATCCAAGAGGTTCAGACGGTATATGGTTAAAAGTCTCCCTCTCAACTCTGTCCTGCAGCCATCCAAGTCTGTCAAATCAACCAATATAATCACAGTATAATCAATTTCCTGTGACTCTTCCTATAGGTATATAATATCTTAGGAAAAATAAATGTAAACTCACATATCTCAATAAAATTATTTATGATATATCTACCTAACTAGCTAGCCATTCTCTTCTCTCCCCAAAGTGTTATATGTATGATTCTCTATTTACTTAATTTATGTTGAAGTTCATTCCATATCAGTATGCAGCCTCTTCAATATTTTCCGTGCCTGAATGATACCCCACCATGAATGACCATTATTTTTTAATCAACTTTCTACCGTTGCATACTTAAGTTGTTGGAACGTAATCAAAAAAATGGCAATTACAAACAATACCACGATGAGTACATTTGTATCATTGAGCACGAATGTAAGTATATTCCTAGGTCAGATTCTCTGAAGTGGAATTTATGGCTGATAGATATATGCGTTTGTGCTTTTGATAACTATTGCCAAATTGCTCCTCATTCAGATTGACCAATTTCTGCTCCTAATAGCAACTATGATGGTATTGCATGTACTTCTGTAAAATAATTTCAAATCCTCTTTTAAAAATGATGTGCCATTGATATCTGATTAAGTTATCAAAATGGAAATGAAATTTGGTTGTAGGCACAGTAAGATTTAAGAATTAGAGAAGTTCCCCAGTGATTATGGAGAAAGGAAGATACAGGATTAGTGGAGGATCTGGGAACTGCCAACATAAAAATTGTAGTTTTAACTTAGAATGGATAAGTTCATTGGATATGTAGATGGATAGATGGATTGATGGATAGGTGAAGACATGTTGGATAGATAGATCAATAAATTAATAGACTGATAGACTGACAGATTAATAGGCGATTTGGAGATTTCCCAGTTACTGGTGAAGGAAAGCAAGTCAGCAAAAGAAGAAGTAAAAGGAGATGTTAATAAAAATATGACAAAGAGTAGGGGATTACAGGCTAAAGAAAGAATCAAGAAGGAGAAGAATCTAATGAATGGAAAGGCTGTGTTGTCTAGAAATAGAGACAAAATCTCTGGGTGTGGCCAGGATAACATTAGTGAGGGGAGCAAATCAGGGCAATGAGAAGGCTAGAAGGCAGATTTAAGGAAATCCAAAAGCATGGTTTTCTATGGATGCTAACTGCAAATGCTGTGCTGACTCTCCAGGAACATGCTACATGATTTAAAATATTAAAAAGATGAAAAAAGTTCCTTCCACAATGGAGATAACCATATGACCAGACTATGTTTTCTATGTAATTAGGGTACAACTATCATACAGTAAAGGAAGGATATTATATGTAAAGGCAAAGACTGCAGCTGCTTTAGCCCTTCACAGATGTGCAATATAATTAGTGCAAACTTCCTTAACCATCTTGTACTAATGCAGCCAAATTGTTTACAGAATGTACCAGTCTGAAGTATGAATAGGTTAATCAAATACTCTGTAGTATTTATAAATACCAACCTGTGGTTAGTATTGTTAGAAAGGCTATTCAGCGGCATGGAGGAATATCTTCCTTGCAGTTCACATCTAATGTGCAGTATTAACCAACGTGCATTAAGATATTTACCAAAATAGAAAAAGATGAAAAGGAGTTACTAACATCATCGTGTTTTCTACTTAATATTTTTAAATATTTTAAATATTGTAACATTTAATCCTTTGAGAAGATTTTAGAGGATAAAGTGGTGTGGAAGAAAGATAAGTCTAAAGGAGAAAAGAGAATAATTGTAGAGAAATGAAGAGTAGGTAAAGTAACAAGAAGGAAAGATGATTGTTGGAAATGGGAAACAGAGGACATGTGTAAATAGGTAATAAGAAACAGACAAACCCAGCCCTTGATGTCTGGAAAACTTACTGTGCAATAAAAGTCCTGAAACTGGTCTCAGCCTGATAGTATCTAGAGAAGGGTAGCCACCGCTAGAGGCTTCCACTGCTGTGAGGAGGGTGCAGGTGAGATCAATGAGAACTAACATGCATCATCAAAGCATCATAGAAAACACAACACATGTTAGAGATCGCCTTGTCCAAAGCTCTCATTTTACAAACTGGAAAACTGAAATCCAGAGAAAGTAAAATGATTTGCCATTGTCATTAGGCTATACTGTGGGAAAACTGGAGTTAAACCCCAGGAATCTGGACATTAAGCCAAAGTCAAGATCCAGTAGAGATCACTCTCCTTAACCCCATGCAATATCCCTACATTCTCAATGACCTTCCTGAAGGCTCTCCAAATTCAATAACATCCTCTCAACCACAAATTTAATGGTTCAAATGCCTGTGTAACCTATTAAGGGCCTTACGGGACTCAGAGAACAAGTCCCCCACCAATCATGCAGAAAAGAAAACAGATCCCAGAAGTTGCTATTTGCCTACACTTAACTAGATTGGGGTAAATTTAACACAATATTACTCCCCTGGATCATTATCCAATTGCCCTCATTTATTCCCAAAGTTGATATGTGATAGGCTTATATGTATGTGTGTATATATACATATATATATATATATATATACACACACACACACACATTCTTTTAATATGTATTATATATATACTCATTTTATACACACACACATATATATACACATTCATCTATACACCACCTGTCATTTTTACTTAGTTGTTCCAGGTGAACAACTTTTGTCTTCCAATCACTTTGTAAACTCCCAGGAGGCAGAAACCATGTCTTACATAATATTTTGTCATCTTGTCCCATCAGCACCTCAGGCTTGCAGTCACCGTGTAAACTCTACCCACCTAAAGCTTTGCAGACTGGTGGCTGTTTATCTCAATCTTTACTTGGGGATGATTCTAAGTGAAAATTAAGCTATGTTTCAAATGGCCCTCAGGATACTCCATTACGGAGATGCTAATGCCATTTCTACATTTAGAAGCTTCATTGACCAGCTAGCTGCTCACTTTGAAGAATGCCACTTGATAAGTAGCTTTTATACTAATTCATAATCTCCTCTTCCATCACTCTCTTTTCTTACATTTGCTGTCAGTTTAAGCTGGCCCAAGAGAAGTGACTTTTACTATTTGCAGTTTCTCTGTTGTTTAATCAAATGGTGGGTGGAATCAAGGTTGGCCGCTCTAAAACTGCATCCAAGCAGGGATTCTTAGAGGGTGGAAATGTCAACCTACCTATTGGGAGCTATTCCAAAGCCAGCTGGAGCTGCCTCAAACACTCTTAATTACAATTTTGTATTTCAAATGTCTCAATGTGCTCTCTTTAAAAAAAAAAAAAAAAAGTAAAATAAGTTCAGGTAAACAAAACGGAAAGGAAACCCAGCAGAATGTAGTTTTTTCTCCAAACTTCACCTGGTGCAGGAAGCTTAAGTGAAACATTCCTTAGCATGTTCTTTCAAAGATCGTAGTCAACTGCTCAAATGCACAAAGTGATCTCTTCTACTGAAGATTAATTACCACAAGTCATAGCCCAGCCCTCACCCAACTTAAGTTGCCAAGAGAGACATTTAATTAGGGCCACCCAATTATTTGGAAATCACTCTGCAAATAAACCCCCATAATCCTAGGTGTTGCCAATGGCTTCATCAAGAAAGTAAGCTGATTTGAGGGAAGTGAGGAAATATATGTCAGACTGCACACAACTTTTTCATTAGCACCCTATTTCCAGCTTCTTTTCTTCCATTTCCCTTGCCTTTGATCCCACTTTTTTAACCTGCTTTGTTTTGTTCAGCTCCTTACCCTAGTAGTCAATGAAGTTGCAAACATAGCTGTCAATGGAATAAAAATGAGCAGAGAACATTGTTTGTTTATACCACAAAAATGTTCCCTCTGGACATACAACACAAATAGACTCAAGAAGAGGCTCCAGGGCTTCCCTGGTGGCGCAGTGGTTGAGAGTCCGCCTGCTGATGCAGGGGACACGGGTTCGTGCCCCGGTCCGGGAGGATCCCACATGCCGCGGAGTGGCTGGGCTCGTGAGCCATGGCCGCTGAGTCTGCGCGTCCGGAGCCTGTGCTCCACAACGGGAGAGGCCACAACAGTGAGAGGCCCGCGTACCGAAAAAAAAAAAAAAAAGAGAGAAGAGGCTCCAGACAGTGTTGGCATTTCTTTGACTTTCAGTTTATGGCATCCATCTTCAAAACCTAAATGGTAATCCTAATAACACAGTATCACAGGAATTCACTGCTAGAGGCTGTTAAAATTATATGTCTATTTGTATTGGTTAGATGATTCTCATTAGAATTTCCTATTCTTTATTATAAACAAAATTAATTTAAGGCCAAAGCTTATTTAGATCACATTTCTAACATAAAAATCCCTATAATGACAACATTATGGACAGTTCACTTCTTTGGGAAGCTATGTAGGACCAGCAGGAGGTGGAAGGCACTAACTAATGTTATTAAATGTGTATTGTGTTTTATTCAGTGAGAGATATTAACCCTTCTCGTCATACTCCTTAGAAAAACCTGTGGGAGACAAGTTTTCAATGAAATTTATATCAGGTATGACTTTAAAGGAAAATGTAATTTTCAGAGGAGGCAGGAGTGGGATTATTGTTGTGTGTGTGTGCATGTGTGTCTGTGTATGTATTTCTCTGTGTGTGTGTGTGCATGTTTCACAAATAAACCAAATACCCATTCCAAAGAGCACTTCCCTTCACAATATATACTTTGGGAGATCATGGAGTCTCTCCTTACTCATTATGAAAGTCATTTTTAGAATAAGTCTCTAGATGTATGATCATAGAAAGTAGTTTTATTAATGCTTCGTCAAACTTTGTTTCAGATGAAAAATAAAACTGCTTAATTTGCCACAGTTGATTCCAAATTATATCAAACTGTTCTCAAAAGTAAAATCCATACTTAAAAGACAGATTCACCACTTTTAATGATATGAGCATAATGGGGACTGGAGTTTTATGGTATGACCTTAAAAGACCCTTCAACAATTGTTTGAGCTGTACCAGTATCTAGAAAATAGGCATAGAGCTTTCAAACATGACTGGTTTGAAAGGGTAGAACTCATTAGAATATATAAAGTCCGTTTTATGTAAAAAAAAAAAAGGACCTCAGCCATTCTACCTTATATTCTCACCATGTATACAGGTGAAAGAAAGGAAATTATCATTCACTTATTAATGTACTCTTTTTTTAATAAATAGTTTTTGATCATGAACTGTGTCAGGCATTATGGTAAATACTGGCTGTATAACAGGAGGCTGTTTATTACCTGGGACCATTCTCACAGAGCTTACAATAATCACAATAATGACTGTATAAATAAACTTTGATAAAAGTTCTAAAGTAAAAATACAGTGCGCTAGGAAAGCGGAATATAGGGGGACCTAACACAGTTGGAGGGTCACAGAAGACACCCTGAAAAATCAAGAAAAGTTGAGGTCCAGCCACGGTATTAACTGCTTTGGGTACATTATCATTATTTTATTTTCACAGCAGTCTTGACAATTATATATTATTATCCCCATTTTATGGATAACAAAACCAAGACTTAGAGAGATTAAGTAATTTGCCCAAGTGCACACTGCTTACATGAAGCATAATTAATATTCCAATCATGTCTATCAGATTCTTAAACTTATGTCCTTTCTACTACACTACACTGTCTCCAACAATGCCTCAAACAATCTGGCAAATCATGCTACATTTATTTGCTTAACCTGCAGGGCTCCTAAGAATGTTAAACGTCACTCAGTTGACATTGTCTAATGAAGACTATTTGTGCCAAGGGAATTTTGAAGATAATCCAATACAAATCAATATTATTTTGGATGAGAACAAATTGGTAACTTGATTCAAATCCTTCTTTTTCCTTGCAGAAATCAATTTCCAAGGAAAATATAGATCCCTTAGGGGTAATAAGAAGCAGCAATCTGGGACATGGTGGATTGTGTCACTCAAACAGATTTCGAACAGATTCTTTGGCTGACTTTGCCTCATCCCTCATACCCAGAGACTGGCACTCTTCACTGGATAAATTTATGTTCCAACAATCCAGGGAGTTTCAGTAAAACGTATACACATTTTGTATGTTCACTTCAGTTATACAAATATTTACTAGACACCATCTAAATGTAAAGAACTGTGACTCTCCGCCTCTTTCCTCCAGGAATGAACCTACCTACCACCTAATAGGATGGTATTAGAACACTTCAATAACTTAAGGGACGGTGATGTAAGTGCTATCAGAGCAAAGTGCCAGAAAGATTGAATGGAAGAAAGAAAGCATATCTGGTTTCTGAGAGAAATGGCATTTGAGGTAAAATGGAAAGAGTGGGCTGGGAGAAGGAAGAAATCCCATGAGAGGGTACATGTAATTGGCTGTGGGGAAGTTTTTGGCACACTTGTGCAACATGGTTGCATTTGACTGAAATGTAGGTCAGCTGAGTTCTGGGGGAAGGAGTTGGTAATATTGTGGAGTTATTGTTTGAAGGTAACTGGAAAACTTAAGAATTCTGAGGAAGAGATTAGTGTGTTTAGGAATATGCTTTGGAAAGATAAATTGGGTGAAAATGCAGAAAATTATTGGGATTAAGGGGAGAAGAGACAGTAAGTGAGGAGAAAAATCTGGAGTTTATTAAATATGAACAATGTGCATGAAAGGACCTCGCTGAGGAGAGGTAGTGGGTATTTCTACAGAGTACAGGGATCTATAGTACTATTGTGTTATTGCTAACTGTAAAACATCTGCATTCACTTTCATTTATTAATATATATATGTATATATATATATATACACAATAGAATATTACTCAGCCATAGAAAAGAATGAAATAATGCCAATCTCAGTAACATGGATGGACATAGAGATTATCACACTAAGTGAAGTAAGCCAGACAGAGAAAGACACATATAATATAGTATCACTTATATTTGTAATCTAAAAAGAGATACAAATGAACTTATTTACAAAATAGAAATAGACCCCAGATATAGAAAACAAATTTAAGATTACCAAAGGGGAAAGATGGGGGAGGGATAAATTAGGAGGTTGGGATTAACATATACACATGACTAGATATAAAGGAAATAATCAACAAGGACATACTGTATAGTACTGGGAACTATACTCAACATTTTGTAATAACCCATAAGGGAAAAAAATCTGAAAATGAGTATATATATATGTATATAGAAAGAAAGAAAGGAAAAGAAAGAGAAAGAAAGAAAGAAAGAAAGAAAAGAAAGAAAAGAGAAAGAAAGAAAGAAGAAAGAAAGAAAGAAAAAGAAAGAAAGAAAGAAAGGAAAGAAAGAAAAGAAAGAAAGAAAGAAAAAACAGTCTGAACAAAGTTTGTACCAGTTGTTGGTGAGAAACTAGAATTCTTACACACTGTGTAAATATAAATTGGTAAAACCATTTTGCAAAGCTGTTTAACATTATCTAACAAATCTGAATGTATTTACACCTATGACCAATAATGTCACGCTTACGTATGTCCCAAATAAATGTGTACCTAAGATGGAAACGTGTATAAGAATGTTCATAGCATTTATAACAGTCCCAATGTTTTGCTGCTTCCATGCAATACAATTGTCCATAAATAGGGAAATGGATAAATATGTTGTGTTAGATTCCACAATAGAATACTACATAGCAATGAAAATGAATGAACAGCCACTACACACAACATTGACCAAAGCAGCCAGACTCAAAAGAACACACTGAATATTGTTCCATTCATATAAAGTTCAAAAACAAGTGGAACTAATCTACTGAGTCAGCGGTAGTCTACGGAGAGGATGAATGGTGATGATCAGGAGGGGAAAGAGAGGGTTCCTGAAGTGCGGCTGGTCAAGCACTTTTTCCTGGTCTGAGTGGTGATTACGTGGGTGTGCTCTTTTTGTGAAACTTCATCAAGGTGTCCACTCATGATTCGTATACTTCACCACGTGAGTGTTATACTTCAATAAAAAGTTTGTTAAGTTAAAAAGAAGTAACTGGGGAATGGGAAACATTACAGAAAGGTAAAGACATCGCAGATGTGAACTAGCAGTGAAGCCAGCAATATGTTTAGTCATTTCAAGTTTCCGTTTCATTCAAGATAGCACAGTGTGGCCAGATATCTGCACTTCAACATTCAGAGATCCAGAAATCACACTGGAAGATGGATAGGATGAATGAGAAATGTAGAATTACCTTCTGCTCTCACACACACCCGTTTACTCGTGGGGTAATTTGTAACACAGCATGAACACCATGCATTCAATTAGTTTTCCTAGCTATTTTAGCAAGTATTCGTTTACGCGTGTCTGTCTCTAATGTGGGGGGGTGTCTCAAAAAAGGACAAAGAAACTGATGGTCTGACCATCAACATTCAAAATATTTGCTTAAACTATGTGTTGTCATGTTCTGGCATTGTCATTTCCATGACAGTTAAACATAATCGTTATTAATACGTGTACACTCATTAAAATCTACATAAGCCTTGCTTGATGATCCAAAGTTATAAGTCCCAAAGTCTGGCCTGATCTTGTTGTATATGCCAGTTATAACTGCATTCACGTGAAAATGATCAATGGGTACTTCTACTAAATGGGTAAAAGTAAAAGGAATGAAATTTTAAAAAATTAAAAACTTGACAGCCACAGGAACAGTTTGAATCACAACAGAAATATAAAATACTAGGGTTTTAAATTGAAATACAGAATCTATTTTTTTTTTTTTCTTTTGCCCTGACTCTGATTTGTCATTTGCAGGCTATTTGGAATCAGTGCTAATGAACTATCATCCTTGAGCTCATTTTTGGTGGATAGGGGCTGAGGAATGAGTCTAAATAGATTGCACTCTGAGCGCACCAGTATTAGAATTTTCAGCAGAAACTAAAGACTAACAGTCACAAAAAGGAATTAAGTACCCTCTTATTACAAGGGATAACTTTCTCAAAGGCAGGTCCTTGAGCACTGAGAGGGCAGACTGGCAGAGAGTTTTCATTCCAGGGAGCAATGTCATACCTTCATTGTGGATGCCTTTCTTCTGGCTTCGCTGCTAACTCATTTTCCATATATTGAATCCACTTTCACTACTTAAATGCAAAAACCATAATATAACAGGCTTGACCTCCAGGGTATGATTAAAGGGGTATGGCACTAATTATTTTTTTCTGGTATGGGAAGGCAATTTCTGCTGAATCAGAAGAGTCCCTCCCTACATATCGATAACCAGCTCATGATATTTTCAATTCAATACAATGTCCATTTCTGCACTAATGGAGGGAAGTGATGGCAGAGACAGACCCAAATTCATAGAACACACTTATATACTTAAAATGTTGGTATATTCGATAATTTACTAATCCATAACAAACACATACAACACACAAGCCATGGGGGAAGATCTGACCTATAAAAGCTGAAACAAATGGGGTTCTTTGTCCAATCAAATTCTTGCTAATTCTTGCTAATCCTCTTTGTATCTCTTCTCAGTTTGATGCAGAAAACCTACCCATGACATGCTAGTCTTCCTCATTTTCACTTTCCCAGTACTAAGGGAATTAATTGTTTTGCTTCAAAAGGCTTCCTGCAGGGCTGTAGACAAGCTGGGTAAATAAAATTAAGCATGAGAGAATGAATTGTGCCTGTATATGATATTATATCCTACTTAATTATGTTAATAGAGACTCTAAAATAATTATGAGATGACTGTTCCTATTTACGCCACTCTATTGGTATAAAATTTACTTTCCTCATCTAGGGCTTCAGGGGATCTGTGCACTATAGGGCTCTACTTTTTTCTCTGCGATCTTCCTTTTGACTATGTAATTTGCTTGATAGTAGGCACCAGAAGAAAAGTCAATAAAAGAGGTAAAACCAAACCATTCAAGAAAATATTTATTTAAATATTAAGACTTTTCAAAATATCATATACCTATACTCTTTATGTCCCTAGTATGACCAAAGTTTAAGAGATGGAAATAACTTGTCCTTGCCCTTTTTGGTGAAGTTACAGAAAGGGAAAAATAATCAACTAGAAGAAGATGGGATGCAACAGTTAAAGTTTAATGACTCTGGTTTTCTTTTCATTCTGCAAATGTGTTTTTCTACTACATTTTAAAAATTAGGCTGAAATCCATTTGACCTCCTTCTAACCTCCAGCCATTCACTTAAAATGTGGCATCATCCTATGGACTTCAAGCTTTAAAATTTAGCAAGAGAAAGATATGTGAGAGAGAAGGAAAAGTGTATTTATGGAGTTGAGGATATTCTGTGACCCAGAAACCGTCAGGTGTGTTCTATGTTTTGTTCATTTAATTTTCAGAATAATTTCACAGGAAAAGGATAAGTTTTACTGAGGTTCAGATAAGTTAAATAACATGCCCAATTTCACATAGTTAATACAGCAAAATTAAAACTGTAACCAGGCTGTCTGATCCAAAGTCCATGATTTTTCCAATACAAGTTCCTGAAAGGTACATGTTCATTATTACACATTATCATCCAGTTTTTTATATGTGTTATTGCTTATGCTGCCATGAAAATAATTAAATTTAACTTAAATAAGACATATTCTTTTAAAAACTTAGAAAACACAGTTACCTCAGCAGGACACTAATAGCAGAAAATATAGCTTCATTTCTAATGCAAACTACCTCAAATAAGTGGCTTTATCTCTGAGACGATCTGATTTCTAGTAGTGTACAGCAGAGGAAAGGTTACAATGGCGATCATGGAGAGATCAGTGAGAGTGTCAGTCCTGGGACAGAAGATCAATTGTATGTATTGTGAGTTTTCCTTGCCCAGAACACCAGGGACTCGAAAGCAAGCCCATTCTGCTTTCAATGCCTCCTTTCTCTCTGCTCTTGAATAGTCCCATTTGAAAGTAGACTGTCTAAAGTTCACGGAGAACTAACTCCAGCTCAGAGAGTTCAAACATTTAGTTGAGCTAAGAACCTGGAAGGGCAAATTATTATTATTTTTTTCTTTTTTTTATCTCAACTACTTCTACTTGTGACTTCTAAATTAGGATGGCGAGATTTCAGATACAGTATTTTCTGCTTCCAGTCAAGTCAGTTAATACTGTAATTTACTGTGTTAATGGTACCATTTGTCCCTTCTGATCTCATCCTACATGCAGAGGCAGCAATTTAAAAGGGGTTGCATAAACTCTCCTTCAACTAAAGGGGAGAAGGGTTGTGATTACCAATAATGCACTTTGCAGAATAAATAATGCACTTTGCAGAATATAAATCAGCATCCTTAGATATCGACTCTGAAGACATTTGGGCAACCTTGATGGCATTACCATTAATAGGTGACTCTAAAGAACATGACTAAAGTACTTAATGCTATATTTCATACCACATGGTACACAATTGCAGAAGTGAATTTTCACATTACTAAAATAATAGATCAGAATATAATTTGGTCACCTGGACAAACAGAATTGCTAGCAAACTGCATATATTTCTAATCAAAAACAATTTCAGTAAGGAAAATTTTCAACCTTGAGCTGCAGAAATCTAAGATTACTGTAATCATCATCTATCCTTTGTAGTTTTCTTCTCTTTTAAAATCTGCCTTTGTTCGCCAGTCTAATCATAGAAATCAGAAACTGCAATTTCAAGAAGACACAAAGAGACAATATAAATTTTGATCCCAAGTGTTTCTTCTTGTAGAACTCCAAAAAGCAGTTTCAAGTCTTACAAATTCTCTTTGCCAACAATGATTAGAAGCCCCGTGGCTGCCACAGTAATTGCTCCATAATCATATCTGTAATACCGGACCTGGTTTATGCATACAATCTATATTCTAATAGCAGTCAACAGGTCACGAGTTAATAAAAATACCATTAACGTCCCCCTGTGACTAAGGAAGAGAGAAGTTCATCTTACTAGGCCACAGTGGGCCAATATAATTTCCTTGGCTGTTAGTATAATTAACTGTGCTGGCCCACGGATTTCCCTGGAGGACACTGTGGTTACAGGATGACCTTGAAGCATGCTCTTGGTGGTGTTCTGCCAGAGGGCACAGATTGTCAAGGGTTCGGGGCAGCCCTGAGTGAGGTTCCCAGGAAGATGCCTGTTTATGTAACCTTGCTGGACACCAAAAGCATTTGCACACAGCTTGTATTGATATTTTCTCAGGTACAGGCGCACATAAACAAAGCAACCAATGACAATTGTGAAGATGATAGTTTTCCTATGACATCTCCAGTCTCTCTTTGGAAAGATAAGCAAAATTGATAAAACTTTAGCCAGACTCATCAAGTCAAGAAAGGGAAAGGGCCCAAATCTTTTTGCACCTCTTTCCAAGGCCCAAAACTTACAACTTTGTTGTCCTCTAGACACAACATACCCTCCTGCTTTGCAAGGCTCTCCCTTATCTAATCAAAACACAAAAAGCATTGAGAGCAACTTTCAAGTTCTCCTACATTTTTGCCTTTTTTTTTTTTTTTTTTTTTTTTTTGCGGAACGCGGGCCTCTCACTGCTGTGGCCTCTCCCGTTGCGGAGCACAGGCTCCGGACGCGCAGGCTCAGCGGCCATGGCTCACGGGCCCAGCCGCTCCGCGGCATGTGGGATTTTCCCGGACCGGGGCACGAACCCATGTCCCCTGCATCAGCAGGTGGATTCTCAACCACTGCGCCACCAGGGAAGCCCCATTTTTGCCTTTTTAAAGCTTTTTTTTTTTAATGCATAGAAAATGTTTTTTCTCATTGAAAGATGAAAAAATGGGGATTCAAGATCTGAGAAAAGTAAAGGAATGTCACCACTTACCTTTGAGATGCCTCCTACTGGCCTTCATAGTAAATTTGTTTTACTGATGTCTGCAGCTGCACGTGGGGACTGGGGAACTGTGCCAGGAAAGTCATGGAGGAGTCTAAATGTATGCTTTTGCTTTCTCCCCAAAAGCATAGCTCTACTGTTTTAAGGTGGTGCTCTCACTGGTCACTTTCAGTTTCTTAATGAAAAATTTAAAGGTACAAACATGCAGAGAATATTAGAAACACATCTGTAGCCTTCATTTGGTTTTACTTATTATTTTGCCATATTAGCTCCTGATACCATTCTTTAAAGAAATAAAATGGTACAGATACAGATGACATTTCTTTACCTCCATCCTGAGAGATAACCGCTCTCCTAAAGTTTTCTCTTGGTAAAGTGCTTTTACTGGTAAGAAACCTATAGCTGAGTTTTCTGTGTTTTTCAAGTTTATAAGTGATAGCACCCAACCCAGTTTGGGAATGAACTGTTCTCCCTCAAAATTTGTATGGTGAAGCCCTAACCCCCAGAGCCTTAGAATGTGACTGCATTTGGAGAGACGGCCTTTAAGGAGGTGATGAGGATAAGAAGGCTGTTATGTATACCCTAATCAATCTGACTGGTGGCCTTAAAAGAAGAGGAAGAGATACCAGAGAGGGGCACAGAGAAAAGGCCATGTGAGGACACAGCAAGAAAACAACCATCTGCAAGCTAAGAAGAGAGGCCTCAGGAGAAACCAACCCTGCCGACACCTTGATCTTGGACTTCTAGCTTCCACAACTGTAAGAAAATAAATAATTGTTGGACTTGAGGTTATGGGGAGGGGGAAGGGTGAGCTGTGACAGGGCGAGAGAGAGTCATGGGCATATACACACTAACAAACGTAGTAAGGTAGATAGCTAGTGGGAAGCAGCCGCATGGCACAGGGATATTGGCTCGGTGCTTTGTGACAGCCTGGAGGGGTGGGATAGGGAGGGTGGGAGGGAGGGAGACGCAAGAGGGAAGACATATGGGAACATATGTTTATGTATGACTGATTCACTTTGTTATAAAGCAGAAACTAACACACCATTGTAAAGCAATTATACCCCAATAAAGATGTTAAATAAATAAATAAATAAATAAATAAATAAATAAATAAATAAATAATTGTTGTTTAAGTAATCCAGTCCATGGGAGTTTGTTATAGTAAATTCCTAGCAGACTAATACAACTCCCTTCAACTTTTTTTCTGTTTTCCACTTTTTACCTACATTGATACATGTTGCTCTAGTTCACTTGTTGAAGAGTGGCACAGGATTCATCGTATGCATGAGCCACTCCCTCTCTGATGGACATTTGGGTCACTCACGATGTTCTGCTAAAATAAGAAATGTTCAATTGAACCTGATCCCCATGTTTCCTTGTGCATACCTGAGAGAGGTTCTCTACCTACATACCTATATCTACAAGTAAGCTTTTCTGTTTTATGAGGTGTAGGATATACATAACATCACTAGTTTAAGATATTGTCAAGTCACTATCAAATGTGATTGTAACCAAAAACCCTCCTCCATGCAATATGAACAGTATGTTACTTCTTTACATTCTCCTCAAGACTTGGTATTGTTAGACTTTTACATGATTTTCCCAATCTGATGGGTGAGAAATGTAGATATCTCAATATTTCACCTTGCATTTCTCTGATAATAATTAAGTTTGAGCATCTTTTCATGTTTATTATACATTCCAGTTCCCTCTTCCTAAAACTGTCTAGTTATGCCATTTGTTCATTTTTCAGTTGGATTTATTTACCTCTTTTTTACCGATGTGTATGATTTGTTTATATACTCAGGCACTCGATCTTTGCAGGTTATGTACAATTGCAAAATCTTCTCAAAGGCTATGGCTTCTATTTTAACTCTGTGAATGGTGTTTCTAATTCAATGGTAATAAAATGTAATAAAAATCATCTCTATGGTTTGGTATTTTTATGTGTTGTTTCAGAAATCATTTCCTATATCATAAGAAGAATACATGTTTTTATCTAAAAGCTTTTAAACATTGCCTTCCAGATTTTATCCATTAATCATCTGAAATCCATCTTACTGTATGATAAAAAAGAAAGATCTAATTTTACCATTTTCTATGTAGTGAATTGTTTCTATGCCATTTATTGAAATCCATCATTACTTCTCTTATTACTCCCTCATCTACTAAATACTACCTTGTTTCTATATACACTAAATTTTTATATGCAGTTAAAGTCTGTCTTAAAAATGCTAATCCAGTCACCTATCACTGAGGCAATGCCACTCTGTCTTAATAACTATAGCTTTAGAGTAAGTCTTGACATTCACAGCTGCTGAATTGGAAGACCAGATTAGCTCAAGCCTCCAGCATCCAGGATACCTCATCATGGAGAACAGGACCAGTAGTCACTGTTCAGGGACTTTTGGTCACAGATATATCAATGTGGCGGAGGGAACAGAAGAGCGATAAGGGATTAAAAAATAGGATCTTAGTGCACTTTAAGGAGAACAGTGGACTTCAGCCAGGCAGCACAGTTCAAAGAGGAGAGAGGAAGGTCTGCAAACCCTAAATGTTTAGAATATCACTCGGTTCTTCTGTCACTTAATGTTATATGATAAACAACACCTGCCATCTGGTAATTTTCAACACTGATGTTGACTTCAGAATGACAGATTAAAAAGCATAAAAACATTATTATTTGGTTTTACAGAACAGTTCATTATATTTGAAAATATGGGTCATATTAATTATATCACAGTATTTATTTGATTATAACAGCAGATGGTCTTTATATGGATTCAAGACTCATGATATACTGTTTATGCGGACTCTCGTATAGCGAAGGAAGAAAAAGTCTAGAGGGAATATGAACCAGGGGTAAACATCGGGTTATGAGTATGACTTTTATGCTGTTATATTTTAGCTCTGAGGGTTTAGATATGATCTATAACAAATGAGCAAATACTGAAGCCTTGGACCTGGTTTGTTCAATTAATTGTTGAGCGGTGAGGGAGATGAGAGCAACAGGACTCCAATTAGAAAAGCATGACCCATATTTCCTATCAATTACACTAATAAATTGTGTGCAAAATGGAGAAACATAAGAAAAGACATAACTTACTATTCATTTCAGACTAAATCTTTGAAATTGAGTATGGGCGGGGGTTGTTTGTTTATGTTATCTGGTCTCTATAAGAAGGAAAATTGGACTAGAAGCTAGAAATCACTGGTTAATTCAATACCATTTCCCCATAATGCCGTGCTAGGAAGTGGGATTCCTACAAATATTTCTTACGATAATTTCATAACTTTACCAACTGAACATGAGAGAAATGTCTCTTCTACTGAATTTCCCTTAATTTTGAAAGCATTTTCCTACCTCCTTAAACATTACTCCCGCGTACCTTCTCCCCTGAATGCACCCCAATAGCCGCAACTGTCATAACAACACTGTCTTGATGATACAACGGCTATTCGATTGTTAAGGAGGAAACAGATTCAAGAGCTTTTTCCTGGGTGGATCTATTCCAAGACAGAGATGTTTTAGACTCAATATTCTGCAGCAGAGCAGTGCACTAAAGCACTTCGGAAGCCTCAGGGAGCTGTGAGCCAGCAAAATTCCTATGGTGCACAACCACATCCATTCTCTTTGAGCCACGCTGTTTAATTCCTGCAGGCTGCTAATTGGGTAATGTTGGAACACTAGGAAAATGACTAAAAAGCTGTAATAGGTTAAAAAAAAGTGTACATGAATGTGTCAGGCAGGGCAGAATGGGTGGTTTTATTTAGAAGTGCATCCACTTAGTTGCTACTGAAGTGCTATGAAATATATACAAATACATGCAATAATACATTAAAAAAAAAATACATAAAGCAAACACATAGGAAATAGTAGGGGCCATTGCAGTGCACGTCCTAGATAATCCTTTAGGACCAAGGCACTTACTGTCCCAGGTGTCTGGAGGTTTCCCCAGTGTCCCAGGCTGCTGATGGCTCACAGCTGGGTCCCTGCCCAGTAAAACTTTTTTGAAGTGCTTCACTCAAGGTTACACTCCCTTCCCGGGGGCAACATGCATCCAATAACTGGTCGATGTGGTGATACAAAGGCCTGGTTCCCTTGCTTTGGTTGGGACAGGGGGTCATCCTAGCTCCAGAGCTCCACAGAGACCTGGCTGATGTCTCTGCTGTGTTGTTGCATTTCACTCAACTTCACCTTCTGTCCCGGCCTGTGTCCCCTCACAGGCGTTGTTTCCAAGAGCCTCCCTGAAACCTCTATAAGGAATTCTGTCTGAGTCTCTTTCTCAGGGAACCTGATCTAAGACTGTTGATACCAGAAGTGAGCCTAGAGAAGATTTTAAAACAGAATCTGGGAGCCAGAACACCCACTAGCTTGCTGTTGATGAGTCCCTCATCTCCAGTGGCAGGTCAAACACTGACAGGCCCGGCATATGGTTACAGTACAATTGTTAAAACTCTCACCAGTGCAGAGGCAATACCTCAGCTGTTTGAGAGGTCTGGGGAAATAAAAATGATAAGGACTACGGAATCAGATGGCTGTTGCTCAGGCTATCCATGCCTTGGAGAAAGACAACAAAAGGCTAAAGGTGATTAATCATCAATGTAAGGCAAAGTGTGACTGCCAGGCCTTCTTGGCAACATGTGGACTCTCTTCTCTGGCAGGCAGAGGGCAGAAAAAGCTGAGGATCAACCCAAGATTTAATTATAAGAGTAGCAGAGCTCCGGATAGGGTTGACCTCCCAACCCTACCAAGTCTGCCTGGATCCTGTGAGATAATATTTTTGGAACTGGACTTTGAAGGTGCTGATCAATAAGAGTGAAACATGAAGTTGGATAAGGAAGAGTTTACTAATATGGCAGCATTCTCCCATGACACAGGATTCAATACCCTAGCAAGGGCAATGGGAGACAGTGCTCCTAGGATAACTTGGGAAGGCTGGATAAAGTGATGGTCCATACTAACTGAGTAGAAATGCTAAGTCTTTCATGGTATATGGCAGAAAAGATCAGAGAAGTGAGCCTACTGGAGTTGATATACTATCTGAGGTCAAAAAGCCTAGCAGATGACTGTATTCCATGAAAAATAGTTTCTTTACCAAAGCAATATGGGATTTGCTGGTAAGAAAGATACTAGCATCAATAATCACAGTGATGGCCATTCTCTACAGGCCAGGGCTGACGGTAAGAGATAATATTAAATTACTAGGCTCTCTGATAGCAACAGAAATGGTTGGATCCCCAAATAATAGAGGCCAGATAGAAGCACTAAACCCTCAGAAGCAAGGTAGTATGTGCCGTTATTGTAATGAATGGCACTGTCACAGTAGCAGTCAGGCTAGAGGATGGTGGTTTGGGAGGCAAGTGGGTCTGACCACATAGAGCTATGAAATGGTTAGTAGAACATAATTTTCCCAGGACCAAATTAGATGGGCAGGCACTAAAGGTATTGTTCAATCTACACAACAACAACATCCAGATATATGATCAGAAGGCTGAGGGTGACAGCTAAAATGTAATAAAATGTCACTATCTCAAGACCAGTTTTCAGACCTGAGCTTGTTCTCATATCTAGAGCCCTCTGACTGAAGGAGAGGCTAGGTCTCCAACCGGATGGATCATAACACCTAGCTCTTACCTATGGCCTATAGACATTTACTTAAGTAATCATACACTGGGGAAATGGGGGTACCCAGAGATTTCAAGGCCTCTTGGATAAAGGTTCATGTTGGCATTATTATTCATTGACCTGAAGCTTCACAGTGACCCTGTGTTAGAGTGGAGGGCACATGTAGACTACGCATCACAGTCCTGACCCACTCAACTCATGCTGAGCTACTCAATTGTAATTGAAATGAACATACTTAGCAGCTGAGGGAATTTCCACATAGGTTCCTTGATCTGATAGTAAGAGCTATCATAGCGGGGAAGGTGATATGTGAATCTCTGAAACTGCTCCTGTTCTAGTCAAAATTGAAAATCATTAACAATAATGCATCATGAGAAGCCTGGAAAAATTAGAGCCACTCTTAAAGTATGCAGAGGTGGTGGTTCCCATCATATCTCCATTTATTCACTAGTTTGGCCACAACAAAAACCAGAAGGATTCTGAAGGATGACAGTGAACCACCAAAACAACCAAGTGATGCTCAACTGCAGCTGTTGGGCAAGACATGGCAATCTCTGTTAGAACATGCTAACATGGTCTCAGGTAAATGGTGTGTAGCTACCGGTCTAGAAGATGCATTATTTTCCATCTTTTTCAGGAAGAAAACTCATTAGTAGTTCACATTCATGGAGGAAAAGCAAGAGTATTATAATCTTGTTAGAGGGCTTGTTAAATCTTTCACCCTCTGTCATAATATATACTCCAAAGAGATTTGCATTATTGAGACACTCCACAGATCACATTTGTTCACTATTTGGAGACTATTTAAAATAGACTCAATGAGAAAAATATATTAGAGGCTTCTAAAAGGTAAGACAAAGATTCAGAAATGTGCTATATCAGTGAATTTTTAGGGTTTCTGTCATCTTGACCATGCTAGGACACCCCTCCAAAGGAAAAGACATATAGCATCTTGCACCTCTCACTGTGAGGCATATTGCCAGCTATGCCTCCTCAATTTCAGGCAGAAGACTATTTTACATTAAAAAAAAAACCTGTTCTGACCCATTTCCTTAGTGGAATGAAAAGTTGGCAGCTTTGAGAAGGGCCTGGGGTAGGAAAGAGCTCTGTAGCAGATCGAGGCTATGGTGCTGGCAATCCTGCCACTTGGACCATATGGCTCATCAGATCCTATGGTATTGCAAGTATCTGTCTTGAGAAAAACAAGACAGTTATGCAGTTCTGGCAAGCTTAATAAGAGAACAACACAGACATTGTGCACAGGTATGGTGACAGGTACAGAGGCTATGTATGAGCCAAAACACCATGGACTTCCACTAACCAAGTCTGATCTAACTATTGATGCAACCAAATGTCCAAATTACTAGCTACAGAGACCAATGCTAAGTTGGAGATAGGGCACCATCCCTCAAGGAGAGCAACAAATCACTTGGTAGAGGTTGGTTACAGTGGGTCTCTTCTACCCTTTGTCATGACTGGGACAAGCCCGATGTGCCATCTTACCTCCTGAGGTCCCTGTAGAATAAGCCAAGCTACATCACAGTTGAGCTGCTCCCTCTGCCCAATCCTGCTTCCCTCATCTCTCATAGGTATTGTCCTGAGAGTGTGCCCCAATAAATCTCCTATAAACAAACTCCTGTCTCAGAGTCTGTTTCCCAGGTAATCCAATCTAAGACAAATGGTAAGGTCCAGGATTTCCCCAAGGGTGAGAGTAATTACCTTCAGAAGAGAACATGAATTAATATCAATGGATGTTTTTCTACATCTGCAAATTCAGTAAAATGGTATTACTTCTTGTTTGAAGTAAGACTTTTCTTTTTGCTCAAGGGTGAGTTAAGCAGCAACAGTTTGGAGAAAGAAATTATTTCATTCACATTCTATTGAAGTGACACATTGTCTCTCTGTCATGACCTGGGAAGTCACAGAATTAGGTCTTATATGGACCCCACATATACATACAGTCTATCAGAGTGCTTTGAGCAAGTAACACTGCCTCATTTTGTACATTATAAATGTGAAGTCGAGAGAGATTTGTTGCCTTGCCTAAGCTGCATAGCTGGGTTAGTGCTTACGGGGACATTAGAAAACAGATCTAGCAATACTTAGTATAGGCTTTTTTTTTTTCTATTAATATGCTATCTTTCTAAGTCTTCAAAACTCATTAAAGTCTAAGTAAAATAAATCATTTTAATGGGGATATTTCACCTATTTCTAAACAGCTATTTGGTAAAATATCGTGTGCATTTCTCAGAATATCATTATATGATGCTCATACTTCCACATGGGAAAAGAAGAGTTGTACCTTGGCTAATTTTTGCTGCCGAGAAAAATGAAAGGGTATGTCTTTAAGACCACCTTAAACAGCACTACAGATAACCCTTGAACAATGAGGGAATTAGGGACACCAACGCTCCGCAGAGTGGAAAATCCACATATAACTTTATAGTCTACCCCTCCGTATCTTCAGTTCTGCATCCATGGATTCAACTAACCTCAAACCGTGTGGTACACATTTATTGAAAAAAAATTTCATATAAGTGGACCTAAGCAGCTCAAATCTGTATTGTTCAAGGGTCAGCTGCATATAAAAATATGGGAGAGCCCATGTTACCCCAGATTTCCATGGAAAACAAAAATCTTTCGAAGAGTCAAGATCTTTTATTTAGATTTTAAAGAAATAATTTCTGATATTAACTTTTTTCAGTTTATGCTCATTGAAACATTTTGTCTTCTTAGCAGTGATGAGAAATAAACCTGAGATGTTACCAGTGCATTCTTTGGACAATAGTTATGAAATGAAAATTCTATGTGACTTATTTATATTCAAAATATCCACTGACGGTAAATTATACATCATTATATTCTAAGGAGCTAACTAGATTAAGAAAATGAAATATATATAGCTGATAAATATCCCAGGTAGAATTTACATTCAGAGTCCATTCTGACTTTATCCTATTTTTTTTTTAAAAAAGGTATAATACATAAACATGCATAGAGTATACAATCATAGCTTAGCACATGTACCCTTTCTACAAAAGCGTAGGAAAAAAACAGAAAATAAAAGAAAGAACTGACCAAGAATTAAAAAAAAAAAAAAAGGAATGACATAAGTGAGAAAAATCAAATTAATTTTGCTTAATGGCACAAACAAGAAAACTAAATTTCAAATAAAGAACAACAGTCATATTTCAAGGGCAACAATCAGTTTGCTTTTATTAGAATATGGGTTTTTGTTTTTTAATTGTTGAAGCATTTGCCTCATTATGACAATGTAAAAGGGGAAGCAGGTATACTCTGCATACACAACTTGAGCCACTGGGGTTGTGCCAGAAAGAAATGGACTCCAGTCAGAGCAATCAGCTCAGGGCACCAGTTCCAACCCTGCCAGCTTACTTGCTTACAAAACTCTCTTAGCATCTCTGTGCCTTAATGTTTTATTTGAAAAATGAAGCCAAGGGGACAGGCAACTGCAGTCTGTTTAGTCCTACAATTCTATAACAATTCTTGTTTTCCCAGGCTTGCTATTTTAGAAGACATAAAACAGTCAGTGATTTTAGACATATTCATTGAGCGCAGACTCTATTAACAACACTTTCCATTTACATAGAACTTTATACTTTTACAAGTTTGTTACATTACCTATCTCAATTAATACCCACGGTGAGGCTGTGAGCTAGGTAATCATATCTCCATTTTAAAAATGAGGTAATGTGCACTCAAAGAAGTTAAGTAACTTGCCCAAGATTACAGAGGATCCAAGGGCAGACGAGACTCAAAGCAGGATGTCCACACTCCAAGGCTGTCCCACTATCCAAACTACCTGCTATTGTGAATGAAGAGCTTCTCTGAAGGAGATTTCATTGGATCTAAGAAACACTCATTGCGCCAAAATTATTTCATAATTCTCTTGAATGTGCAGTGGAAAACTAGACGAAATGAGAATACAGAAGGCCCAAGTCTACTTATATGCATATCTGTTAATCCCATCTGGGTGAGTTCCTCTACTTGTACAGGTCCATATTTTCATTATATTTCATAATGTAGTTAGATTTTAGACAAGTTTTTAAATTATTATAAAGTAATAAAAATTATTAAAAATTATCACTTTTAAAAAGTGTGCTACCTGTTCTAACACCTACTTTCTGAAAGACTAAGATATCTTTTGCCATTCTTACATCCCCCCAAAAGAGAGGTTCTATGGTTCAAAAAGATTAGAGAACTCTGACCTTAATTAATTAATGCTAACCTTAATCAATGCATAAGTGAGTCAGGATGTCTTTAGCAGAGGACTTTTCAAAGCCTTTAATATATTACTAGGCATTGTGAATTATCTAAAGGAGGGGATAATATTCAGTATTTCTCAGATTTATTTGAGTATTAACTTTTTTAAGGAAAACAATATCTAAACAAATTCCTGTTCTCTAGAGTACATTTTGGGAATTTTGTCTTCTTACAGCTAGAAAAGTCCTTAGAGATTATTTATTTTAAATTTTACAAGTATCAATGAGTAAAATGAAACCCAGAAAGGTTAAGTAACTTGCTCAGAGTCACACAGTTAGTGGCCTGGCTCATGACCAAAACCAAGAACTTCTGACTCCCACTTGAATACTGTTTTCATTTCACATACTGTATTTCTGTCTACTAATACAAATAGTAAAAATAGCTGTGCCACCTGATACATAATTGGCACAGCCAAACTCATTTAGCATCATTCTAAATAATATATAGTAAATTCTCTTTCCAAATCTAAGATATTCATTTACTAGAGTATGCCTTATAATAGACTCAACATCTTTAACTATGTTAATTTTCTGAATTCATCAGGACACTAAACTTTATAAAATAATTTAATGTTTTGTCTCTACAAGTGTTAGAATCTTTATAAAATAAGAAGCTATGTTTTCACGAAGAAGGCAAAAGAAGTCATATCAATTGAGTACCTATGGTGTGCCCAGCACTTTCCCAACAATATCTTTAGTTCTTAAGATAATTTTAAAAAATAAAATTTTAAAAATTATTAGTTCAATTAATTCAATGGGAGATGAAAATAAGGCTCAGAATGTCAATTAAGATGTCTTATCATTTGGCCAATTAGTAGAGGAGTCAAGATTTCAGTGCAACTTCGTGTGGATATATATAATTTAATTCTTTAAGTCTCCATTTTCCTTTTTACTTAATGGGGGTAATATCTAATTACATCCAATATGATAAACATTAAAACATTTTATATAAAGTGCTCATATACGTACAAAGTACTATTACCATTCTTAGTGAAGAGCAAATATATTTTAACATTTTTCTTCATTTACAAGTCTTCTAGTAACATATATTTAAAGACAAATATCCCCATCAGAGAGAAACAGTAAGAAACTTCATGAATTATCCCGTTTTTTGTTTGGGTTCTAAAAGTTCCATCTTACTTTTAAAGTTGCACTGTAGGCCTTGATCATATTTGTTGATCAAGCATGTGTAAGTCTGAACACCTTTAATGAGAATGCAAGATTTATGGAATTCAAAATTGCTTTGGGAAATGAAAACACAATTTCATTTATTAATGGTCACTAATGGCCTATAATCAAGGCAGCAACTGCTAGGCAAATAAATAAACAATTAGCTGGTTTATTTGAAGCATAAGCTGGGGATAATCCAGCAATTTGTTCATTATTCTTATCTGCTGGGCCCTTTACCTCTCAACTCCATAATGGAAAAGCTGGATATAAACTGAATGTTTTTATATTAAATTATATTTTAAATAGCCTAGGTGAGTTTGTGCTTATCTTCTAATTTAAATTCTGTTTATATCTATATATTTTATTCTGTGTTTTCTTAAAGGAGACATTAACAGATTAAAATACAATAACTCCCCACTTATCCAGAAGGTCCAGCTTGTCAGAAGTCTCTGATAAAGGCCTCAGAGAAGACTGCATTAAGGCTCTTAAGGATTCATGAGGAACTTTATTGACTTTTTAAATATGCAATTCTTTTAAAGCTTAGTTATCCGGCTTCTCAGCCTCTGATAGATTAGTAAAAGCAAAACAGAAAAGGTCAGAAGCTGTCAGAGGCAGGTGAAATACGAACAGAGGTGATGGCTGACAGCCTTTTACCACACTGTCCAAAAAACCTAGTCCATAATGACTGTCCTGGATCACGAAGAAAGGGCTAAATGATGTTAATGCTGCTTGGAATCTTCTGGTTAAGTCATGCATTTTAGAATCATGACCCTCAAATGTGGTTAAGTTCAGGTAGCTGTAAAGTTGAGTGATATGTGCGTGTGTGTGTGTGTGTGTGTGTGTGCGCATTAGCAAGGCCTTCTTTTAGAAGTTACCATTTAAGAAGTGTCTTAGTAAAGGAGAAGGAAATCACTAGGAAGATAAAAATGAGGCAATATTTTGAAAAGAGAGAACAACATAATTCAGTGTTCTAGTGAGTTAAAAGAGGGGTGAATGGTGAGTTGTCTAATACAGCTGGAGTACAAAGTCGAAGTGGGAGGATAAACAGAAGCCTGGCTCCATCTGTTTCATTTAAGTCTTTAATTATTGTTAAAGTCTTTTCCTGTCCTGCACAATAAATGACACTACCTTGGAAGGGATCACTCAGTTACTTATACACTGCTGTGATTAAAGGGCCTGGGATATGATTGGGTTAGGAATATAAAGGAATAGAATAGAGTATGCCTAGGTATTCAAAAAGGTAAAGAGAAAAAGTCACCAAATCTATGCCAAAAATCTACTGTAAACCTTATATTGTGCTACATTTTTCTTTTTTACATCTTGTTTCATCTAATTTTCACAATAGTCATAAGGCACCAGCATTGGTATTTTCAGCTCAGGTGAGAAAACTGAGATTCAAAGAAGTTAAATGTAACCAGTGCCTCCCATCAGGAAACCTGAACAAGCCTCTTAGATAGCTTCATCCACCAGAGGGCAGACAGAGAAGCAAGAAGAACTACAATCCTGCAGCCTGTGGAACAAAAAACACATTCACAGAAAGACAGACAAGATGAAAAGGCAGAGGGCTATGTACCAGATGAAGGAACAAGATAAAACCCCAGAAAAACAACTAAATGAAGTGGAGATAGGCAACCTTTCAGAAAAAGAATTCAAAATAATGATAGTGAAGACGATCCAGGACCTTGGAAAAAGAATGGAGGTAAAGATTGAGAAGATGCAAGAAATGTTTAACAAAGACCAAGATGAATTAAAGAACAAATAAACAGAGATGAACAATACAATAACTGAAATGAAAAATACACTAGAAGGAATCAATAGCAGAATAACTGAGGCAGAAGAATGGATAAGTCACCTGGAAGACAGAATGGTGGAATTTACTGCTGTGGAACAGAATAAAGAAAAAAGAATGAAAAGAAGTGAAGACAGCCTAAGAGACCTCTGGGACAACATTAAATGCAACAACATTAGCATTACAGGAGTCCCAGAAGGAGAAGAGAGAGAGAAAGGATGCGAGAAAATATTTGAAGAGATTATAGTTGAACTTCCCTAACATGGGAAAGGAAATAGACACCCAAGTCCAGGAAGCCCAGAGAGTCCCATACAGTATGAACCCAAGGAGAAACACGCCAAGACACATAGTAATAAAATTGGCAAAAATTAAAGACAAGAAAAATTATTGAAAGCAGCAAGGGAAAAACAACAAATAACATAAAAGGGAACTCCCAAAAGGTTAACAGCTGATTTATCTGCAGAAACTCTACAAGCCAGAGGGAGTACATGACACATTTAAAGTGATGAAAGGGAAGAACCTACAACAAAGATTACTCTACTCGGCAAGGATCCCATCCAGATTCAATGGAGAAATCAAAAACTTTACAGACAAGCAAAAGCTAAAAGAATTCAGAACCACCAAAGCAGCTCTACAACAAATGCTAAAGGAAATTCTCTAAGTGGGAAACACAAGAGAAGAAAAGGACCTACAAAAACAAACCCAAAATAATTAAGAAAATGGTCATAGGAACATACATATTGATAACTACCTTAAACATGAATGGATTAAATGCTCCAACCAAAACACACAGGCTTGCTGAATGGATACAAAAACAAGACCCATATATATGTTGTCTACAAGAGGCCCATTTAAGACCTAGGGACACATACAGACTGAAAGTGAGGGGATGGAAACAGATATTCCATGCAAATGGAAATCAAAAGAATGCTGGAATAGCAATACTCATATCAGATAAAATAGACTTTAAAATAAAGAATGTTAAAACAGACAAGGAAGGACACTACATAATGATCAAGGGATCAATCCAAGAAGAAGATATAATAAATATAAATAAATATGCACCCAACATAGGAGCACCTCAATACATAAGGCAACTGCTAACAGCTATAAAAGAGGAAATCGACAGTAACACAGTAATAGTGGGGGACTTTAACACCTCACTTACACCAATGGACAGATCATCCAAACAGAAAATTAATAAGGAAACACAAGCTTTAAATGACACAATAGACCAGATAGATTCAATTAATATTTATAAGACATTCCATCCAAAAACAGCAGATTACACTTTCTTCTCAAGTGCGCACAGAGCATTCTCCAGGATAGATCACATCTTGGATCACAAATCAAGCCTCAGTAAATTTAAGAAATTAAAATCATATAAAGCATCTTTTCTGACCACAACGCTATGAGGTTAGAAATCAATTACAGGGAAAAAAACGTAAAAAACACAAACACATGGAGGCTAAACAATATGTTACTAAATAACCAAGAGACCATTGAAGAAGTCAAAGAGGAAATCAAAAAATACCTAGAGACAAATGACAATGAAAACACGATGATCCAAAACCTATGGGACACAGCAAAAGCAATTCTAAGAGGGAAGTATATAGCAATACATTCCTACCTGAAGAAGAAAAATCTGAAATAAACAATCTAACCTTACACCTAAAGGAACTAGAGAAAGAAGAACAAACAAAACCCAAAGCTAGTAGAAGGAAAGAAATCATAAAGATCAGAGTAGAAATAAATGAAATAGAAACAAAGAAAACAATTGCAAAGATCAATAAAACTAAAAGGTGGTTCTTTGAGAAGATAAACAAAATTGATAAACCATTAGCCAGACTCATCAAGAAAAAGAGGGAGAGGATTCAAATCAATAAAATCAGAAATGAAAAAGGAGAAGTTACAACAGACACCACAGAAATACAAAGCATCCTAAGAGACTATTACTAGCAACTCTATGCCAATAAAATAGACAACCTGGAAGAAATGGACAAATTCTTAGAAAAGCACACCTGCCAAGACTGAATCAGAAAGAAATAGAAAATATGAACAAACCAATCACAAGTAATGAAATTGAAGCTGTGATTAAAAATCTTCCAACAAACGGAAGTCCAGGACCAGATGGCTTCACAAGTGAATACTATCAAACATTTAGAGAAGAGCTAACATCCATCCTTCTCAAACTCTGCCAAAAAACTGCAGAGGAAGGAACACTCCCAAACTCATTGTACGAGGCCAGCATCACCCTGATACCAAAACCAGACAAAGATACTACAAAAGAATAAAACTACAGACCAATATCACTGATGAATATAGATGCAAAAATACTCAACAAAATACCAGCAAACAGAATCCATCAACACATTAAAAGGATCATATACCATGATCAAGTGGCATTTATCCCAGGGATGCAAGGATTCTTCAATATATGCAAATCAATCAACCTGATACAGCATATTAACAAACTGAAGAATAAAACCATATAATCATCTCAATAGATACAGAAAAAGCTTCTGACAGAATTCAACACCCATTTATGATAAAAAAGTCTCCAGAAAGTGGTCATAGAGGGAACCTACCTCAACATAATAAAGGCCATATATGACAAAACCACAGCAAACATCATTCTCAATGGTGAAAAACTGAAAGCATTTCCTCTAAGAAAAGGAACAAGACAAGGATGTCCACTCTCACCACTATTATTCAACATAGTTTTGAAAGTCCTAGCCATGGCAATCAGAGAAGAAAAAGAAATAAAAGAATATAAATTGGAAAGAAGAAGTCAAACTGTCACTGATTGCATATGACATGATACTATACATAGAGAATCCTAAAGGTGCCACCAGAAAACCACTAGAGCTAATCTATGAATTTGGTAAAGTAGCAGGATACAAAATGAATGCACAGAAATCTCTTTCAATCCTATACACTAATGATGAACAATCTGAAAGAGAAATTAAGGAAACACTCCCATTTACCATTGCAACAAAAAGAATAAAACACCTAGGAATAAACCTACCCAGGGAGACAAAAGACCTGTATGCAGAAAACTATAAGACACTGGTGAAAGAAATTAAACATGATACACAGATGGAGAGATATACCATGTTCTTGGATTGGAAGTATCAACATTGTGAAAATGACTATACTACCCAAAGCAATCTACAAATTCAATGCAATCCCTATCAAATTACCAATGGCATTTTTTACAGAACTAGAACAAAAAATCTTAACATTTGTATGGAGACACAAAACACTCTGAATAGCCAAAGAAGTCTTGAGGGAAAAAAATGGAGCTGGAGGAATCAGACTCCCTGACTTCAGACTATACTACAAAGCTACAGTCATGAAGACAATATGGTACTGGCCCCAAAACAGAAATATAGATCAATGGAACAGGATAGAAAGCCCAGAGATAAACCCATGCACCTATGGTCAACTAATCTATGACAAAGGAGGCAAGTATATACAATGGAGAAAAGACAGTCTCTTCAGTAAGTGGTGCTGGGAAAACTGGACAGCTACATGCAAAACTGGACAGCTATATGCAAAAGAATGAAATGAGAACACTCCCTAACACCATACACAAAAATAAAGTCAAAATGGATTCGAGACCTAAATGTAAGACTGGACGCTATAAAACTCTTAGAGGAAAACATAGGAAGAACACTCTTTGAGATAAATCACAGGAAGATCTTTTTTGACCCACCTCCTAGAGAAATGGAAATAAAAACAAAAATAAACAAATGGGACCTAATGAAACTTAAAAGCTTTTGTACAGCAAAGGAAACTATAAACAACACGAAAAGACAACCCTCAGAATGGGAGAAAATATTTGCAAATGAAGCAAATGACAAAGGATTAATCTCCAAAATATATAAACAGCTCATGCAGCTCAGTGTTAAAAAAACAAACAACCCAATCCTAAAATGGGCAGGGGACTTCCCTGGTGGCGCAGTGGTTGAGAGTCCACCTGCTGATGCAGGGGACACGGGTTCGTGCCCCAGTCCAGGAAGATCCCACATGCCGCGGAGCAGCTGGGCCAATGAGCCTTGGCCGCTGAGTCTGCGCATCCAGAGCCTGTGCTCCGCAATGGGAGAGGCCACAGCAGTGAGAGGCCTGCGTACCACCAAAAAAAAAAAAAAAATTAAAACCCAAAAAAAACAAAACAAAAAAAATGGGCAGAAGTTCTAAATAGACATTTCCCAAAGAAGACATACAGATGGCCAAGAAGCACATGAAAAGCTTCTCAACATTGCTAATAGAGAAATGCAAATCAAAACTACAATGAGGTATCACCTCACACCAGTTAGAATGGGCATCATCAGAAAATCTACAAACAACAAATGTTGGAGAGGGTGTGGAGAAAAGGGAACCCTCTTGCACTGTTGGTGGGAATGTAAATTGATACAGCCACTATGGAGAACAGTATGGAGGTTCCTTAAAAAACTAAAAATAGAATTACCATATGACCCAGCAATCCCACTACTGGGCATATACCCAGAGAAAACCATAATTCAAAAAGACACATGCACCCCAATGTTCATTACAGCACTATTTACAATAGCCAGGACATGGAAGCAACGTAAATGCCCATCGACAGATGAATGGATAAAGAAGATGTGGTACATATATACAATAGAATATTACTCAGCCATAAAAAGGAACAAAATTGGGTCATTTGTGGAGACGTGGATGGATCTAGAGACTGTCATACAGAGTGTAGTAAGTCAGAAAGAGAAAAACAAATATCGTATATTAACTCATATATGTGGAACCTAGAAAAATGGTACAGATGAACTGGTTTGCAGGGCAGAAATTGAGACACAGATGTAGAGAACAAATGTATGGACACCAAGGCGGTGGGCGGGGGTGGTGGTGTGATGAATTGGCAGATTGGGATTGACATGTATACACTAATACGTATAAAGTGGATAACTAATAAGAACCTGCTGTTTAAAAAAATAAATAAAATTAATTTTTAAAAAAAACCAAAAAACACATGTGCTCAAGAAAAAACAAAGAAGTTAAATGTGTTACTCATAGGCATAGAGTAATTCAGTGGCAAGGAGAAATTTCATACCCAGGTACGTGTGGCTCCATAGCTGCGCTGTTTTTAACACACCATATTACCAGCGTGGGAGAGGGGCTCTGCAGAAAGCAAAGCAGTATAAAAAGGTGAAGTATGGGTTCTTCAAAAACTAAAATTAGAACTGCCACATGATCCATCAATTCCACTCCTGGGCATATATCCAAAGAAAAAGAAAGCACTAATTCAAAAAGATCAGAATTCAAGGGACACCCCAATGTCCATAGCAGCTCTATTTACAATAGCCAAGATATGGAAGGAACCTAAGTGTCCATCAAGAGATGAATGGATAAAGAGGATGTGAGATATATCTATATCTATACAGATATAGACATACAGAAATTGGGTTGGTCAAAAAATTTATTCGGGTTCTTCCATAAGATGTTATGTAAAAACCCAAATGAATTTTTTGGCCAACCCAATACATATACACAATGTAATACTATTCAGCCATAAGAAAGAGTGAAATTTTGCCATTTTCAACAACATGGATGAACTTGGAGGGTATTATGCTTAGTGAAATAAGACAGAGAACATATCTTACATATGTTGTATGATATCACTTATATGTGGAGTCTAAATAATAAAACAAACTAGTGAATATTACAAAAAAGAAACAAACTCACAGATATTAAGAACAAATTAGTGGTTACCAGTAGCGAGAGGGAAGGGGGAAGAGGTATGATAGGGATAGGGGATTAAGCGGTACAAACTACTATGCATAAAATAAATAAACTAAAAGGATATAGTGTACAGCACATTGAACATAGCCAACATTTTATAATAACTATAAATGGAGTATAATCTTTAAAAATTGTGAAGCACTATGTTGTACACCTGAAACATATAATACTGTAAATCAACCATACCTTAAAAAATTTTTAAAAATAAAAGAAAGTGAACTATGGCTTCTAACAACAAACTTTACCTACTGCAAAATAATAGTGGTTTGAATTCCAGAATAGGTAATTATAAATAAACAAATTATTATATATTGAGCACAAACTACATGTGTGTGTATATATATATACATATATACACAGTAATAATAATGATGACACATACTATTATCTATTATATAGTAGGCAACATATTTTACATACCCTGTTTAAGAATGACTATTCTCATAATAAAAATGAGGAAACTATGTCCAAAAGATTTTAAATAACTTTCCAACCATGACATAATTCTAAGTGGTGGAGCTACATAAACTAGTCTGTGCTTTCCTCTCTTTTGGTATAGTGCCTCTCTAATAGCCCCAAAAGGATTAAGTTTAGTAGGAGAAAATGGTATGAGATGAGAAAATGGTATGAGACTAGAAAATGAATCCTTAATGATGTAAGAAACAACAGATTCCTCATCACTATATATAATCAGTTGTATGTACATACATCTATCTTTGGAAACAGAAGCATTGGAATGCTTCATGTTGTTCCTACAACTATATAATTAGCCATAAGAAGGCAGTAACTTTAAAAGTCCCTACTGTACACAAACTTCTGCTGTTGTTCTAATTTTTATAATTACTTGCAACTGCCAGCTTCCTATGTTACCCAAACCGAATGAGATATCGGGGCAGTTTACAACCTACTCAAGATCATTAGCAATGAAAACAACTACTGCAAAATCTGCTCAAGGTTTTCAAGTGATGTGGTTGAGGGACCTGGTTCTAGTGTGGAGTCTTTCACTAATTCAGCATGACTTTGTATGTGTCATTTACATGATCAGATATATTTTTCCCTTCTTAACATTACAATGATAGATCTAGCATTGTCCATTTTACTGTTCTGAAAAGAACTGTATACTAGGGTCAAAAGACTCAGGTTTGAGCCTTGCCGTTTCTTAATTTTGAGACACTGATCAATTCAAATCCTTTGAGTTTTAGTTTTCTCCTTTATGAAGTTTTGCTATCTGGCTGGCCTACCTAATAGATCCTAATGTTGAGGATCAAATGAAATAATGAACTGAAAGTGTATTAAATTCTATAAAATGCTATAAGACATAAAATAATCCACATGAATGTCTTACATATTGTAGATATATTAAATATTTATGGAATGAATAGCAGACAAGGGGCCAGTATTGAACAAGATTTAAGAGTGCTGCCCCTGAGTCCAGCAGCCTGGGTTCAAACACTGACTTCATAACCTACTAGGTGAATAAATTTGGAGAAGTTACTTAACCTCTCTGTGCCTGTTTGTTTTTTGTTTTTTTTTTTTTTTTTTTTTTTTATGTGTAAAACTGGGAAAGTAGTATCTGTCTCTCAGGCTGTGGTAAGGATTAAATAAGACATTCCATGGACGGTGCATGGTACTGCATTCAGCACATGTAAGTATGCTACATTAAGTAGCAAAATTTTTTTTAATTAATTTTTATTGGAGTATCGTTGCTTTACAATGTTGTGTTAAATAACAAAACTTTTAATGTCATTCTTTTCCTGAGATTCAAATGAAACCAGTAAAAGGAAGGAAGAGATTGAGGAGGACTCCATAGAATCACCAGTCTCTTGAAAACTTGCGAGTGTGTGGGTGAGAGGTGATTAAGTATTATGGACACAGGTAGTTTGAATCAACAGCTTCTGTTCCATCCCTATTATTTCTAAAGGGATAAGGAAACAACACTATCAGGGAGATTATCCAAGAACATAGCAAGCCACCTCTCTTAATTTCCCACCTCCTTCTCATTGCTCTCTTTTTCTAAAACCCCAAAGGAATACTGAAAGTCAAGGACAATAGGAGAAACAGGATGGTTAAAAAAAAATTGGGTAGGATATGCCAGTCATTTTTCCTGTCTTATTTATGACATGTAGCATAACTGGATAATTAAACACATGCAGACGATGTTCTTTTCTCTACTGAGAACATCCTTTCCTCCTTTCCCTGCTTGATGAACCTCAGAACGTCTTCCAATATCCAAGAGGTCTTCCCGGCCATGTAGGCTGGCCCGAGGTCCCCTCTTCCACTGTGTTCAGGAATCCCTAAGCCCTTCTGTGGCTACATTTTATCAAACACTAAAACTATCTGATTACCTGTTGGTGAAATCTTTCCAGAATATAAGTTCCTCATGTCTTCCTCAAAGACAACGAGCAAACTCATCTTTATATCCCTGAGGGAATACCTGGCATATATTAGCACTCAATAAATGTTTACTGAAGTAGACTAAATTGTTTTTCTTCTTGATCATGTTAATAGATATTAAACTTTAAATCACTTTTGAGAGAAGTCCAAAATCTAGTCTATAATTTTCTTGACCAAACTTATTACTCATAACGTTTTATAGATAACTTCTAATGACACAAAACAAACATCTGTTAACCTTCAGAGTAAAAAAAAAAAAAATTCATTCTACACAATACAGAAGCTCTTAACTTGCTACCATTTTTTTGTAAAGCTATCTGGTGTTGACTTAGATTTATTTATTTATTTTTTTATTTTTTTTATTTTTATTTTTTGCTGTACGCGGGCCTGTCACTGCTGTGGCCTCTCCCGTTGCAGAGCACAGGCTCCGGACGCGCAGGCTCAGCGGCCATGGCTCACGGGCCCAGCCGTTCCGCAGCATGTGGGATCTTCCCGGACCGGGGCACGAAACCACGTCCCCTGCATCGGCAGGCGGACGCTCAACCACTGCGCCACCAGGGAAGCCCTTGACTTAGATTTATAATACAACGTAAAAGGATTCATTTCTGTTGGTTAACTTTGTGTATAGCTCTCTGATAGAATGCCCACTTCTGTTCTGACTGCCTGCTCTTACGATTGCCCTGAAGCTAAGTTCCTTAGGCATAAAGATGGAGTTATTTATTAAGTAATTATATTCGTTGCTCAGAATAGGCTCTTCTTACTAAAAAGGGAAAGGATGAATACTCCCCTGGTACAATTATAGTTAACTGTAAAACAGCTGTTTCTGTTTTTCTACTTTGTTTACCTAACTCTTCCATTCAATCAAGAAAACTTTCTTCCATGGTATTGAAAAGTTACCTCTGGAACTCTTTGCCAGGGTTTTGTGCCGCTTCCCTAAGACCATAGACTGCTCGGCTACTTTCACAAGATGACTGGCATTTGATCATTTGTACCTACACTGATTTCTTACATATATACCACACATATTTCTTATTTATATTCCACACAAATCATAAGTAACCACTATAAAGCTATATGACAAACAAACAGTTTATAAGTCATTTATTTTCTGGACAGACACAAGTTCTAGGACTGCATTTCACAAGAATTTATTTTTCTTCACTTCTCTGGCCATAGGCTTTTATGAATATTCTATTACTAATTAGAATTTTGTTTGACAAAATCTAAGCACATCTTCTGTCCAAACCCTCATATGGCACAAAATTAAGAATAAAAGTATTGTGTTTCCTCCTTGACATGTGCACAGTCCACATGAAACAATGGTACATGCTCAGGTGTTTATATATGCAAGCAATATTCTTAAATATGCAATGCTTATGTGAGTGTGTATTCCTGGATATAGAAAGGAAAACATTTAAAATTAAAACAAAAATTTACCTTATAGTCGACTGAAATGGGCATTTCCAGGAAAAGATTGGAAGTAGCAAAAAGTCAGTACTCAGGAATAATAGGAAGAAAATTGGGTAAGGTTACAATATAAAGTATAGGAGTATCTTCATCTTTGGTTGGGTAAGGATAATGGCAGAACTGGGTGCATCTACCTTCCCTCAGCCAAAGAATTATGGGTGCCTCTGGATGTATTTAAATATTTGTGTATTCATACTCTTGTGCACTGTTAAGTAGTCATTGATGGTTATACAAAGTAGGACACACATTCTCTTGCTAAATAATACAATAGTGATTTCGTTAAATTTGTCATTATTGAAAATTGTACTGTAGGAAATACACTAGCCAATCACCTTCAGAACCATTCAATTTGCTCATGTCCATCTAGAATGAAAGGCTTGCTGCACAGCTGTGTTTAAGACTGGGTAATGACTTTAAATCTAGGACACAGATTCTTTTTGCATGTCCAATCAATTTGTTAGGAATCTGATCCTGTGCTAATAGGGCTGTGTGCATTAAAATTCATTCTTTGAAAATTTTATATGAACTGGATGCTGTATACAGCCTTCAAACTCCATGAACTTGGCCTTGCCCTGCCCTGCCTTGCCCTTCCCTTCCCTTCCCTTCCCTTCCCTTCCCTTCCCATCCCCTCCCCTCCCCTCCCCTCCCCTCCCCTCCCCTCCCCTTCCCTTCCCCTTCCTTTCCTTTCCTTTCCAAGAGTTTATATTTTTTGCGAAGGAGTCTATTGCCTTCAGAGGCATAAACTGAAGACTAGAAAATGTTCATGTACTGGTGCTGTGAATTCCTAAATTAGTGTGTGTTGATTGTAAAGTAACCAGATTCAAATACAGGAAGTATATTGCCCCAACTTCTGAGGAAGTCCGTGCAGTCTTAGAACAATACTTTCTTACTAATTTTAGAATTACGACTACATGCAGTGAGCTCTAAGAGCAATCGCATTTTCAGTGTAAGAAGTGCTTGAAATAAGACCATCAGACAGGGTATAAACAGAAGACAAATGAAAGACTATACCAGGAAATCAGGAATTTTCGGTAATTAAAGGAAAGCAAGATCATGCAATTCTCTAGTGTACGTACTCAGTTAAAGAAACCTTTTTTCTTAATTTTTCTCCATTAGCAAACTCATGGAAAACTCAAAATCTACACTGATTAGTGTCAGCTGTCATCCAATGTTATGACTTTCTTGGTTTTGCAATCTTATGTTATAATTACAGTCTTTTTTTTAGATGTCATGGTATTACTATATGAGAGCAACAGTCCAAACCCTGCATACAATCATGTAATTCTACCTTGTTTTTATAATGCCATGACACAGTATGAAAACTCTGCAAACCAGTGTTTGGCATGGAGCCATTCAAATTGTAACAGTGAATGAGGCACAGAAATGTCACAACATGATTATCATACCTCTTGCAACGAGGTCTATACTTGTCACATCTTGATTACCCAAGCTAGTGAAGAAGCCAAAATACTGTATACAACCACACTGATAACATAAAAATCTCTGCTGACCCAGTTCAGTCAAATCCAGTTCCACCTGACCTTCAGAGGAAGGACTCCTGTGATAGAGGAATGAACTTTCTTTCTCGTTTTGTGAAAGAGACATGACATGTGGCTATCAGTTATGTGACTAAGTGACGACTGGGGTTATCAGATAACTGAGTAAAGATTGAACCACCACGGGGCTTCCCTGGTGGCGTAGTGGTTGGGAGTCCGCCTGCCGATGCAGGGGACGCGGGTTCGTACCCCGGTCCGGGAGGATCCCACGTGCCGCGAAGCGGCTGGGCTCATGAGCCATGGCCGTTGAGCCTGCGCGTCCGGAGCCTGTGCTCCGCTATGGGAGAGGCCACAGCAGTGAGAGGCCCGCGTACCACAAAAAAAAAAAAAAAAAAAAAAAAAAAAAAAAGATTGAACCACCAGTCATCGAGCAAAAGGAGCCAGTAAGGAGTCCTAAGCTGTCAAGTCCTTGAAGGCAGGATCTATACTTTACTGTCTTATCTTTCTGCTCAACATATCATTACATACGTGGTTGTGCAAGTCCTTGAAAATATTTTTTGAATTGAATTAATTGATTGGATTATGTAACTGATCACCCTGCTCAGAGTGAAAATTCCTCGAATCAACCAAAGCCACACTGTTACTTACTGGCATGTTCTGTCTTTCAATCATAATGTGAAAAGGCAGGATTGCTATTTACTATACCGTTTGAAACCCTTGAATCCTCTGGAAGAATTAGACAGGGTATAAATAAATGCCTAATGAAATAAAATTAGGAAGTTATACATGCTTCACATATTATTTATTGGTCTCTCTCCAGAATTTTAGGTTATCAAAAGATACGCCTTTGTCTATGTATAACAGACAGAAACATAGACAGTAGGTGATGCTCACTGAGAAAATGAGAGACAGATCTGAAGCATATTTGGACCATGAATTAGGGTTAGAAAGTGGAAAGAAATTTTGGAGACAGAGAGAGAGAGCTCTTGATGAGCTGAATTTTCTGACTCCTCTCTTCTGCATCCATGGATCTTTTTCCCATGATTCTCCCTTCCTTCCTGTAATTCACACAGTCTTTTCTCTGGGCAAAGCTCTAGGGGCAATCACGAGGAAGAAAAATCTCTACGACTCACTCAGTGCTCCCTCAGCTCATTTCTATAAAGTTAGCAGGTACTCCTTATGACAAAGGGGTCAAGTACATCACGGGCAGGTGGAGAGGGAGGAGAGTTCACGCTGCTGCACTCTGTTCTCACCCCACAGAAGGAGTTACTTCTGTAGCTGTGGTTCGTGTTACCTAATTTGCCACAAATTAATAAAATAATTTGCTAAACTATATATTCTTCACTATGGATCAGAATTTAAAATTTTGAACTACCCTGTAACTGAGCTTTTGTCACGTTCCCGCCAGGACTGATTTAACAACTGGGGATACTTTTCTACTTACTTTTTCCTATGTATCTATCTGTCTGTCTGTCTGTCTATCTATCTTTTCTACCTATAACCTAAAACATTTTCCTATAGGGACGAATGTGACACTCTTTTCTTAGAAAAGAAATAGGTAAATAATTTAAAAGAACTGAACAACAAATACCTCAGAGTTTCTCAAATCTTAATCATGATTTAGGGCTTAAATTTTCTGCATGTATATCATGTATTTTTAAAAATTAAAAAAAATAATAATTTAAAAATGCTTCCATTATGAAGCTATTCAGTATCTGCAGTCTTGCCTCCTAAACTGCTGAACTCTTGAGAGCCGGGCCCATTTCTTATTAGTTTTGAATTATCTTTATCTATATCTGATTATCAACACTTAGCAAATACAGTTTTGACGGCAGATGATTTATATTTCATTGTACATATTTATGTTTTGATCAGCATGTAGAAACTTGACCACACATTAGAATATTAGAAATTACCGAGCATTGTACTGCCAACTCCGCAGGAAGCTTTAAGACATATATCAACGTTTCCTAAGAAGTCAGCTGTAAATACTTACTCAGTAAATGAGTGATTTATTTTAGAAAAAGAAAGGTTATTTAAAAAGAAAATTCTGGAGTGAATTCTCAAATACCAACAACTCATCAAAATGGATTTTGCTATTGAAAATAGAAAGAATGCCTTAGTTTGGGGGTATAGATTGGGTCTTTGACCCATCTGGGTATGAAACTGAGCCGGACCCTTCAGGGTCTTGTAGGGTATATGACCCTCACCCTGGTGTCCCCCCTCTCGTGAAGTAAAAGGCTTTGCTTTAATCCCTCAGGCCTCCCTTCAGTCTCAGAAAGGCTGGCTCGAGGGTTAACAATTGGAAAAATGTGAACCTGTGGTAACAAAGGATAACAGTTGGGCCAGGAGAACTGGTAACAATACAAACAATAAATCAGCCATATAGCAGGGTCACAGAATCTTTAGTTCTTCCCTAAGGTACATAGATAACAATGTCTGACACACATTCCTAATTTTTTTTAATAGAAATCAGACTCCCACCAGATGGAAACTGCTGACCACAACCATGTAGACCCCAGACCCATTAGAACCAGAAGGTTGATAATTGAGATTCCTGAAACATCACCCTGTTACCTCACCGTCAACCAACCAGAGGATTGTGCACTAGCTGATCACACACCCTGTGACTCTCTTCCTCATATTGTCTTTCAAAACCCTTCCCTGAAAGCCACTGGGGAGTTTGGTTCTTTCAAGCATGAGCTACCAGTTCTCCTTGCTTGGTGCCCTGCAATAAACACTATACTTTCCTTCATCACAGCTGGATGTCAGTAGGTTGGCCTTGCTGCACATTGGGGGAGTAGACCCAAGTTCGGTTCAGAAACAGGTACATTTAGCAAATTACAGTCAGCCCACCATATCCATGGGATCTGCACCCTCAGATCCAACCAACCACAAATCAAAACTATTTTAAAAAATCCAGAAAGTTCCAAAAAGCAAAATTTGAATTTGCCACACACTAGCAACTATTTACATAGTATTTACGTTATATTTACAACTATTTACATAGCACTTACATTGCCTTAGGTATTGTAAGTAATCTGGAGATAGTTTAATATATAAAGAAGGATGTGCCTAGGCTATATGCAAATACTACGCCATTTTATATAAAGGACTTGAGCATCCTCAGATTTTGCTATCTGTGGTGGGGCTGGGGGAGGGGAGGTATCTTAGAACCAATCATCTGTGGATACCAAGGGATGACTGTATGTTTCTAAAATCTGCTGAAATAATATAATCTCATAAAGCTTTCACTTAATATTTAGGTATTCCTGCTCCCCTTGCTTCTGACCTCCTGTGAAGTGTTTTCAGACCTTACACTACTAAATTGGAGTTATATGTATGCTGAGGTTTTGAAAATCCAATATTTTATCAGTCACCAGTTCTCAAGGAGCTAGTATGGTAACCTAGATTTAAGTATCACTACTAAAATCTGTAGTACATTTCAACTGTCTTATCAGTTAGCCTGGAAATCTCACAGGCTACAAGCATATTTTAAACAGATAATGTTGCCATTAACATAAAAAATAAGGCACTCCATATTCAAGAGGAAGAGACTTAAGAAAACAGTTACAGATACATATTTACATAAGTAATATATATTTCACACACTAGACTAACTTGTATATGCCTGTTATTGTCAGATCTGTTTAGCATGACATTTCAATTTGAAGCACTTCATATATAAAGAGCTTTCTGCTGAGGGTGGGCTGCAGAAACTTCAGATTCAGATAAAAACACACAACCCACAGACCTTGAGGTTTAAGCCGTATCAAATTGTAGTGAAATAAACAGGTGTAACCACACAAGAAAAAACAGTAGCTTTGCTGGCCATGTGAGATGCTTCCTGTGTGTATGCAACAGCTGAAATATTACCATTTCAAGGAGCCCTGCCTTCTTTTTTCTTCTAAGAAAAGTCTGCCACCTGCACAGTTTCTGCAGAACACCTCAGAAGATATCTTTCACTTACCTGAAAGAAAGAACAACAAAAAACCATTTAAACGTCATTTCATGATGAATTTGTTTTTGCAATCGTAAGTTAAAAACCCTTGCGTTATATAAAAGACATGTTTCTAAAACGTTGTATATGCATTGAAGTTTTGTAAATCAAATCCTGCTTTCCCCTTGTCCTGACATTATGGCTTTAGATTATTTTTGATAATTTGATAGTTTGTTGGTCATCCTCCCTGATAAAATCATTTAAATACCTTGCATAGAGCAGATTTTCTTGTACTACAAGAAAACAATGTCTCAATCAAATGCAGAAGGCAGACATCGCCTGGCTTCTTGATATATTTAATCATTTAATCAGTCTTCATTCCTTCATTTATTCAACAAATATATATTGACCTTATTGTGTGCTGGCCACTTTGCTAGGCCTGGAGGTGATCAAAACACTCACCCTGACCTTAAACATCCTGTATTGCATCTAATCATTCTTACCAGTCAGCTGTCCATCTGTCAAAAAGGACTATACTCAGAAGCCCCTGGCCCCTTAGTCCCTGGACATACTCAAAAGCCTAACACAGAAAAGCTGTATCTTTCTTTGGCCTTCAGTTTTATGCTTAGTTTGCAACATTACTGTGAAGACATGTTTTTTTTTTTTTTGCCAGAGAAACACGGTCCAAAACAGAACAGGGAAACTCAGGGACATAGTAGTAAACAGCATATTAGCAATCTGACAAATCATCAGGAGGGATCTGTACTGCTTAAATCATAGATGCTCATACCCAGCATCTAGTAATCCCCCAGCATCTAGTAATCCCCCAGCATCAGCACCCCTGCATCTGACACTTCTCTCTGGCACCTTTTATGGTGCACTGAGACTTTTCAAAGGTCCTTGGCATAACTGAACTGTGACTCCCCATTCCTCCACATGAGAATGCCTCCAGTTACCAGCCAATTCACACATCTTTTATGCTACAAACCAGATGAGCCAAACAGGGCAGTCCCAGTCTCTAGAGGAAAAAAAAAAAATCACTTCCTGCTTTAGATGAAAGCCGTGTTGGTCCTACTGGGGATTTATACTCTGGAATTTCCTATCTGCCATTGGATGTTGCTGATTTATATTCTATCTTAACATCCACAATGCGAATTGGAGGCTCTTGGCTTTCATCTCACCCAATCTGAAAACAAGGAATGAGTTCCTTTCAGTGGGCATGTGACAAATGAAGCTGTTATCAACATACAGTAGAACTTACCAGAGCTATCACAGAGGTTTGTGAGCTGAGCCCCTACATTTTAGCCCCTGAATGTAGCTGCTGTTTTGTCGGACACTGAGCAAATGCACTCTAGTAAATGAAAACGATTAGATGGGATTTACTGTGTGAGGTGACCGCTAGGATGACTGCATTTAGGAAGGCAGCTAGGACAGCAAGGAACAACTTTCTGGATTCTTAGGGTCTACTTGCGTGGAAGATATGTGTCTTCTTCACTTAAGCCTTTCAAGGTGTTTATCTGACTCATTTGGTTTTGAAGTAAGTAAAGAGTTTTAAAGACGCAAGTTCCTAAGAGGTATCAAATGGTAAGATTCCTTTATAACACCACTAGTTATTAAATGCATGTGGATGTCTTAAGAAAGCACTATGAAAATATAAAGTGCTTTTCCACACACTACTACATTTGTCCTCATGTTACCAAGAGCCAATGGATGAACATCAACAAATCCCTATATAAAGTAAGCATGCATATCTAAACCTATGTACTAGTACTAAAACAGGATTACATTGTATTATAAATTGCCACACTCTGACTTGTGAGGAAGAAAAATGAGATGCTGAATGCTCATGTGGCTACACGTGCCTTTGAATACTGACTTGTCTCAGTCAAAAATCTTCAGATTAAGTAAACAACCAGGCACACTCTGTGATACCCAAGCCTAATCTACCATAATTGTATTTCTTGGCCAAAATACCAACCATCCGATGCACAGTGAACTTGAGGCTAGTATATTTTAATGTAGTTTGTAAGGGGCCATAATAAAGCCAGGAAAGTAATAATAATGAAGCTTGATAACTACTTTCATATTCGCAAGACTTCAAATTTTTTTTGAAGCCAGTAATAGCTTTTAAAAAATAGCGGGTAGGGTTTCCCTGGTGGCGCAGTGGTTGAGAGTCCGCCCGCCGATGCAGGGGACGCGGGTTCGTGCCCTGGTCCGGGAAGATCCCACATGCCGCGGAGCGGCTGGGCCTGTGAGCCGTGGCCGCTGAGCCTGTGGGTCCGGAGCCTGTGCTCCGCAATGGGAGAGGCCACAACAGTGAGAGGCCCGCGTACCGCAAAAAAAAAAAAAAAAAAGCGGGTAGAGGCTGCTGAAGGTGATTTGGGTGGAGTTGGAAAGAGAAGCAATCTGATATTCTTGAGGCAGAATCATGGAGTGATTAAATGAGTATGCTCTGGAGTCAGAATTCCTGGCTTTGAAAAGTTACTTACACTGTATAATCCTCAATTTTTGCATCTGTGACATGGTAATAATCCCTATACCTACCTCACGATAGGGCCTAGCCTATGCCTGCTCACAAGATCCCAGTACATGTTAGCTATTATTCTTATTTTCCCTTGGATAATCTCAGCTACATCTTTGCTTTGTTGTGCAGAAGGTGAGTTGGAGGTAGGAAATGTAGAAGGGACTAAATATACACACGTTTTCCTTTATGGCTGGGCACAGAATCGGCTGATTGACCATCTCATTGGCAATGGCTTAGGGAAGTCACTAAGGGAGGGAGGTATCACTGAGAGATGAGGATGAAAAGGACGCCTTGTAACCGTGTGCTCTTCCCTCTCTGCTTCCTGAACGTTTCATAGGCAGGTTCTCATGGCTTCCTAGGATGAGCTTGGAAAAGGGGTGCACTGAGCACATGGAAGCAAGCATGGGTAGAAGCTCAGGTAGAATCTCTTAGCTCGCAGGGCAGGCGCAACATTCTGAGTCTCGGCATTACGGGGAGGATTACTAGTAAAACTTTCTGGCCAGGAAGTAAACTAAACACCTTTTTTTTTAGGTTGTCACTGAAATAAAATGATAAAGTTTTAATAGTGTTTCAGTGCCTATTTTCAACAAAAAGAGAAAAAAGCGTTAGGAGAAAGTGTGACCCCACGGCAGGTCAGCCTTTGTTTCTAGAGCCTGGGGCAAGGCTACAACTAGAGGTCTACATGCCATATGTCTAAATAATTAATCATTATAAAGATAACAAACTGTTAATAAAACATATTTTATCCTCCCACCTTGACAACATACCTTCATAATGACCTGTAAGGCTGGATTAAAATTTAAAAGTCTAAGACCACTTGGAATTCTGTACCAGAACATATGGTACCACAGAGAAAACTGGCCCTGACACTAACCTCTGAGCCATGGGCTTCCTCCTGTTTCTTTCCACCCTTGGCTCAATCAACACTGTGAGGAGACTCACATCCATGTGGACACCCATAGGTTACACATCCAAGCTTTAGCTGCACCCCATGCAAACAACTGCAACGTTGGCCACCCCTCTGGCCTATACATGCACACACTAGTGGTACAGTTTGCCCTTGCAAGAACAGACCCAGGGAAGAGTTCCTGCCAGACCCTGAAATTAGGCTCAGGGCTTCTTGGGCAGGGAATTTTGGAGTCCTCTGAACCTAGATCACAGCCTAGAAGGGGTGGCACAGGCCCTGGGTGGGCATATATCTTTGACCCCCAAAGATTCCTCACCCCTTGAGGGGGTGTAGTTGATGGAGGGGAGGATGCTCTAAAGCAGGAAACTCATGGAGGGATCCTCCTTACCCAGAGCTAAGAGTCATACGGCTCCATGGAGTCTCAGATAACATCCACAAGGGAGAAGAAAATACGACTTTCTAAGAATAACCAAGGTCATTGTTGCCTTCCAAGTGTATAGTGAACATCAGCCTTAAAAGGCTCACTACCACACACTCTAACTGCATCCCTACTGCCTCTCTCCTTGTTGGCATTGTTCTTTTTTATTGCCCCCCTCTGACTTTGCGATTCTCTCTCAGTTTTCAATAGGAACTTTACCACGTGGAGAGCACAATGGGGCAGCTGCTTAACAGTTGCAGCTAAATAAGGACAAGACAATTTAACCCAAAGTGTCTTCTCCAAGGAACCCTGGGAATATGAAGAATAAGTACCAAAAATGGAATTTGGCCAGGCATTGAAACTAACCCTGCCACTCATGGGATCCTCAACCATCACCCATGATGGGTTTTAAGCCTTGGGTTTTAAGTCTCCTCTGAAGGACGTAGGTACAAGAACCCAGGACTACAAGTGTGAGAAGCAAACAGCTCAGTACCGATTCATGAATACCATTCTTGCAAGGATAGTTTTCACAGGAGAGCTCTCACTGGAAGTTCCACATAAATCAAAATCATAAATAAATAATATTGTATAAGTACTAAATGGACCCAGCATCCCTAAGATAGTTTACTCAAAGCTTCAGGCATTCGAAAATCAGATTTGTTTTGATTTTCCTCAGGCTCCATTTCTTTTACTTCATGATCATGAAACAAAACTTTCCTTAAAACAGACCAGTATGAATCACTGCTACCTCGGGTAAATGCCACTCACATTTCCTGACAAAGTCACCTTCTGAACTTAATGTTATCCAAACGACAGCAGGAAAACTCTAAACTCTTGTTAAGTAACCATTAATTATTTATCCAAAGAGCCCATTGCTTATGAGTAAATGTAATTCTTGGCCCAGAGGAAAAAAAAAAAAAACACCAACAATTCTTTCTTTTTTTTTTTTTTTAATGTGTTGAGGCTGCTGAGGTATAATTGCAAATTTTTATCAAAGGGAGTCTACAGAAGTGCTGTGGAAAGGCAGAATTTGGCCTATATTATCTACATGAATGGACTATACTGCCTATGTGAATATTGTTAGCCTGAATGATAATACAACCATAGCAACTCTACTCTCATCTGGTATTCATATTAGCAGATTAGGAATTTATGTAGCTGAAACTGCAGGAAAGAATGAAAAAGTAAATAGGATTAGTACACTTAAACACTATAAAAGACTAAAAGTATAACGAGGATAGTCTTATACTTAAATGACTCTTTATAATTAAAAAAAAAATGTTAACCATCTATCTCATTTCCTCCACAAGACAACCATGTGCAATGCTGTGTCTAGGAAACATTCTCATCCATCATCTGTCTTTTACAGTTTTCTGTTCCATCTCTAAAGCATAAATGGAGAATCACCTCCATTGATAAAAAGAGGGAATAGAGCCAGGACTTGACTCTTGTTTTTTTCCACCAGGCTTCATGTTTTCCAAGAGCAACCTCTGGAATTTACACATAGAGGTAAACACTGTGTATGCCTTAAATTACATTTCTTTACCTGGAAACTTCTTCATACCTTTTTCTCCCCAAATTAAAGGACGAGACCATGGGGAAGAAGCATCTGCTTGGCCAGTTATGAAAACAAACTAGTTTCAAGAAACTTTCCCTTCCCTTTATTTCATCTTCTGTGTTATCATCATTTCCATCTTCTTCTCAAGTTCCTCTAATTGACTTAATGGAATTATTCCTTTGTTCTAATTCCCTTATATTCTAATATTTATGTATGAATTTACTTATTTTTATTCGTTAGGTCCCCCAAAAGGTCAGATGACAAACTCCTTACCTTTGACTGTTGCATTACACATATTTCTATTTCTGGTTCTTTAGGACTTTGGGACGAACCAAAATTAGCATCAAGGATTTAAACTATATGAACAATGGCACTTAGTAAAACCTTTGCCATGTTTTCATGTGAATATACCTACTAGCATGATTTATATAAAAATTTACTTAATTCTGATGGTTCTTTCTAAATTTCACCATCCTCTCCTCCACAAACTCACACCAAACTATTTAGTTTGCTTTCTTGGATACCCACTGCCTCAGAGGTAACTGACTTGCTTCTATTCTTTTCCTGTCATCAATTTAAAATACTTCTATTCTATAGATGAAGTTAAAAGAAATTAAGAAACTTTCCCAAGGTCACAGAGCTAGTAAGATTGAGCCAGGAGTTAAGTCAGTTGCCGGATGTGAAAGACCTTCCTCTTGACCACCCTGCATTTCTGTCTTTAGGAAACAGCCTCACTCCTCACCATCTGCTTGCTTTTTTTCTTCATTCCATCTACAAACCACAAATGGGAAAAAGGCAATGAAGCATAAAGCAGTGAAAGGAAAAGGGATTTATGAATATTTTCTTCAATATTATAGCAATTGGTACGTGTGTAATAGAGTGAGGCGAGTCGCATGCTTGTCCCTGGTGTTCTCCGCCAGTGATTCTGATTTTGCACATGCCACAGATCAGGCCCCATGATCAAGGTCTTTTCTCTCACATTCACGTATCCATTATCTAGGAACCATCCCAAGTTTCATTCCACTGAAATGCTAATCTGCTCACACCCAGGTTTTACAGGTAACTAACCTGGCTTCATTCGCTGCCGCCCCTACATCGTCTCCGTAACTACTGTGCTTCATCCTTTGCATCCCCCGCTCCCCCTTACCACTCCCCACCCCGTTTCCAGCAGGGATGGAGGAGTAAATTACATTATATTCCTCTGCTCCATAAACTATGTCAATTTCTGTGAAAAAATATTAAATATGGTAATTTACTCTCTCTTTTTCTTAATCCATTACGTTCTCTAACCTCAGTCACACCGACCCTGGAAAGAAAGCAACTGCAAAGGCATCTGGGTAATGTCATTATGATAATTTGCTGGCACGAATCTGTAGAAATCACAAAGTAGCTATTCGAGTGGGGAATCTCTGGAAAAAAGCATGGTACCCCTCCCCCTCAGTCCTCTCTGCACCTGCAGTCCACTTCAGCGGAGCTCTGTCTTGGTCGTTTGGAGACTGTGACCCAACATGTGCACCTCTCTCACCTGAAGAAGTAATTGGCAGGGTCAGACTTGATCTTCTGAACTAGGGCCAGAACACAGAAGAAAGAGAACTCTAGTAGGGAATCGGGTGCCTCCCTGGGAGGGATGCTCACCGGATGGTCTGAGAGCAATTATTGGGAGCATATTTCACAAAATGGGCAAAGAGGTAGCATTTCTTTAACCCACAGTAGGGGTGGTCTGTAGAGCAGGGGAAGTTTAATATAATGATAATACCACACAAAGCTGAGTAATGAGGTTGCCATTTTGTTTCTCTGACCCGCCCTGTTGTTAAGCTTTCCTGTGTGTGCTTTTGTTCACATGTCAGGGGTTTGTTCACCTGCCCTCAAGTGGCATCAGTGCTCAGCCCAGGATCCCCTAGGAGCCACCAGGAGCCACAGAATCACAGAGTAGCAAGAGACACCAGAAGGCATTAAGTCTTTCTCTGCAGGATCTGTCTGACTCTCTGCATGTTCCAAAATGAAAGAAGGCAGGGCTGGCCACGTGGAACAGCTACCCATCTCTCTGGTGCTAGAGTTGACCTTGCTGCTTACGAGAGGAAGGGCTGCCATGAAACACCGACACCTAAATATTCTCTTTGAATTCTTAAACATATTGGCACTTACTGCACTGTCTACATGGGTCTGGAAGAAAGTATTTTGTATCATTTCAAATCTATAGTAATGCTTAGACAGAATCACATTTATTTTAGAAATGATGATTTCATATATTCTCATTGGAATTAGGTATAAATAAATAACCCTCATCTGTCTCCAATTCAGGCATACTGCTCAGCTTGAAATTTGTCTAATAATTTGAGCAAAAATAAAAAGTAAACCATCACAGTGATGTTTTATTTTGACACAGCCTCTCGATTTTTCTGCAGATATGAATGCGTCAAATCCATCTATGTTCTCCCACATACATTTTGGCACAATCTCTGCATTATGACAGCAGACTTGCATTATCTAAATGTTGCTTAACCCTATAGCCCCTAAAGTACATTATACAACATGGAAGGACAGAAGAGGTTGTGCATACTGTTGGTATTGTTAATTCACGTGTGACCGTACTGGGCTGAGAGACGCAGGAGGCAAATGTGATGGAGGGTTAAGTCTCCCAACACCTGTGTCTATCTTTTTGTTACAGTGCTGGTCACTGTAGGAACTTTATTGCATGGTGGAGTTTTTGGTGGTTGTTGTTATTCATTTGTTTAACACTTCTGAATCTAGAAAATGAGCCGGTTTGCTGTGGGTAACTATATCACTCAGCATCAAATAGATTTCACATGAAGAGTAGGAAAGAGGATTACGAGTGTGTTAGGAGTAGACACTAATAGGAAGCTAGATTTATGTGAAGCTTTGTTGAAAAGAATGCCAGCATAAAACCAGACGATGGTACAGTTGTTAGCTGTTAGATACAATGTAGCACAGTGAAGGTAAAACCCACCTCTGGGGCAGCCCAAGAACGAGCTGAGCTGAGGGAGGACTCCCGGGCTGAGCTGCACTGTCCACTCCCTTCTGGGTCCCAGCATCACTGCTCCAATCCAGAGCCTCTTCCTCTCCCTCAGGGACAGACTTCTGCATCCTCCGTCCTCCCCAGCTGCATCCGGTGCACCTCTCTTGGCCAGTCTCCAGAGTCTTCACACCTCCCCCCACGACATCAATCTAATAAGGCCAGTCCTCAGTCAGAAACACTATGTGGTACTCAATGCCTTCACAATAAATGAAAACTCTTTCACATGGGGTTCAAAGCCTTTCACAATCAGGCCACACACCTCCTGCCATTCTTTCTGGAGCACCGCCACCTATGCAGTTCTCACCCAAGCCACAGAAGACCACTTCAGGGCTTCATCAACTTTCCCACACCCATGTCTCTGGCCATAGAGTTCCTTCTTCCCGTATTGCTGTGATCTCTTTGTCAGGCCTGTTGAAACCCATCCATTCTGCCAGCTTCTGTTCAAATGTTCTTCACTCTCTGAAGTTGTCCCTGATGCCTCTCTCCTGACCTCATTCCCATCACAGGCATTTGTGTCTCCCCTGTCCCTATGCCCATAGCATCTCCTTTTTATTGACCTCCATGTCCCACTCTGCCTTGCCATCCCCTTAGCGCATAGGAGCCTGTCTTCCTCCACTAGGTGGCCAGGTCCTTAAGGGCAGAGAAGGCAACTGAATGATTCTGGATGTTCTGATTCCCAGAATAGTGCCTTGCACCTAGCAGGTGCTGAGTTAATATTTGCAGACTCAAAGACTTCATTAAACTCCATTCAAAGAAACAAAGTGACTCCATTCTACCTATTCAGCAGTGCTCCACGGAAAATAGTATGGATCACTTTAACCAATATATTATGCTACATCTGTCTGGCACATTATAATTCCCTGAGTGCAATGGCAGAACACAAGAAAGAAAGGAACACCCTGAAATGCCAGTGTCCCAAAGGCAGAGCTTTGACGGTGCTGGAAGCCGCTTGGGGATGTCTTCCGTTGTCTTTCAACAGGAACAGTTACCGTAGGCTTCGGTAAGGAAGAGAAAGGCAAAACATCTCTAATTTTCCCATGCCTAAAGCTCCTCTTGCTTGGCAGAAGCTCTCAATGTGTGGGAAGGCCTTTGGGACAACTCTCTCCACAGCTGCCAGGTAGCTGCTTTTGCTAAGTCTGATGCAGCTTCCTGTCAGACTCCCTCCATCCCCTCTGCCTGCCAGGTTACAGAAGGATGGATTGACATTACGTGTAAAAATAGCAGAGGTTAGATGTGAGACCCAGGTGCTTTAGTATGTGAGCACTTTCAGTCCAGTCCCTCCGAGGGGAAAACCAATACAGATATTGACAAGGGAAATTGATGTTATATCTTTGTAAGACATTCCTAAAGCATCTCTAAAAACAATTTCCACAGTAGCATTTGCCTTTTCCTTTTCTATCTTGAGTACCCTCTTCTGACCATCCAGCCTCGGAGCTAAATGCAATCACAACACTGGATCCAGAAGAGTAAACAAGGGAGGTAGAGAGGAGATAAAAATCTTGCTCTTCTGCACACAGCGTTTTGAGTTAAGCGTTCAGCCGAAGTGCTTAGGCAATGTGCGTCCGCTTCCAGGAGGCTAGGGGGAGCCCAAACACAGTTGAACACTCCCTGGTAAACTGAACTCATTTAAATTTTCTGTCCCACAGCTTGAGAGCATCTTTTGAAAGTATCCCCCTTCATTGGTCCAGGGAAGAGTCTAGGCATCTCTGATTGGAAGATGGAAAAGTAAACGCAGCAGAATCCCCCAGATACATTCTAAGGTTGCTTTTTTTAAATGGTGTTTGCACCAGACTGTCGGATAATACTCGGTTTCCAGCAGTTATACAAAGCCACGGCAGGAGTAACCAGGAAGATCATTTCATAGCTGGACTGGAAAATTCCATATGGAGGTAGTTTGCAATTGGCTCGTATTCTCCACCTAACCCACTTGTTCTTTTTTTTTAATATATAAATTTATTTATCTTTGGCTGTGTTTGGTCTTTGTTGTTGCGCGCGGGCTTTCTCTAGTTGTGGCGAGCGGGGGCTACTCTGTTGCGGTGTGCGGGCTTCTCATTGCAGTGGCTTCTCTTGCGGAGCATGGGCTCTAGGCATGCAGGCTTCACTAGTTGTGGCACATGGGCTCAGTAGTTGTGGCTCGCGGGCTCTAGAGTGCAGGTTCGGTAGTTGTGTGCACGGGCTTCATCGCCCCACAGCATGTGGGATCTTCCCGGACCAGGGCTCTAACCCATGTCCCCAGCCTTGGCCGGCAGATTCTTAACCCCTGCACCACCAGGGAAGTCCCTAACCCACTTGTTCTATTTTTAATTTGATGTCTTCTGTAATAGCACTTTTTTAACTCTTTTCAATTTGTGATTGGGCTTCATACTTCATTTATATATTCTTTTGGCTTTCAAATGCAATATATAGATAAGAGTGAGTTTGTAACATATGAATCAATAACAATATCCCTAAGACAAGTAGCCTAGAGTCAGTTCCCAATTTACCAACAGGTAGTTTGCGTATTGGTTGTTTGGAAGTCTACTCCCACCCTTTAGAAATAGGAAATTTCCTGATGTCACTTAAAAATTGCCCTAATACACAATAAACCTGATCCTAACTTGAGAAGCAAAATAATATAGTAGAGTTACTTTATTAACGGTGTGAATTTTTTAGCAAGCTATTCAACGTATCATCAACGTATCATCACTCCTTAAAGTGAGGATACTCTGGGTTATTCTGAGGCTTCAATGAGAAAGCGGTTGTAAAGTGCTTACCACTTTGCTTGGCACACATAAATGCCTGATATTCTTAGCTATCCAGAACCCGACATAATGCTTGGAGCAAAATAAGTACTAAAAAAATCTTAAAAAAAAGAATGAATGAATACATGAAGGGAATTCCACATACAACAATATCTTCATGGGAAATATACAGGATCACGTTTCCCTGACTACCTTCTCCCATCCCCTGTTCTTTTGTTAAATTTGGTGGAAGGTTCCTCTCCTTTACTATTCCTTGAATAGTAACAAGGATTCCTCCAACTCTACTCCATTTAGGCAGCTCCAAGACCCAGTAAGTATAAGGCTTTGGGTAGAAATGAGAGGGGTGAGTATCATTTGAAGGGGGGCTGTCAATGGTTCTGGTCCAGAGTAGAAGAAGGAGTATAAATACTAGTTTTGAGCCCCTCAAGCTACAAAGGAAGGAAAAAGGCTCAGATTAGGGATACAGGGAGAGCAGCCTTGAAAAGGAGAACACAACAGCAGGAAGGAATTCAGGGGGGAGAAAATCGTGTGTATTATAATTAAAGAGGCAGGAGTTCTAGGAATGCAGGGAGAGGACTGATGACATGGGTGAGGGGAGAAGGAATATGCTTAGATGGGGTCTGTAAAGGGATGGGGGCAGAGGCAGCAGCAGGATTGAGGTATGTCAATGTAGCAAGCAAAGGGGAAGACAAAGGGGAAGAGGAAGAAAATCTCTTTGTGGTCAGTCCTAGGAACTGTTCAGTCTCCCAAGCAGGATAAACAGTAAGGCAGAAACCACACTTGGGCAGGTGGTTCAGAGGGGCTGATTATATTACTAACTCCCAAAAGGTCTTCAGCCTCTGGGGGTGGGGAGAAGTCAGTGACTTCTGTTCAGGCCAGAGAAGTTAAAAAGACACCAGGTCAGGGACAAAGCTGCAGGACAGGCTACATCACAGGCAATTACAGAACAAAGGAAGGCAGGTTCCCAGTTGGAGGATGGTACCGTCAACAAAGTTCAGTGAGACAGGCTACTTAGCCACCCAACTGGAGGAAAATCCCCTCTGAGGCTGTAACAGCCTTGGCCCATTCAACTTAGTCCCTCTTTGGGGTCTTGAAGATCAGGCCTGATGTTTCTGGCCTGGCTTCATATCATTGTTGCTGTACTCAGTGAAGTGTCCAAAGACAGGTCTACCTCACTTGAGTGGATCATATTTTCCCTCAATCTTGTGAGTAAGTCTTCCCTGCAGTCTTTTTCCTGATTTGTCATCTTCTAGAAATGCATATTCCCCTGGAGCAGAGACTAGACTTGGGTAATGAAGCCAGGCCCGGTTTGGTGTCAGCTTCTGTGACAAGGCATGAAGGCTGGACCTACTTATTGTGGAAACAAAGGACCACCTCCCACCAAAAAATAGGGATATTTGCCCAGTGAAGATTTCCCTGTTAGTGAGAATTGCTAAGCATCTTAATCGTAGGTCTAATAATTTAATAGAACATACAGAAAAATGCTACTAGCACTTCCGTACTCAAAATTACAAAAGATGATTGGACATGCTTTGCTTAACACAAAGAAAAACGTTTCTGGATCTAGTTCCCACGTTATCTGCGAGTAAGTAAAGTCTCTTTCACTTTGATTCTGTGGCATTTCATGTCATCACAAAGGTAGGGTGTACACTGGTGCCTAGAACAGCACCTGCATGAAGGAGGTGATGGGTTTTCACACTTTATATATGATGCGTGACTCAATTTGCCATCTTAAAAAAAAACAGCAACAAACAAATTTTATGAATATTTTTTATTGTTATGATTTAAAAGAGCTAGTGAAAATTACTGAGACATGATTTCTCAGAGGGAGGTTACTAGCCCCAGAATTATATGCTCAAATAATGTGCCCCTTAGTATTCTGAAGATTTTTCCAAGACACAGAAATATTCAGTTCACTGAACACCTCACAATGTCTGAGGTTTTCTGTTTATAAACTGAAATTGCTAATTCAAACTCACAGAGTTGCTGAGAGAACTAATGAAATGCCAAGGAGAGGGAAAAGAAGCACTTAAATGGATATGTGTGTGAGTGACCATATATATATATATATAATTTTATATAAATTTAATATATATAGTTACCTTTTTTTCCCCGTAGTTTATCAGGGGTACAAAATGAGTTTGTATATAGAAATGGGACTAACTAACCCAGGTTTTAATTTGACATCTCATTGCTGTGTGACCTTGGTTAAGCTACTAACGTTTTCTGAACCTCAGTTTCCAAGAGGCCCTGATGTGAAAATTCATATGAAAATACTGTGCAAATAACAAAGCATTTTATAAATGTATGTTTTGCTGGAACCTAAAAGGATACAGGAGCATAAATACACAGAGTTTAAAGACATTAAGCCACAGGGAGATTTCTTTGTAGCATACAAATGCCTAATTTAGATTCCAAAGATTAGAACATAGAGGTATTCCAAGGAAAAAGTGTTAAGGCCTTGTGCAGCAAATAAGAACATAGATTATATATGTTAGAAAAATGTTAAGTATTTCCTCTTTCCACCCAAAGCACAAGCAAGGGCTTAAGGTCTTTTAAATTCAGAGAGAGAGTAAAAAAGAGTGGAAAGAAAAGGCTACCAGTAATGCATGTTATGAAGTATATTCTTATAGCAATACATTTTCTAGATACAAAACTGGAGCAGGCGCCATGGGTGAAGATCGATATGGACCGAAGATACCAGTGTTCGGTTTGAATTTTCTTCTTTTAGTAGAGACCTTGGACTCAGACTGCCACGGACCCACAGTAAACAGCACCCGGCTACCATCTCTCCTCTCCACTTCTTCCCTCTTACATCTCCCTTCCTTTTGGCTCTAGCGTTTTCCACTACCTTTGTAAAGGATAAAAACTAGTGACTGGTATACTCACATCAAGAGGCCCTCTGATTTCTGGGGTGATATACCCATTTGACTTGGGTGCAGTCTCTTCAGCACTCCTAATAATCCTAAGGGACTCAAAGAAGTTAAGAGCTTTCTTTAAGGTGACACAGCTGGTGAGAAAACCGGGGGTCAACCTTCCGACCTGGTTGGCTTCAGTGCCTGTATACTCTTTCCCAAAGAGTTGAGGAGGAGAGTTCTAGGGGTGCAGAGTTCGATGTGGGGCAGGAAGGCATGAAGGGGACGGCCAAGGAAGTGTTAAGATGCCGACACTCCCTTCCCCGCATTGTTTTTTGTGAATACCAGCTCAGGCAATACAAGGAAAACGGCAGCCTTGCCAAAGAACTCAGTAGGCTGACAGACGATACTATAGAGAAAATGACAAGGGCTACTCTGTGGAAGAAGGAGTCAATATCAAAGGTTCTCCTCTGACTAGACCAAGTCTGATCTGCAGCTGGAACCAGCGTGGAAGGAATGAGCTTCCCTGCACTCCCCGCCCCGCCCCTGACAGCCTCAGCAGGCACACCATTTGCCCTCGTGGTAACCCTGACCTCATGGCTAGGTTCATATTCAATATCAGCTTGCTGCGCTCAGGAAACCTTTTTACCCTTCTAGCAGTCTCTGGAATGTTCTTTCTACATTTATATAACAAACCATTACTCATGTCCTGGTCACTTTTAGAGGATGCTATTGTAGTCACCTCCTTCCCTTTTTACCATACATGCCCTGCCTGCGTGACATCTTTCTTTCTCCCTTCCTGCCTTCCTGCCTCCTTCCCTCTCTCCCTTCCTTCTTGTCTTCCTTTCTCAAATGTTAATTGAGCCTCTTCTGTGGGCACTGTGGTAGACATTGGTTCTGCTGGACCTATATAGTTCCCAAGGGCCTTGCATTTCTACCGTTCTATAGTTTTCCTTCTATACATGATTTTTAAATGAATCCTTTTGGCCAAATGCTAGAATCAGGATTTTTCTCCTCATTGTCTTTGGAAGGGATCATGCAACTACTGTTTTTAATACAGCTCTTCCAAAAAGTCAAACAAGAATGTGTATGCAAGAAAAGTATTTTGGGGGTGTTCTTAACATGAACATAGATCACTAAAGAATGTATAGATGGACTTCATTCATTCTATCACTTCCCTGAAGCTATAAGTAAAATTTTGTTTACACAGGTGTAGATGATTTTTTTCTGAAAATAGTTTTCATCAGATTTTCAAAGGGGTCTAAAACCTAAAACTAGATGAGAACAACTGAGTTATCTGAAGGCAATGGTGATAACATTTCTAAAATTTGTTCTCTGTAGAGGTGTTAACATTAGGCTGCTTCTTGTACATCATTTGATTTCATGATGATCACAATTGTGATGGACCCAAATGAAGACTATTATAACTGAGGATGACTTGATGGTACATTTTAAAGTTTGGCTCGTCTCAACACGATATGAAAAGAATTGGGATTATTTACAAGAAGGGGCCAATGTAAGATCTAATTTACAATGTATGCTCCACTTCAAATTAATACGTTATAAACTATGTTCAATATATAAAGTATTGTGATGCATTCACACAGCAATAAAACACTTCTTTATGGGAATGCTTGGTGAAAAAATGGGTTTCAAAAGAACAAAAACTAGCAATATTTTTAGTCAGCTTTGCTTAATGCAGTCCTATGTACATGACGTATAGAGGCTGGACACTTGCACAATGGTATCTGATTTACAGTTGATCATACTATACAGAGTAATAGTTCAGTGATACCTTTTAGTTTAATGTGCCCAAATAATCCTTCTTTCTGTATTTATACACAAGAGATTTACAGGCTATTCTTGCCTTGTCTATACAGCGGGGTATAAAAAGCTTCCAGGATTGATATTCTGAAAGAATTAGCTGGCCACATCCTAGAAGGAAACTCTAGAGGTGAGATACACTTGAGCATGCCCAGCTCCTCACTCTTTTACCATAGTGACATCAGACCCGCTCGTGTCAGCAAGAAAAATGATGAAGAGTTCTACGTCTTGAAGCTCCATAAATAAAAATTAAACCCCTCATCAAATCATTCTCACACTTGAAGTTTCAGGTGACAATACTAGGTTAATTATCCTAGAAACTAGATTAGGATGCAAAATAGGCAATGGAAATACCAGCCTCATTCCACTGGTGGCGTATGGAGGAAAAAAACTGTGAGCAGCTTACAGGAAAAAAAAAAATAAATCATCATACCAGTCAATCCATTCATTAATTCAATCAACAAAAATGTATGCCCACTCCAAGATGTGTATCCAAGTGAAAAGAAAACCTATGTTCACACAAAAAAACTTTACCCTAATGTTTATAGCAGCTTTATCTGTAGCCACCCCAAAAAGGAAATAACCCCAAATGTCCTTCTACTTGGGCATGGATAAACAAACTGTAATACCGCTATACCATGGAATACTAAGTAATAAAAATGAACAGGGTATTGATACATGTTACAACATGGATGGATCTCAGCTGCATTGTGTGAATTAGAAGAAGCCAGACCCAAAGGCCAAATATGTATAATTCCCCTGATGTGACATTCTGGCAAAGGAAAACGATAAGGACCGAAAACAGATTAGTCATTACCAGAGGTAATGTAGGGAAGCCTTAACTACGAAGGATTAGTACAAAAATGTGAGTGTGTGTGTGCATATATGTGTGTGTTTGTGAGGGGGAAGGGGGCAATGGAACCATTCCGTGTCTTGATTGTAGTGGTGTTATACAACCCTGCATCTGTCCAAACACACGGAACTGTACACCAAAAGGAGTGGATGTCACTGTATACATATTGAAAAATAAGTGTGAGAAAAAATATGGTAATAAGATAGCCCAAGTTCAAAGCAACTTGATTCAATTTTTTTTCTTGGACTCTATGAGTATTTCAGAGATGGAAAGGCAAACAACACATTACCAAAATACAAAATTCTTTTCCTTGACCTTAAACATCACAAACTAATGAGCAAAACAAGCTTGTTGGGAGAAACAGAAAAAGCTTTAGTAGCTATAGGAGGGGTATGCACAATCTAAAGGATGAGGAAAATCTATTATTACTGGAATAGATTTTCCCTTCCTGGTCACTTTTGTCAGAAATGTATCGTCAAAGCCGTGACTTTTGCTACTAAAACAAGTGCAGCTCCCCAGAAGTGAAAGAGGCTTCTGGGGGTTGCCCCAGCAGCCCCTGGTAGCTTTCCATTCTGATATACAGTGTGAGGCTGGTAGGTACCATGCCCCCCACCTTCTGCCCCATCAGTTCAACTGCTGTTATTCAGCAGAACATAGCCTGCCATTCTCCCCTTTTCCTACAGCTGTACTGATTCCACTATTGGAAAGACATTCTCCTCAAAGAGCTCATGGTTTTTGGGGTATCAGTGGGCTATCTGCTGAAATAAACAGCTTCTGGGGACCACAGAAGGGGCAAGATTTATTTCTTCATCTGTGGTGGATATATAGAGTTGATAGTTTAAAAAATAGCTAGACTGCACTTCTTGTGGGCTTTTTATTTTATTTTATTTTTCCTTTTCCGTTTTCTCCATCCCCTGGGAGCCAACTGAGCAGCTCCCTCCCTGCCTTATCTCACCGACTACAGTAATGAGCTCCAGGGGGACCTCAATACTGCCTTTGAAGTAACACGATTCTCCGAATACACTTTGAAATTTCTCTCATACATTGTTTGTTTCTTGTTCGCTCTGACTGTCTCCTTGTAGGGGGGTCTGACAGCTGTTGGGGGGAGGGGTGGTCCAGCATGACAGTTCTGGAATGTGTAAATTGAACCACAACAACAACAAAAACACAAACAAAATAAGAAAGAAAGAAGAAGGAGAAAACAAAACAAAACAAAAAACCTTCCAACCCACTGCCATAGCAGAAACGGAAGGCTGTGGGCTCTAGGAGCTGAAGCATCCTGCTGGCTGCGAGCAGAGGAAGACAGACAAGGATAGACACAGCTGGGAGGTCTGAAAACTGTCACAGAGGAAATGGTCTGCTGGAGACAGGTTCTTGTGGGGAGAGCTAAGATACAGACCAGGGGAGAGGCAGAGGGACTCTGCCTTCCTCTCCTTGGGATTTCAGTGCACAAAGATCCTGCATCTGAAATAGTTTAGCATCCTACGTACCGAGCAGGGGGGATACACAGCACAACCATTTTAATCTTTATACCTTGCACACTGGAAAGACCTAGAACAGGTTTTGGAGATTCGGGGATGGGAGAGTTAGCATTTAGGAGACATGAAGGGAATAGGATATAAAGTGTGGGGAGAGGGGGGCTTCCCTGGTGGCGCAGTGGTTGAGAGTCCGCCTGCCGATGCAGAGGACACGGGTTCGTGCTCCGGTCCGGGAAGATCCCACATGCCACGGAGCGGCTGGGCCCGTGAGCCATGGCCACTGGGCCTGCGCGTCCGGAGCCTGTGCTCCGCAACGGGAGAGGCCACAACAGTGAGAGGCCCGCGTACCAAACAAAAAAAAAGTGTGGGGAGAAACCTGGTCTAGACCCTTGTTTTAGCCATGCACTTACACTCTGGATGAAAGAATTAAATTTCATTCTACAGAGATTTTATCAGCCACTATTTCCAACTAACCAGATTGCAACTTGAAAATGTGCAGTAGTGGGAATAGAGAGAAAACCAGATTGCACTAGTCCTTGAAACAGGAAGAGGGTAATCCTCTGCCCAGAAATTCAGGACAGAATGGAAAACCAGACTGACAAAGTCACTCAATATTACTGGGATTTATGTTTATGAAAATTCTTGAGAAGACCATTAGATTTGGAAATACGAGCTGGAGGAAAAGCACACCCAGGGAAACTTGTTTTGCTCCAGCAGAATAGCAAAAGGCGGGCCGAGTGAAACTTGCCCAGTTGTGAGGACACTAGAAGCTTCCAGTGTGATCTCACTTCTGCTTCTCTGGGCTCCTTCTCAACATGTGCCTGTGGTTTTGTAATCACAATTCAAACTCATATATGAACATGGGTCTATAATCTCCTTGACTCCCTTGTCTTACACACTTACTGAAATTTTAGTCCTCTTTTTCTGACTCCTATGGCTTCTTTGTCCTGTACTCCTGGCCTAGTCAGTCTCCGAGTCATGTTTATTCTTTGTGAGATTATTTTATCTTAGTCCTCACCTTTTTTGCTATCACTCCAAGCACCTATCATCACCTAGCTAAACTCTGAAACCACCCCTTAAATGATCTCCTTGGCTCTCTCCTCTCCTATCTCCCTCCTTAAACTTCAGCTCAGCTTTCTTCCATCACTGCTTTAGTGTCTAATCACAGGTCAAAAACCCTTAAAATTCCTTATTTTTATGAATAAAGAGAGCATTCCTCAATTCAAAATTAAAGGCAGATAGCAATTACCAGCTCCCAGGCTAAGCTGTACAGAAACAATTAGGACTACCTCATTCCCACTTCTAGGCCTTCTCAAACCAACAACCCCACCCTTTCCTTCCCTTGTTGTATGTGGTGCTCATAGCACTGGACACATGTAACCCCTTTCTTTCCTTTTATGGGTAAGCATTTAGCGGGCCTAATATGTACAAGGTTTGTAGTTTCCTTCACTCTAAGTAAAATTTAGAAAGTTTAATTTAAAAAGCCAACCTTGGAGATGTCACAGAAATGAGAAGGCTTATGAATGAAAGAAATCCCAGAGAGAGAAAGTCAGGGATCTCCTGTGCGTGAAAGTGTTCCTTGGACTGTGATGGACTGGCACACTGAGGGAGCAATTTCATTTGTGCCCTTTGCCTTCCCTTTTTCTCCCCCTCCCCCTTTTGAAGTGCTGATCTTTGCCTGCCTGTGTTTTATTGGTCCAGGGATCACGCGTTAGAGCTGAGAATTGCTAAAGCCTCATTAGGGTAAAAAACAGACAACAAAAAGAGATTCTTTTTCAGCTTACATGGAATACTCACAAGAGTACAATTTGCCCCAATCCAGGGATAAAGGCTCCATCATTTCCAATGATTCAACATCCAACTATGTTCTCTAACCATATTGCAATAAAATTAGAAAAGTAATAATGAAAAAGAGCCAAAGATATTTCCTATGTCTTGAAACTAAAATGCTTGCTATTAAATTACTCTTGGGCTAATGCAGAAATCATCAGGGAAATTATGAAATACTTACAACTGAATGACAGTGATATCACCACATATGAAAGCTGTCAGGGCACAACTAAAGCAGAACCTGAGGAAAATGTATAGTTTTTAAAAACATTTATCAAAAAAGAAGAAAAATTAAAAGATTGAAATAAAATGAGCCATGATTCTGTTTGATTCATTGGAAAAAGAGGAACAGACCAAACTGAAATTAGGAGATAATTATTGAAGAAAAAGGGAAATCAAGAAATATAGAACAAAAATGCAACAATAAATATTGCTCAAATCTAAATCTAGCTCTTTTAAGACTAGTTAGACAAACCTCTGATAATACTTGCTAAAGGAAAATGGAGATATTTTCAATCAAACAAAATACAGAATGCAAAGTTGGACACAGCCAAAAACAAAACAGCAATTAACAAAAATAAAGAAAATTATAGCCAACTCTTCACTAATACATATGAAAATAGATGAGACATTCACCTGAAAAAGTATACAAATTACTGTGGCAGATTGTATTCTTCATAAATGTCCATATGTACTTCCAGAATCTTGCCACTCTTTCATAGGAAATAAAGTCCATTTTCCCTCCCTTTGAGCCTTAGCAGGCATGTGACTGCTCTGACCCATAGAGTGTGGCTATCTGGATAGCTGTGTGATATCCAATGCTATGTCTTCCTCCACTCTGGGAAAGCCAGCCACCAAGGTAAAAGCCTAAATTAGCTGACATGGGAAGACAACATGGAGAGGCCCACAGGGAAAGGAACCAAGGTTTTCACAGAAAGCTTGCATTGACAGTCAGATGTATGAATATATGAGCCTCCAGGTGACTTCAGCCCCTAAATTTCAATTCTTCCAGCTGGGGGACAATATCACTCAGGAACAAGCCACCCCACTACATTCCTGTCTCAATTCCTGACCCGCACAATCTGTGAGGATAAAAAATTATTGTTTTTATCACTAAGTTTCAATGTAATTTGTTACACAGCCATAGTAATTAAAACAATTGCCAAACCTGGAACAAAAGTTAGAAAGTTGATCAATAACCATTCAAAAACTTGAGATGGCAATGAGAGGCACTCTGCTACTTCTAAGCAGAGTTTTACAGGAAGTTCAAAACTTTAAAGACAAAATAATTCCTGTCGTACACAAATTGTTCAAGAAAACAGAAAAAAAAAACAAAAACTATGATTCTCAAGGTTCTAAAACTAGTAAGTACAGTACAAAACATTAATAATTTTATTTATGGGCATATATGAGAAAACACTAAATAAGAATTATCTAACCAAATCCAAGAGATTATTAAAAAATAAATTTACCAAGCAAAATGATTGTTTAATATCAGAAAATCTATCAACATAAGGTACCTATTCACTAATTTTCTCCTAAAGGAGAAAAAGAGTCACCTATTTTTGTAAGTGTAGAGAAATAAACTTTTGATAAAGTTATGTATATATGTATAATGAATATTAACAAAACCAAACAAACAAGTAAACAAACCAACAAAAAAATCTCAGAATACTTGGAATAGTAAGGCACTTCTGGAATTTTATAAGGATTATATACCAAATCTACAGTAAGCATCCTTCTAAAAGGCATTCCCTTACAGATATGGAAAGAAAAACAAAGATGTCCATTATCACTGCTGTTATTCAGTATGGTACTAGAGGTTCTGGCCAGTGCAAAAGCACATGAAAAAGAAATAAGAGCTTCAAGGATTGAAAGAATTACAGCAAAGCTCTAATTATCTGCAGATGCTATGACTATTTACATAGAAAAATCAACGGATTCTTCATATAAACTATTAGAACTCAAAATAAACATCTGAAATACTTATAAGTAAGAACAACTTGCACAAATCAGTATCATTCATCTATTTTGCACGAACCAATATATTCATCTATCTAATACCAGAAACAGCCAACTTGACGATATAATAGATATTAAGTGCCATTCATAATAACTAAGAAAGATAGAAAGTAGAAATTGCCTTGGTCAAAAATGCAGTCTATTATACATAACATTGTAAAACAACTATACCCCAATTAAAAAGGAAAGAAAAGAAAACAACAAAATAGTGCACAAACTCTTTATAGAGAAAAATTTTAAATTCTATTATAAGTTACAAAGTAGATTTAAATAAAAAGTGAGACACTATGGACTCTGGTCTAAAGAGCCAGGTGTGAGGCCTCTGCCCCCAGCACCGAATGAGCAAGTGAAACTAGAAAGCACAAAGGGAAAAAAGAGGGAGAATCCTTTGTGAAATATGAAGAAGGAAAACTCCTTGATCCAAAAGACTGGAAAACTAACTCAAAAACACATTGAAGAACTTTGAAGCCATGTGGCTGACAGTGTTGTGCTGCTCTGGATGGGTGTCAAGCGTGAGCCTCTGAGGATGACAGCCGAGTTCAGGACATTGGACCACCAGAGACCTCCTGGCCCCACATAATATCAATCAGTAAGAGTTCTCCCAGAAATCTCTGCCTAAATGATAAGACCCAGCTCCACTAAGCGAACAGCAAGCTCCAGTGCTGGACACCCCATGCCAAACAATTAGCAAGACAGGAACACAACCCCACCCACTAGCAGAGAGGTTGCCTGGAATCATACTAAGTTCACAGACACCCCAAAACATACCACCAGAGGTGGTCCTGCCCACCAGAAAGACAAGATCAAGCCTCATCCACCAGAACACAGGCAGCAGTCCCCTCTACCAGGAAGCCTACACAACCCACTGAACCAAACTTACCCATTGGGGGCAGACACCAAAAACAATGGGAACTATGAACCTGCAGCCTACGAAAAGGAGACACCAAATACAGTAAGTTAAGCAAAATGAGAAGACAGAGAAATATGCAGCAGATGAAGGAGCAAGGTAAAAACCCACCAGACAAAACAAATGAAGAGGAAATAGGCAGTCTACCTGAAAAAGAATTCAGAGTAATGATAGTAAAGATGATCCAAAATCTTAGAAACAGAATGAAGAAAATACAAGAAACATTTAACAAGGACCTAGAAGAAATAAAGAGCAAAAAAAACAATAATGAACATCAGAGCAAATGAAATTTACAATTCTCTAGAAGGAATCAATAGCAGAATAAATGAGGCAGAAGAAAGGATAAGTGACCTAGAAGATAAAATAGTGGAAAAATCTACCACAGAGCAGAATAAAGAAAAAAGAATGAAAAGAATTGAGGACAGTCTCAGAGACTACTGGGACAATATTAAATTCACACACAGTCGAATTATAGGGGTCCCAGAAGAAGAAGAGAAAAAGAAAGAGACTGAGAATATATGTGAAGAGATTATAGTTGAAAACCTCCTTAATATGGGAAAGGAAATAGTCAATCAAATCCAGGAAGCACAGAGAGTCCCATACAGGATAAATCCAAGGAGAAACATGCCAAGACATGTATTAATCAAACTGTCAAAAATTAAATACAAAGAAAAAATACTAAAAGCAGCAAGGGAAAAGCAACAAATAACATACAAGTGAATCCCCATAAGGTTAACAGCTGATCTTTCTTTTCAGCAGAAACTCTGCAAGCCATAGGGAGTGGAAGGACATATTTAAAGAGATGAACAGGAAAAACCTACAACCAAGATTACTCTACCAAGCAAGGATCTCATTCACATTTGAGAGAGAAATTGAAAACTTTACAGACAAGCAAAAACTAAGAGAAAAATACCACTAAACAAGATTTAAATCAAATGCTAAATGAACATCTCTAGGCAGGAAACACAAGAGAAGGAAAAGACCTACAATAACAAACCCAAAACAATTAAGAAAATGGTAATAGGAACATACATATCAATAATTACCTTAAATGTAAATGGATTAAATGCTCCAACCAGAAGACATAGACTGGCTGAATGGATACAAAAACAAGACCCATATATATGCTGTCTACAAGAAACCCACTTCAGACCTAGGGACAAATTACACACTGAAAGTGAGGGGATGGAAAAAGATATTCCATGCAAAAGGAAATCAAAAGCTGGAGTAGCAATCCTCATATCAGACAAAATAGACTTTAAAATAAAGACTATTACAAGAGACAAAGAGGACACTACCTAATGATCAAGGGATCGATCCAATAAGAGGATATAACAATTGCAAATATTTATGCAACCAACATAGGAGCACCTCAAAACTTAAGGCAAATACTAACAGCCATAGAAGGGGTAATTGATAGTAACACAATCATAGTAGGGGACTTTAACACCCCACTTTAACCAATGCACAGATCATCCAAAATGAAAATAAATAAGGAAACACAAGCTTTAAATGACACATTAAACATGATGGGCTTAACTGATATTTATAAGACATTCCATTGAAAAACAACAGAATACACTTTCTTCTCAAGTGCTCATGGAACACTCTCCAAGATAGATCATATCCTGGGTCACAAATCAAGCCTCAGTAAATTTAAGAAAATTGAAATCGTATCAAGAATCTTTTCCAACTACAATGCTATGACATCAGATATCAATTACAGGAAAAGAACTGTAAAAAATAAAAACACATGGAGGCTAAACAATATGTTACTAAATAACAAAGAGATCACTGAAGAAATCAAAGAGGAAATCAAAAAATACCTAGAAACAGATGACAATGAAACACGATGGCCCAAAACCTATGGTATGCAGTGAAAGCAGTTCTAAGAAGGAAGTTTATAGCAATACAGTCCTACCTCAAGAAACAAGAAACATCTCAAATAAACAACCTAACCTTACACCTAAAGCAATCAGAGAGAGAAGAACAACAAGGACAACAGAAAAACCCAAAATTAGTGGAAGGAAAGAAATCATAAAGATCAGATCAGAAATAAATGAAAAAGAAATGAAGAAAATGAGAGCAAAGATCAATAAAACTAAAAGCTGATCCTTTGAGAAGATAAACAAAATTGATAAGCTATTAGCCAGACTCATAAAGAAAAGAACGGAGAAGACACAAATCAACAGAATTAGAAATGAAAAAGAAGTAACAACTGACACTGCAGAAATACAAAAGATCATAAGAGATTATTACAAGCAACTATATGCCAATAAAATGGACAACCAGGAAGAGATGGAGAAATTCTTAGAAAAGCACCACCTTCCAAGAATGAACCAGGAGGAAATAGAAAATATAAACAGACCAATCACAAGCACTGAAATTGAAACTGTGATTAGAAATCTTCCAACAAACAAAAGCCCAGGACGAGGTGGATTCACAGGCGAATTCTATCAAATATGTAGAGAAGAGCTAAAACCTAGCCTTCTCAGACTATTCCAAAATATAGCAGGAGGAACACTCCCAAACTCATTCTACAAGGCCATCATGACCCTAATACCAAAACCAGACAAAGATGTTACAAAAAAAGAAAAGTACATGCCAAAATCACTGATGAACATAGATGCAAAAATCCTCAACAAAATACTGGCAAAAAGAATCCAACAGCACATAAAAAGCATCATACACCACGATCAAGTGGGGTTTATCCCAGGAATGCAAGGATTCTTCAATATATGCAAATCAATCAATGTGAGAAACCATGTTAACAAACTGAAGGAGAAAAAACATATGATCATTTCAATAGATGGAGAAACAGCTTTTGACAATATTCAACACACATTTATGATAAAAACTCTCTAGAAAGCAGGCATAGAGGGAACTTAACTCAACATAATAAAGGCTATCTTTAGAACTTATATTTAAACTTATATTAGACCCACAGCCAACATCATTCTCAATGGTGAAAAACTGAAACCATTTCATCTAAGATCAGGAACAAGACAAGGATGTCCACTCTCACCACTATTATTCAATATAGTTTTGGAAGTTTTAGCCACAGCAATCAGAGAAGAAAAAGAAATCCAACTTCGAAAAGAAGTAAAACTGTCACTGTTTGCAGGTTACATGATACTATAAATAGAGAACCCTAAAGATGCTACCAGAAAAATACGAGAGCTAATCAATGAATTTGGTAAAGTAGCAGGATACACAATTAATGGACAGAAATCTCTTGCATTCCTATACACTAATGATGAAAAATCTGAAAGAGAAATTAAGGAAACACTCCCATTTACCATTGCAATGAAAAGAATAAAAGACCTAGGAATAAACCTACTTAAGGAGACAAAAGACCTGTATGCAGAAAACTATAAGACACTGATGAAAGAAATTAAAGATGATACAAACAAATGGAGAGATATATCATGTTCTTGGATTGGGAGAATCAACATTGTGAAAATGACTACACTACCGAAAGGAATCTACAGATTCAATGCAATCCCTATCAAACTACCAATGGCATTTTTCACAGAACTAGAACAAAAAAATTCACAATTGGTATGGAAACACAAAAGACCCCAAATAGCCAAAACAATCTTGAGAAAGAAAAATGGAGCTGGAGGAATCAGGCTCCCTGACTTCAGACTATACTACAAAGCTACAGTAATCAAGACAGTATGGTACTGGCACAAAAAGAGAATGGAATAGGATAGAAAGCCTAGAGATAAACCCATGCAAATATGTTTACCTTATCTTTGATAAAGGAGGCAAGAATATACAATGGAGAAAAGACAGCCTCTTCAATAAGCTGTGCTGGGAAAACTGGACAGCTACATGTAAAAGAATGAAATTAGAACACTCCCTAACACCATATACAAAAATAAACTCATAATGGATTAAAGACCTAAATGTAAGGTCAGACACTATAAAACTCTTAGAGGAAAATATAGGCAGAACACTCTATGACATAAATCACAGCAAGATCCTTTTTGACCCACCTCCTAGAGAAATGGAAATAAAAACAAAAATAAACAAATGGGACCTAATGAAAATTAAAATCTTTTGCACAGCAAAGGAAACCATCACCAAGACGAAAAGACCACCCACAGAATGGGAGAAAATATTTTCAAATGAAGCAACTGACAAAGGATTAATCTCCAAATATACAAGCAGCTCATGCAGCTCAATATCAAAACAATAAACAATCCAATCCAAAAAATGGGCAGAAGACCTAAGTAGACATTTCTCCAAAAAAGCTATACAGATTGCCAACCATCACATGAAAGGATGCTCAACATCACTAATCATTAGAGAAATGCAAATCAAAACTACAATGAGGTTATCACTTCACACTGGGCAGAATGGCCATCATCAAAAAATCTACAAACAATAAATGCTGGAGAGGGTGTGGAGAAAAGGGAACCCTCTTGCACTGTTGGTGGGAATGTAAATTGATACAGCCACTATGAAGAACAGTATGGATGTCCCTTAAAAAACTAAAAATAGAACTACCATACGACCTAGCAATCCCACTCTTGAGCATATACCCTGAGAAAAACATAGTTCAAAAAGAGTCATGTGCCACAATGTTCATTGCAGCACTATGTACAATAGCCAGGACATAGAAGTAACCTAAGTGTCCATCGACAGATGAATGGATAAAGAAGCTGTGGCACATATATACAATGGAATATTACTCAGCCATAAAAAGAAACGAAATTGAGTTATTTGTAGCAAGGTAGATGGACCCAGAGTCTGCCGTAAAGTGTGAAGTAAGTTAGAAAGAGATCAAATACCATATGCTAACGCATATATATGGAGAATGGACTTCAGGACCCAGGGAGGGGTAAGGGTAAGTTGAGATGAAGTGAGAGAGTGTTATTGACATATATACACTACCAAATGTAAAATAGATAGCTAGTGGGAAGCAGTTGCATAGCACAGGGAGATCAGCTCGGTGCTTTGTGACCATGTAGAGTGTTGCGGTAGGGAAGATGGGAGGGAGACACAAAAGGGAGGGGATATAGGGATATATGTATACATATAGTTGATTCACTTTGTTATCAGCAGCAACTAACACAACAACGTAAAGCAGTACTCCAATAAAGATGTTAAAAAATAAATAAATAAATAAAAAGTGATCGATACCCTGTTCTTGGATGAGATAACATTGTAAAGATATGTGTTATCTACAGTTACTCCCAATAAACATACCAGTAGGATCAGCAGAAGTATTTTAAATAAATTCAATAAATTTATTGTAAAATGTATACAAAAAAATAAAAATCTTAGATCACTAAATCCACTTTTAAGAAGTCGACCAGAGGAAACCTTACAAGCCTTAAGATATAAAGTTATGGTAATGAAAACATAAAATTGCCACAGAAATAAACAAATCGACCAAATGAAACAGAATAAGGAGCTTATACATAGATCTATGCATATATAGGAACTATATAAATAATAAAATAGTAATATGAATCTATAAAGGAGTAATTATGTAAAAGATATTTGGGGGAAAAATAGGTTCATTAAATGGAAAACAATAAAGTTCAACCTCTCCCTGATATTTAGATACAAAGATGAATTCCAAACAGATTTACAATCTATGTAAATAGTAAAACAATTATGCTAATAGATGAAATTAAATATATTTGTTACCTTGGGGGTAGGAACATAATTTTAAACGACTCAGAAAGCACAACTATGAAGCAAATAATAAAATAATCATTGGCTTTGACTACACTGGAAATTAAGTATTTATGTTCACTGCAGGTTACTGCTGATAAAATTGAAAGGTGACATACATTGAGAGGACATTTGAAATCTTAAAAGGATTAATATCAAGAATATGCAAGAAAATTCCTATAAATCCACTAGACCAAGGCAAAGAACTCAAAAGAAAATAGGCAGAGAATCAAAAATAAAGTTCACAGAAAGAAAGAAAAAAAAATGCATAGCAAAAATACTATTGATCAGAAAAATATAAATTAAAATTACCTTGAGATACCAATTTACACCAATCTGGCAAAAAATAAAAGTTGGATAATAACAAATGTTACAAGAATATAAGGAAATGGGATTTTATTGGTAGGAATGTATAAAATAGAGCAATCTGGCAGAACTTAATACAATTATGCTTGAGTTGAATTGAGGAAGCTTGTTTATCCTACTATTGGGTATATACTTTAGCACTGCAGACTTCAAAATAAGGTATGCGAGCACAAATAATTTTAAGCAAATCCATTTTCTGATCCTCAGATTTCATGCAGTCTTAAATTAACCTGCTGGTTTTCTTCTTTCCCACTATTTCTTTGATTATTGCCCTTCTTCCACTTTAAGAAGAAAGGCCAACCTCTTAACCATCCAGAGTCTTACTCTGGGACAATTCCTTTACTCAAAAATCTGTATTCCAATAAAGGGACAATGTGAAATCTGCAGGGTGATGTGTTAAATTAGAAGCAGGGTGTTTTGGTCAATGTTGGGATATTCTGAACTCAAATATATTGAAGAGTGTGGCAGAGGAGTGAAGACATAAGTCCTTTTTATGACTTCATTTTTCCTACCTTTGACTACCTTCAAAGAAAACATGCATCCTGAGGAAGAGTCCAAGGGCAGAGCAAAGCTAATGAAGTGTTGCTAAGAAAGCTGATGTTACATTATGTTATTCAGGTAAAATATAGGACGCAAAACATGATTCTGTGCGTTTTCTACCCATTTTTAAAATTATAATATTCAAAATCTCTAAGAACTATGATGGACAATTTTAATCTGTTATGAAAGACTCCCTCTCTGCCTATCTATTATTCTGCTATGAGAAAGGCCCAGGGAAATCCTTTCATTCACCCCAGCTAGCTCTATGCCTCAGTTGCATATTTTGCATGATTTGAAGAAAAAGGGGGAAATTTTCCATCTTTATTTCTCACAGATTAACATTACATCTTTAAATTAAAAAGAAAAAAAAAACCCTTAAGAGGTGTTTTATATGTTTTGAACATTTATTTAGATCCTTAAACATTTTTACAAACTTTTATGAAAGTTTATACAGTATACTAAAGCATTTAAGACTTAGAGATGTGTGATTGCAAAGAATTAAGAAAAAATTTACATTTTAATTTATATACAATTAGATACAATTGTATTTTTTATATATAATTTTTTGTTGCAGATGATTATGATAGGATGATTAATATACTTTCAAATGTAAAAATGTATTGCATTAGAATAAAATTATGTGAGGGAAGTGGAGTGGTATTAAAAGTTCAAGGAGACAAAGACAACATAAAATTGCTGACAGTTAAAGGCTTTGTTTAGGTATTTTTACCCTTTTTAGAGTAAGGGTTAATAACAAAACTCTATGGTGTGTCCAGATTGTTGTCTCTAAATATAATTTGCATATTGACTACAAACAAAACAACAACAACAAAAAACTGTTTTTTGTAAAAATAGCTGATTCCACATCTGGAGCAGGGCATTTATAATATGAGTCTTGCCATGACTGAAAGAAACATTATCAAAGACTACTAAGGTCATATCAAAAGGACACAAATGCCAGCTTGGAAAGTTGCCATGGCCCAAACTGGGAAATTCTGAGCATCACATAAATAAAATAATAATAATGACTGCAATAGATTGAAACATATATAAAAGTCCAAAAAAAAAAAAGTCCAGAAGTTCACACTGATTAAAAACAAAAAAAAAACTTCATTGATGATCCTTAAATATTGCTAGGGCAACATCTCATTATTCTGAAAACCGATTAAGGGAAAAGATCAAGTATTTGTCTTGCCTTTCCCATAGAAGCTGTTTTTCGGAGTTACCAAATAGTTGATAAGGAAAAGTTCTTCTTTATAGAAAACCACAGATAATAAGTACAGGAAGAAAGATAGAATTGGAAAGTCAGAATTTTGTAACCCTAGTAAACCACTGGATATGGTGATCACAGACAGCCGCTAAAACTATTTGATGGCTTATGGTGAATTTTAAATGGATGGATCAGGATGAAAACACCTGAGCCCACTGATGAATCTTGCCAGCACTAATAGAAGGACCACCTGCTATTAGGTGCCTCCTGAAATTAACAGTCTTTAATTTCATTAATCCACTACATCTAACTTTCAGTTTCTAGGAAATGTGAAGAAAAGAACATGTTTAAACAATGCCATGAAGACACAGTTGAGAAAAATGAAGATCTAATTTTGCTGGGACATTCTGAGGAATACTTTCTTTCTTAATAAAATGAGATAAAGTGCTCCCTTCACACCCTGACTCCTACATCCCTGCCTGCATGACTTTTGCATAGTGTCATATACGAATGTGACGGCAGAAACTGCTGAAACCATCCTGTGAAAAGGGAAGAGACCTCATCTGTGGGTGACGGAAAAAGGTGGAGGTTGTGCTCTGCAGACACAAAACTAAGACAGTGTTTAGGGATCAACATCTGTGAAAGGAAACTGAAGGAAGCCACATTGGGCAAGAGGAAGAAACCAAACTCTAATCGGGTCCGATAAACTCTCAGCTGACATACAGTGAGCTCTTGAACAAAGTGTTTCCAGAGTGTCCTGTGGGCCATAACTTTAAACCCCAATCTCATCCTTGCTAAGTCATTAGAGGCAAGCTTCCCTGGGAAGAGCTGGCTCCCTGCAGCTCAAGCTGACCCTGAAGGAGCTTACAGAAGCACTTCCTTGAAGGGGAAACTTCTGCTGTATCTACCATAGAACCTTAGCTCTTGATGTCATTGTTGAGCATCTAAACAAATCCTGGTACTAACTAGTCAAGACAGGTGGGGTGAGGGCAGAAGCATTTGAGGAACAGGATTTACCCTGTCTGGGGCTTGTTCTACAGGCTAGGTGTGCTCAGATAGGAGAGTAAAAGGTAAACAAGGTTCTAATCCCAAAGGGCCCTCCCTATATTTACTTGCTTAGTGGTTAAAATCATATCCTAAATTGTTAAGGTCCAATGGGGAACCAATGAAAGAGTTTTAAGCCGGAAGTCAGATCAGATTTTCAGTTCTGATAACACTTTACCTACTGAAGATTTGAGTGATCCAAGGCTTGGGGCAAGTGGAACAGGCAGGAGACAGGGTAGCATGCATTGAATGGTGGCACTGAGCATGGAAATTAGTAACTATAGCTTCAGCCATGTGTATGTTTTACCCAGTAGCTGACCAAGGGTGCAGACATAACAGGGTAAGATTTGCCAGACGAGAAATACTAGGAGTTGGTGGTAGGCCTGAAACAGGGTACTTAAAAAAGAAAACTTAGTTAGGTGGGTTACTGGGTTAAGTGATAATCAGGATGACTTCTGCTTATTCAATATTACTTTTCCAAAATTCTAGAAAAATTGTATGTGAAGATATAAATGCATTTATGCATTTATAGTAAGGGCCTGCAATGGGTTGAGCTGAGCCTAAGTTTAAAATCAGCTTGGTTGTTTGCAAGGTGCTTACTCTGAGAAAACTTGTTTATTTCTTTTCTCCTCAGTACCTTCCTCAGAGGTTTGCTGGAGGATTAAATGAGAAACAGTGACATAAAGTGCCTGATATGTAATAAATCCTAAACAAATGGAAGCTGTTCTTATGACTTATGTCATCCAGGACACATGAAAATAAAATTTTTGAAAAGAAAAACAGGGGCTTCCCTGGTGGTGCAGTGGTTGACAATCTCCCTGCCAATGCAGAGGATATGGGTTCGAGCCCTGGTCTGGGAAGATCCCACATGCTGCAGAGCAACTAAGCCCGCGAGCCACAACTACTGAAGCCTGTGTGCCGTAGAGCCTGTGCTCCACAACAAGAGAAGCCACCACAAAGAGAAGCCCTCTCACCACAATGAAGAGTAGACCCTGCTCACCACAACTAGAGAAAGCCTGCGCACAGCAATGAAGACCCAACGCAGCCAAAAATAAATAAATAAAAATTAGTTAATTTAAAAAAATCTATACAATTATTGAATCACTATGTTGTACCCCTGAAACTTATATAATATTGTAAATCAACTACACTTCAATAAAAAATAATAAAAAGAAAAATTTTTTAAAGACGAGGAGGAAACAAATGCATATTATTCAAAAAAAGAAAAACATATTGGTTCTATAAGAGGGAGAAGTTTATCAACATTTAAAAGCATAGCAAAGAAAGAAAGAAAGAAAGAAAGAAAGAAAGAAAGAAAGAAAGAAAGAAAGAAAGAAAGAAAGAAAGAAAATATTTAGGACCAGTCACGGATACACAAATGCCCCATTACTTACAAAGAACAGGTGACTCTAAACTTCATAAATCTGAATAAAGTACACATGAACCTTCCAGATATGTTCTAAGAAGTGACTTGCATGTACAAGTGCCATACAAATTTATTATACTAATAATATCATTCAATTATGTCCAATTAAATTCTATTAACTCTTTATTTTCACGACAAATATGTACTTCAGAAAACTTGTTTGCTAAGGACAATTCAAGTACAGCTATTTATTTGCAAACTTCAGGCTGTGTACAAAATTGATAAGATAAGAAAGTGATATACTGGGCTTCAAATAGGAAAAATAAGTCCCTGATATAATTAGTGGAGCTTGCATTGTCACTCTTTTCCAAAAAGAATGAACCATGCATTCTTTTAACTGCTTCCCTACGTCAGCCTAGAGCAAAACCTCTAGGGATGTGAATCTTGAGTGCATATACTCTCCATATAATTGTGATTTGATTAATATTTTAGACCAAAGTACAGAAAAAGGGCCAATCATCTTCATAGATGACACAAGATAGGAGGGGAAAACCATCATAGAGGATTCAAAAAGATTTTGACAGGCTGAAAAATGGGTGCAAACTAGCAAGATGTGAGTAAGTCTGGAATAATGTAAAATTTTGCCTTAAGGTTTAAGACTAACGGGATGGGGAAAACTTAATATATTTTCTTAGGGGGAAAAAAAGGCTGATTTTGTTGACTACACAACAAAAGGAAATAAAAATACTGTATTGTACTATATACTGTATTTCAATACTGCTAAAAAAGATCTCTTATCTTCTTGTAATACATTGACATAGTAATTTGCTAAATCCACCAAATGTGTCATCTGTTACATGCATGGCATTGTGATAATCTGTGTGAGAAATTCAAAGATCTTGTAGGAGGGTTTAAGATTTACTAGATCAAGAGATAAAATGGTCCCACTGTACGCTTCATATAATTATTGAAGCCCCACTATGGATAAAGCATGGTAATTGTTATGAGGTGGCAACAGATAAAAGACAGCCACAACTTATAAAAGTCTGTAATTTATTACAGACCATAGGATGGGGAGATAGCTTTTTTTTAATTTTTAGATTTTAGGTTTATTACAAAGTATACCTGCTCAAAGAAATCCAATATCCAGTGGGTGAATTAATCGTATACTCACATACCTATACACAGATACATTCCCGTACAGAGAGTTCTTTGTTAAATATTCAGAGGGTTTACCTCTGGTCTCAGTGAAGAGGGCCACTCCCTCACCTTGATATCAGTATGGCTGAAATTCTACTTACAGGTCTCAGGTCCTCAGCAATTCTAGACTCTCTGATTGCCCCCAGATCTTTTTTCTTCCTTTAATCATCAGTTTTTACTTAACAAAGTTGACTTCTGGATTGAGTTTCATTTTGAGAAGAGAGATTTTAATCAATTCATCTGGCAATTTGTCTGATTAATTGACAAGACAAAGGCCTAGGAAGTGAGAGAATTTTCCCCATCCTCTAAGGTCAGCTGAGTTTTGGCAGCTCTATTTTAATCTTGGTTAGATATACTTCATCAACCCTGCTCTCTTAGACCTTGCTTTCAGGCAACTCTATACACATGTAAACCCAATGTACAAACACTTTGTATACCATTCTCTCCCTCCTTTCACTTTTTATCTACATAGATTTACTGGTAGCTCAATGCCATTGTCATGTTTTACTTATAAAATTGTGCAATCATCCCTACAACTACTTATACAGTAAGTCCCCTACATATGAACTTTCAAGTTGCAAACTTTCAAAGATGCGAACATGTGTTGGCATGTCCAATTACGTAAATTAGTTTATGTGTCTGGCGTACAGTGTAATGTGTGTGCATCCTCTACAAGTGGTTGTGCTTTTGTGCACTTTAGGATGACTTCATTGAACTCCTTGCTGTGCAACACAAGGAGCTTACTAATGAAGACCCGATGGAACTGGAGGCCCAGAGAAAGGACGAAGAGAGATAAGAGGAAGAAGAAGTAACTGAAGAACCGAAGAGATTCACGACGCAGGAAATGGCAAGGGGATTTTTTTTTATTTAAGGAGGCACTGTTGGGTTTTGAGGCACAGGACCTGAACATAGAATGGTACACGAAGGTTGCAGCAGCCGTTCAGAATGCAATCCAGTGCTACCATGTCATCTATGATGAGAAAAACAGAGCTACTACCCAGACATCACTGGATCGTTTTTTCAAGAGGGTAGATAGAGTTGAATCCAGCAAGGAACCAGAACCTGTGCCATCAATGCCAGGCGTGAGTGAAATTGCAGCTTGTCCTCCGTTTCCTATTGCTGACGATCCTTCAGCTCTACCATCCCCCACCTCCTCTCCCTCCTCCAGTCAGTAACTCTTCCTGCCTGTTCACTCGATGGAAGCCCCTGTATGCCAGCTGTTGTACTGCACTACTGTACTTTTCAAGGTACTGTACTGTAAGATTAAAAATATTTTATTTTTGTGTTTGCTTTTTATGTATTATCTGTGTGGAAAGTATTATAAAACTATTACAGTACAGTACTATATAACCCATTGTGTTAGTTGCGTACCTAGGCTAACTTTGTTGGACTTACAAACAAATTGGACTTACAAACGCACTCTCAGAAAGGAACTCGTTTGTATGTAGGGGACTTGCTGTACATTATTTTTTAGCAACTGCAAATAATAATAGCGGACATTTATATAGTAGTTATGTTTATTATATATCTGGAAATCTTAAAAGTGTTTTACATAGAATATCTCATGTAATCCCTCAAACAAGCCTGTGATATAGTCACTATTATTATCTCTAAATGCTATTAAGACAGTCTCTGTTGTATTTTGATCCATAGATCCTCACACAACACAGTTTTTTGGGAAAACCTAAGAAAAAGTTTGTTTTTACTAAGGGCATTGTATAGGAATATGTCATATGATTTGATGACTGTCAAGAATTTTCATTAAGGAGAAAATAAACATGGTAGGGACAGTGGGAAAGTAAAACGCACATTCGAAGTACATTTATGAATAAAGCACCAAAGTAAGGAAGTGCAAGGTGTGTTAATAAGACATTCAGACAGCAGGCTAGAAATCACATGGCTTTGAATATCATGTTGAAGATTTGGGCCTTTATTCTATTAAAAAACAAAACAAAACAACATTATTTCAGGAATTGAATGATTTATCCCCTCATATATAAAATAAACAAAGAAAAAAATATACTTTACTAATCAGCACCTCACAGAGAGCAAATTATATCCACCCTTCCTGGAGGAGTCTGGACCTGGCAAGAGTTCCCAAGAAAATGCTAGAGTTTGAAGATGTAAAAATCTTTTGACATTTAAGCTGCTTCACCTTTGAATGACTCCTGAGCAATATGACAGCCAAACTCAGCCAACCCAAGCACTCCTAATACAGTTATCAATACACTAAGTACCCCAAATCACAGCTATCATTCGTATTTTTTCCTAAGTTTATACGAATTATGTATGTAAGGTGTGACTATAAGACAAGACTGGTATTTTCACAGCCATGCCAGAACTTATACATCCACGTGAGTGTTTCGCTTCGTGGGTATTAACTTGCACTTTACCACTGATGTTGTCAAAAACCTGCAGAGAATGACATTTAAACCCAAGTCCCAAGCCACAGGAGAAAGGCTATTTTCTTAATTTACCTGTATATTTTGTTATCGAGGCCAAATGGAATTAAAGTTGAAATTGCCCACTCTACTCACCCTTCTTAGTTCCACAATGACTTCTTGCTGTTCGGAAAAATAAAATTCATCCTCAAAGTAAGGAGATTCACTACCAGCATAGGAACAATAGCTACCATTATTAAGCACTTAACATGTTCTGGAAACTGTGGTGGTAAGTGACCTAGGTGTATGATCTATTGTGTGTGTTAAGCCAGGAAGTAACTTTCATATAGTTGAGTTAAATATCAATAACAAAGTCACACAGTTGGACATAATCAAGCAGGAAAAAAAAAAAGTCTGCATCATAGTATGTAGACTATTTATGTAGCATAGTGGCTAAGAGCTGGTGACAGGGGTGAAGGTGTCTGATTTTTAAATCTTGGCTTCAACACTTGATGTCTGATCTTGGGATGGTTATTTGTAATCTCTCTTGTTTTCCCCATCTTTAAAATTATAGTAAAATGCATACTATGTACACTATACTTAACAAAGTAGTTGGTGCTAGCTCTTTGCAGGTTGGTTTAGGGAGCTTCAGCTGGCTTGTGTCTACTCCACACGTTCCTCCCATCCTTCAACAGGCCAGACTAGACTTCTTCACATGGTGGTTTCTGGACAGAACTCCCCGAGAGGATGAAAACAGAAGCCTCAAGGCCTCTTGATGCCTAGGCTCAGAACTCCTGCACCATTCTACCACATTCTTTTGGTGAAAGCATCTCACATGTTCTACTGCGATTCAAAGGTAGAGAAATAGGGCTTCCCTGGTGGCGCAGCGGTTGAGAGTCTGCCTGCCGATTCACGGTACACAGGTTCGTGCCCCGGTTCGGGAAGATCCCACATGCTGCGGAGCGGCTGGGCCCGTGAGCCATGGCCTCTGAGCCTGCGCGTCCGGATCCTGTGCTCCGCAACGGGAGAGATCACAACAGTGAAAAGCCCGTGTACCGCAAAATATAAATAAATAAATAAAGGTAGAGAAATAGACTCTACTTCCTGATGAGAAGAGTAGCAGTCACATGACTAAGGGGCATGCATATGCATACAGAATGGAAGGAATGAGTTGTGTGTGTTTTTTTTTTTTTTAATATACTCTAGTATTGTTAGGAGTTGGGACCTTAGGGCAAAGAGGAACTACTTCTGAAGAACTTTAAGAGGGGAGTCACTAGAAGATCGCATTTGCTTTTAAATGATTACTCTGTCTAAAGTGCAGAGAATGGATGGATAGAGAGAAGACTAGGTACAGAGAATCCAGCTGGGGTGAGGTTACAGTAACCCATTTCAGAGATGATGGTGACTTGAAATAGGGAGTGGCAGTAAGACAGATGGAAATGAACAAATGGAGAACCTCTTACATGATACAGAATCAAAAGACTTGGTAAATGCAACTGGCTTTTGGAATAATAAGACTTGTTAACCAAACTAAATAAAGCCAAGGAACTGCAAGCCATGGGTTGAAAAGAAATACAAAAGAAAACAAATTAAAATTTGCTGAAAATGGAAAGATTCAACTGCTGGTGACATTTATTTTTGTTCAAGTGTCCAGGGATACCATGGAATGGTGGAAAATCTATTAAGAATTACTTGATAGCATCCTTTTATAATGTCATTTTCAACAGGACTTTAATTTACATTTTATAAATTATGCAATATTTTATAAAGTAAGTAAACTCTTTTAGTATTCTAAAGAGCAACACTATATTTTGGCAGCTTTGAGTTTTGAACATATAATTTCACTTTCCCTGATTCAGTAATAAGCTTTCCAAAAGGTGAGACCTGTAGAAATGTTGAAATCAGTTATTCCATCTCCTTGTCAATTTTTTAAAAAGTAATTTCCACATTAAGTACTATTCACCTACAAACCATAATGGGGATGTCTCATATGCTCACAGTAAATGCCTAAAGTAAGTTAATGGTTAATCAGGAATGTTTCTTTTAATCCTTATAGAGATATTAAAGGTAAACATTCCAATGACAATTGAAATGCATTCTATTTGTAAGAAGAGTGTACTTTAAGTTTGGAAAAGGGGAAGGGGTCACTTGTACATGCCTCATTAACACACTGAGACTTGGGAGGTGGTACTTTTCCCAACAAGATCAACACAGACCCTTTGGGATTTGTATAGGCCTGATGTGGGCCACTCTGACATGAACAGTCAAATTTAATTACTTACATGGCAGTTGACCTCTTCCAATAAGCATTGAAATCATTGTTTTGAAGCACTGAATCCACTGTGTTTGATCAAATTAACAAAGATGAGGGCTTCCCTGGTGGCGCAGTGGTGGAGAGTCCGCCTGCCAATGCAGGGTACATGGGTTCGTGCCCCGGTCCGGGAAGATCCCACATGGTGCAGAGCGTAGCGGATGGGCCCGCGAGCCATGGCCACTGAGCCTGCGCGTCTGGAGCCTGTGCTCCACAACGGGAGAGACCGCAACAGTGAGAGGCCCGCGTACCGCAAAAAAAAAAAAGCAAAGATGAGATTCTTTTTTTTTTTTAACATCTTTATTGGAGTTTGATTGCTTTACAATGGTGTGTTAGTTTCTGCTGTATAACAAAGTGAATCAGCTATACATATACATACATCCCCATATCTCCTCTCTCTTGCAACTCCCGCCCACACTCCCTATCCCATCCCTCTAGGTGGACACAAAGCACCAAGCTGATCTCCCTGTGCTATCTGGCTGCTTCCCACTAGCTATCTATTTTACATTTGGTAGTGTATATATATCCATGCCACTCTCTCCCTTCATCCCAGCTTACCCTTCCCCCTCCCTTGGTCCTCAAGTCCATTCTCTACGTCTGTATCTTTATTCCTGTCCTGCCCCTATGTTCTTCAGAATCATTTTTCCTTTTTTTCTTTTTAGATTCCATATATACGTGTTAGCATATGGTATTTGTTTTTCTCTTTCTGACTTACTTCACTTTGTATGACAGTCTCTAGGTCCATCCACCTTGCTACAGAAAACTCAATTTCGGGGCTTCCCTGGTGGCGCAGTGGTTGAGAGTCTGCCTGCCGATGCAGGGGACACGGGTTCGTGCCCCGGTCCGGGAGGATCCCACATGCCGCGGAGCAGCTGGGCCCGTGAGCCATGGCCGCTGAGCCTGCGCGTCCGGAGCCTGTGCTCCGCAATGGGAATGCCGCGGCAGTGAGAGGCCCGCATACCACAAAAACCAAAAACAAAAAAAAACTCAATTCCGTTTCTTTTCATGGCTGAGTAATATTCCATTGTATATATGTGTCACATCTTCTTTATCCATTCATCTGTCAATGGACACTTAGGTTGCTTCCACTTCCTGGCTATTGTAGAGCTGCAATGAACATTGTGGTACATGTCTCTTTTTGAATTACGGCTTTCTCAGGGTATATGCCCAGTAGTGGGATTGCTGGGTTGTATGGTGGTTCTATTTTTAGTTTTTTGAGGAACCTCCATACTGTTTTCCACAGTGGCTGTATCACTTTACATTCCCACCAACAGTGCAAGAGAGTTCCCTTTTCTCCACACCCTCTCCAGCATTTATTGTTTGTAGATTTTTTGATGATAGCCATCCTGACCAGTGTGAAGTGATAACCTCATTGTAGTTTCGATTTGCATTTCTCTAATGATTAGTGATGTTGAACATCCTTTCATGTGATGGTTGGCAATCTGTATATCTTCTTTGGAGGAATGTCTATTTAGCTCTTCTGCCCATTTTGGGATTGGGTTGTTTGTTACTCTGATACTGAGCTGCATGAGCAGCTTGTATATTTTGGAGATTAATCCTTTGTCATTTGCTTGGTTTGCAAATATTTCCTCCCATTCTGAGGGTTATCTTTTCATCATGGTTATGGTTTCCGTTGCTGTGCAAAAGCTTTTAAGTTTCATTAGGTCCCATTTGTTTATTTTTGTTTTTATTTCCATTTCTCTAGGAGATGGGTCAAAAATAATCTTGCTGTGATTTATGTCATGGAGTGTTCTGTCTATCTGTCTATGTTTTCCTCTAAGAGTTTTATAGTGTCTGGCCTTACATTTAGGTCTTTAATCCATTTGGAGTTTATTCTTGTGTATGGTGTTAGGGAGTGTTCTAATTTCATTCTTTTACATGTAGCTGTCCAGTTTTCCCAGCACCACTTATTGAAGAGGCTGTCTTTTCTCCATTGTATATTCTTGCCTCCTTTATCAAAGGTAAGGTGACCATATGTGTGTGGGTTTATCTCTGGGCTTTCTATCCTGTTCTATTGATCTATATTTCTGTTTTTGTGCCAGTACCATACTGCCTTGATTACTGTAGCTTTGTAGTATAGTCTGAAGTCTGAGAGCCTGATTCCTCCAGCTCCATTTTTCTTTCTCAAGATTGTTTTGGCTATTTGGGGTCTTTTGCGTTTCCACACAAATTGTGTAATTTTTTGTTCTAGTTCTGTGAAAAATACCATTGGTAGTTTGATAGGGATTGCATTGAATCTGTAGATTGCTCTGGGCAGTATAGCCATTTTCACAATGTTGATTCTTCCAATCCAAGAACGTGGTATATCTCTCCATCTGTTTGTATCACCTTTAATTTCTTTCTTCAGTGTCTTAGTTTTTTGCATACAGGTTTTTGTCTCCTTAGGCAGGTTTATTCATAGGTCTTTTATTCTTTTTGTTGCAATGGTATATGGGAGTGTTTCCTTAATTTCTCTTTCAGATTTTTCATCATTAGTGTATAGGAATGCAAGAGTTTTCTGTGCATTAATTTTGTATCCTGCTACTCTACCAAATTCATTGATTAGCTCTAGTATTTTTCTGGCAGCATCTTTAGGATTCGCTATGTATAGTATCATGTCATCTGCAGACAGTGACAGCTTTACTTCTTCTCTTCCGATTTGGATTCCTTTTATTTCTTCTTCTTCTCTGATGGCTGTGGCTAAAACTTCCAAAACTATGTTGAATAATAGTGGTGAGAGTGGGCAACCTTGCCTTGTTCCTGATCTTAGAGGAAATGCTTTCAGTTTTTCACCATTGAGAACAATGTTGGCTGTGGGTTTGTCATATATGGTCTTTGTTATGTTGAGGTAAGTTCCCTCTAGGCCCACTTTCTGGAGAGTTTTTATCATAAATGGGTGTTGATTTTTGTCAAAAGTTTTTCTGCATCTATTGAGATGATCATATAGTTTTTCTCCTTCAATTGTTTAATATGGTTTATCACATTGATTGATTTGCATATATCGAAGAATCCTTGAATTCCTGGGATAAACCCCACTTGATCATGGTGCATGATGCTTTTAATGTGCTGTAGGATTCTGTTTGCTAGTATTTTGTTGAGGATTTTTGCATCTATGTTCATCAGTGATATTGGCCTGTGGTTTTCTTTTTTTTGTGGCATCTTTCAGACAAGATTCCTTACATAATTGGTACTTCAAAATACCAGATGCTAAGTGGATGGTGTACCCTGATCTGTCTAGAGTAGACTTCTTCTACTGCATGTATAGACCAAAGATTTACAGCCTTATTTCTATGATATTTCAGTGCATTTCCTATGGTCTCCAGAGATGCCTGAATAGTATTAATTCATAATATATTTCAATTCAGTTAAAAGGTATGCTAAGACTTTTTTTAAATGATATGGGGTGGGTGGGCACTTCCCTGGTGGTCCAGTGGTTAAGACTCCATGCTCCCAGTGCAGGGTACCAGGGTTCAATCCCTGGTCAGGGAACTAGATCCCTCATGCCATAACTAAGAGCCCGCATGCCACAGCTAAAAGATCCCACTTGCCACACTGAAGATGTTAGATGCAGCAATGAAGATCTCGTGTGCAGCCAAATAAATGAATATTCAAAATAATTTTAAAATTAAAAATGATACGGAGTGGGTGAAATGGGTGAAGGGGACCAACTGTGTGGTGATGTATGGTAACTAGACTTGTGGTGGTGATCATTTTTGAAAAAAATTATATGAAGTATGTAATAATAAAGTAATGCCGCTTTAAAAACTTTGTTCTTGTTTGCATAGATTCCTTCTTAGATACTGAAAGTGGGGGAAGGGAGAGTCATTAATCACATGTAAAAATAATATGTCATCCAAATTGCATTTTATGTGGATTGAGGGGAGAGAGAGAGGTGACATTTTGAGGCTGCAAAATAAAATGCTGGTCCATAGGATCTCCTTTCTCATTTTAATGGCTTGAAGAAACTTCATGCAGGAGGTGAGGAGAGATTTTAGAATAACTCTACTGACTATTAAAAGTAATTAATAAAAATAAGAGAGAATTTTTTAAACCATGGCATAGGTTAGTCGTGATGAGGGAGTCAGCTAATGGAACAAGAGAGGAAAAGAAAGAAGATACAATGGGCTTGAGACAAAAACAAAATTTTTAAGGCAAGTTTGCAAGGGCTTGTAGGATTTTGATGGGGCTTGTATTTTAGTGGGCCCTTGATGTGTTATAGTTGGACAACTTTCATGAGGCCAGCTGGACAGAACCCATTCACAAGTCAAGGGGCAAAAGGGCGCTCTTAAACTTGGCTTTCTGCTTTACTTCAAATGTATTGATGAGGCCATTGGACCTTAAGGCCTGATTTCCCTCTTGATGTAATAGTCTTTGCACAGTTTTCAAAGATAGGGGTTATTAGAGTTCAAGGAGCAATAACAAAACAGACAAAATGGGAATAATTTAAAAGGAGCAGCAAAGCCAATCTAATGTTAGCTCATCTTCTTATTTAAGTTCTTCTCTCCTTTCAAACTTTTCAGGCACTCAGCTTTGTCCCAGACTTTTTCTACAGCTTCAAAAAGCAGCTATGAGGGAAAAAAAAAAAAAAAAAAAAAGCCTCTTTCCTAAGGCCCCTTCATCTTCCTCCACCATCAGAATGTGGTCTGAATCCTATCATAAAAGAGAAGTCATATTTAATGAGAAAGTGGAAAGAAGACAGAGATGAAGCAGAAATCACAGTGGCACAAAAACAGAAAAGGAAATTTTTTTGCTTAATAAATATTTATTGCAAGTGTCTGCCAATTACCTTTTAAAGATTTTTATATGCGTCCTACGTCTTTCATCTTTTTCATGTCACGGTTTATTCAAGCCGGGAAAAGTGCATGTGTCAGGTAAATGTTGATTTACATGCAAATTGTATTTTCTAACCTTGCCTTTAAGTGAAAAAAAATTCCGAAATGTATTATTTCTCATTAATTCCTACTTTTTACAAAATTCAAATATTCAATATCAGTTGTAAATAGATTAGGGTTTGTTTGACTTTGTTTGGCACTTTTGCCCCTCCCTGTGCCTTCTGGAAATCTGTGTTGACCGAAATCAACAAGAGCAATGTCTTCTTTGGCTGTTTTTCACCATCTCTTTCTGTTTATAGTTGGACCCTGAAAGGATGAACTCTTAGTTCAAATTCATGTGTTTGGTTTACATTTACCTTAAGAGGGGTCCCACTATATGATCCCAAGAGAAGACCTTTCCGAGGGGTGAACTGGGACAGGAAGAAGACAAAGAAAGGAAGAATGGGAAGGAGTCAGGGTCTAACAATGAAATTGATGACTTCAAAACTATGGTTAAAAACTAGTTTATTTCCAGTTTTCCTTCCAATGGGAAAATGTCGTGTCTACTCTAGTGTGAGGAACAGCACAACCTAGACCAGAGTTGAGAACATTTGCCAAGATTATGTAAGAAATTGTGTACCCAACAAAATATTTTGTCTTCATTTAAGATTTTCAACAGGAGGAGAAAAATACCACTAATCAGAGACAGATGTGAATTTAGATTTTCCAGAAAGTTCTGGCTGTGGTTTCTAACCCTTGTTCTCTCCTCCTCAATATCCTTTGCCCCAAAATATGTCCTTTCAGAAGGTTTACTTAGTTCTATAGGTAAGAACCAGGGAATTTATTTGATGAGCTACTGATTTGAAAAGAAGACAAATCCTTTCTGGCTAGAGAACAAAAGGCAGGAGTTCATGAGGGGGCTGCCAAGTAAGAGACACTGAAGTGCCCAGAACTAGGAACAAAGGAATAATTACCAGGGGATGTATCACTCCATGAAAATATGGGGTTACTGTAAATAATTATAGCAACACTTATCAGGTAGCTAGAAAGCAATGACAGTATTTTGAGGTTGAGAACCATAGAGTTGCTTGTTCTCATTTTAGGGGTTAGCCTCACAGCTGCAACCACGCGCCGAGAAATGCCAAAATCTTATCTTTTGATGAGTCTATCATAAAACTAATAAAACTTAAGCTTCCAAATTCCTCCTTCGCACAGACTCTGATGAGTGCTGGGGGTTGTAAGGTGTTTTCAAGTGAGCGAGGAGGTGAAGGAAGGCCAAGTTGTAAACAGGAGGTACTTCTCAATGAGTTTTTTGGAGAAAATACCCATAGAGATTTCATGCCTACAGGGATCTCCAAGCCTTAAATAATTCGTGATTATTTAATTTCTAATTCAAGATAAATATTCCCTTACTATGAAATATGTATAATGATTTTGTACATGTAAATTTGTATTCTTAAGAGCTTCCCCAATTTTATAAGCTTCAGAACCCACAAAATCTGGATCACTTTTACATGTGTTATAAGAGTTAATTCTACTTTATGAGTTTAAACTGATTTAAGAACTGATTTCCGCTTCTGATGACTGCTTAAAATGTTTTAGGTTTATCCATTTCAATTCAAGAACTCTAGGGTAACAGGGGTAAAAAAAGACTGGAGTTTACAGTGCAATCATGTTTCCTTACAACCACATGGGGGCAGTATCCCTAAAATACAGAATGTAAATAAATGATTTGACTTGCTTCAAGTATTAAACGATGTTTACAAAAGAAGCAGAGGGAGGGGAGGGAAGGCCTTGCACATATAATACAGTAATAAATTGTGTTTTACTAGTTTATATTGTGATTTTCCTCTATTAAATCAAGCATGAATTTGATAGAATAAAATCATCCCATTTGTGTTTTTGATTCTCAGGTAATACATCTGGCCTTTTTATATTAGGTCTCTGAATGATTTTAATAGAGAGTAAAATAAGTTCTAGGCAATGAGAAATACTGTACTTGGTTCTCATCCATTGCCCACAGCGGGAGGGAGCAGGGATGAGCTGTGACCCTCAGGCTACGCACACTCTTCAGTGTGTCATGCTGTTAAAGAATACATGAAAAAATTATCAAATGTGATCATTGATTGCATTATTGCTGAGATTATAAGGCATTCTTTATCCACTGAAATGGGTCTAGAATTACATTAAAACTTGGATATATGCTAATCCTGGAAGTTATGCTTAGTGAAATAAGTCAAACAGAGAAAGACAAATACTGTACGATACCACTTACATGTGGAATCTAAAAAATAAAACAAGATAGTGAATACAGCAAAAAAGAAAGACTCACAAATATAGAGAGCAAACTTGTGGTTACCAATGGGGAGAGGGAAGAGAGGGAGCAAGATAGGGGCAGAGGGTTAAGAGATACAAGCTTTTATGTATAATAAATAAGCTACAAGGATATATTGTACAGCATAGGGAATACAGTCAATATTTTATAATAACTATAAATGAGTATAATCTTTAAACATTGTGAAGCACTATGGTGTATACCTGAAACTTATATAATATTGTAAATCAATTATTTCTCAACAGAAAAAAAAAAAGGAAGAAAAAACCTGTTAATCCTACTGATTATAATCAAGGGTATTGTAATCTGGGAGAGAAAATTATTGCAGGCTTTTGTCCATCGCTTGTGATTTCTGTCTCCTGTTTTGTGGCAGGTTGGACACCTTTTGAAGCTTTTACATAGATCCACTAGACTTTCTTGAGCAAAAAAAGAAGCTCACAGATTCTCTGTGTACTAAACAGACCGTTGGCAATAGCTAAACAGCTGTTGGCTGTATGATACATATTTGGCTAAAAACAAACCCATCTGTATTTAATGCATTATTGCCAAAGTGTAGTAACATGCTGTTTCCAGTCTGAAAATACTGGTACCCTCTTGTGAGATGATCCAATTGAAAATCCCACAACATGGCTCTTGCACTTCTTGGCTGTGCAAGCGGAAAACCTAGGAGTGTGCCAGCGAATGCCAGAGTTTGTTTCCAGAGGCTTCAATTTGGGAGGCAAGGAGGATGGCAGTGGATAGGCACAGACTAGATAACCCTTTCCTTTGATAGATTCTTTATTTTATCTTGCTTTTCAAAATAATTCCTTGGTGTCTATTTCCTCTTTGTAAATGTATTGTATAATCTTTATTTTTACTGATTAAAAAAGCAATATATTTTTAACAGTAGAAAAATTAGAAAATACAAAGAAAAAAGAAGGAAAAACGTTATGCTTTATCCTGCCATGCAGTTTACTTGGATGTGCCACTTCTGAATAACGTTGTCATTTACTGACCCAGGTGCGTAACATGACTCAATCAATCCACTTCCTAGGATCATTGTACTTGGATGATAAGTGAAAAAACAGACTAACGGTCAGGCAGTTTGCTAAGGTTGTTTAGCTCTTCAATGCTCAAGCAAGGATTTGAACCTTGGTTTGCATCATTTAGAGCTGAGAGTTGGGGCTTCACCACTATATAGCACACTGCTGCTCATGAAAATAACATTATTCAAAAAAGATGTCCCTAGAGGTCAATGGAATGTAGACAACTGTGTTTATGATAATTTAGTCCACTTGAGATTTTAAAGACTAGACTATATAATAACTACAAATGGAAGCAATAGCTTAGTTTGGTTGTGAGTGAAATATTCACAAATGTACTAAAATGTATCTCTAAACAATTAGATTTGGAATTTCCTAATATACTTCATTTAAAGAAAATAATGTGTTAGCTAATGAATTTTTATAGTTAATTAGTGTAATGGAATTTTTCTCTAAATACTAGCACTTATTTTATTTGACAAAACACTGAACAATTTGGAGGGATTCTTGTAGTTTTTTCATGATTTGAATAATGCATAGCTTTTTCTCATAATAGGCAAATGTTCAAATCAACCTCAAAGAAATCTTCACCTGGAAAGCTCTAACTAAATGAGCATTTTTCTCTGACTACCACTAGCACCAGCTTCCGTAATAAATAGTCAACAGCTGGAGTGGTAACGGAATTCTCAGTGCAGCTAATGAGAGCCCCATATTTCACAGCTCAGAGGCTGTAAAATACTTCTCTTTAAAAAAAAGATATTTATAAAAATCTCAGTTCTTTGTTTGAGTGTAGAACCAAGGAACTGCTGCTTTTAAAGGAATAAACTCTTTGCACTAATAATCAAGTTCAAAGAACTGTAAAATATAAATGAAGGTAATTTCTAAAGTGATTGGTTTTCTTATATGCAATGTCACAATCACATCAAAACAACAAAGATGTGTCTGGAGTATGATTAAATCTAACAATCAATATTTTTAAAACATTACTTTCCCCTACTTCTCAAATGAAAGAAAGAAGGGATGGCAACATTATCCATGGAAATGTTCAGCTAAATGCTATAAAAATGCATGATAGGGCTTCCCTGGTGGCGCAGGGGTTGAGAGTCTGCCTGCCAATGCAGGGAACACGGGTTCGTGCCCCGGTCCGGGAAGATCCCACATGCCGTGGAGCGGCTGGGCCTGTGAGCCATGGCCGCTGAGCCTGCCCGTCCGGAGCCTGTGCTCCGCAACGGGAGAGGCCACAACAGTGGCCCGCGTACCGCAAAAAAAAAAAAAAAAAAAAAAAAAATGCATGATAGGTTAGTCCCAATACACGAGAACATCCTTGAATATATACTTTTAAATATGGTGACAAAATGCCACTTCCCCAGGAAGTCATTCTAAATAATTCAAATTAACTCTAAAAACATGTTTGCTGATTCTTTTAACTCAAGATTCTCTCTTGCTCCCAACCGGTGTTTGGTAAAAAATGTTTAGAAGAAAAACTGCAGGTACCTCTTAGGCCTACTCCTAAGTAAAAGTGGGAGACAACTGGAAAGGAGCAGGGGGCCAAAGACAAGGTGATATTAGAGCAGGGTTCAAGTACTAAGACGAGAAAGAAGCAGATGTCAACAGAGAGAGACATGAAAGAGGGACTTGAGGGATAGAAAGCAAGCAACAGTGAGGGAGTTGAAGGAGAGTTGAAAGACCAAACACTGTGAAAGGTAGACACACAGGGTGGAAGGAACAACAGGAGAGAGGTGTTAATGTTGCAGAGACAGGAAAAGAGCAAGAGGAGAAGAAGGTGCAATTCTAGGGGCTGTATTGCTTCAACTCATTTAGTCCTCAAAAACAATCGTGTAAAAGAGGAATCATTGACTTTTATGGTGCAGCATCATGGGGAGAAGAAGGATGTGGAGTCTCTCTAAGCACTTACTAATTGTGCAACCCTGAAGATTAATCTCAGATAAGTTGCCTCAAAGGTAAAATAGGAATTTTTGAGCCATAAGCTCTGTGAGCTAGCATATGTAGCAACATCTAATACACTTTACGGCTTTTAGATGAATAGATGTTTGATTGGTGATCATTTAGGCTTCACTTTACAAACACTAGCCTTCAGAGAGGTTCAAGGGTTCCAGCTTGGAAACACAATCACTTTGTTTGTCTTTAAGTGTGTGTAGAACACCTCTACCATAGTCCTAGCCTATACTGTAGGTTCTCACTAAATGGTTGCTATCATTATTACCCTGTACTTTGCTCCAGGGATTGACAGGGGACCCAAGTCTCCTCACCATTCAGAAGTCACCGTGGCATCATCTGATAAAAATTAAAAGAAGTGTTGTTGTGAAAATCTATTCTTTTTTTTTTTAACATCTTTATTGGAGTATAATTGCTTTATAGTGTTGTGTTAGTTTCTGCTGTATAACAAAGTGAATCAGCTATATGCATACATATATCCCCATACCCCCTCCATCTTGCGTCTCCCTCCCACCCTCCTTATCCCACCCCTCTAGGTGGTCGCAAAGCACCGAGCTGATCTCCCTGTGTCATGCAGCTGCTTCCCACCAGCTATCTATTTTACGTTTGGTAGTGTATATATGTACATGCCACTCTCTCACTTCATCCCAGCTTACCCTTTCCCCTCCCCATGTCCTCAAGTCCATTCTCTACGTCTGTGTCTTTATTCCTGTCCTGCCTCTAGGTTCTTCAGAACCATTTTTTTTTTAGATTCCGTATATATGTGTTAGCATATGGTATTTGTTTTCCTCTTTCTGACTTACTTCACTCTGTATGACAGACTCTAGGTCCATCCACCTCACTACGAACAACTCAATTTCGTTTCTTTTTATGGCTGAGTAATATTCCATTGTATATATGTGCCACCTATTTTAGCTTGCAAAACTCAAGGTGGCCCATAAATATCTACACTAGATTTTTAAAAGATGTATTAATATGGTATTTGAGGTGTATATTCTAACTAGCTGTTAGGACACACTCGAACAGACATAATCATGGGTCTGGAACAGCACTGTCCAATAGGAATGTAATGGGAGCTACCCAAGTAATTTTCAATTTTCTAGTAGCAACATTTTTTGTTTTTTTTGCGGTACGCGGGCCTCTCACTGTTGTGGTCTCTCCCGTTGCGGAGCACAGGCTCCGGACACGCAGGCTCAGCAGCCATGGCTCATGGGCCCAGCCGCTCCACGACATGTGGGATCTTCCCGGACCGGGGCACAAACCCGTGTCCCCTGCATCGGCAGGCGGACTCTCAACCACTGCGCCACCAGGGAAGCCCAGCAATATTTTTTTTAAAGTAAAAAGAAACAGGTGAAATTAATTTGATAATCTGCTTCATTTAAGCAAATATATCTAAAAAAATTATCATTTCAACATATAATCAATATAAAAATGATTGAGATATTCTACCTTTAAAAAAAAATTGGTACTAAGCCTTCAAAATCTGGTGTGTACTTTATCCTTACAGCACATCTTAATTTGAACAAATTCCAAACCAAGGACTCAATAGCCACATGTTTTGGTATAGATATAGAAGAACTAAGGAGTGCAATAATATAAAGAACCAGTGTAGACACTAAACATTTTTCCCCCCAAGTAAGCTAACTAGAGAACCAAACCCTCTGAACTTAAAAACCTCTTCAGCAAATATTTACTCTACCTTGGGGCATTGTGTGGCTTGGCTTTACTGAGAAGAAATCAAAGTCACAAAGTGTAAACTTCCTCACCTTCTTCCTCTTTTCCTTCAAATGTCTCTGTAACCAAATCCTCCTCACAACTGCTAAATAGCCAAGGGCTTTACCATTTCTCTCTCCTCACTTCTGTCTCAAGAAAAAGTATTTTCCTTCATTTTGAGACTTAAAGCTCCAACCCCTTTTTCTCCCGCCTGCTTTTTCCATTGCCTCATTCCATCAGACTCCGTCTTATACAACTTCAGACTCACTTTCTACAATGTGAAGTACACTTGACTTCCCTCTCTGCTTTCTTAAACAAACCAGGGCTGTACACACGGATAAAGCCAAAGAAGTTTGAGATCCACAGCAGCAGGAAGCGTAAGGTACAGACATTTCCTATATACTCCCTGTTCCCACCTGTGTACGGTTATGAACCATATCAACAACCCATACCATAGTGGAACATTTGTTACAATTGATGCACCATACTGACATGTCATTATCACCCAAAGTCTGCAGTTTACATTAAGCTTCACTCTTGGTATTGAACATTCTATGGGTTTTGACAAATGTACACTGACACATAACCACCATTACAGTATCATACAGAATAGTTTCACTGCCCTAAAAATCCTTTACGTTCTACCTAGTCATTCCTTCCACTCCCTTTAGTCCCTGAAAAACACTGATCTTTTTATTATCATCATAGTTTTGCCTTTTCCAACTGTTATATGGTTGGCATCATACAGTATGTAGCCTTTTCAGATTGGCTTCTTTCACTTAGTAACATGTATTTAAGGAAGCAAGAATATACAATGGGGAAAAGACAGACTAATTTTTAACATCTTTATTGGAGTGTAATTGCTTTCCAATGATGTGTTAGTTTCTGCTGTATAGCAAAGTGAATCAGCTATATGTATACATATATCCTCATATCCCCTCCCTCTTGCGTCTCCCTCCCATCCTCCCTATCCAACCCCTCTAGGTGGACACAGAGCACCGAGTTGATCTCCCCGTGCTATGCAGCTGCTTCCCACTAGCTATCTGTTTTACATTTGGTAGTGTATATATGTCCATGCTACTCTCTCACTTCGTCCCAGCTTACCCTTCCCACTCCCCATGTCCTCAAGTCCATTATCTACGTCTGTGTCTTTATTCCTGTCCTGCCCCTAGGTTCTCCACAACCATTTTCTTTCAGAGTCCATATATATGTATTAGCATACAGTATTTGTTTTCCTCTTTCTGACTTACTTCACTCTGTATGACAGACTCTAGGTCCATCCACACCTCTACAAATGACCCAACTTTGTTCCTTTTTATGGCTGAGTAATATTCCATTGTATATATGTGCCACATCTTCTTTATCCATTCATCTGTCGATGGACACTTAGGTTGCTTCCATGTCCTGGCTATTGTAAATAGAGCTGCAATGAACATTCTGGTACATGACTTTTTTTGAATTATGTTTTTCTCAGGGTATATGCCCAGTGGTGGGATTGCTGGGTCATATGGTAGTCCTATTTTTAGTTTTTTAAGGAACCTCCATACTGTTCTCCATAGTGGCTGTATCAATTTACATTCCCACCAACAGTGCAAGAGGGTTCCCTTTTCTCCACAGCCTCTCCAGCATTTATTTTTTCTAGATTTTTTGATGATGGCCATTCTGATTGGTGTGAGGTGATACCTCATTGTAGTTTTTATTTTCGTTTCTCTAATGATTAGTGATGTTGAGCATGTCTTCATGTGCCTCTTGGCCATCTGTATATCTTCGCTGGAGAAATGTCTATTTAGGTCTCCGCCCATTTTTGGATTGGGTTGTTTGTTTTTTTTGATATTGAGCTTCATGAGCTGCTTGTATATTTTGGAGATTAATCCTTTGTCAGTTGCTTCGTTTGCAAATACTTTCTCCCATCCTGAGGGTTGTCTTTTCATCTTGGTTATGGTTTCCTTTGCTGTGCAAAAGATTTTAAGTTTCATTAGGTCCCATTTGTTTATTTTTGTTTTTATTTCCATTTCTCTAGGAGGTGGGTCAAAAAGGATCACACTGTGATTTATGTCATGGAGTGTTCTGCCTACGTTTTCCTGTAAGAGTTTTATAGTGTCTGGCCTTACATTTGGGTCTTTAATCCATTTTGAGTTTGTCTTTGTGTATGGTGTTAGGAAGTTTCCTAATTTCATTCTTTTACATGTAGCTGTCCAGTTTTCCCAGCACCACTTATTGGAGAGGCTGTCTTTTCTCCCTTGTATATCTAATTGTCTGCCTAATCTACCCTAATAAGTTATCCAACTTCATAGTCTAGTCCCCAGGAATAACTAAGACATCTTCAGAAACTTAGACCTTATTCCTGATAGAAACACCATAAAGATTCAAGGCCAGCCTTACTAGTATTTACTTTATCAAACACATACGAGGCACTAGCCAGTTGTGTGGCATTTCCTAAGCACTCTACACACACGTAAATTTTCATGACCTACAACTGTGCAAGGTAGACGCTATTATCTTCACCCTCTTTTCATGGACGGGTATATGAGGCCCAGGAAAACTAAAAAAAACTTGCTCAGAGTCACACAGGTAAGAAAATGCCTGAGATAGAATTTAAATTCAAGCAGTCTGGCCCTAGAACCTAGGTCTTTAACAGCTAGGTCACACTGTTTCTCTGGTGAGTGAATAAGTGAGGACATTTTTAGTACTAGGGTACTAAATTTCATGGGTACTAGGAAGGCTCAATTTCCTTGAATTGGTCCTCCTGTCATCTATTTGCTGATGCCTAAAATTCCAAGTCAGAGCCTAATCCCTTTAGTGAAACACAATGATCTGTATTCAAATGCAAATATAACCTTATCTGTCCTTTATACCTTAGTACAGATTGATTTAGCAAGACAGTCTGTGACAGCAGATTTTGATAATGAGAATGTCCAAGGAGACACTGAGACTGAGATTTTAAAGTAGGAGCATTCTAGGAAGATGAGGGGTGGGGGAAGGGAGCTTGAGGCTGTGACTGGCATCTCAGGCTTAACTGGATTGGCTATGAAGATTGAGGGAAGCTTTCACTGTGTTGGGGAGAAGTGAGGGACACGTGTTTAATTTTTCCTTGGTTTACTGAGATTTCAGTATTTTCATCTGAGTAAGAAAGTTAAAACCCAAATTTGCCATAGAACATAAAAAGTATGGAGGTCTCAACCTATGGGATAAACCCCCAGGAGGATGCGGAATCATTACAAGGCAATCCTTAAATTTCTAAGTCCAACAAGCATGTAACATGCCTATATATAAGCATCATATTCGAAGTGAATAGATAGAAATTATATCTAGGAAGAAAAAAGCATGGATCTCTGGGTCAGCACCCTGGATAGTGCCCATAGAGCCAGATGGATATGTGTGCACTGTTGATCTGTACTGCTACATGTAGTAACACAAACTTTTCTTGCATTCTTTTACCTTTGCCTCTTTAATTCAGCAATTAAAACACTTGTAAGGCCTCACAAATCAAGCTGTGGTTTTCTGACAATTATCATATCTAGATAGAGTAACAAGATCAGTGAAAACACATTTACTGAAATACCCATTGTGCCACAGACATCAGCTGTATTTGGGATCAAATCAGGGTATTAAACCACAGGCCAGAGCGTCTGTGATTTGCATGAGTAATTAGAAATGATTAATAGAATGTCTTGCTTAATTAAACTTATCTCATAAGGGCACCTCTTGAAAACTCATAAGCTTGACAATTCATAATCACCCTTGATATTTTGGGTATAATATTTTTTGGCTCTAATGAAGGATTTTTTGACTATTTAAGATAGACATGATTTAATGGCACAAGCCACACTGTCTTATAAATTTAAGATGCCTTAGAAATTGAAAAATTCTATCCAACAGTGTAGAAAAGGTAAAATGATCATGTTTCAGGAAATGCTATAACTAGGAAAGGAATGTAGGTTGTTTCAGTGAGCCTAGCTACTAAGTAAGACATCCAGCCCTTTAATATAGGAAAGACGACATTTAAGAACACCATTACTGTCTTAGTCAGTTTGGACTGCAGTTAAAAAATAGTACCATAGACTGTGTGGTCAAATATTTATTTCTCACCGATCTGGAGGCTAAGTATAAGATGAAGGTGCTGGCAGATTCAGTGTCTGATGGGATACCTCTTCCTGACTTGTAGGCAGCTATCTTCTAGATATCTCCACGTGGTGGAGAGAGAGAGAGATCTGGGGTCCTTTCTTCTTTTCATAAGGGCATCAATACTATAACGGGGGCTCCGTCTTCATGATGTCAACTATACCAAATTACCTCTCAAAGGTCCACCTCTAAATACCACCATACTTGTGTGTGTGTGTGTGTGTGTGTGTATATATATATATATATATATATATATATATATATATATATATATATATATATACAGTGGAATACTACTCAGCCATACAAAAGAATGAAATAATGCCATTTGCAGTGATGGACCTAGAGATTATCTTATTAAATGAAGTAAGTCAGACAGAGAAAGACAAGTATCATATGATATCACTTATATGTGGAATCTAAAGAAAAGGATACAAATGAACTTATTTACAAAACAGAAATAGACACAGAAGACAAACTTATGGTTACCAAAGCAGATAGTGGGGAGATGATGGGGACAGATAAATTAGGAGTCTGGGATTAACATATACACACTACTATATATAAAATAGGTAAACAACAAGGATTTACTGTATAGCAGAGGGAACTATACTCTATATCTTGTAATAATACATAATGGGAAAGAATCTGAAAAGGAATATATATATGAATATATATATGAATTCATATATATATATATGAATCACTTTGCTTTACACTTGAAACAACACAACATTGTAAATCAACTATACTTCAATTTAAAAAAAAAAGTTAATGCAATAAATACATACATACCACCACACTGGGGATTCGGACTTTGACATATGACTTTGACAGTGGACACGACCATTCAGTCCATAGCAAATTAGCCAAATGTTTACTTAGCTTTTAGTTCAATAGTTAAGACTGAGGCAAAATTTGTTAAGTATGTGCTGGGTACCAAGTGATAGAGTAAAATTTTCCATAAATACAAATGAGAATAAATGTTACGTTTGAACTTAAAGGGTGTAAAATGGAAGGAGAAAAGTATTTTTAAAAACACATATACTTATGTCAACTAAGTTAGCTATGATTTTTGAAGCCAGGGAAGATTAATTTAGAGCAAAAGTTCGAGAGGTAAAAGAGGCACTAATAGACGGAGTTTAATTATTTATGAACTCTCTTGTTAATTCCTAAGAGGAGTGATATCTCGCCAACATTTTTCATATTCACTGGTAGAATTTTTTTCTTGTCTTTCAGAGGACCCTCTTCCTAATCTACTGTTTTCTGGAGCAGTTCTCTCTTCCCTTCTTCCTGTTAGTTGACTTCCCCCTGGTTTTAATTACCTTACCTACTTCTTATCTAGATAAATGCTTCATCATTACCCAATAACCAGTCATTTTTGAGGGTCACAATAATTACTGAAATTCAAAACACATACTTAATCTTCAGGGTACAATCTTAAAATAAAAGTAACAAATTAAAAAAATACTTCCCATAGAGTATTTTTATTCAATGCTTTTTGGTGGATCTATGGAGAGTCTCAAGAGAGTGGGCTTAAGGAATTGGAGGGATGAGTATTGGGAGCCATTATAATCTTCTGGGATAGGCAGTGATGAGATTATTCCCATGAAATTGTTTGTTTATATATTTAGTAGAATGCTTGACTGCATACTCTGCTCTATGTATATTCTTCCATACTTGTACCAGAATCTGAGTGCTAGAAAACTTTTCAGCAAACAATGAATTATTGTTCCAGGATGTGGCAATTTGGAGTTCAAGAGTAACTTTAAGACAGCCATCTGTGCCCTAAAGTGACTGATCTCAACTGCTCACAATGGTAAATGTATTTGTCATATGTAAGGTAGCAGCTTTTACTTCTATTTCACAGAGGTATGCTACTTCAGAGGTTATTTCTGCATGAAGAAAACAGTCAGTAAACCAAATTATTTGGATAACAGTGAGGCATTATTCAGATCTATGGTTTATATTGTTAATCTAAACAACTTATGTGCTGAGATTTGTCATTCAAATGGGTCATGAAGTGTGTTTTGAACAAGAGACACCTACATTGGGTTTAATTAATCCATTTTTCTTATGAAGGGGGCCAGGTTTCAGCTCTGAATCTTCCCTTTCTCTTTCAGCCACGCAAATATGATTTTAATAATGCACTTGAACTCCACATAATATATAAAAGCAAGTATATCTTAAACCTCTTTATGTGAAGGTGTGTAAGGACAAAACCTCTAATTTCAAGAAGTTTTAAAATTCTATTTGAGAAGATAGAACACAGAAAATCAGAGCAAGGAGGCAGAACATGATAATTACTGTAAGCAGACATTTACTCTAAAAACTGTGGTGTTTTTGTGCATTTTGCTGCAGGTGTATATTCTGGCGTTGCTATAAATATTAATCTCTGTCTTGTATATATAAGATATCTGCATTTCTAAGCCTAACAGGCTTGCTGCAGATCACTAAGGAGTTCATAAAACTGCCTGTAGCCTCTGAACATGGCTTTTTGGTTAAGACCCCTTAAGGACTAAGTCCTTCTCAGTTTGGGATCTCTCGTTGTACTACTATATAATAGGAACTCAATAAATATAATACTTGCCCAGGGGAATTGAGACTAGTTGGATCTAGTTGAATGAACTAGTGTTTAGAACTAGCTATTTCTCCACCTAGTCAGGGCATGCAGATGACTCTGCACATGCTCATGGATGTAGGGAAAAAAATGGGTCATTGGGCTCAAATGTTGAGGATCTCACTATGGAAGGGTAGAGGGTTTATGTGTACAGGAAGGCTATAGACCATTTTTTCCAAAGACCCTTGATGAATGGTTTATGATAAGCCAAGGGAAAGCTAATCTAGATTCACTGTAGGTAATACAGCAGAAAAGGCATCAATCTGTTATGATCGTGAGTCTGCCCATAATTAGTGGTGTGACTTGGATAAGTTCCTCAACCCTTGTGAACTCTGGCATTCCCACCATAAAATGAAATGGAGCAGGATTTGAGCTAGATCACTTCTATGACCTCTTAAAATCCTGAAATTCTATGACAGTGTCTTCCAAAAATATATTCTGGAAGAACTTAGTAAACATTCTGTGAGAGTGTGTTCTATGAGAAAATAAATTTGCTAAAAATTTACGTTAAAAAGGTCTTTTTTTTTAAATGATAGGACTTTTAATGACTTTAGCATGCTAATGTGCATTTTGTGACTCTGCAATAGGATCTCCTCAAGCTTATTTGACTATGAAATTCTTTATTTTTACGTAAATCCTATTAACAACTAAAGGTATGATCATATTCAACAGAATAAGGTTTGGGAAAGGCTCCTTTATGATTGTGAAAATGCCTTGATAGTCCTTAGACAGAACTTGTCACAGTAACTAATATTGCAGCTAATTCTATTCATCTCTATTGAGTGTTTCCAATGTGAAAATCTCTTTCGAATACTATTACTTTGCTCAATGTTATAACAGACTGTGGATGTAGCTATTATTATCTCATATTACAGGTGAAGGAATTGAGTTCTGAGAGATTACATGATTTGCCCAATGTGACAAAATTAAGGAGTGAAATTATAACCCACTATTCTACTTCTATAGTGTTTGTCCACTTTGCCTCACAGACTTTTTACCACCACCAAAGCTGCATTTTTACCTTGCAGTAAAATCTAATGCCACTCTGGATGTAGTGGCATTTCACAGGGGACAATGACCATGGGCCACTCAAAAGAGAAAAATAACTACCTTTAATGAACAATATGATTTGGGGCCCCAGCCCTGTAATATTTAATAGTTTAAACACTCAGGGAGATACCTGGGGAAAAGTTTTCCTGGAATTATTCCCAGTGAGTCCACACATATCATATTCTAAGAAAAGCAGAAATATATACATATATTTATATATATAATAATATATTTATATCGATATATATATCGATATTTCCTCCATCTTAAGAAGTTTATCTCTAAACAGGAATTTTTATGGTATTTATTTGTTTTAAATTTTGGAAATCAATGCATTTTTCAACTACTTGTTTTCTATGAACTTACAGTCCCAAAGCAGGCTAAACTGTTTATCTTCACAACTCTTCTTCAAGAAGTTTCTCATTCTTGTTTTACAGAGAGAAATCGGTGCATTGTGAAATTAATGGCTGCAGAAACCTTAACAACTTAATAGTTAACCAGGATTTAAAGACAGGCATCTAATTCTCTTATTTCTTAGCCTGTGGCGTGTGACTCTAGAACTTGACTGTTCTATCTCCCTGGCTTCTGGTGGAGAGTAATAAGAACCTCAGTGAGCATATGTTCTCTGATGGATCGAAAAAAGAATTAGAGATAAAGAGGACAGAAAAAAGGAAAAATAATCAGCCACAGTTAGATAAGGAAATTTTTGCCAAACTTACAGAAGAATTACTGTGAACCAAACATATATTGAATGTACTATTTCATAGTTATCAGTAAGTTCAGTCAGGAGACAAGGGAATTCCAATACTGATTTTTCCCAAACAGAGGTTCTACTCCTAAATAAATAATTTTGAAGAAGGTACTGAAGTAATGGCTTATTTAGCATCTTTTCAAAATAAGAAATTAGTACATCTTCAAATTTTGTAACCAAACAATAGGTTCAAGGCCTGCATTTTGACTGCAATGAATACCATCACCCATCACAGGCAATTGGCCTTAACTGGCTGCACGATACATTTCCACCTAAATCAGTGAATTCTTTCTCCCAAAACAAGAATGTGATGGAGGTAATTAGAGTAGGGAAGGAAGAAAACAACCAACAGAGGATTCAGGCAATGTTCCATGCCTCCATTTCCTTTCCCCACTTGTAAATTAGAACTAATTATTGTTATTCATTAATGAGTTGCAATCTAGATAAACAAGCTCCTCTAACACAATGCAATTAAATGGTATATATTCCAGGTGAGTACGTTCTTAAAGAACTTTTTGTTTTTTCCTTGTCTCTGAATTTTCTAGAACTGGCCCTTGATGAAAGGACTGTGAACTTGAAAACAGCCAACCCTAGCAAACAGATCAAATGACCCTTTGTGATCATGAGCTACAAAGCCCAGTCAAACACTAAACAGTGGTTCTAACCTCAGCCAGACTTACCCAGAGAGAACATCTTAGAGTTAATAGAGAAATGGACTCTAACCCAAAGTCCGGAGAACTACTGTGGACTCTTTCACAGAGGTTGTTTGGCTTTGGCAAGTAACTTAACCTTTCTAAGCCTGACTCTTCATCTGGGGCCATGGCTCTTGGCCTCGCCTGCTTCACGGGGTTGTGAAGAGGATCAAATCAAACAATATACGAGAGCGCTGAAAAGTGTATAATGCTACAAAAACAGATGCACAGAGCCCCTAGTCTATAGAATATTTGACCCCATGTCTATCTCTGTAAAATCTGCCTTCTTCATGGTGACATCTGAGACTCTTTTATTTAAAGAAAGGCTGAATAAGATAAGACCTACGCTACGATCAGTGACCTGCTACACGTGTGCACGCCTGAGAAAGATTATTGTGGCTATCGTCATGAGATACCTGCATAGCTTCCTGGGCAGAATTACCAGATTCTGTACTGTTGTGAACAAAATGTACTCAGCTTTGTGGTGTTCTCTAACCTGGAGCTGTCACCATCCAGCTTCAGTACATGGGTGAGACCAATGCAATCACCCAATGGTGAAGGCGTGGAAGAAACTAAAACGAGAAGTAGGAGAGACTTCAGAAGAGGTTCGTCACTGAAAGTGTGACGTGATGCTCTTAGAAAAACGATGAAGTCATGTAACAAATTTTCTGGCGCCAGAGTGCCTGGAGCAGCACGGATGGTCATCACGGAACTGAAGAAGATTTTATGGGAGTAAGAACTTAAACATAGTACATCATATCTTTATGTACCCTAATAACCTGGGTGGGCTCATGTCCCTTTCAACATGAGGCTAGAGTCAAATAGTATCTAAGAAACACTGAAAAGACATTTCAGTAATCATTTAAATATTTCAAGTGTTGACAAGAGAGAATCCAAAAGATTACCACAGGATCCTTTTCAGTGTAAGAAATCCTCCAAGTAGCTCCTCAAAATAAGCAAACTAGCAAACACTCAAACACTCTTGTCCACACCCTAATCTCCAGCCCTGGCTGATCAGTTTGACGGGTTCATCCCTCTCATCCTGATATTCTAGTCCCTCTTCCAGAGCACTTGAAGCCCTAATTTTTAGATCTATCCTTTTTTAGCTCTTTTAAATTCTGATGCTCATCCCATTTCCCCAACTAGACAAACAAACATAACAAAACAAAAACTTCAGACACCTGTAGGTTGTTGCTTCAACAGCAAAGGCTGAAGGAGAGCAGAGAGGAAATTGTGAATATATTTCTATCATGCAATTTATGTTGTTTCCGGCTACATAAGAGCAGGTGGGAAAGGTCTGATGAGGAAAGACAGGGCCCTATTGAAATATAACCACAATTATAGGTATGTGGAATTGAAATACTCTGAATACGATGGGTTTCCAAGGCAATGTGTATATTTTAGAGATGTGGAGATTGAGGCCCAGAGAGTTACTGTGGAGGCTGACACAGCACCATCGTGGTAGAGCAGAGAGAGATACGCTATCATTCTTGCTTGCCAAACCACTGATTCTTCCTCCATGCACCAATAATAAGAAGCTGATTAAAACAGGCACCTCTAAGTGTACAAGTTATAAGATATTGTTAAGTGTTTGATTTTTAGAGTTGTAAGAAATATGATATGGCAGGAATAATTCATGCTAAAGACAGTTCATTCTGGTTAACTCTGGAGGCCATTTCCATGCTTTTTTTGGCTCTACCTTTATAAGATTTTGACTTCTATAAATAATGATGCCAAAGCCGGCATATATAATTAAAAATAATACACACAACTAACACAATTTTAATTTGGTGATTAAAAAATATTTTCCCTTTAGGTGATTTTGGATAATATTTTACACCGTTAGGCTTTTACTTGTCTCCTCATTTTCCTCTGCAAACTGAAGTTCTGACTTCCCATTAATTGAGTCAGTAAGCAATCACTAATAAAAATAAACAAAAATCCTCATTAAAAATCATCTGCCTTCATGAATTTTTAGAACTTGAGTTTTCCTTAATCTCAGCAGCACATAATAGCATGTCTCTGGAAAGTACTTTCCTGTCCTCTGACTAAACGTGACATCAACATGGTCCCTGGGTCACGATCTCTACTCTGGCTTATTCCAATTAGTCAGCAGCACAATCCTTAGATGCTCTGCTTCAGTGATTTCTGGGAAGCAGGACAGAAAGCTGCCGAGTTCTTATGCAAACTGGAGCAAGATGCTGAATTATTATCTAGTAGTAATTTCCCCTTCCTCCCACCTAGCAAGAGCCTATTTGGAGTTTTTGCAGGATGAGATTGTTGAGAACTAGTTTTCCTCCAAGATATGCTGATCACTCAGTCACAATGAGGATGGTGTGTTCCCAGACCAGAGAAGAGAGGTTTTAAATAATTTATCTGGCAAGAGTCTTAGAGCACAATGTTTGGTTTTCAGAGACCATTAGGGCTAAGAAGATGCAGCTGGGAAGCAGAAGGAAAAAAAGACCGTGATTTTTCAGAGATTCCGAAGCAGCTCCACCTCGTGTTGCATCTGGCATATAGAAGGTGTTCAACAATTGCTTGAGGAGTGGAGCAATGCTACCTGGAGGTCATAAAGTAGGGGAGCAACTAAGGGAAAGGATCTGTGTTTCAGGACTAATAACGGAGCGGGCTGTCCTGATGGGAGTTCAAGAGGGAAAGCTGAAGGCTATGTAACCACATAGTAACAAACTCAGAACGCACGTTCTGTCCCTTAAACCACATCACTTCCAAGGTACTCCTAGCTCACCAAGTCCAGAAACTCAGGAATTCAGAAAGAACAACAATAAATTTGAGGGGACTGTTTTAATGGTTTATTGGATGCACTGGTGCTTGGGAATCTCATACCTGGGGAATCAAGAGCTTCTGTCCAGCGTTTGTGCCATGAGTCAGCAGCCACGCAGCTGGGTCAGTCACTTCACCCTTTTAGGCTTTCAGCTCCTTGTCTGTGAGATGAGTGAGTTGCAGTAAGTGGGTTCATGGGATCCCTAGGCCTTGAATTTCTCTTCTGCATCTGCCATGGGAAGCTTGTGAAAGAGCAGGAGTGCCAGAGATGGTGCTAACTTCTTTCATAGGCTTCCTATCCCTTACGCCTCCATCATCCTTATAAATTATGGATTTTTGTCCCCCTACCACTTTTTAAATAGGAAATCCAAGGCATATAATGGTTACAGAACATGTTCAAGGTCACGCAGCTAGTAAACGGCAAAACTGGGAGTCTAACTCAGAGCATACTTGTTGCAAATTTTATAGACAGATTAACAGGAAGCAGCCTCGGTCTCATTCTGAAAACAACGATAAAAGGGTGATCACTTTAGATTGCATCCTGGTGCTTAAAATAGAACTGTGACATAAATTGTCATGAAATGATTATTTTCTCCCTTTCACCAAATATAAATAAGTGGGAACTGCAGTTGAAACCTGAGAAAAATCTCTGTAGGCTTTTGAAATCATCATTGGGTGTATAATATAATGGTACTAAAACTCCATTAACCTCTGCCTTTGCTTCAATCAACAAAACTTTACTGAGACATCAAATGTGGACTGAATGCTGAATGGAGAATTCTAGTCAGCTTATCCTAAAATCCCTATAGCATATGAGGGAACAATGCATGGAGTTTGTGTTCATGAAAATAAAAATAGGTACAGAAGAATTTTAACTTGTCTAACCTAAGACTGAGAGTTATAAACAGACACATCCTCTTGTAAACATCTAGATTCAGAATATATATACATACACACACACACACATATATATACACACATATATATGTCAGAATTTATACACACACACACACACACACACACACACACACACACATATATATCCGTTTTTAAGATCTAAATATGACTGGATATTGGGCAAAAAAAATGTCAGGATCAGTGAACAGATAATTCTGTTTCATATGCTAAACCTCAGGAAATTAATTCCAGTTTGTCCAAAAGGAAGATGGGTAAGTAATTTCTGCATTGGGGCATAATATCTCTAATCATTTTCCTACACACACACACACACACACACACACACACACACACACACACACACACTCCAAAATGTAATTAAATTTTATTTATTCGGGTTACCTAATTTTACTAAGTATGTATTATAGTTATCATAACTGTATGTATTAAAACATATGCTCATATATTCACACATAAATACATAAATACATAATATTTGTATATGGGTGTGTATGTATATATGTATGTATGTATCTTTCATCCATCCATCCATCCATCCATCCATCCATCCATCAAGGGGATTTTGCAATAAGGTGACTATAAACTAGAGCGACTGACATAAGTCCTTCATGACTTACAATCATGGAAACGTTATTTAGACCTCAAACTTCCAGCATGGGCCTAATAGATCTGTCAGACATAGAATTAATCAAAATCATGAATGAATATGCACTGTGCTCTGTGATAGGCACTAACACGAAACAGATATGACTACGTTGCATTCTGAAGCCTTCACCTTAGACTCGGAAAGTATTAGCGATGCTGTGTGAAATGTCTGAGGGATTGCTGACAGACTGCACACTTTCTATAGTGACTTTGGGGTCTTGTCCAACAGTTAAACTCACTGACCTTCTCATTTTTTGGCAAACAGCAAGAATGTTATGTCTACTCAACCTTTTAGTTCCTTTTGAGAGTAGATACTACTGCTGTCTTGAATCTGGGCTTCCCCAGTGAGGAAAATATGATTCCACCTGGAGCTAGGGAATGAAAAGGTAGATATTTTATGGACACAAGGTGGTATAGTTGTCACATTGCTTTGAGGAGTTATACCCAGTTCCTCAGCCTTGCTAAAAATCTTATAGAGACTCAGGCTGTGTCAGGGTCAATCACTTTCAGGGGACTTGTTTTGTGTCCTTGACGGCTGTAGTCATTTTGTTCAGCTTTTTCCTTCAGCTTTTTCTTTTCTTTTCTTGGCATCCTACAGGCCTGATTGTGACAACGTTGCTTATTACAACTTTGTATTGAAGTTTCTTTTCTGAAGGTGCTGATGAATTGATCCTCATTTGAACAAATATGTTGTGACCAGAAAGATAAGTAGCAACTCAACACAGGCTCTTGTTTCCAGTGTCGTCCTTCAACATGTTCCCTCCAACACAGATCCTCCAAGGGGCAGGGAGAAGTTTCATAATTTCTTTTCATTAGTTCTCAGCCATCAGGCCACTGTAATCATTTCCCTTTACTAGAGGGTAGATCCATGTATGGGTGGATAAATGTCAGATAATAAGTCATTTTTAGATTGAGGAGGAGGACCTAGAATTTCTTCCAACACTGGCTGTGAAACGGTTAAAAAGCAACACCTCCCATCTTGCTGAAAAGGGAATCCCTAATGTTACCGCTTTCATCTCAGACTCCATCAAAGCAGTGGCTCTCTTCACCAGAGAGAACAGAATAATATCCTTCCTTTTGCTATTATTAACACAAGTCAAGGAAAAAGCTCCAGGCCAACCAAATAGAAAAATAAAGTCATTCTTGGTGTTAAAATAAAGTACAGTATATAGTCTCCCCTTGCAGGTTACCACCCAGAGTTCAAATCTTGGTTCTATTAAGAAAAAAAAAAAAAATGTCATGAAGAACCTAGGAGTAAGACAGGAATAAAGACACAGACCTACTAGAGAATGGACTTGAGGATATGGGGAGGGGGAAGGGTAAGCTGTAACAAAGCGAGAGAGAGGCATGGACATATATACACTACCAAACAGTAAAATAGATAGCTAGTGGGAAGCAGCCGCATAGCACAGTGTTTTGTGACCGCCTGGAGGGGTGGGATAGGGAGGGTGGGAGGGAGGGAGACGCAAGAGGGAAGAGATATGGGAACATATGTATATGTATAACTGATTCACTTTGTTATAAAGCAGAAACTAACACACCATTGTAAAGCAATTATACTCTAATAAAGATTAAAAATAAATAAAAATAAATCTTGGTTCTACTACTTTTCCCTGGGAAAACTACTTATTCTCTCTAAACACCATTTCCTTATTTTTAAAAGTGGGGTAAAAAACACACGTTTCAGAATTGTTGTGAACATTGAATAAGAAAATGATGTAACATTCAACAAAATAGGTGATAGTGAGTCCTCAATGAATGTTAATTCCCTTCCCCCTACTTTTGTAGCATTTGGGAGTGATGAAAACCTGTAATTTGGTAGACTTCTGTGAATGAAAAGACAAAGGCCATTTACAAATAATAAAGACCCTGGATGACACTCATAATAAAACATGGGTAAGAATTCAGGGGGACACAAAGAAGATCAGTAGAAATGAGACAACACAAAATGATAACAAGTGGGTTATCTGATTAAGGATAATCACCAGGATTTTAGGGGGGAGGAAATAGAGATCAGTATTTTCCCCAGAACAGGAGCTTGGGAGGTAATATTGCATAACAGTTAAGAGCATAGACTGGGGAACTGGACTGCCTTGTTTTGAATCCAAGTTCTACCACATATTAGCTACGTGATCGTGAACAAGTTGTTTTATTTCTGTGTGTCCCACTGTAAAATGGAAATAATATTAATGGAAACTCAAAGTGTGGTCTTGAGGGTTACATGAGTTAATATATACAAAGTGCTTTGATGATTGCCTGGGATATGGTGAGTGCCATTCAACAGGGTTAGCGTGTGTGTGTGTGTGTGTGTGTGTGTGTACATGCATGTGCACAAACTCAAGTTGATCTAATAAATTACATGTTGTAATATCAGAGTAAGGGTCAGTCATTTCTGAATAAATCTATTTGCTTTTTCTCAAAGCCCACGGGCTCTTGCAGATACTTTTAAACATAGGGGCCTTGGCTGGGGAGAATCATAACCGAATAATTCAGAAAAAATATGATGCCCAGAATTGATAAAACAAACAGTATTATCCCTTGAAGTGGTGCTTCTCAAAGCATAGAATTTAGGTCACTTGCATCAGAATCACCTGGGACTCTTGTTTAAAATGAAGATTCCCAGATCCTTTTCCTAAGTTGACCATATACTTGATTGTTCAAACCTGAACATTTTTGAGAGGGAAAGGGATTGCTATAAATAATCATGCCAGGCTAACAAGCATAAACTGTACTGCCCTGGGCAAAATAGAACATAGGACTCCTGATCTATAGTACTTTGGAGTCCCAGAAATTTGCAGTTCTATTAAGTTTCCATGATGATTCTTTTGCAGTGTGAAGTTTGAGAAAGGCTGTCTTAGATTGTATTGTTTTAACAAAATTTAATTAATTCAGGAACTCTGTGAAATTCATATCATAACTCCATTTCCTAAAGATATTTCTTTGTGATAGGGAAGAAAGTAAAAGAGAAAGAAAGGAACCATTTATTCACCATCTATTCTCGCTAAAGCTTTCCCTCCCCTTGGCATGACACCGTCTCACCGTCTGCCACAGTCTACAGAATAGTTTTACAGATCTTTGTTTGCTCTTGAAATTGAGTTAACTTCACGTGATGTGGTAAGCCACATTCCCCTAGCTGTGGAACCAGCACTTTATCACTACTTAAGAGACTGATTCTGGGAAGAAAGGAGACAGTGATTAGCTAACTACCCTAAATACCAGGACAACAAGAACAATCAAAAGGAATTAACCCATCATGCTCTCATCCCTGCTTACACCATCTATCACCAGAAGTATAAGCCTCCCAGGCATCTACCAGTGCATGGAATCAATCTCATGGAGCTCTGTGAAACCTACAATCTGACCTAAACTTCTGCCCCTTTTCATCTCTCCCAAAACCCCTCAATTGCCTTCTAAAACAGTCAGCTTCTCATTAGCAAATTCCCCTTTACCCTCAATGTTTTATCTGAACATGCTCTTCTTGTATTTGCCCTAACTTAAATGTAAATATTCCTTGAGATCAAAGAGCTACCGTAGTCCTTCCAGGGGAGGGCTCTCCCATGACCTATCCTCGCCCCTGAAAACATGTGTTGGGGGTGAGGAGGCTTCCTTCATACCCTTTATTGCCACACCAGACCATCTCTCTTTCCTCCTCCCTCAATAACTCAAAAGCCTTTGAAGCATGTCACCATATCACACCATCTACTGACCAACTGGTCATGCCTTCTTTCATTAAAAATATTTAGAATTTGCTCACTGTCTTTGAATAGACTTGAATCACTGTTCTGTTCACCATAAAGGTAGATAATCCAAGAGGCTGGGCCATCAATTTCTTGTTCTTTTCACTTCCAGTGATCTTTTCCCTAACTTCAGCCAACCATTCTCATGGTGGTCACCACACATTGTTATCATTAGCTCCAAAATCTTGATTTTAATCAATCCAGTCTCTGTTCCCATTTCCTATTCTTTAAAGTCACTCGCTCTAGTTCCCCAGCTGCTCTAGTTCTAATTGTCAGTGAAACTGCCAGTCCATGAATCACCACGTCACTTTCTTTCTTCATCCTCGTTTTGTTTTCATCTTCTTTTTGACTGAGCTTAAACACCATAATTTATCACTGCAAGCAATTCCTTGCAAACAACATCAACTCAAACTTGGTTTTTCTCCAACAGGTCAAAACCCTAGTTGGTGAAATTCAATCTTTCTCTTATTCCACTACTGTATATGAGCAATTTAAACAGGTGGAGAAAAACACCAAACTCTGATGACTGGACCTACTCTAACTTGTGACCAGACATTTAAAGTGGGATTTCAGCACTGCCAGCAACTCTACACTATTTTCTGATCAGTTTACTCTTTCGTTTTTTAAGAGGAATATTTCACACCTTTTCCTCCTGAAATACCCAGTAAGACCTAATCCTACTTCGTGATCAATTGATGACCTCAATATTTAATTGAGAAAATAGAGGCATTCTGAATGGAATAATCCTCACTTATCTCCCATCACATCTGCCAACCTGCCTGCATTGGGATCAATATACTCTGCCTTTCCTCCTGTGAAAATTGATGAACTGTTGCCACTCTATCTAAGGTCACCCCCTGTACTGTGTGCTGGAGGCCACTTCCTTACACCTACTAATGGATTTTGCTTTGAACTTGTCCCCTCTCTCCTACATCGACTTTCTCCTTTATAGCAGATCATTTTATCAACATATTTACATGTAATAATATGTTGATATAAAAGTAAAATTCCCCCTTGACGCTATGTTCCCTTCTGACTTCTTGCCCATTTCTCTGCTCTTCCTCTCAACAAATCACTCTAAGAGTTATTTATATTTGTTTCTGAAATCTCATCACCCGCTATTCTCTCCTCAACCTATTCCAATCAAGACTGTGTCCTGATCGTTTCAGGGAAACCACTCTGGTCGATGAATTTCACATTGTTAAAGCCAGTAGTTAATTATGAGTGCCCATCTCATTCTACCTCTCAGCAGCATTTGACACAACACAAACACTATTTTTCACTTGGCTCCCATGATACAGATTCCCGTAGTTTCCTTTCTACTTCACTGCCAGCTCCTTCTCCAGCTTCTTTGCTAGATTCTCTTCCTGACCTCCAAATTTTAGAATGCTCCAAAACTCAAACTTCTCCTCTATTTATTGTCTCTATAGATAATTTTGTCTAGAACTTGGTTTTAAATATCAAGTAGGTACATACTGACATATGTATGCATTTACTGATTAAACGATATATCTGGGGTTTGCTCCAATACAATATGAAAGAGAAGAAAGTGGTGGGGATATGGATGAGGTAAGATTACCCATGAGTTGATAATTATTAAAGCTAAGTAATGGGAAATGTGGATTCATTATACTATTCCGTATCTCATATTTTTGAGATTTTCCATAATAATATATTTTTAAAAACACCATCCCAAATTTTCTCCTCTAGTCCCAGAATCTTCCAAGTTCTAGATATTTATACAGTAAGTCCCCTATATACGAACGAGTTCCATTTCGAGAACACATTCATAAGTCCAATTTGTTTGTAAGCCCAACAAAGTTAGCCTAGGTACCCAACTAACAAAATCAGCTATATAGTACTGTACTGTAATAGGTTTGTAATACTTTCCACACAAATAATACATAAAAAAGACAAACGCAAAAAATAAAGAAAACATTTTTAATCTTACAGTATAGTACCTTGAAAAGTACAGTAGTACAGTACAACAGCTGGCATACAGGGGTTGGCATGGAGTGAACAGGATAGAAGTGTTACTGACTGGAGGAGGGAGAGGAGGTGGGGGATGGTAGAGCTGAAGGATCTTCGGCAATAGGAAACGGAGGACAAGCTGCAATTTCACTCACGCCTGACACTGATGGCGACACTGATGGCACAGGTTCTGGTTCCTTGCTGGATTCAATTCTATCTACCCTCTTGCTTCCGGACATCCTGGCCTTGAAATAAAGATACTGTACTACTGTACTCTATACAGTACTGTACAGTAAAGTACACAAAAGCATGACCACTTCTAGGAGATGCACGGACATGACAATGTACACCAGACAGGTGAACTAACTTACGTGACTGGACACGCGAATGCACGTTCACATCTTTGAAAGTTCACAACTTGAAGGTTCGTATGTGGGCGACTTACTGCATTAAATTTCCTATTCCACACCTCTCCTTGGATTTCAAAGTCATAAAAATTAACATATCCAAAAGAGAACTCTTAATGTTCCTTTGTTTCAAATTTATGCCTTCCATATGTCCCCAATCTTAACAGAGGCATTACTACAGCCCATTGGCTAAGGCCCCAAACTTACAACTGTTACTGAGTTCATCTTTATTCTCACGCAAACTACAGCCTATCTATCCACAAGTGTTGCTGGTTTACCTTTCAAAATATGTGAAATTTGTATCGCTTCTTGCAATCTCCAGAGCTATCGTTCTCACCCAAGCTGCCATCACTTTTCACCAAAAGCACTTTAGGAGCCCACTAACGCATCTTATTTTGTTCATTCTTGGTCCCAAAGAATCTATATCCATTTGGAAGCATGGTGACCTTTTAAGTCAGTTTTTATAACTCTCTTCTTCATTCTTTTAATGGTGTTCCTTCTAATTTTTTAAAACAGCCAGAATCTATACCACCCTGTGTGGTCTGTCATCTGCTTACCTCTCCAAATTCATTTGCTGCAAATGTTCCTCTCTTTTATCTATTCCTGTTAAAATGGCCTCCCATTGCCCTCACATATGTCAGGTTCATCCTCACCTTAAGGGGTTTGCAATGTTGCTTCTCCTGCCTAGAATGTTCTTCTCCCAGACGTTTACATGGCTCATCCCCCTGTCCGGGTGTCAGCTCATTAAGAGGCCTTCCCCAACAAGCCTTTCAGAATCTTTTCTCCTGCTTTATTTTTCACCCTAGCGCTGATTGTTACTTAAAATTGTACTCTACCCAATTTATATTATTTTACTTGTTAATTTTCTGTTCCTCCAACTACAATGCAAATTTGACAAGGGCCATCTTTGGCTGTTGTATCTCCAGGTCCTAGCATCTGACAGATAGTGAACACAAACATGTGTAGATGATACAAACAAATGCTAGACTCTGCTACGTGTGTTCACATAAAACTGACTTGTACATGCGTGTGAGGGGAGGAACCTGTGGCTATGAAAGCAGGCTTTCTCTGTCAACCTTCCCTGATGTAATTTTAAGCTTATTTAATTCTACAGGCACCAAGCACCTGCACAAGGGCAGCCCAGCACCCCAGGGAGATAGTTGGCTTCAATGGAGCTGTGAGTTCTCCAGAAGTGGTCAGCCTAGGCTTAATAGTTCGCTGCTGTTTCCCTGACAGTTCCCTTTACCTACAAACTACCCAATCTCTTAATTCCCAAATTACAAAACATGCAGATTGCCACAGGGGAGACCAAGCAACCAAGAGACTACCTTCTTAGTAACTCAGTATTAATGAACCTTTCACTTTTTTTTTTTTTTTTTCCGCGGTACGCGAGCCTCTCACTGTTGTGGCCTCTCCCGTTGTGGAGCACAGGCTCCGGACGCGCAGGCTCAGCGGCCATGGCTCACGGGCCCAGCCGCTCCGCGGCATGTGGGATCTTCCCGGACCAGGGCACGAACCCGTGTCCCCTGCATCGGCAGGCGGACTCTCAACCACCGCGCCACCAGGGAAGCCCATGAACCTTTTACTTTGAGCGGTATTTCAAGAATAGGAACCTCTACCCCTCTGACCAGGTATTTTCTATAAATGAACTGCAACCCCAGGCAATGTGGAGACACTGGGTTTAACCAATCCTCAGTCAGAGTTCTCTTTTTAGCTAAGCACAGAGTGAAGTTCACTCACAGTTTGACTCTACCAGTTTGTGAGTTTCCTTCACATCATTCTGAGCTTATTTTGCCCCAGTCTTCCTGGTCACAAAAGTGGAAATTTATTTCTAACTTTCTTCCTAATAGGTGGCTCTTACTCTAGTTCATGAGGTCAGTATAATACACGTTTAGGCCAAGAGAAAATTCTTAGTACAATATGAGTGCCTCGTGCACTTGAAATAGTATACTCATTTGCAGTGAACTTCAAGAAGATGTGTTTTCAATGTGTGCTTACAAATACTTTCACTGGGGTTTTCAGTCGCTGACCCCCGGCTTGAGGGTAGTTCATCCAGGAAAGAATTGGAACAAAAAAAGATGTGCTTCTATTTCCACAATATAACAAGGGGGAAAAAAGTTCAAAAGCTCATTTCCTACCGCAGTGTCAGAATCCAATAAATTTATCTGCACATCTCTTTTTCTTCCTCGCTTTTCTTTCACGCCCACCTGCCTAAATTGTACCTGTGCTTATGTGATACACCAATGAAGTAGTTTATGGAGCCCAACCATCTGTGCCTTTTTCTTCCTTCAGTGCATAAAACCATAATCCATACACATAAATTCATAATCCATGTGCATTGCTTATAATTCTATTAAGACAGTGAATTTTCCAGTGCAATTAAACTCTGAGCTAAAGAGGTGATGGCAATTTCAGACTGTATCATAAATATTCAGGCCCTCACCAGCTATACACCTGGTGAGAAACTGGGGCTGATTTGTGTTTTGAAATACCTTCAGGTAAAACTAAAAGAACAGCATAAAGCCACAAACCCATTTCCTCTAGTGATGCCAACTCTCACTCTCCAAAATCGGGATGTAGAAGATTTTCGTATATTTGTAAAACATTCCTGGCTCTCTGAACTTGTTGTCTGAAACAAACACAAACTTTCATAGATTCAAGTACATTTGTATCCCTTGCTGGCTGAATCTGCTATTTGAATTCTCATTATCCAAATCCAGGAACTGAATAGATTTGGTTAGTGAAAGATACTTGTACTTCGAAACCACGGCTTTGTACCTTTTATTGTAAAATGAGTCTACGTTATAGGAGTAAGGCAGTAAGAACTATTCTTGTTCTATAGGATTTGTAGCAGGTACTAAATGCCAAATTCTACAGAATAGTAGCAAAGTCACTTAGGGTATTGCTGATCCTAATGATTAAGGTGCTCTGTGCACTCATAACCAGTGTTGCAAGATCTCTTGGTAAATTTGTTATGACCATCACACAGACAGCCCTGATCATTCAGTCGTCAGAAATCAATGTGAACTAAGTGAAGTAAGCCAGGCAGAGAAAGACAAATATCATAGGATATCACTTACATGTAGAATCTAAAATAAATAAAGATACAAATGAACTTATTTAAGTAACAGAATAGACCCACAGACATAGAAAACAAACTTACAGTTACCAAAGGGAAACAGAGGTGGAGGGGGATAAATTAGGAGGGCGGGATTAACATATACACACTACTATATATAAAAGAGATAACCAACAATGATGTACTGTAGAGCACAGGGAACTGTACTCAATATTTTGTAATAACCTATAAGGGAAAATAATCTCAAAAAGAATACACACACACACACACACACATACGTATAACTGAATCACTTTGCTGTACAGCTGAAACTAACATGACATTGTAAATCAACTATACTTCATTTAAAAAGCAAATAAAATAAAAAATCACTGTGAAGGATACAATGGACTATATTGTTTCCACCCCCCAGGACTGTATTTGAGGCCCTCTGAAAGTAGACTTTTATTGATTAGGTCAGTTTAATAAAATCTGGATTTCACCTGGCATTTCTATGGGGCTTAGTACAGTGTCTTTCCAAGACCAGACATTCTAGTATTTACTGAATAACAACAGATTTACTTATAAAGGTTTATTTTGAATTGTTTTCTGGGCCCTGAGGTAGAGAACTCCGCATTCAAGGAAGAGGCAAGTCTGGCATGAAGATCAGCCTAGAGGAAAACTTGTATCTGGGAGGCAGATACATACAAGAAACCCAGAAATAAGGACCACACAGAGCCACCATTAGTTCTGAACTTTCAAAGGTCTGCCTGTTATTTATTTGTGAACATCTGGATACTTCAAGGCTAGAAATGCAACATGTACTTTCCTCTCAAGGCCATCATAGCCAGAGTGGTTTTGTGTTGGGAGTTTTCGGATAAAAAAGAAACAGTTTCTCCAAGGCTCAGAAATCATGAATTTCCCACAAGTTCTTGGGGTTGGAATTTGCTTAGGGCCCAAACTTAAATCTTTCAGGTAGTTTGCCAGTGAGATGGAAGGTATGAAAACCTTATTAGTCAACTGGACCAATTTTACCTAAGGTGAGTGAGCATCTTAAGTGGATGACTTCAAGCACCTGGCAGAGGAGGGATTTGCCACAGTTACTTTTATTTTTATAATTTTTTCGGAGATGTAATTTATATTTAGTGAAACGTAGAGATCTGAAGTGGGCAATTTGATGGGTTTTTACAAATGCAGACAGCTGCATAACCCACACCCCATCAAGATGTAGAACATTTCCACAAGCACAGGAAAGATTCCTTGTGGCTATTTCCAGTCCATCCCTCTTCTAACCCCGGGGCAACTACTCTGCTTTTCCATCACCGAAGTTTCATTTTCCTACTCTAGAAACTTATTTAAGTAGAATCCAAGGGTATACTCTGGTGCCTAATTTCTTCTGCTCAGAATAATGTTTTTGAAATTTCTCTACATTGTAGAGTTTTTTTCTTTCTTAATGCTGAGTAGTTTTCCATTGTAGGAATATAGCAAAACTTGTTTCCCCATTCTCTTGCTATGGGCATTCTGGTTTTTCCAGTTTGGAGCTATTATGAATAAAACTGCTATGAACATTCTCGATCAAGTTTAACATATTTTCATTTCTTTGGAATGGGATTTCTGGGTCACAGAGTATGTGTTTAATTTTATAAGAAACTGCAAAAAGTTTTCTTAAGTGACTGTACCATTTTACACTCCTATCAGCAGCAACTAAGAGTTCTGGTTGTTCCACATTCTTAATGTTTTAAGTTTTTTTCCATTCAAATAAGTGTGAAATATCATCTTGTGAATTTAATTTTAATTTTCCTGATAATTAATGATGATGATTACTTTCTTATGAACGTATTATATCCATGCCTTTCTTTGTGAAGTACTGTTTAAGTCTTTTCCCATTAGTTTTATTTGGTTACCTTTATGTTATTCTACTTCAGGAATTCTTTAAATATTTTGGATATTAGTCCTTGGTCAGATATATGTATGAAAATGTTTTCTCCCTGCCTGTGGACTATATATTTTCTTAATGGGTCATTTGATGAACAAAAGTTTTAAATTTTGATGAGTTCCACATTATCCATTTGCTTTACGGTTGTGTTTTCTCTGTCCTATGTGAGAAAACTTTGTGTATCCCAAAATGTAATGATCCTCTCCTATGTTTTCTTCTGAGAAGCTCTATGATTTTGGCTTTTGTGTTTAGGTCTATGATCCCTCTTGAATTAATTTTTATACATATTGTGAGGTAAGGGTTGAGTTTCATATGTAGATATCCAGGGTTTGAATTAATTTTTGTACATATTGTGAGGTAAGGGTTGAGTTTCATATGTAGATATCCAGGGTCATTTCCTGAAAAGCATATCCTTTCCTAATTGATGACTATAGTTTTTAACTATAACATTAATAAACCTCCACTACTTTTAATAATACAGGAAATGTCACTTTAAATGAAATTGTCCTAGGCAGATCATACTCCACATCTGTTAGATACACCATGCACAGAAGAAGAAATTACTTGTCCTTCGAAGTATTTGCTTCAACAGGTTAGGGTTTAGCTTAAATATCCCTATCTTCTCTTAACACATCCAGAAAAAACAGACTCACGCTGCCAGGGTCTTGCTTATAGATGTGTGTGGTGCCCCAAACAGAACCACCCACCCAAGGGAGACCAGTGGCAGCAGAAAATCCCTCTGTGCTCCTACCTGCTAAGCTGCTTCCCCTTGGGGACACAGGGAGGAAAAGAGTTACAACCACAGCATGAAAATGTCCCCTTTGTCCACACACAGGAGGCCCTCTGTGTAATTCATTCAGAAGAAATACTTTTAAGGTTTACCTAGAGGTGACACCTTTTCAGATTTCTATAATGTGGCTTCATGTGCTAGCGTAGGCTCTGCTTATCTAACCATTCCTGAACCGGCAGTGTTCTGTCACTGCTTCTTCTAATAGTAACAAGTTTCTTCAATTTAAAACTGTAGAGACACAGTAGGGTCCCTGCCTCTGTTTCATCATTCATCATTTCAATTATATTTTTACTTGTGGTTATTTGTTGGCTTATTACCTTCCTTTATAAAATAGCCATGACATTCAGGACAGTCTTCTCCCAAACTAATGGCTTCGAGAATTCCATATAATTGCAAAATCTATCTCATATGTTAAAATGGTGTTGTACATTTGAATCTAAACAATAATTGTGCAGAGGGGCAGCTAAGGATATTCTATTACGCTGTTAGAAGACCAACTTCTTTCCCTCCACCTCCCAATCTTCCCACTTTCCTGGTTCCAGAGTACTTCTCTTCCTCTCCATGCTCTCAACCATCAGAATACTCAAACGGATGCAAAATTTGACAGGCTAGATTATCCCGGTACTTACAGGATTTTAGAGATTCTGCTTAAATGTTTGTTTCTGTAAGGGATTCTAGTAAACTTTCCATTCACATATCCCTCTTCAGAGCTGAAGAAAGAGGTTCTAAGAAATTTAAAGAATTGTCCAAGTTTAGCCAGCAATTTAGAAACAGCACTGTGTCTAGAACCTCTGTCTCCAAGCTAGTCTTGAAAACAACACGTTTTTCTCTCCCCATAATTCCAAACTTATTCTCTCCCCATAATTCCAAACTCCTTTTATGTTAAAAAGAGAAACTCTGTTCCTCTCCCCTTTAAGCTAAACCACAAAGCATATCTGAATTGGACAGAAATGGAAGAGACTGGGGAAATGGGAGGGTATTTGAGCAAAGAAGAGGTGTGAAATATTCATCTCCGTGAATGGCAGGGAAAATTGACTAGGAAAATATAGCGCTATTGCTAGGCAGTACTGAAAGCCTGTTTGAAATCTTATAATTAAAGTAGGGTGAGCTGGTACAGCAGTGTGATGTTTTCCAAGTCAAATTCAGCTATTTAGATGGATATGCAGAAAAGATCAGTATTTTATATGTAATTAGGTTTGGAGTTTTGTTCCATAAGTAGGAAAGTCAGAGAGAGGGACCAGGGAGGTGAGCATGTATGGAAAGGAGTGATTATACTGAAAAATAATGTCATCTTATAAGGAGCCAAGTGAAGACATGAGAAAAATGTTGCTCAGTGAAAAAGAATTGGTCCTGATGGGGCCAGAGGATTGCTGGAGTACACCTATCAGGGTAAATGAGTTCGAAATATAAGAGAGAGGGATTATCAAAGTAGATATTTTAGTAGTTAAGTTATTGGTAGGTTTATATTCTATACAACAGTAGAGACAGAACAAAAGAGAGTGAGCCAGTTACTAGAATCTGGAGGATGGGAAGCTGTCACATGATTGAAATAATGAGCAGTAGTAGATGATGTAGTCTGATGAGGAGCTGCAGAGGAGCTAAGGGTTTTGAAAGAGGATGGAAGAAAAGTGGTCTGAAACAGGCAATGAGGGGCAAGTACCTCAATTCAACCTACATGGGGGTTACAGAGAAGAAAGCAGTCACCATTTAAGACAGATATTGCAATATCTGGATCCTCAAGTAAGTTCAGTGATATAGGGTGTTTTAATGATGACAGATAGAGAGTTCTAGGGGCATAACAGGACCATGTGGGAGTGAGTGCTAAATCAAGTTGGATTAGGGGCTGGGCAGCTCCACATTGGGAGATGGATGAGTGGACAGCACGAACTTCCAGGGGTGATGGGGATGACAGGCATGATGTTGTCAGTTCTGTTGGTCTTTTGGGGGAAAGTGAGTACACACAGACACACAGACACAGACACACACACACACATAATAAGTGTAAGTTTTACTCAGAATAAATTACTTAGTGTTTCATGAATGAGGGGTAATCTATATGTTTCCAAAATGTGTGAGTGTTTGTTTTTGTGTCTTTTATAATTTATTTTCATGTTGGAAAAGGATAAGATGGTAAAAGAGGAGATGGTTGGAATGAAGTCACTATGTAACTAATTCGGTAAACCAGAGATACAGCTGCAAGAAGGGCTGTCTGAATTGTTTAAGCTTTTTCCCAAATGTTGTGATATGTCTTTCTTAGGTACAGTCACATCCATGAGAATGAAAGAAAAGATGAACACAGCAACAACAACAAAACAGAAATACTGCATTTTCGAGAGGAGAACGCATCAAGAAACGTAAAACGAAGTGCTTCTCATTTCCTCTAGGGATTCCTGTTACATAATTTCCATTTTAAATGAAGCAAAAATACTTCCAATAACCAGAGAAACACTTAAAAATTAAGCAACACTTGTTCTAGTTAATGTGTCTGAATACTACTAAGAAAAAAGTCTCCCCCAGGAGGTCATTATTATTCAAAAATTACCCTAATTAGGTCATGAATACATGGGGCCTTGTTCAGTGACAACAAGAGAAAAAATAGAATTGGAAATGTGACACACATAACACTCCCAACGTGTTAGGGCGATTTTATTCCAAAATGCCATTAAAAGATGAAAAGGTCACTCTGTAGGGAAGTAATTGGTACAGCACTCTTGTAACTGATTAAAGGGCCTTTTATTTAGGCATATTTTTTTTTCTTTCTTTGAAAAGGAGTCTTTCTAGATAGAAAAATGTATGTATGCTTATGTATGTATATACATATATACATATATATAACATTCTGATTAGATGACTGCTTGGATATTTTAAGACAGTAAAATAGGAAAAGAGAAAAACAAGAGCTCTTGACATATCGAAATAGACACACTTTCATACTGAGAACAAATTGCACAGACTATCTTAAGAAAATATTAAAAAGTATTGGTATTTTCTATGATTTTTTCATTTAATTACTCTATCTCTGTGGTTTCTTAGAATATCTGCTGCCTAGACAAGAGCTGCATTTAATTAGAAAAGAGTATAGAATTTTAATGAGTTGGTAAAGCCCAAAGTAAGAGGCTAGGAGGATAAAAGGCTTTTATTTCTTATTTTTTCTTAAAGAAACTTAACAGAATCTGATAATAAAATCCCTGGTGTAGTTTGATGGCTGAATCTGTGAATCTCCAGTAAGCCATACCAAACTACACACAGAACAGCCGAACTAAGGAAAGCATCCATAGGGTTTATAATGCATTTATCCCCTATTGAAAACATAGAGAATAGAGATATTGCTTTATCAGTTGTAGCATAACTTCTATCTTTCCAATATGATCTCATAATGTGAATGCAGTTTTACACAGTGGCAATTTGCAACCTTCATCAAAAAAATTACTTCCTTTAAAAACTACTAAAATCTTCATCATATGCACGAGAATTTCATTTCAATGACATGATGCCTAGATATGAGATACCTAAAAATTCAGCTTTTTTCCTTTATTATTAGCTTACAAATATCCCATGTGTTAGTGTCCTGTAAGAATTCTGAGAGTGAGCTGCAGAGGGGATCAGGTATACCAGATGTCTAAGTGATTTTGTTCTGTGATTCCTGATGATACTAGGATTAATTTGTGTTCTCATGCCCTCATTTAGCCACTCATTCATTCAGCGATATATTTTTTCATTGTAACTTTTTATTGTGACACAATATCAGAATTACAAACAAGTTGTAAGATTTCTCATACATACTACATTCCCTTAGATTCCCAAATGTATATAGAAACACATAAAGATTGACAGATAGATAGATACTCTGAACCATTTGAAAGTAAGTTGCAGATATTATGCTCCTTTATTCATGAATATTTTAGTGTGAATTTGTTAAATATAAGGATATTCATCTATATAACTACAGTATAATTATCAAAATCAGGAAAGTAACTTAATACAATAATACCTAATTTACAGGCCTCATTTAGATTTGCCAATTTCCTGACAACTGCTTTTTGAGTACGTAGGATTCTGTTGTATATCGCATGTAAAGGATAAAGGACTTCTGAGAAAGTGAAAGATTACAGGAGTTTGCTTATGAGAATACGTTTTATTTTAGTGGATAACATATCCAATACCTTTTAATTCAATAAAAAAGAAATGGGTATCAACTTTTATATATAGAATAAATAATGTAACTCACATTTGTTGAGTGCTTATAATTGGTCAGGCACTTTACTAATGTCTTCATGTGAACTCTCTAGTTTCAGTCTCACAACAATCTTATAAAGTAGATATTATCTTATAGAGGAAGAAACAAGGGTTCAGAGAGATTCAGCACCTTTTTGGCCACAGAGCCAGTGAGTTAGCTGCAGAGCTGGAATAATCATCCAAATCTTTCTCACTTCAAAACCTAAATTCTTATTCATGTCACCATATTCCTCACAGCATGAAACAGCAGACACAGATGATGCATTTCCTATTGTCCTGGAATTTATAGTCTTCCTGAGAGAAATATACAAATATATACATACAAACTCAAAACATTAGAGATAGAAGTTCATCTCCATTTAAAGTTGTAACCTAACTGCTGACCTGCCCCTGGTGCTTCAATCCCCCATTCCTCACCTATTTTCTGTTTAGCGCTTATCATCATGAACTCTCTATATAATATACATATTTAGTATGCTAATATTATGTTCTCTTCCCACACAAATCTAACTGTAAGAGAGTAAGCAATTATTTTTTGTTTTCCCATTGTTAAGTCCCCAGCACACAGACAAGTACCTTGCATAAAGTGGGCATTAATAAAATATTTGTTGAATAAAATTCCTTCAAAAAATTGAATTCCTTCATCTGCCTAATTTTTTCTAAATTAATTAATTTATTTTATTTTTGGTTGTGTTGGGTCTCTATTGCTGTGCGCGGGCTTTCTCTAGTTGCAGCGAGAGGGGGCTAGCCTTTGTTGTGGTGCACGGGCTTCTCATTGCAGTGGCTTCTCTTGCTGCGGAGCACGAGCTCTAGGAGAGCGGGCTTCAGTAGTTGTGGCGCATGGGCTTAGTTGCTTCGCGGCACGTGGGATCTCCTCGAACCAGGGATCGAACCCGTGTCCCCTGCATTGGCAGGCGGATTTCCTAACCACTGCGCCACCAGGGAAGTCCCTCATCTGTTTATAGATGAGAAAAGTGAAGCCCAAAAAGACTGGGTTGCTCAAGGTCAAAGTAATTTAATGACATGAAATGTCTTTGAGTTGAATGTAAATAGGAGTCACATTGAGTGACACAAACATAGAGTCTCATGGGAGCACAGAGAAAGAAGAGATCTAGATGGGGTGGGGAGGGGGAGCTTACAAAGCAAGGAAGAAACAAAGTGGATCGTAAACAGTAGGTGGAAAACCTTTCATGAAGACACTGGGAGGGAAATTAACCAGGCATATTAGATGACTAGATATAGAAGAAGATTAATTATGGGAAATAATGAAAAATCAGGTTTGGAAGAAATAATGCTGCCAGATTATGAAAGATTTTTTACTTTATGTAGAGAAGTATGCACTCCTGTAGGCAAAGTAAGTTGGGTATTTTCTGGTAGTGAAACAGGTAAATCATCGATGACACAAAGGCTAACCTCATTTCACTCTATGCAAAAGCATTACAGTTAACAAGAGCTAAATGGTGGTTTTCTAGGGTTAATTTGTATATTCATCTCTCATTTTCCAAGTTAGTCTCTGATTTTAATGAATTTGATACATCATTGCTCAGGGATTGAACAGATGATTGAACGGATCATACCTTTAATTGTTCAGAAATTCCAATAAACAGAAATAAAGAAAATATTTTAGCTAAGTAAAATAGTAAATAATAGAAAGAGACAGATGCCAGATACAGGAAAAAGAAGAGAAGATATGTATGGTTAACACTTGGCACACAATGCTAGTGAAATGAGACTGACCATTCAATTGTCTCTTTAAATTTCAACTCATACAAACCAATCCCAGATTCAGAGCTGTGCAATTTCTGGAGCAGTATCATTTTCTGACCATCCTGACTTAGAATCCCTGTTGATGAATACTACCTGCTCTGACATAGGTAAAGGGAGATCTAAAAATAAAGTACAATCTATCTCTTTTAAAACCAAACCAAACCAAACCTCCATTTGTTTCATATCATATTGTTTATCAAGTCTCTTCTTTATCACTCTCTTTGATTTGTTAAGGATTATTATCCTCATTTTACAGGTGATAAAACTGAGGCGCAGAGAGATTAAGTGGCTGAACACTCATACTCAGTGAATATAAAAACTGGAATCTGTGTTTAGATCCCTTGGCTTCAGTTTTTCTGCCATTTCCATTCCTTTATACAAGACCCCAAAGTTGGTTATCTTTGCCCATTTGCCTCTGTGATAAAGATAGCGAACTACTTCCTCATTTGACGCATAGTTACCCGGTGCTTGAGATTATGTGATTGATAATTACTATTATGGATCCACAGTCACTGAATGTACTGCCTCTTACACTAATATTTGTGAGAAACTTCTTGATGGCATCGCCAAGTCCGGGAGGAATAAGACACATCATTCTTGCTGTTGGCTCCCTACTTCGTTCACAGATTTAAAAATATTTATTATTATTAAAACGACTACTAATTAACACATATTGATCAAACAACAAGCCAGAAAAGTTATAAAAAAAGGGAAAATAAAAATCTTCCTTTTTCATACTCTGACCTCCATTTCCATTTCTAATATGAAACCCCTGCTTTAGTTTAGTCTAGGTTTGTTTTGTTTTATTGGTATATTTTTTCTTCTACTATTTTTTATACAAATGAAATCATAGTTACTTCATTCAATATATTTTGACCATCTTTTTATATTGGTATGTTTAGAATACCTTCGTTCCAGTGCAAGAATGTAACAAATTTAACCAGTCTCTATTCATACATATTTAGATTGCTTCCAGTTTTCTTGCTATTAAAAATTTTGTAATGACCATCACTGGATGTATATCTTTGTTTACATGTACAAACAAATCCATAGGAGAAGTGGCTTAGAGGTAAACCTGATGGTTCAATGAGTAAGTAGGCTTAATATTTTGCTAGATATTGCCAAATTTTTCTTCAAAAATGTGTGCCAATTTACATTCTCGTTACAGGTATATGTTAGTGCACACTTCTGTATTCCCCCACCAATTCTGGATATTATGAAAAAATTTAATCTTGCTAATCTTACTGATATATTATTGTTTAAATTTGCATTTCTCTGATTATAAGTTGAGCATGACCAGATATTTTCTTACACTTCCTTTTTTGTGTGATCCCTGTTCATGCCTTTTACCTATTTGTTGACCTTTTTATTATTGCTTTTTAATTGTAAGAACACCTTGTATATTATACAAATTAGCTCTTTGCCTTACTTTTTCTAAGATAAACTATTTCTAGTTTATCATTTATCTTTTGTCTTTGGATTTTTTATTTTTATGTCCTCAATATATTTGGGACATAAAAGTATAACTACTTTTATATTTTTCCCTCTTTAGATAGAACTTCATGTCTTCAAAATTAAAGGAAAAAAAATACATTCTTGAATTCTTCTGACTTCTTAGAGTTTCACTTAATATTTTAAACTTTTATTCATCTGAAATTTATTATTGGAGTCTGATATGAGTCCAGATTTTTTTTCCCAATTGCTAGCCGGTTGCCCCAACACTATTTACTGAATCCAGTTTGTCCCTCACTTTTAAGATATAAATTGTCATATAAATGTTAGTCTCTTTATGACCTCTCTATTCTCTTCTATTACTCTGCCTATTTTTATGTCAATATCACACTAAGTTTTAAAACTGTGGCTTTAAAATACGTTTTACTCTGAAAGCTTCTGCATCTTCCCAAATGACTTTAGAAATGTTCTGGATATTTTAATGTTTCCTTTTCTAGAAAAGCTTTAGTTAGTATTTTTTTCAAGTTTTCCAAAAGTCTTGTTGATATTTTGAGATTAAAATTATATTATTTTGGGCAAAATTTTAGTTTTTTAAAATTGAGTCTTCCTATTTTAAAACAGAGTATGGGGCTTCCCTGGTGGCGCAGTGGTTGGGAGTCTGCCTGCCGATGCAGGGGACGCGGGTTCGTGCCCCCGCATGCCGCGGAGCAGCTAGGCCTGTAAGCCATGGCTGCTGAGCCTGCGCGTCCGGAGCCTGTGCTCCGCAACAGGAGAGGCCACAACAGTGAGAGGCCCGCGTACCGTAAAAAAAAAAAAAGAAGAAACAGAGTATGTACTTCCATTTATCCAAGGCTTTTGTTGTTGTTGTTCCTTGGTAAAATTGTAATATTTTCACCATATTGGACCTATACATTACTTATTAAGCTTGCTCTAAAATAGCATGTCTTTTTTACTAGTACCATAAGGTTAATTTTTCTTCCTTTAACTTTCTATTTGTTTCTAAAGCTTGTGCATATTAATATTATAATAAACCTTTTTTTTTTTTTTTTTTTTGCTGTGCCACGTGTCTTGCGGGATCTTAGTTCCCTGACCAGGGATTGAACCCAGCCTGGCAGTGAAAGTGCCAAGTCCTAACCACTGGATCGCCAGGGAATTCCCATCAACCATCTTTTTACATTTACTTTTTATTTCTAAATGTTTTTAGTTGACTTATATGGGTGATTAGACATACAATACATAATGTACAAATATAATATTTCCCCTTTTCCAATATTTACATCATATATTTCATTCTCTTGTAAAACTTTATCCAGAATAATGTTTAATAGCATTTCCTTTTCAAAATAGTAATGGGAATGTCTTTAGTATTTTGCCATCAATCATGGCCCTGATTTGAGTTTACAAAATGTATTTATATCACGTCAGGAAAGTCTCTACTTTTTCAATTTCTGCAAAGGTGTTTAAAATTCTTTAAAGTTTGAATGGAGGTTGAATTTATTTTCCCAATATGCTTTTGACTTTTACCAAAATGAACATATTTACCCTCGTTAACTTTTTTATAGCTGAAATATTTTAATAAATTTCCTGTTTTTGAACCATCCTTGCAATTCTGAAATAGACCTGACTTGATCACAGTGTAACATTGTATTCATTTACTCCTGAACTTATTTTGGTAATATTTCTTTTGTGAGGGTTGTATCAATTAATCACATGAAAAAAATGATCTTTTCTTTCTTTTCTGAAATGCTGTTTTCAGGCTTGTTTTTTGTTTGTTTGTTTTGTTTTTTGCTGTACGCGGGCCTCTCACTGTTGTGGCCTCTCCTGTTGTGGAGCACAAGCTCCGGACGTGCAGGCTCAGTGGCCATAGCTCACGGGCCTAGCCGCTCCGCGGCACGTGGGATCCTCCTGGACCGGGGCACGAACCCGTGTCCCCTACATCGGCAGGCGGACTCCCAATCACTGCGCCACCAGGAAAGCCCAGGCTTTTTTTTTTTTTTTTTTAAGAAAAAAATTATTTCTTCTTGTGTACAGTATTAGAAATATCTTTCTGGAAGACTCGAAAAAAAGCACCTAAGCAAGTTTCTGGGGCTGCTTCTTTTTTGGTATTTGGCTGTTTGATGACTTTCTCAGTGTTTGTTCTTGGTAATTTATTTGATTAGATACTATATATTTTATTTAAATTTAAATAATATCTAATTTCCTAAAAAATCTTTAATTTCATTCATGTTTTCAAAGTATTTTAAAAGAAGTTTGGAAAAATATTCATTTATTATTCTTCCAATTTCTTTTTTTTCCCTCTCAGAGGCTGTTTGATCTGTTCTTATTTCTGATTTTGTGCCTTCTCCTTTCTTTATTATACTGATCCCTTTACTTCTTTATTTTTTTTATAATCAGCACTTAATTTGTCATCCTTTTTAAATTTAAAAATTTAATATTTGTTTGCAATTGTTTGTTGCTCTTTTCCTACCTTTTCAGTTGAATAGTTCTCAAGTATTATTGTTTAGCTATAAAGTAGTTCAAGGCCATGCACTTTCCTCCAAACACATTTTTAATATGCATCACAAAAGTCAATGCAATCATTATTTTCTAGGTATTCTGTACTTTTGTTTTATTTTAGACATGAGTTATTTATAATATATATTTTGCTTATTTTGTTTAATTTCCATGTCATCGAGTACACTAGTTTCTATTTTTGCCAATGCTTTCTAGCATAATTATAGTTTGGTTAAAAAAAAAAAGAATGTGCATTATCTCCTTTTGGTTTCACTCTCATTGAGGATTTTCTTTGACGCTAACATATGGTCAATTTTTGTAAATATTTTGTAACCAATTAAAAGTAAGTTCTATTCTCTATTTTCTGGGACTAAAGTTTGGTATATACTTATTAAAGCAAATATATTAATTATATTATTCAAATTCTCTAGGACCTTTTTATTTTAATTATGATTTGTTGGAAGTGAAATCTAAAAAATCTGATCAAACACATAATTAGAGAGAGGAATATGACTTAAAAAACTACCAAGACACATAGTGCTAAATTGTTAAAAAGTGTTATTGAAGTATAATTGACATATAACATTATATTAGTTTTAGGTGTACAACATAGTGATTCAATATTTATATATATTGCAAAATGATCATCACAATAAGTCTAACTAACATCCACCACCATGCGTAGTTACACATCTTTTTGTTCTTGTGATGAGAACTTTTAAGACCGACTCTTAGCAAATTTCAAATATGCAATACAGTATTATTAACTATAGTCACCATACTGTACATTATCTTTCCATGACTTATTTATACCTTGCACTTATTATAGTACCCTCAAGGTCTAACCATGTTGTCACATGAAAAGATGAATGAAAAGATTTCATTCTATTTTATGGCTGAGTAATATATCCTAGTGTATATATTACCACATCTTCTTCATCCATTCATTTATTAATGGACACAGGTTATTTCCATATCTTGGCTACTGTAAATAATGCTGCAAGGAACATGAGAGTGCAGATATCTCTTCAAGGTATTTATTTCATTTCCTTTGGATATATACACAGAAGCAGGATTGCTGGATCAGATGGTAGTCCTATTTTTAGCTTTTTGAGGAACCTCCATACTGTTTTCCATAGCAGTTGTACCATTTTACATTCCTAGCAACAGTATAAAAGGGGAAAAATTGAATATGTCCTAAAATTATATGTCTTCTGAAATATGAACTAACAGTCTGTCCCATGTATGTATGTACTCAGAGATCTTAGTGGCACATTTTGAATTAATATTTTTCTCAGGTAACTGGATGCTTTGTCAAAGACAAACCCAGAAACAGTCATCTCAGGAAGCATCTACAGGTTGGTAAACAATATCTATTGGTGCAAAGAAGGAAGAGCCAGGCTAGACACTTCTCCTAGGGTTCTTGATGTTCTTTGCTAGAGGCAAGGCTTGCTAAACATAGCCCTTTCTGTCCCAGTTTTCCTGGGGACAATCTGATCATTAGAATCTTATCAAACAACCTACTACTCTAAACTTGTAAAGCATGACCTTGCTCTGAAATACCCATGAGGAAAAAAACAGTCCAAATATAGGTTCAATACTTCTCTCTAATATTTATTTTATTTTATTCAACAGAGTTAATTTGGGTGAAGATAGATGATATAAGTAGCATTTAAACATGGATCTTCATTAAAGTACCATCATTGTCTGTAACGGAGAACAGCTCTCCAGATGCATAGATGGAAACATGATGATCACACAGACAGCTCATTTCCATCAATGAAAGCATAGCTTCCTCTCTGGGTCTTTTTGTGTGGATATGTGTTTCAAATCTTTTCAGAAACTGCCAGCATGCTCTTTCTTTGATAAAGGACTACAAAGTGGAGCTGAAAAATATGACACGGACCCTGAAATGACAGTTGTCTAGGAGAGAACCAAACATCAAGGAAGATAGAGGGCCATTTCTTTTTGTTGTAAGACAAAGCAATTCTCTTCTTTGATGAAGGCTCAATTCTATGTATTTTGTTTTAATAAACAATATCCTATCACTGTGGCCAGAAGAGGTGCTTACAGATTGGATGACTCATTTCTTCAAAATGTCATGGAAACAAATTAGAAATGCACTATTTTGGGCATTACTATCTTTCCCCTCTTACCCATGCTGCCTATCCAGTAGTACTCCTGTATCGGCTTTGCTAGAACACATCAAAAGCTGAGAGTTCTACAATGCGGCTGAGGACAACGTTTCTCAAAATGCACTCCCCAAACACCTGTATATGTATCACCTGTGTACCCCATCTCTATTGAAGTGGAATTTCTATAGCGATTGGCTCAGGAAGCAGTATTTTTAACAAACCACCCAGATGATTCCCAGGCATATGGAAATTTCACAGCCTTTAGAGAATTTCTTCTCAAACTTCCCTTGACTTATAAATGATGACACTGTTACACACAGTTAAGTCAGTTAAAGTGGTTTAAAGAAAGTATTAGAATGGCCTCATGCCTTAGAAACTATGATTATATGTGCTAACTGGCAGCCATAAACCTAAAAACAATAACTGCATTTCAGGAAATTGTGCTCCATGGAAAAACTATTATTAAATCTCTTGTGCCTGTTGGAGCCTCTTAAAGAGGCTTTTACAAGGCCTAAGTTACCCCTGTTCTGTTCTAGGTACTTGAAATACAAACACTTCACGATCCCTGCTCTTGTGAAGCATATAATTCACCTTATGCTATGCTTGAAATTATTATCCTTCCTAAAAATTATATGTGAAATATTATGCATATGCACTTTTTATGAGGGCTAAGAGTTAGTATAAAGACTTCAATGGATCAAAAATGGGATAAGCTGCCCCCCAAATGCATGGAGCCATGCCTGCTCTTTTAGAATGTCTCTGGGACATAGGAGTTCAGAGTTAGATCTCTGATCTGGCTGTTTTATCTAGGAAGGCATTCTCTGTTCTCCTCTGTAACTCAGATAAAGGTTGACCTCTTCTGTCCGCTGAGTTCAGCTGCCTCTCCCATGCTGGGATTTAGGAGAATTAATGCAGGTGTTTTAACACAAGGAAAAAAAAAAATTACTCACAGGAAAAAAAAAAAAAAATTAAGGTCATATCCTCCTGTCTTACATTCACTGCAACCTAGAAGAACCACAGAATCCTAAATAATAGTGAGCCACGCATGTCTACCGAATAGGATTGAGCAACGGGCTGTTGTGCTGGGGCTGGTGATGAGGGCAAACGCTGGCAGGCTGACACAGCTAAATATCCACACACACCATGCTGTCTTACATTTTCTTTGTTTTTTAAAACAGGTCAGCTCTAGAGGCTAGAGAAAGCCTGATGGTGATGAATGCTGCAGTAGGTTGAATATTGGCCTCCCAAAGATATCAACTCCTAATCCCTACAATTTGTGAATTATCTTATTTGAAGAAAGGATCTTTGCAGTTGTAATTAAGTTAAGGACTTTTTTTTTTTTTTTTTTGCGGTACGCGGGCCTCTCACTGTTGTGGCCTCTCCCGTTGAGGAGCACAGGCTCCGGACGCACAGGCTCAGCGGCCATGGCTCACGGGCCCAGCCGCTCCGCGGCATGTGGGATCTTCCCGGACCGGGGCATGAACCCATGTTCCCTGCATCGGCAGGCGGACGCTCAACCACTGCGCCACCAGGGAAGCCCAAGTTAAGGACTTTGAGATGAGGAGATTATCTTGGATTATCTGTGTGGGACCATTAAATACCACCACAAATGTCCTTACAAGAGAAAGGCAACAGAAGACAACAACACAGAAGAAGGCAACATAAAAATGGAGGCAGAGATTGCAGTGATGCAGCCACAAAGTCAGGAATGTAGCAGCAGCCGCCAGCAGCTGGAAGAGGCAAGGGAAGATTCTCCCCTTGTCTTCCCGGAGAAAGGATAGCCCTCTTTGATTCTGGACTTCTGGCCTCCAGAACTGAGACAGAATAAATTTCCCTTGTTTTATTTAAGCCACCAAATTTGTGGTAATTTACTAGGACACTACTACAGTTGCCATGCTCCATACCATGTGCCCACTGGGGTGTACTAACTCTCTAGGTAGCCTGATTCAACCTTAGAGGAGAGTTTTCAAAATCCTATACTTGTTCATGTATCTTTACAACAAGGCTCTAATTGCCTGAGTAACTATACTTTTCTGTTTCTTAAAACATAAAATAGCCCAAGACACTCTGTCTGTGAGCTTCTGTTTTCTACTCTTCAGCAACTTCTCAGCTCGTCTCCTTCATCTGGCCAGTGTGCACTTGAAGAACAAAAACTACTTGTAGGGCTTCCCTGGTGGCACAGTGGTTGGGAGTCTGCCTGCCGGTGCAGGGGACGCTGGTTCGTGTCCCGGTCCGGGAGGATTCCGCATGCCGCGGAGCGGCTGGGCCCGTGAGCCATGGCCGCTGGGTCTGCGTGTCCGGAGCCTGTGCTCCACAACGGGAGAGGCCGCAACAGTGAGAGGCCCGCGTACCGCAAAACAAAAACCCGAAAAACTACTTGTAGTAAACATTTCTGTAATATCAATACTTAATCAAATTAATACGATTTCAAAGCAGGTATAAAATGTTTTTAGAATTTTAAAACTTATTTTGATTTATGTGTGCCACTATTTCCCTCCAAAAAGTTACTGGAACTAAAAATTATGGCATTAAATGAAATACTAGTATTTTAACAAACATATCGGAATTTATACCCGTGTGACAGATTGAATATGGCACAATTTATTTGTAGTTCCTCCCATCAAATGGTGAAATCTATTCCTAGTCCTTTGAATTTGGGCTAGCCTATGACTTGCTTTGACCAAAAGAGAATATGACTTCTTTTTTTTTTGAGGTATAATTGACATATAACATTCATCAAACTAGTTTTGGATGTACAAAATAATGATATGTGTATATATCACAAAATGATCACCACAGTAAGTATACTTAACATACATAGTTACAAATATTTTTCTTCCTTGTGATGAGAACTGTTAAGTTCTGCTCTCTCAGCAACTTTCAAATATGTAATACTGTATTATTAACTACAGTCACCATGCTGTACAATACATCTTTATGACTTATGTATTTCACCAGCGTGAAAACACATTGAGTTCCAGCTTTTGGGTCTCAAGAGGGCTTACAGATTTTCCCTGTACCTTCTTGGATCACTGCCCTGTGATTAGCATGCAAGGAAGCTGGTCCAGCCTACTGGAGGATGAGAGTCCCTGTGAAGAGAACTGAGCATCCTTCTTCTAGAGCTAACTGCCAGTCGTGTCAATGCGTCTCAGGTATCTTTCAATCCACAGGACTCTCCTCTGAACGCCACCATATGAGAGAGCACGGGTAAAACAAGCAAAAGAATCATCTGAGCTTCTCACAGAATTCTGAGAAATAAGTTTTTTTAAAGCCACTAAATCCTTGGTTTGTTATGTAGCAAAAGAGAATGGGAATGGATGCAACGTCCAAGGAGTGTTTTCCTTCACAGAAATTTCCCTGTGAGATTGCCTTCAGGTTCTATGTAGAAGGCACACCCCCTGCAATGGACTGAATTATGTCCCCCCAGAGTTCATATGTTGAAGTTCTAACTCCAATACCTCAGAATGTGACTGTATTTGGAAATAGGGTCTTTAAAGAGGTAATGAAGTTAAAACGAAGTCATTTGTGTGGGCCCTAGTCTAATATGACTGGTGTCCTTATGAGGTAAGGAAATTTGGATAGACATGTACAGGGGGAAGCTGTGAAGACACAGGGAGAAAACAGCCATCTACAAGCCAAGGACAGAGGCCTGGAACAGATCTTTTCCTCATGGCCCTCAGAAGAAACCAACCCTGCCACCTTGATCTTTGACTTCTACCCTCCAGCGCTGTGAAAAAATAAATTCCTGTTGTTTAAGCCACCCAGGCTGTGGTATTTTTACGACAGCAGCCCTAGCAAACTAATACACCCACCCATGCCCCCTCCCTCATGCACACACAAATACGAGCCTTGTTACTCCTTCAAAAAATGAAAAAAAGGGCTTCCCTGGTGGCGCGGTGGTTGAGGGTCCGCCTGCCGATGCAGGGGACACAGGTTCGTGCCCCGGTCCAGGAAGATCCCACATGCCGTGGAGCGGCTGGGCCGATGAGCCATGGCTGCTGGGCCTGTGCGTCCGGAGCCTGTGCTCCGCAAAGGGAGAGGCCACAACAGTGAGAGGCCCACATACCACAAAAAAAAAAAAAATGAAAAAAACACTAAAGTAAAAATGGTTTTGCTAAACTTGAATATCCACCTTTTTTAACAGACCTAGCTTACGCTCAAAGAATGCAGATTTGCTTCTGTTAGGGCAATCCAAATAACATGCAAGAGACTCTAGAAGCAATTTCCAAGGGAAGAGCTCCCTAAATATTTTAAACAATGACAGCATAACTAGAAAATATACTGCTTCCTTTGGTTAGCACATCGAAGAGAAAAGCCCTATATATATTTTTTCAAACAAAAGTCATTATTCTTTTACCGTTATGTTATTTAATGCATTTTACCTTGAAACATGTTTTTGGGGTAGCTCTAGTCTATGCAAACCTCTACATTAACCAGGGAATAGTGAATAGTGTGGTCTTGGAGTTAAACAAATGCTGACAACAATGCCTCAGGTTCTTTTTATGAGTCCATTTAATCTAACACAGCTCTTCCTTCCAGGCTATAGGCCTCCACCCTTGCCCCACTCTGGCATTATTAGGTAAGTAGGAAAAAACTTTAATAGCAAAGAAGATAATAAAAAAAAAAGAATTTTATTATCTGAATTGATGGGAAAAGAAAGAGTGCCAATTAGACAAAAACCCTAATAAAGAACGGATGAATTTCTGCACTCTCAAGTGGTTTCCATTTCATTGCCCCCTTGCTGCCTCTCACAAGATATACGAGTAAATGAAAGAGTCGGGGCTGCACAGTTAATAACTGTTGTTTGGTAAAGCACAGAGGTGCAACTCCCTGACACTTCCCTGCCAGTTAAACCTCAGGTAAATGACGCTTCCATTTGCTGTGAATCGAGAGTAATGACAGTCACTATATTAAAGATTTATGTCAAAACAACCAACAGTGTGACTTTAGTTTTTTAGTTGGTAGAGTACTAAATAAGACAACCCTGTTTCCCATGACTGTGCTTGGTTTGCCTGTAAAAATCAGAGCTATTCCTTTCTAAGACAATGGCCTAGAAAGCTCAAAGAATATTTGCTCTGGGAAGAATTATAATAGTAATTCTTTGGCCTACTCAGTCAAACACAAATCAACAAGTCTTTCTCTAAGTTAGAAGTGTCTTTCTCTAAATGCCCAGGTTAATATCTAATTGTCTCTACATGGTATGAAATGGCAAGGTTGTCATGACAACTGGGTGGAAAGTTTAGCTAGAATAATGTTTTCTTTTAAAAGAATGAAGCAATTTCAAGCTTTTTAGTGCTATATGGAATTATAAAAATTTCTTTATATCCACATTTTTAGATTGCAGGAGGTGACTGATCGTTTTTTAAAAACTGGCTTTAGATTCCTTTAACATGTTTTTTAAAGAGTGTGTTTCTTCTAACTTTGTTTTTTTTTTCTGGTAGCAGAATTCTACACTTGTGAATGAAGCAAATAGTGCTCTTGTTCATTAGTTCACTGGACCTAGAGCACCTGAAGAAAATGAATATTTAGCTACAATTCATTTGATTGGTATATTGTAAAACTATCCTAGAAATAAATCTCTGGTTCCTAAATGAAGAGAAACAATACTTTTGCTTTTCTACTTTGCGAGACAGAAAATGAGATGTATATCTTAATATTTTCAAATCCATGCCCACTAACGAGACATGGAATAGCTCTGATCCTTGGAAAGAAACACACAAGGTTCTCTCTTTTTATTCTCCTCTCTCTTTTTAATAAAAATTTCTTTCTTCTTTTTTGCAGAAACTCCCTTAATTAGAGTTCCTCATAATTGCATAATGATTTCTAGAGTGTTGCCTCTGGTCATTATATGTGACCATTCTGAACACATAACAGACAGAGTGCTTTAGATAAACTAACTGCTATCTCTATAGTGCTAGTGGTGCTTGGGGGTAGCCAAAGGAGAGGGATATTTTTCAGAATATTTATTTCTGGGAGCACTGGCCTCAAAGTGAGGGGAAATTCTTGTGAAAACCTGCTATAAATTTTGGTATCACTGTATTTATCTTTCCTATTTCAAGACTTAGTAGAGAAAGGCTCATAAATCAGAGTGAAATAGACTCCAGATTAAAGGGAGCTGGAATGGAAAATGACACCCATCGCAAAAGCAGTGCAAGCACTGGGTGCAGGGCTGGGACAGCCAATAGCCGAGGATGGAAGGGAGGGTCAGTGCAGAAGCAACAGAGTTTTCCCACTAGGAATTTGGGGTTAGCTCCAATCTCAGTGCAGGTAGCAGTACCAGGAGGTCCAGAATGAACTAACCAGGGCATCCCAGCCCACGCTTTGCTGAAAAGGGCAATAAGATTTCAAGGGCAGAATTTACAGAGAAAGAACATATCAGAAAAATTTGTGTTAAGAGTCTGGCCAACAAACAGATTTAGGGGCTGTGTTCCTACCCTTCGGACAAAAACTGATAACAGAAATGTCAAGGCCCCAGTTATAAAAAGACTGAGCTCTCTGGTGCTTATGTCTACTCATTTGTTCAAAACCAGAAACCTAGTAGACAGATTGGATTTTCCCATCTTTCCTCATCTTCTACGTTCGGTCCTTTACGTATACCGCTGATACAAATACTCAGTCCCTCAACATTTCCAACCCACTATATTCATTGCCTAGGACTCTTAAAACAGAAACACTGATTCCACTTTTTCTCTTTGCTCATGTGTCCTCTACACAATAGTCAGAATAGTTTTTTAAAAACATAATTCAAGTCATTTAATGCCCTTATTTAAGTATCTTCAGTAGCTTCCCATTGCATTTAGAATGCAAGCCAAACTTCCCTTTGGAAATCTCCAACTTTGTCCTCAACCACTTCCCCTGGCTTCCTGTGCTGATAATCACGCTCTCCTCCTTTGGGTTCTAACAACTGGGATGTTGCTGCGTCAGCAAATGGGGCTAAGAAGTCCAGCCATGTAAAAAACCAGAACTGTGTAGGTTGGGAACAAGGCAGCCTGACGCCATCTGAATGTAGACTTTTATTCCCTCTTCCCCTGTCACCCCAGTTTTGGGGTTGTATAATAATTCTTCTGCCAATGTCCCCAGAAACATACAAGCCTATGAAGTGAAACGGATACAGGGAAAAGGACCTCAGAGTTGTAATCTGTTTTATGGAGAAGAAATGGTCCAAGCTAGAATCCTACGGTCTCTACTGAATCTTGCGCCAGAATTTCAGCGGTGCAATTCGCTGACTAAAGTAATTTGAAAGACTCCTACTTAGGAAGAGTGGATTCAGAATGAAGGCAAGGGAGATGAAGGCAAGGAACACAGTGACTAGAGGAATCAGGAAACAAAAGTAAACATCTCCTCACCGTGCCTTGGGGCTGATGACAAAAACCAGGAGGACCCCTGTTCCTGCAGGCATCATTGCTTTGAAGAAACTTAAGTATATGGCAGAGCAATTAGAAGAAGTACATGGAGAGCGTTGCAAGTGCCCCCCTCACTACCTTAATCAAAATATTTCCCTTTTACAAGGAGCTCATTTAGAGAAGTAATGAGCTAGTGTTACCCCGATTCTCCAGGGTTAGCATTGTGTCATGTGAGTCTGCCAGTGTTTCTTGCTCTAGTTTCAGCCCCCTATTTCCTCACTGCCTAGAGTAGACAAGGCTGTCTCTTAGAAGATGAAATATATTTGCAAATTAATTAACTTTGTCCAGCAACTGGAGAATTAGATTTCTGTTAAGGGTTCTGTCTGAGTGATAGATTCTCAAGACATTGAAGGAATTCAATACCATTTTTTTTTCTTTTTACTTTTCCTACCATAGGATCATACAGCTCTCACTGTTCCACTTCTTTCATCCGTATTCCATTATGACCACATTTCGCCTACAAAGCCAGTGGAATTTGCTTTGGTAGATGACGACTCTTGTGAGGATTTTTAATCTCTATAAACTCCTTATCAATTCATTACAAAACCAAGAAGCTAATAAACATTAGGTTGAAGAGCAGAAGGCAGCTGTATTAGAACAGCACTTTGTAAGGATTTTCTTTCCATGACTGGCCCTTTGTTCTGATTTTGAAATGCACAAGGAAGAGGCCAGTAGAATATAAAATGGAGATAAGAGTTTACAGAATCTTGGATGTGCAGTGTAAGCCCATTAAGGGATTTTTGCAATTAAAAATCTCAGGCAGGAAAATAGCATTTCTGATTCTCTCTTGACCAGTATAAAAGCACAACTGTATACTAATGCTGACATGTTTATCTTCACTTTGGATTTAAAACAATAGGTACAAAGCACTATTTTAATGATGATGGCATGTACAGTCTTAGGGGAGTATTACCCTAATGAAAACAGAGAAAATGGGAAGAGTATTTCAAGGACATGTTTACTCAGACAATGGTTAAAAATGAGGTCCTGAAACATTATTCTTTTCTCTTTATTTTTTCCCCTCTCTCTTTTTTAAAACAAACATCACACAGTGAATGTACCAAAGAATCATGACTTATGCCTATTATCTTATATTCTTAATAATTTATTTCTGGCAAATGAATAAGCAAAAAATATAATCACTAGGAGACCTTATTCAAAATGGTAAATATATGGGCTTCCCTGGAGGCGCAGTGGTTGAGAGTCCACCTGCCGATGCAGGGGACACGGGTTCGTGCCCCGGTCCGGGAAGATCCCACATGCCGCGGAGCGGCTGGGCCCGTGAGCCATGGCCGCTGAGCCTGCGCGTCCGGAGCCTGTGCTCCGCAACGGGAGAGGCCACAACAGTGAGAGGCCCGTGTGCCGCAAAGAAAAAAAAAATGGTGAATATGTGCATGGGACCATTTATAAACACATAGCATACGATCATCAGACATTCAGGGTGAAGAAGAAAAATTGAAAATTAAAATATTTGTGTGTGTGTGTGTTCATTTTAATTTAATATTGTTGGAAGCAGAATGAAAACAATATAAAGAAAGAATCATAGAGTCAAAAAACCTGCTAAACCGTATATTAACGCATATATGTAGAACCTAGAAAAATGGTACAGATGAACCGGTTTGCAGGGCAGAAATTGAGACACAGATGTAGAGAACAAACATGTGGACACCAAGTGGGGAAAGTGGCGATGGGGAGGTGGGGATGGTGGTGTGCTGAACTGGGCGATTTGGATTGACATGTATACACTGATGTGTATAAAACTGATGACTAATAAGGACCTGCTGTATAAAAAATAAATAAATAAATAAAATTCAAAAATTAAAAAAAAAAAAAAAACCTGCTAAATAGAATTGAATTTGAGCCCCTTGAAGATGAGAACAGTATCTTTCTATTTTGTACAGCTAGGGTCAATTAAGGTGGCTAAACTACCGCAAACATTCAGTACATATTTGAATGAAGGCAGAAAAGCAGTACATCCTTGGTAGAAGGTTCGGTGGACAGCGATTCTTTTTTTTTTTTCTATTCTTATAGAATCTTTCTCAAACGTAAGGGATATTCAGTAGTTGAATCATTAAGATCAACTTCTTGGTATTATGTTAGTCAATTATTTCAGGAAAATGTTGAAACTAAACAGTATAAAGAGTTGTCTACCATTTCTTAATGATTCCCAAAGACACAACCAGGTCAATCTTGTAGCCTCTCCTGAACTAAAGAAAATGAGGCCACGCTAAGAAAAGGAAAGCTTCAAAGTCCCAGAGAATGGTGATTTAAAGCAATGTTTCTCTGTGCATATATAGATAAATGGCTGAATGGCAGCAGGAGTGATGTACTGCTGAAAATACCCACTCCAGGATGAAATATGACACTCTTCTTCTCACACTACATACATACTATCATTTTTTTTAAATCATTTTTCACTGTTTGATTCATATGGTTCTTCCTTTTGGCAAAAGAATATTTTGTCTCAGGTAAAGTCACCTGAATTTTACTAGCTTTATATGCCAAAAGTTTTCTTTATAAAATGAATAGACGTTGTTTTGCTAAATACTCTATTCTATCTCAGCATTCCAAGAGTGGCAAGTCATCTGTGAATTCTGTATCGCTATCATTGATTCTAATCTATGATAGGGTATAAAGTTAATGAGAAAAATAACTTGTAAATATCCCTTGCTATGTGCTTTCTTATTGCTTAAGCAGATTTCTCTCCTTGTTCCCCATCTACCATTACACATAAGCCCTGATGCTTAGTGTCCCTGGGAAATGAGAAGATAAAACTTCGGCAAGTTCCTTCCAGACAGGAAAAGGAAAAGGAGAGATGGTCCCCCTTCAGCTGGTGGACTTACAGAAGGAGAAGAAAAAGTAGGCAAGCTAGAGAAGTGGCTTCCAACTTTAATGTGTGGAAAAGGTTATAGAGAAATCTAGAATCAGTAGATATTTTGCTTTTTTTGCCTGGGAAGAGAGAGCTGTGCTGGAAGGCCTTGGCCCAATTCAGGGAAGTAGTAATGATCTGGTGAAGAAAATTGGCTGGAGAGATGGTACTGAGACAGGGCTCCCCATCTCTTGTACATGGCATGCAAGGGGCCCAGGCATTTCTATGGGTTCTGTTGAACTGACACGAGGGTGTTGTGAGGGCAGATAAATTACCAGAGGCCCAGGGTTGGAATGAAGAAGCAGAGGGCTAGGACCAGGGTCCAGCAGTCCCTGCCAGCACATCACTCCCAAAGGCCATGCAGGACCAGAGAGTATATCTGTGGTCACCAGCTCAAAGCCCAGACCAGATCAACCGCCCAATTGCAGGAATAAGCTCCACTATTGACATTCAGGCTCATTCCAAAACTCAACTTCCTGCCTTTCATCTAGCAGCCAGATGCCCTGTTAGGCTGCCACAGGAGAAAGCGGTGTGAATGGCACTATTTGTCTAAAAGATACCTGCATGGATATCCAAAACAGACCGTGTTGACTGGAAGAGACAAAGAGACTTAATGGTTAAACATACACCTCTTCCCCACTCCACCCTAACCTCAGTCTACTGAGCATGGAGAAGACTGGGAGAAATATCAGAGGAATTACAGAAAATTAAAGAAATAACATTTTTTCTTGTCATCTGAGTAATAGTGTGTAAATTTCCAAATCAATTCAACACAACTGTACTATCATATAAATGCAAACTATTCTTTCAACGAGTGCTTTTGTCCTTGAGTTCCTTGAACAGCATCCTGTTCCCCTTATGTTTTGAGAAGGTTGTCAGCATTTCTTCATCACAACACAACAAAGCACCAGCTGTCATTATCACGTTCAGATATGAAGCAGCAGAACCTCTTTGCGGTCTCCCTCCTTCTCTTTCATTCTGGATCACAGGGAAGGGAAGAGCCACCAGCACACGTTGGCTTCAGAATCATAGGTGTCTTTTTTTTTTCCCTTAAAAATTAACTATCTTCTAGAAACCACATCATTTTCTCTTATGAGCTGTTATCAATTTCTCCTCCTCTTTTTTCTAGTCTTGACTTTTGTTTCCTCTCCCCTCCCCCCAACTCAAAGCATAAACTTTAATGAAATTTCATGCTCAGCCAACTTCTTTATGGCCACTTAAGAAGCATCAGTGAGGTTATATACCTGCTCTTGGGAGCACTGCTGCCTATTTCTTATTGCGTGTGGGCGGCAGAGAGTAAAGAATGGTAAAGCACTAAGCAACAGATCCCTTCCACCCTGGAACCTGTTCCCTGTCCAGCACAAAATATCCCATCCTCGCATACAAAGAATAAGAGAGAGTGACTTCTGAGCTTCTGTATTGGAGTCTGCAGTTTAAAATTTCCCTGTGACTTTATTCATTCATTCATTCATTCAATCTAATTCATAATCTTGCTTCATTCTTTGATTAATCCTTTGTTCTTGGTTCCTGCTACTAATTTTTTAAAACAACTTTTAGTTTCAACATGCTGCATTTTTTGCATAAGTGCATCCTTCTCTTTCCTTACAGTACCTTTTACATCCAAAACAAGATACCTCTATAGTTCCGTGACTTTTTAAACATTAGCGTGTCTCTTCATTTTTTTTTCATAATCCTTGAAAATAGTGCATGCAATAAACCTCACAGTCAGATATATGTCTCATACTCTAGTAACATTTAAATACAGAAAACAATTTTATATTGCATATTAAACTATTTGTATTTTAAATTTCTTTTGCCTAGGTTAAGCTCACTTATCAGCCCTTGTGTGTTGTGGTGTATAAAGATGCTAATTGCATTTGCTGTTAGTGGCATTATGGTTTTAAACCAGTGGGCTTAAGAGTAAAAATTAGGATTATGTTTTATCAATGGCTGGGTGATCTTCAACAAGTCACTTAACCTTTTTGAGCCTTAATTTCCTCTGGAAAATTAACAAGGTATTACTTTTACTAACAACTTCTTCACAAGACTGTTGTGAAGGTTAAATGAGAAAGGGTGTGAGCTCTTTAAAATAACAACATATGGAAAAGCAGAGTTCTTTTTGATCATATCACCCTTAAAAAAGGCAAGAAACCACAGAGACTGAATTGCAAATTCAGAATAAGAGAGAACTACTTCTTCTGAATAGTACTGTCGTGAATGTATTTTTTAGATGTTTATTTTTGCCTGTGCGCAGACCCGGTATCACCTTAATCGGGACGCCTAGACTATACTTCCCTATTAGTAAAAAAATATCAAAAGATATCATATGAAGGAAGGAGTTATAAGTTGAGCATATTTTATACAGTATATGCTGTAAGTTTTGTGTGACATCTCTTAAAAGCTTCTTCTCCACCTAAGAGTTCTCCTTGCTGCCCTGTACCTCTTAATAGGAGTAAATTAAATAGTAAAACAAATACAATCAAACAATTTAGAATTAAGTAGCCCCTGTTACATGCCTTACTTTTTAGGATAGAGAAGCAGCATAAGGTAAGATGTCTATTATTAATGAGTCTACATACTATTAAAAATTATAAAATAGTATAATCTCAGGGATCTTAGAGTTCTTTAAATAAGCCAATCTAAGACATGACTCCCTTCTAGAATGGGACCCCTGATCCATTGTTCAGCTAACTCTTAGATACCTCCTGTGACAGGGATATTATTACCTCACAAGCCAGCCTATTTCCCCTTTTGGCTGCTCTGAATGAATTTTCCTTACGTTAATGCTCCCAGTAGCATGCACCTCTCCATCTAAATTCTACCCTTTGAGGTTAGACATTTAAAAGCTTTATCGTGAAACTGATGGGTGAATGCACTAATTGTTCACAGAAGGGAAGGGAGAAGCTAGGACTGTAGCAGGTAATAAAAGCTTAACCCGGGCTTAGAAGAATGCCCAGGATTTAAGTAATTAAAGGAGAACAACACATAATCCAATACAGGGAAGAACACAGTTAAGGCTCAGGGACAAAACTGAAGGCGAGAGGCTCAGGGATCCCCTCTCTCAGGACAACTTGCACTTTGGAAGGAGCTGACTGCACAGATCAACACTTTGGTTAGCAATGAGGACCAGGTCTAAGACTGGTAAAGATGGCAGTACTTCTGCAAAATTTCACTTGACCCCTAAACTCTCCCTCTGAAATAGAGGGCGACATTCCATATTTTTGGAAGTCCAGAAATACTTCAGAGTGGAATTTTCTGCGTTAGGTAGTAATTTCATATAATGCCACCCACCGAGATTTGTAGCAGCCCTGTATTTTTACACACCAGGGAACAATTAGGTTGTATATCTGGTCCTATGATTTTGATAAACTTAAGACAGTAATGAGTCACAGGTGTGGTTATGGCAGATTTGCATAGCTCCTGAGGGGAGAGTTGGGGTAAGTCACATCCTACAGAATAGTTCTCACCTGATGACCAGTGCTGAGACCCAGAATGTTAGTGAATTTTCAGTAGCAGTGACCAGCAGGTCTGTATCCTAGAAACTCAGGAAGCATTTACAGTGTCTAGGGATATGTACACATTTTAAAATTCAGAATAAAACAAACTACTACTGACTCATAGAGCAAGGAAGAGATTGCCTCATATGAACTACAAAGATAAGAATTACATCCCTATTTTAACCCATACTCTGTCTTCCAAACCATTCTTGAATTGTTTTGGCAATTTTTCCAATCATCTCAGAAAAGGCTTTCGAATGTAATATTTTCCCTCCTAGACCATGAAATTTGTACCTTCTGAAGATACGCACAAGTCTTATTAGGTTCAGGAGACTAACATAAACTCATCTTTTACCCAACATATCCTCGCCCCCACCCCCCCCCAAAAAAAAAAAAAACTACAAGAGATGTGGAGTTAAAGTTGACAGGTTGACAGCTTGAAAAACCCAATGGAAAAATTGTTTAGAATGGTTTATTGCGAAACACAGATTTAAGAAGATAAATCTTTCTGGATGTGATAAGTGTACCACCATTCCCTATAACTTTACTGGCCGCAATATTCTGGCTGTGAAATTAATCAATATTCTACTATGATAAGGAGCTTCAAGTTCTCTATTTGATGAGTTGTAATACTCTGTAGAATGGAGAGATTTATATCTTAGAACTCAAAACATAAGTGCAAACATTTTTATTTGCTTATATGTGTTTGTTTTTCTTAGTATTTTTGATTGGCAGTAAAATATGTAAATATTATCACATAGCACGTGGTACTAAAAGAATACACTGACAACGGTTGGTATTTCAAATTATTCAGGATTCTGTCTTGATTCTATAATAGGAGGTTGAGTTTGTGACTGTATTATGAGTAGATGTAAAATAGGTGATATGTGATAAAGAAGAGGACTTTGGGTCAGGAGTTGGATGAGTGGCTTACTAACAAGAGTAGCCACCATTTCTTGAAGGCTTACTATATGCCAAGCACTGTGTAGTTTCCAGACGTCATCTTGTTTAAACCTCAAGACAACTCAGGAGGTAAATACTGATATGTCCCTAATGTACAAAAGAGAAACCAAGGCTAAAGTGATTAAAACAGAACTCCTTTGAGGTCATCCAGCTATAGAATTGGAGTCAGACTTCAATTCCAGGCTGTCAGACCCCAAAGCCCTAACTTTTACCTCCCCTGTAATCAGTGAATCTTGTCATTTGCTTACTGTGTGACTATTATCCTTCCTGTGCCTCTATTTCGTCATCTGTTTAATGGGGATGATATAATAGCAGCCCTGTTCAATCCATACAGTTGAAGTGGAAAGGAAATAACACTGTATACATGAAAGTCCTTTGTTAACCGTAGAACATAAAGACGTTTTAATACTGCTGCACTGACCTAGAGTCTGTCATACAGGGTGAAGTAAGTCAGAAAGAGAAAAACAAATACCGTATGCTAATGCATATACATGGAATCTAAAAAAAAAAAAAAAAAAAAATGGTTCTTTAGAACCTAGGGGCAGGACAGGAATAAAGATGCAGACGTAGAGAATGGACTTGAGGACATTGGTAGGGGGAAGGGTAAGCTGGGAGGAAATGAGAGAGTAGCATGGACATATATACACTACCAAATGTAAAATAGCTAGTGGGAAGCAGCCACATAGCACAGGGAGATCAGCTCGGTGCCTTGTGACCACCTAGAGGGGTGGGATAGGGAAGGTGGGAGGGAGGGAGGCGCAAGAGGGAGGGGATATGGGGATATATGTATATGTATAGCTGATTCACTTTGTTATACAGCAGAAACTAACACACCATTGTAAAGCAATTATACTCCAATAAAGATGTTTTAAAAAGTACTGCTGCACTTCTTATTATTTCACTAAAGTAAAATGAGGAGGTTTTGCAAGTTGAAAGTTCATTCTCCTTTGACCAATTCTTAATACAAAACGATCTTCTGAGATTTCTGTCAAGTTCTGTCTATACGTGCTATTACCCATCCACAAAGTAGGTACCTGAGCATGTGGAGTGATTCCCGGGGCACCTCCTTCTGTGGCCTGCAGATGTCTGAAATATCCCCGGGGAGCTTAGGGCAAATCTCAGGAGGGCTTAAGACAAATAGAGGCGTGGCCTCTAAAAGCAAATCAAAGAGCTGGGATTCAACTGGTGCTAGAGAAATGTATTAGTCGTAAAAATACTGGAAAATTTCGACTTCAACTGCAGAAATAAAGCCACTGCCTTGAGTCGCCTGGTGCCTCTGCCCCATCCCTGCTTCTCAGCTGTGGCCACCACAACCCCTCCCCTGGGACCTCCCAGACCTCCCATGCTCCAGCAGCTAAACTAACCTTGGGCCCAGCAAGGGGTCTTCGGGGCTCTGGACTATAACTATCTCTATTCTGATTAGTTGGTCCTCAAGCCACTCTGGTTGTTAAATGTTTTTTTTTTTTTTAATAATTTTTCTACTTTTTTTTTTTTTTTTTTTTTTAAGGTACGCGGGCCTCTTACTGCTGTGGCCTCTCCCGCTGCGGAGCTCAGGCTCCGGACGCGCAGGCCCAGCGGCCATGGCTCACGGGTCCAGCCGCTCCGCGGCACGTGGGATCTTCCCGGACCCGGGCACGAACCCGTGTCCCCAGAATCGGCAGGAGGACTCTCAACCACTGCGCCACCAGGGAAGCCCTGTTTTTAATATAAACTCTGGAAATATTTTTGATGAAAAGTAACATTTCTAACCTTATCATTCGTATGTTTGCATAATATTATGAATAAGAGTTAGTAGATTCTTTTCATTGGTAGGGAGGGTAGTTGCTCTCCAAGCCGCCAGGCTGTCTCTGTTCGCACTTTCCCACTCACCCCTCTGGAGGTGTGCGAGGAGCATGCGGCTATGTAAGAGCCTATTTGTTTGTTGCCTCTCCTCCTTGAGGGCAAGAACGTTTTTTCCCTAGTACCTAGTACAGGGGCTCGAACAGTGGTGACAGTGAGATAAAGCATTAACACTGGGACAAGAGAATGGGGAGGATGAAGGAGAAAAGACCGTGTGTGAACAGGGCAAAACAGCAGGCCTACTGAAGTTGTCCTAAATGCAACCCAGCTAACCTTACAGTCAGAGGTGGAACTCCTGATTTTCTGAACATTTTTAGACAATCTACTTCTGTGCATATTCTGTGTTAGTATAGATTCAGTTAAACATTCCTGTTTCATACCATAATTGAGAAACCCTGGGGTTTGCCTCAGATGTATTGAAGATAGCACAGCATTGAATAACAGACAGACGTGAGTTTAAATTCTGTTCCCACTTAGAAGGCATGTGATCTCCGGTAAAAAACAACCACAAAAACAAAACAAAACAAAACAAACAAAAAACCCTGCAACTCACTGAGCTTTAATTTCCTCCCACGGAAAATGGGATTCATCATACACACCTAATTGTATGAGACGTCATGAAAACCAAAATGTGCAAAGAACTTTAAGTATTGTCTGGTCTTCAGTGAGTGATGGGTATCTTCTTTTTACATGGCACTTTAGAGTTAAACTTGTATATTATTTATTATAATATTAGGAAAATTATTAGGAAAGCAATGGAAATTCACACTTTTAAAGAGAGGAACCTGAAACTCAGATTTATAAAGTGACTAACCCAAGATCATAGAGCAGTAAGCAGAAATGGCAGGACTGGAGTGATGCCTCGTTTTGTGTGTTTTTGAGTCAGTGGGACTCTCATCTTACATTGTTTAGGGTCCTTCAAAAGAGAGTGGTAGAGTTTTGCTTCACTGGGACAGCAATCACACCCTCTACAACCCTGCGTCTTGCTACCTACAGAAGTTGTCTTCTGGTGTGGTGGAGAGGGCATAGGATGCAAAAGCCACAAACAGTGTTAAAGGTTGCACTCTCCTTGCTACAACTTTGCGATCCTGGGTGAAATGCATCTCTTCTTGGGGTCTTCATATCATCTCGAAATGGATGTGTCATGAGGATTAGTTTAGGTAGCATATATCCGAGAGGTGTGTGAATTCTGAATTACCACCTCAGTGTCTGTGATGTCACCTGCATCACCCCACATGGCACAGTGTGCGTGCCTCGGAAGACACAGGCTTCTGCTTACTGGGCATTCAGCTTCATCATAAAAACATAGGTCCTTTGTGGGCTGTGACTCTTACTTCTGATTCTAATGGGCAAGATTAAAGGACAGTATGAATTGCTTTTATCTTCCTGAAAATAATTACTTTGAGAATATTATTATGCCCTCTTGATACTAGAAGTCCGAATGTGAACTAGGGGAGACTCAGATTGCAGATATGCAACCTATTATATGGGAGACACATGCCAGTCGGGTTACTCATCATCCATTTTTACATGGTGTTACTGCTGCTGTCACACAGCTGCTGTGCTCTAGCCCGGTGTTCACGTTGCAATGGGGGCAAAGAGGCTTCTAAGTATGCTAAATGCACTGTGCAGTAATTGCTAATTCAGTGTATTTGGATCCACTGGGGTTGGAGGCATTACCAAAATAGGCATAGTGAAGCAGGTTATCATTAGCAAACTCTCTGACTTTTAAGGTAAAACGGGATCTTATGAAGCGGTTGTTTTCTAATTTCACTACAGTGGAATTCAGTTCATTTCAGGAAAGCCCTGTGCTGGGTGGTGAAGAGGGAAATAAAATAAATGCTAGTTCCTGGTCCTGATGTAATGTTTATTTTAGTGGAGAAGACACAAATGCATGAACAGAATTTTTCCATAGGTCCATCCTAGATCTGAGTGTTCAAATTCTGACAAAATCATATTTTGATATAAGGGATTTTGAACAGAACCTTTCAGCGTATTCACCTGGTTATAGGGAAAGAATCATACTTTCTCTTTGTAGCAGACACAGTCAAAGCCCCACGCACAAGCTTCTTAGCCCATCTGGGGAGTCATCAGGGGCTGCCATGGTCAATACCCTGACCTCGAACACATGTGTTTCTCTGCCTGCCTTCTTTGGCCCTAGGAATGTTCTTCCTACACGTGGGACAGAACAGTAGTGCAGAGAAGTTCGTGCTCCTAGGAGAAATGCTCAACCAAGGAGAGATGGGAGTTGGTGGAGAGATACTTCATTTTCCTTGCCTCTCAGTGGAACAGTTCTGAGGTGTATTCTACAGAGCCTCTCAGAGGTCTCAGAGGGACTGAGCCACCACTGCTCACGGGGCTCATGTGTTTCTTGATGGACTCTTTGTTGGTTTGTACCCAAATACTTTTCCCAGAGCCATATTTGGGAACAACCCAAACCAAGCCACCTTTATTTTCTTGAAAATAATTTTAGTTCTGAGAATTTAAGCCAGTGGATATAAAGCCCACAGGTGCTCAGTAACTTACCGGTCTATATTTTTCACGTTTCAATCTCCTCAAGCATACTGTATGCATTCAGAGACTAGGCACTGAGCATTGATCCTTAGTTTCTGCTTCTCCTTGAACCCTGATGACTTCCTCCCTGCCACTGAATTACGCACTTACTAAAAGTCATCTCCCGAATACCCTAGAATTGCTTGGATTTTAATCCTATCACCTTAGCTCACTTTGTGTTCCACCTGCCAACCTGGACCCAATATCTGACACCTTGCCTTTTACTTCTCTAATTACAGATTGTTCTTTTGGCGCTGACTTTTGGTTTATAACTCTTCTCCTCTACTAAAATATCAATTTGACATTCAGATTATTTCCAACTCTGGCCATTACAAGGAACACTCCAGCCCAAACGAGAACTGCTCGTAACCCTTCACACAGGTAACGCGCCAAAGGTCACTGCCGCAATGTATCCCCAGACCCCTGCAACTAGGCAGGAGTGTTTTGCTCAATATTTACTGATGATGATGTAAAGGAAAATTATGCCCAAATAATTGGTATGCATGCTCTGGAAAAAATAGGCAAGCGTGTGATTTTTAGAGAAGCGGGGAATTTCTAAAACCTGTTTATGAGGATGCTTTTCCTTTCAAAAGTCACCTGATGAGGGAGATGTTCAGTCAGAGATTAGCCACACTGGACAGGATGGTCCTGGTAGATGACAGAATCAAGAAAACAGGGACTGGGAGACCAGATGCTTATAATAAAGGAGAGCAGGCCTCCATCAGGACAAGGGGGAGAAAATAATGAGGTCCAGATTAAAGGATAGTCAGCTATCAGAAGCGAGGGAAAGAAGGAAATAAAATAACCTGAAGACTGTGATACACAATACGATACACTATGATAAATAACATGCTCTTTCACTGAATCTTCAAAAACCCTGTATTTATGGGGGCTTCCCTGGCGGCGTAGTGGTTGAGAGTCTGCCTGCCGATGCAGGGGACGCGGTTCGTGCCCCGGTCCGGGAGGATCCCACATGCCGCGGAGCGGCTGGGCCCGTGAGCCATGGCTGCTGAGCCTGCGCGTCCGGAGCCTGTGCGTCCGGAGCCTGTGCTCCACAACGGGAGAGGCCACTGCAGTGAGAGGCCCGCGTCCCGCAAAAAAAAAAAAAAAAAAAACCCAAAACCCTGTATTTATAGGTACTAGAATCTCCACTTTGCAGTTGGGGGGAGAAATCTCAATTAAATTACTCATTCATGTTCAGATAGGAAGTGACAAGGGTCTACGGAGCTATTTGACTCTGTAGTCAGTTCTCTTCCCAATATCATACTTTAAGCAAACATTTTAAAAGCAATCATTTCACTGTATATGTCTGCATCAAAACAGTGTTGTGCACCTTAAATAATACAGTTTTTATCGGTCAATCATACCTCAATAAAACTGGGGAAAAAAAAAAAAAGCCAGTCAAAATGATTAGCCAGGTCAAGGTCCCTGCATTTAGAGGTACATATGTATCCTTGGGCAGAAGTTGGCTAACCCAAGAGTATAGGCAGCCCACAGATGCAAAAAAGTAGGCAGGTGTGCCTGAAAAAAAAAAATGCCTGTTGGTTCTGACAGATGGGGAAGACCCAAAATGACTAACTTCTCTGAACTGAGAAGACTCAAAAGTGTACTATACACCCTTTCCATCACTCTCCACACCCTGCCATCCAAGGCATCTATGATGAAACCAATATTACTTATAAGTGTTTTTTTTTTTTTTTTTAAATGAAGTTAAAGAAGTTATATGTAGTGAAAGCTCCATGTTCTCACATGACAGTAGGCTCTAGTGGCTAGGAGATGCTGAGGCAGCAGGGATGGCACTCAGGAAGCCTGCTGAGAGTCTGGGTAAGTGGGCATGAAAGTGGCGTATCAGCATAGGAGCTTCATTCAGCAAGAGTAAACGGAAGATAATATGGTTTGGGGGAAAGAATCCAAACTAGAAGATTATGGGCTCTAGGCTATCACTGACAGTCCGAGTGCATTATTCACTGAATGCACATATTCACAATGGCTGAAAATGCTGCCTGGGCCAAGAGACCCAAGAAACGTTGTGCTTCCTCCTGGATTTCTGTATAAACGAAACCAAAAGCATGACCCCTCCCTGCACTGCAAACAAAGCCAAACAAAACAAACATAGGGCAACAATGCCTGGGTGCCTCCTGCGTTTGCTCTCACTCTCCAGGATACAGAAGGGAGCTGGACAAGAGCCAGATTAACTAGCGTGGTTAGGGTAAAGGGGTTTCCCCGGAAGATGGCGCAATTAAGATTTTTCGATTTGTTAGGATGGCAGCTGTGCAAAGAGATGATGGAAGTGTACATTTTCCCTTAAATTACATTTAAATAGTAACTGGAAGTGAGTGACCAAAAATTCCACAAGAAGTTTCAAATTTCAAAGTACTGCCCCAGGCACCATGCAGTTAGTAAAGCCCGTGCTTTCAGCCTATATCCACACACACACCTTCATGCATTTGTTCCTCAAACAACCTTGCACTGACTTCTGATTAAGTTCCTGACACATAGGTGTTGAGATTAGGTTTTAGGATACAGAGGTAGACAAGTTCTTTCCTCAGAGGGCTCAGCAGACTTAAGGAGTAAAGCAAGAAAATATATGATTACAATATAGTGTGATGATTGCCATTAACTGAAGGCTGCCTCCAAATCATGAGGGTTCGTGGGAAATAAATCCCCAATTGATTTTGGGGGAAGGTATAATAAAGTGAGTTTTCCATTACGTGGCCTTGTACATGCTTTCCTTTTTATATTTCCTTTTCAATTCCACATTGACTTTAAGTGGAACAATAAAAATAGTGAATAGTGGATTCAAGCAGTATAAAAATGAGCATTTAGCATGCCAAGAAGTTTTTTTTTCAATGCTATTAATATGGTGATTCTCTATTCTTGTAGATTCCTACATATACAAATTTATATTTTGCATACGCTTTTCCTTTCCTGGTAAATACTTATCATAATATATGGCATTTAATTTTTTTAAACGCACAGTGCATTTTGTTTCAGAGCTTATAATACTAGAGTTTTGGGGGCTTTTGAAAGCTTAATTTCTCAACTTTGACCTTGCATCAACATGAGATTTTGAATTTAATAATATATTGCATTTTTATATGCTCTTCATCACCACGGATCCAATCATGCCTTATTAACTACAATGAATGTACCAGATAGAAAATAATATTTTAAACAGCAGTGTAGTCATCCCAGAAGCTATATCTCAATGACAAAGTTAAAATCTTTCCTAGGCAAGAAGAATTAATGAAATCTGATGAGGAAAATTCCAAGACTGATCTAGCAAGCTTACCTTATAATGTATATGTTACACCAAAATGCCTATTTTAGAAAAGTTTGAAAAAGTCTCAATAAAGTCATTGTTCATATTTAATTGTAAAGGTTAGCACTCTAATAAATCATAAATGAATGTAGTTAGAATGATTCAAGGGATACATACTAACTTAATATTTCTTATAATTCCTATGTTTCTGTCAAAAAATTAGTATATAAATGTGTTTAAAAACCATCTCCATCAAATTAATAACATTTAGAAAAACACTTCAGGGGGATTTTGACAATGATTTTTTTTTTTGCGGTACGCGGGCCTCTCACTGTTGGGGCCTCTCCCGTTGCAGAGCACAGGCTCCGGACGCGCAGGCTCAGCGGCCATGGCTCACGGGCCCAGCCACTCCGCGGCATGTGGGATCTTCCCGGACCGGGGCATGAACCCGTGTCTCCTGCATCGGCAGGCGGACTCTCAACCACTGCGCCACCAGGGAAGCCCCTGACAATGATTGTTGAGGAGAAGTTGGATCATCTGATGTAATTTAGATAGAATAATTCAGAGATATATTTTGTTGCCCCCTTTTTTTCACTGTCAATTTCCCTGTGGCAGGTATAGATATTAGAAATCAAGTTGTTGTCTTCCTCCGGGGTTTGAAAATGAAATGTCTCTCTTTTTTATTTCTTGAGTAGCCATCTTATCTGTCCCTGCAGCTTCACTTTGCACCCTAATATATTCAAGTCAAACCCGCCTTTAAAATGCAGGAGCCAACCCTCACTTGCGTTGAATTTTTCAGCATTTGATTTCTCATCAGATTGTTACTCCACAATGTCAGAAAGCTTTCAAGGTCTGTCTTGAACGACCAAACTCAAAGGCACCCATTGCTAAGTTTGATCCTGAAACCACAAAATCAAAACCCTTCCCATTCCACCCACATGGTTTGCCTGCTGCTTTACAACCAAACAAGCAGCAATTACTAGAAGATGGTTTATACTTACTTTTCAGCCAATTTTTTAAAGTTATAAAAGCAATGACACAGATACATTTTACACTCACATGCATTCAAACAGTATGTTTATGAAGACCCTTTTGCCCTAAAGATTTCTGTTTCTCAGTCTCCTTGGGTGCCTTAACATGTTTCCTTGGAGTCCAGAGCATTTCTGAGCACCCTATTGAAGACTGTCTTCAGTGTTGGTTTACTAACAGGACAGGCAAGGTCGTCAACATCCCGGGACTTCACTATCTGAGGACATACTCCCTTGACTTGCTCCTTTTTCTCTTCCTTTGCTTCTCTCTGGCTCTTTATTCTTTCTCCCTCCCTGACTGACAGAAGTCTATGGATCCTCAAGGAATTACGGATCCGAGGCTGCCTTGAAGCAAAAAGTAAATGGAATAGAAATTGCACCTAGTACAAATCACCAAAATCAAATACTGTTATTAAATTCCTCCAAAGTAGGAACATCAGAGTTTGGGTCATGTATTCAGAAAAATACTTGCCTAATTCTAATGAGAGAAGTGAAATCAGGCTAAATCTAATATCTATTTCAAAAGTGACAAACCATTTGAATTACTGAAAAAAACGAATTTAAGTGTTCTATTCATTTAATATGTCTCATAGAATATGCTTTCTGAGTACAATTTTCAGATTTTTCCCCAAAGCCAACATCAACCCCCCCCCCACAAAATGTGCATTTCAAATACATTAATAATTTTGTCTCTTTCTAGTTTTGTAATTAATCCACATGACATAATGTCTTCAGGTTTAAAAAAATAAAAGGAAAACAAACAGAAGTGAAATTGTGATGGGAGTACCACCGACAGGAGATATGGTAGAGGTTTTCCTAATATAGGTTATAGAATTAGCACAGAGGTAAAATACGGTAATGACGAAAAATTCAATTACTTGCACTGCTGCTGAAAATATTGTACTAAAGTGGAGCCTCTGACCAACTCTTGATAAGACTAGAAGAGGAGGGAACGTGTGGAAAGTACTTTGATTGCATTTGATCCTAATTCCTATTGAATATCTTTATTTTTTAATTAATTTTTATTGGAGTATAGTTGATTTACAATGTTAGTTTCTGCTGTACAGCAAAGAGAATCAGTTATACATATACATATATACACTCTTTTTTAGATTCTATTTCCATATAGGTCATTACAGAGTATTGAGTGAAGTTCCCTATGCTAAACAGTAGGTTTTATTAGTTATCTATTTTATATATAGTAGTGTATATATGTCAATCTCAATCTCCCAATCTTTCCCTCCCTCCCACTGAATATCTTTATGTGATCATAAGGTAATTTCTAGAACAGACATGAGAATACTCCATCTGCTCATTGAATTCATCTACCAAAAGTATATGATGGTTTTAATTGTGACCAATAAGAAATTGGATTGGACTGGAAGAAGTTATAGGACCCTTAGGAGAAAGGGCCATTGTAATATAGAACAGGAGAAGGAAGGAAAGCAGAGAAGTATGTTATGTTATGTTACATTATTTTTATCTTACCTTATTACAAAAAGAATCACCACTTTGTGGTGATTCACAAAGATGTCGACATAGCAAATAACAGTAAATATAAGCCCCAAATGAAGTTAATTCCACAATGTGTGGCATGAATTCCTATATTGCACACATTTTAATGAGTCACAAATTTAGATTTAACTTTCTAGAAAAGGAAAGCAGGATCAGTTAAAAGATTGAAAGGAAAGTCATAAACTCTTCCACATACATAGTACAGAAATGGCTCCTAGTGAAGACAAAGAAATATGCCAAGCCTCAACAATACCCTACATATAAGGAAAGCTAAGGATTTCGTAGGGATATTTCTTGTCTTGTGATGTCCCTTATAGCACATGATATTATATCAAAATGAAATTCACTTACAGAAATATTTTGAAGTTGGATCCATTATAAAATGATTGTTTCTCTCTGTTAAGCCTTTAAAACCATTCACGGATAATGATTTTGAATTCACATTCCATAAAAAAGCACCTGAAGGAAAGCTTGTTTCTGCTCCCACATATGTATGGGGTTGTATGGGTTTAATGGAAGCAGGACTGACATTCTGTAAAAGTTAAGGAATCAACAAGGTAGGGTCCTGAAAAACTACAGCCGTGTCTCTATCAGGGGTAAATAAAGCTGGATTCACACAAAAGCTTTTTCCCAAGGGAGTAATTTTGTATAGAGATTCAACATAGAAGCCATCCTCCAAACAAAATTGTTTAAAATTACTGAATTGCTTAAAATATCTGCAGCTAAAGAAGATGAGAAATTATAGAAATGGTTTGAATCATTATTTTCCGAAAAGAAAGACATGATTAAGTTAATACAATTGCACAAGCATCTCGTGCTCATATTTCAAAAGTCATGCAATAAAATATGAAAAGGGAGACATACAGGTAGATACTATATATGCTGTGAAACAAGTGTCAAGAAGGCTTAAGGCCAGAATGAGCTTCAGTTTCGTGGAATATCCTAAAATCAAAAAGAGAAAGGTGCCTATATTTGTGAGGTTTATTCAGAAAAGCTTGTGGCTAGGGAAGATAGTGACCTAGCAACAAATGGAAGAAGGAAGCCAGGATATTCAACTCCTGTGTTTCATCCATCTTCTCTAGCAAGAAACTAAACCTTCCCAGTAGAGGAGGTAGGATAAACACTGTAAAATCGAATTAACATCCCGGCAGATGAGGCTGCAGTAAATTATTACCTGGGTAATTTAAATGTCTTCAAATTTCCAGACCCAGAAAGATTTTATTGCAAGAATGTAAAAGAATGGGCAGTAAATCATAGAAATTAAAGTGGGACAAAAATCCCAATTTTAAGAAATGGGAAAAATTATGGATTGATGAATGTAACGTTGATTTCTAGCAAAATTCTAGAATGAACTGGAAGATAGGTTATTTGTGAGTGCTTAAGAGTTTATTCCTAGTTATGATGGAACGAAACTTATTTCTGTTTTCCATAAGCAGCAAATCAGGAGAAGTCTTTTGATCCTTTTATCTTTATTTCAACCAAGCATCTGAAAAAGCACGTGGAAAAAATAAAGAAGAATATAGTCTGGACACTAGTTAACTGTAGATGATTGACTCATAGATGTCAAATTAATCGAAACACTTAATGCCCTCTCCTCCCAACATGTTATATTGATCACTGGTAAAATGCAGACTGAGGTATGTGTCTCAAGATGTGCCATAGGACATCTATGTCTGTATCTATACCTATATCTACATCATCTATGTCTTTCTCTATCAATGGCTTGCAGGTAAACAGAAAGTACCCATGAAATTTGTAGGTAACACTACACTGGAATTAGAAAATGATCCTAAAATATAAAATCATTATTTTTTTTTCACTTATCATCAGACATACTGGGACTTTCAATTTGAGAGTCTATTATGTACCACTCATACTTATATGCATGTGAATACAAATATAAAAAAGCCAGCCCCAGCCCTTAGGATGCTCAAAGCCTAAAGAGAGAGATGTGCTTGAAGAGATAACGCAAGTAACGAAGTGATGTAGCAGGAGAGAAAGGGTGCCGTGGGAGCCCAGAGGAAATGGGGTGCAAGGAGTTAATGACTGGAAGGGTACCATCAAGGAAGTAAGTCTCCAGGCAGGTGGTGCTAAGAAAAAACCGAGCAAGAGAGCTGAGGGTGTAACAGGGAAGAGCTAAATCAGACTCCATGTGTTTCTTCAACTTTAACCTTTGCTTTTTGTTGCTTTTGTTATTATAATCATACACAATGGCCTGCCTCAGGGAACCCTGCTCACCTGTGAATGGCTATGAGAAAAAAGAAACTGACACAGCCCCTCACCCAGGCTGGTCATTCGAGGAGATGCTTCGCAAGACTGATGGCCCTTTTATTTAACTTCCTCACCGCCTCTCCCTCTCTGATTCTATAAAAGAAACTGGCATCCAGACCCAGATAAGATGGTTTTTCAGAGACACTAGTCTGCCATCTTCTCGGTCTGCCGGCCTCCGATTCATTGGCCTGTTGTATGGCGAGCAGAGTGAGCTTGGACTCGGTAACACATCTGGCTTAGCCAGCCAGGAGCCTTGCTGATCGTGGCTAGCCGGCCCCGGTCAGGGAATGTTGGGGCGAGGCCCTAGCAGCTGCCAGGACCATTTGTCCTGAGCATCTTCTCTCCAAAGTTCCCTGAAGCGGCACCGGCTGCCCCGGCGCTTGGCAGTTGAGGCAAGGAACCAACAAACTTCCATCTGGGGAACTTCGGCTCCATCTGGGGAACTTCGGTTCTAATTTGGGGAACTTCGATTCCATCTGGGGCTATGAGTCGATGGACTCGATTCGACTCTGGAGGGTAAGTCGCTCCAGCATGCATGCCGGGAACATATCCCCCCCTCAATCTGGGCTTTTCCTTTCCGGGACAAGCCAATCTGGTTGGGGTACCCTGCTGGAGGGGGGAATTATTAGACTACCTGATGCTGGGAACTAGTTCGTTGGTTTTATAGGGTAAGTCTACCTGATCTGGGAACTACTTCGTTGGTTTTGTCTTGGTTTTGTGTGCATCGATGCTAGAATTTGTTTGTGCCTTTCGTGTTGGAATTTGCGTCTTTTGTGTCTTGGTGTTATCAAACTTTTAAAAGTGGAAAATACTCCGTCTATCCTGAAGGAGAGCTCTTTGGGGAATATGTTAGATAAATGGGCAAAACATAGCCGTGAGCTTAAGAAAGACATGATGTACTATTGTAATAGGATGTGGACCCAATATATGTTAGGATCAGAAGAACGATGGTCCCGAAAGGCTCACTCAATTATTATACAATCTCACAGTTAGAAGTGTTGTGCAAAAGAGCAGGGAAAAGAGATGAGATTCCATATGTAGGAGCATTTATGCTATTGCATCAGGAGGAAAAGAAGTCAGGGCTGCCTCCTTATGGTGCAGTGGTCTGAAAGGAAACCCAAGGGGAAACCTGTTCTACAAGGGGAAGAGGGAGAAAATGAGAGTAGGGACATGTTACTTCAAAATCTAAAGCCCCTCCGGCCTATCCAGCTCCCCCACTGGCCGAGCAGGCTGCACCGGCAGTCGTTCCATCTGCCCCCGCCATGCCGCCAACATATTCACTGCCTCCTGTTTCCCCTACCCAAGGGGATCAAATAGAAGTTTCTATGGTAACACACCCAAGGGGATCAAATAGAAGTTTCTATGGTAACACCCGGGGCACAGGGACCTGGTTTAGCATCACCATCTAAGACCCGATAGGGCACCCAATTTGGACCGAGAGACACTTCTGCAGCAGGGCAATTTCCCTTGCCCCAATATCTTGTAAGAGGCCAGGGGACTCCCTGGGACTCGAGGCATCCGATTCTGATTTCCCCACAGGAGCCAGGGTAACATTGACAGTGAGGAACAAGTTGATTGATTTTCTCATAAATACAGGTGATCTTAAGAGGCTTATAAATGTTAAAGGGGAAACAAAGTAATCCCAGGAGACGCTTGCCTGTATCTTTGAGATACAAATGTCCTATCTGGTCTTCTCAAAAACCCATTATCTCTGCCATCTTTTTAAAATGCAAATTTTGAAAAAGAGGGTACAGTAATTTAGAACTTGACTTGTTTTCCAAAAATATTAGTAGAAAGGGTTTTTCTAGACAAGTGAGCTTGATTTGTTCCATCTGCCCGAAACCCAACTTTAATCCAACCTCTTTTGTAAACTGATGGGTTTTACATTGCTGTACCTGACTCAGGGCTGATTTTTTTTTTTTTTTTTTTTTTGCGGTACGCGGTCCCCTCAGTGCTGTGGCCCCTTCCGTTGCGGAGCACAGGCTCCGGACGCGCACGCTCAGCGGCCATGGCTCACGGGCCCAGCTGCTCCGCGGCATGTGGGATCTTCCCGTACCGGGGCACGAACCCGTGTTCCCTGCATCGGCAGGCGGACTCTCAACCACTGCGCCACCAGGGAAGCCCCAGGGCTGAAATTTTGAAATGAGACCTATGAGGTCGCTCTGTTTGTTACTGTGTTTGTATGTGTTTTTGTCTTTGTATAACAACATTGCTGAGGTTAATCTGTAAATGAGCTCTATTTAATTGGCTTAAAGTAAGCGCTTACAAACCAAACAATTCTAAATACAAGAGAAATTAAGCTAAATGAGTTTCAGGTTCACGTGACTGGGAAATATTTAGTATTAAATTAATACCTGGTATTAATGTTTAAGTTTGTTGATCTAATTAATATAGACATGTCTTTAGAGCCATCAACATTAAGTATAGTACTCTCATTGCACCTAGGTTTAATAGAAGTTAAATGAAATCTTGTTATATCTGTTGCAAATCTGTCAGCAAGAAAAATAACTCGATATGATGAAACTTTAAAGTAAATATAAATGAAATAAGATCTTTTAGGTAAACTATAAGAATAATTATGTTCTAAAAATCATCTAAAGTAGTTTCTCCAGATTTGGGTAACTATTACTTGCCTCTTGGTTGTCACTGGAAATTAAAGTTTTTAAGAGTCGGGGATCCTAATTTAAATTTAAATATATAATTAAAGCTACTGAAAATAATAAAACATTTCAGTATGGTAGAATGTGTGTTTTCAGTTAAGGTATGAGGAATGGAATTACATTTTGCCGAGAAAGTTTTATACATGGTCAGGATTACCTAAATTTAGATTGAAGTTAACTAAGTAAATGGATTTTGTTAAGTAAGCTAATACAAGACTGGAATTTGATCTCTCTCTGTTAGAAGTGCTCCTTTTAATAACAGATTATGTAAGTTTCTGTGCCCTTAGGTGATCCGTATTTGTTTTCTTTTAATCGTTTTGTGACTTTGGTTAAATGAGTAAGTACTGTTTCACAGTGACCTAGGATCCTGTTGTGTTTTAAAACCTTTTTGATAGTTTATATCAAAATCTGACTAAAGGTATTTAGCCTCCAGCTGACTCTGGGATACTTCGAAAGAACTTCTCTGAGACATCTCAGAGAGAAATGTCAAACTAAGTTTATTTGGTACGTTAAAGTATTTCAAAAACATTGTCAAGTGATTGGAGATGAATCTTAGGTTACAGTGTATAGATAAATGTCATTTATATAGATATTCCAAAACTTACATGGAATCCCTAACATCTGATATGTCCTGATACGTTATCAATCATAATATTAGTTACTCTAAAATGTTATATTCCAAGTTTCCTGCTAATTGCATTGTACTCAAATTTTTAACCATGCTATTTTAAGTTTTGTCCTGACGCTTTTACAAAATGAAGATTTTCAAGAAGACTGATAAAAAGGAACTTTTTAACAAATATAAGTTTCTGATAGCTTTCAGATAATATCACTGGACTGGGTAACAAATGACAAAACCAATGGGAAACCTGATTATTTCATCCAGATCAATGGGAATTAATTACATGGGACTGAATGAACTGGTAAATATGATTTATAACTTTATGACTTTGGGAAATATACTGGCTTTAATCTTTGTTTTTCGGAAAAACCTTTTCTCTTATGCTATGGCCTATACAACAAGTTGATAAAGTACGCCTTTGTAAACAAAGACAAAACATTGATCTTTTTCTCTCTACCTGATCTTGCCAGAATTTGTTGTCTCCAGCTGGCTCTCCTGTGGACTTGATATTATGCTAATCATTGTTTTAATTTGTTCTTTGTTTCCAAATTGTTTGTGCTTTGTGTCTCCCTGCTGCACTATGTCTCTGTCAATGGTACCAGCTGCATTACTTATATCCTGTCTAAGATTGTTGTCCCTTGCAGTTCCCAGTGTGTAACCAGGCCTCCAACAAAACTTCCATGGCTAAACATCTTAAGGAAATAGATCACTTTTATAACATAAAATAATGGTATAATGTGATTCTAGGTATGGGAAGAAGCAAAAAGGGAAAACGTCTCCTGGATCATAATTAGACAGAGGATCCAAAGAATCTTTAATAATCAATAGGGGCTAATCCGAAAATGAGCACCTGGAGTGGCGTATCAAGAATTTTCGTCTGACCTGGGATGAGCCTCCCAGCACTGTGGGACAAAATTTGACCGTGAAATGTCTCCCAAATATTGGTCAAATTCCTCACCCAGAGGAGAGGATCAGTCATCGGGGATTGCAGCCCTCCAAAGTGAGCTGGTGAACCCTGAGGGAACTCAGGAAGGAAAAGAATACCTGCCATCTAGCAGCCATCAGACTGCAGCCACTCCCCATGGTGAGCCCTGAGGAAACTCAGGATGTGAAAATCCAGGCCCCAGGTAGCCGTAGTGCCTGTCAAAGGAATGATTTCTGTGAGCCCAGACTCTTGCATCTTCCCAGATATAGAAAAACGCTAAATTCTTTAACTTGAGATGCAGCCTCCTGGGCGTAAAGCCCTCAAAATTCCTGATAACTCTCAACCTTTAGGTTGTGAATATTTTTAAGTCTACAGGTATAAAGTAGACACTTCCAAAGTGGAGCAAAAGACAAATCTCAACAGTTGGAACACTGACAGCGATGGCAGACACTCCCAGAAAGATCCATCCGACCAAACAGTTAGAACGTTGTTATCCTTCTTCCACAAGGATTGTGGAACGGACCTCGATAGTGGGGAATTGTAACGGGGAAGAGCTAAATCGGACTCCACGTTCGATTGGTTTCTTTGACTTTGCTTTTTGCTGCTTTTGTTATTATAATCATACATAATGGCCTGCCTCAGGGAACCCTGCCCACCTGTGAATGGCTACCGGAAAAAAGAAACTGACACATCCCCTCACCCAGGCTGGTCTTTCCAGGAGATGTTTTGCAAGACTGATGGCCCTTTTATTTTACTTCCTCACCGCCTCTCCCTCTCTGATTCTATAAAAGAAACTGGCACCCAGACCCAGATAAGACGCTTTTTTCAGAGACACTAGTCTGCCATCTTCTCGGTCTGCCGGCCTTCTGAATAAAGTCCTATTCCTCGCCTCAACACCTTGTCTCTGATTCATTGGCCTGTCGTGTGGCGAGCAGAGGGAGCTTGGACTTGGCAACAAGGCGGGGAAAGCTTACAAGGAAAAGGCCTGGGGGTCTAAGTTGAAACAGTCTCAAAAAATACCAATAATTTATTTTGTCTGAGACTTAAAAAAAATCCTATCAATTTCAGAACTCTTAACAGAAACACTGTGCCTGGATTAAAGGAGAGAATAAGAGGAAGTCCCTGATACACTTTTTGACCCTTTCCGCCCCTAGTTGGCCATAGAAAATAGCCAGGTGCAACAACGTGATTATAATGTTTTACACCTTCCAACCGAGGGGAAATCTCACACAGCTGAAAGCACCTTCATACCTTCCTCGTGCCACAGAAGAAGAATGCAGCTGTCTTGTCATAAAAACTCATCCACAAAAATATTTTCTCTTAAACAGGTCTTTTAAAAATGCCTAAACAATAAAGCAAATCTAAAAGGTTTTCTTTTGGTTTTAACTTTTTTTTTTCTTTTTCTCTAACATCTTTTCTGTTTTATCTTGCGTGAATAGAACCCTCACTAGAGGAAGAAAATGTTTCTTGCAAAATAAGTTAAGTTTGTCTTTAAAATTTTGCAGTAAATAGTCTCAGAATTGAAGAAAAAATATTTTTCATAACTATATTTTGCTTTTCACGAAGTGAAAAAAATGGAGTTTCAAACAACCAGGGAAGAAGATCTAAAATTAAAGACATAGATCACAGTATCCGACTGATCACTTTCAGAAAGCTAAGTGCTTCGTCCTCAACAATCTGGTCACATCAACTAACAACAGCCTGCTTTTCGGGAGGAGCTCTCAAAGACATGGCTATTCAGATGAAAAGTCTCCATACTTATTTTTTAACTGTCTCATTTTTCTTTGAAAGCTTTCTGATTTGTCTTTGAAAGCAGAGAATCTCAAGTTGCCTAGGTAACAGAAGAGTTGACTGGAGTAGCAACAGGTAAGCTCAGAATCAATCTGCACTCCAGAAGAAATGGTGAGAAAGTTGGGGACGCTCTGGCAATTCAAGAGGAAGCAATTGCTTACCTGGAGAGATTAGCCTATTCTCATGTAAACTAGATTAGTGCACGTAAACCTTATCAGGTCTGTTTAAGTTAAAATTGTTTGTTAAACCGCAATTCACGTGTACGACTGGGAAATGGGACTCCAAAGCACCAACATCTGCTAAATTTTTGTAACACATAAGCAAACCGGGATCATAGTGAGCCCAAGTAAATAGTGCTGGGTAACAGAAATATTTACCTAAATAGCTATTATTTACTACTAGACGTTTTTATTCCTTCAGATAAAACAACTCTAAAATACATAAAACTGTGCAGATAGTTAAGTAGGGATAGCAAAGGAACGAGATGATTATTGTTCAGGCAGATAAGATGTATTTAAAATTAGTCATACTGAATGATACTATGCAACAATGATGTAATAACCATGGTGTAGACCGCTAACAATAATGCCAAGTTCATGCCAGGCTCAAAACAAACTGGTGAAAAGACAAAGTTGCTGGAAAGGGCAGGGGAGCAAAACTTGACAACCCAAAATGTCTCTGATATATTAATTGTCTTGAAACTGGTTATTTTCTGAGAGACAGCAGACTTGGGAAGAGCTCTGATGACCAAGTAGGAGTTGCCCTTTTGTAAGAAACATTTACATGTGTAAGGGAAATCTCTATTTGTAAGGGTGTCTCCCTTTCTATACCTGGAAGAGGAGAAAGACCAAATCTCCAGGAAATTCATCAATGGAGAAGGTTACAAATTAAATCTACATCACAATCACCCTTTCTTTTTTTCTTTTTTTTACCATGCCTGCTTTCCCTGGTACCCTCCCGTAATTGACTCCCTGCCCTCAACATCTTTTTTGTCTTTAGCTGAGGTTGGTATTTAAAGTAAGGACTTCGGCCATTTTGGTGAATTCCTCAGTTTTCCTGTCTCTCTCCCATGTATACATGTTATTAAACTTTGGTTTGATTTCCTCCTGCTAATCTGTCTCAGGTCAACTTAGTTCTTAGACAAGCAGGAAGAACCTAGAAGGGTAAAAGAAAATTTCTTCCTCCCTGACAGCTGGCGAAAAGAATGGGATGCTACTTTACTGGTTGGACACTACTCTGCCCCACAGCTGCTGCAGTTAAGAGATCCTGGGACCCCTGACAAAAGGTGGCAGAAGGTAAGAATTCTGACCACGTCACTCAGCCTCCCAGATCGCTGCCTGCAGGGTCTGTTGGAAAGGGGAGTGACAAAAGCTTTCCTCTTTGAAACATTAGATTAGCAGGATAAAATATCTGTAGGGCTGGCTCCTTGGACTTGGCAAATCTTGGTTTCAAATTTGGTAGAGTACTCCTGGCTTGTGGATCTCTTTCCTCCCAGAGACGGTCACTGTTTTTCTTTATCTCTGTCTTTTGTGTTCTTTATCATAAGGAGGAAAACCATCAGGCTTTCCTTTTCCTTGTTCTACGTCTTGAGAGCTTGGCTTGTTAACCAGTGAGAATACTCCGTCTGGTCTCTGCTGTCTGGAAGGTGCACGTACTGGTGTGCATAGACTAGGATTCCAAGCAACCTCTGGCTGTGCCAGCTCTCAAGGAATTTTGTCATAAGGGACCCAGTCCATAAGTTTGTTCTTTGTTAATGATGCAACAAAGTCCTTTGCTTTCTTACACTATTTTGGGGAGTGAATTTTCTGGATCTTGTGAGGGCTGCATCCTTTGCGCTCTTGTGGGGACACCTCTTATGTCTTACTGGTTTGAGTCACTATTAAGATCCTACTCGTTGGGCTTCCCTGGTGGCGCAGTGGTTGAGAGTCCGCCTGCCGATGCAGGGGACACGGGTTCGTGCCCCGATCTGGGAAGATCCCACATGCCGCGGAGCGGCTGGGCCCGTGAGCCATGGCCGCTGAGCCTGCGCGTCCGGAGCCTGCACTCCGCAACAATGGATCCTTTGAATTGTCAAGGACAAATACAAATCTTAAGTGTCTTCTCCATAAATACTAGTAAAAAGAGTTTAGCCATCTGAACAGGTGACCTTGATTATTTTTCCGTCTGCCAGAAACCGAATTTAAATCCAACCTCTTCTGTAACTGGTGGGTTTTGTATTATTGTACCTGATTCATGGCTGAAATTTTAAAATGGGACAATGGGGTCTCTGAGTCTGTTTGTGTATTTGTATGTATTACAGATGTGTGGTGTTATTCACCTTCAGACGATGGTATTGCCAAAATTAATTTGTAAAAGAGCTCTATTTAGTTGGCTTAAAGAAAGCTAAGCACTGATATAAATTCTCAGACATAAAATGGAAACTAACCCAAAGGAATATCAGCCTCACGCGATCTGGGAGAATATTTGGTATTGAAGCTAGTTTAAGTTTTTTGGTGTAATATAGACATGTCTTTAGAGTTATTAAGTATAATACTGTTATTGTACCTAGGTTTACTAGAAGTCAAATAAGACCGTGATATCTCTGTTATAAAATTTGTCAGGAAGAAAAATAGCTTGGGATGATGATTGACTTTGTCTAATGTCTCATGAAATATTAATGGCTAATCTAAAAAAACTGTTAGGAACAAGTGATTTAGACAGATATAGATGGGGTAAGAGTATTTTAGGTGAACTCTTTAAAAATAATTATGTTCTATGGTATGTCTTTTTTTTTTTTTTTTTGGTATGTCTTCTCAAAAATAATTTCTCCAAATCTTGCAGCTATGATTGGAGCTTACATTGATAAAACATTCCTGTTATTTTGAAGCCGCTGGTTTAAAGGAAGTAAGAGCTGGGGTGAACCTCTTGGTTGGTTGGACAGTGGAGCTGGATGAGGTTTTCCATGGACTTAGGAGCTGCAACAGAATGAGTCCGACCCATTAGCACACAGGCCAGAGAGGGAATGTCAGAGAGGTCTAAGCTATACTGTATTTGCTTGGAGTGAAAAGGTTAATGTAATAATGCCTTGTATATTTTTATGGTTGTTAAAGCCAGGAGCAGGCACAGAGATTCAGCAATTATTTAACCTAGGAAGACCAGTCTTACTTATTCAGCCCTGCTCTATAGTTATGCCCTTATAACTGATGCTACCTTTATATGTTATATGTATTCAAAAGTAATCAGAGTCCTGACACTTGGTTTCAGGTACTTCACTAGGTGCTGAGGATATAGAAGTTTACAGGGAACACATGGATTCGAACTTCATGATACCTACAATTTAGAGAGGAAGAAAGGTATTAAACAAATGCTCATGAGGATGACGAACAGCACAAACAGCAGAATGGGGCCCTGGGGACAGACAGCAGGTAACCCCACCAAGCCAGCGACATCTAAAGAAATGACGTGTTTGCTGAGTCCCAATATCTGAGTGAGTTAGACAGAATTTCAGGCAGAAGAAACAGCAGACTCCATGACAAGGGAGAACATGGGCTTTTGTTCTTTTAGAAGAACTGAAAGAATTCTAGGTCACCTAGAACCAAGAGTACAAGGGCAAGGCAGGCAAGGGCACAGAGGCCATAGTAAGTACTTGGAACTTCATCATAAGGGCAACAAAAAGTAAATGAAAGATTTTGAACAGAGAAAAGTATCAGTCTTCGTGGTTATCATCTCATTTAATCCTCACAACAATCCTGTATGTATGTAACAAGTACCATCCCACTCTGCAGATGGGGACACTGAAAATCACAGAGATTAAACAAATGCTAAGGTCACACAGCCACGTAGTATCACAGGCAGGCTTTGGACCCTGATCTTTGCAAAGTTCACTGCCCTTTTACTGGGAAACCGTTGCCATTAGCTGGCAGAGATTTTTCATTAGCAGGATCTTGTGGGTAGGAAACATCCTCATACCATTCGGTATTGGAGAGAAGATATGGAAGGGAAAAGGGAGAGCCCAGGGGATTCCTATAGCCCCAAAATCTTCCTGTAATTATTGCTAGCATTTGAAGGGATTAGGGAAAAGACAGCTACTTGAGGCAGATTCTCTGACCACAGCCTTCTTATTGATTAAATGGGGGTAGAGGTGACTAGATGGTATGTAAGGTTTTTTCCAGTTCCCAAATACAACAAGACTTGTCAGACTCAGGTCAAAGGGCAATATGGCATCATAGATCTCAGGCCACCAAGAGAAACTAGTAACAATCAAGGGAGTATCAATGCCTGGGAGTTAGGGCAGAACTATTCTCACGTCTGGATAAGAGGCCAAGAGCGGAAGAACCAGGGCAGAAGCAAGCTAACTACTGTTACCAATAAAAGCTGGTAACATGGTAGGGGTGCCTCCAAAAGGATCTCAGATGGACACATATACTCAGTTTTCTGAACTCCTTGGCTATCAACCAGTTAAAGGGGAGAAAATTCTAGAACCAGGAACGTTAGTTGGGACTCATCTATTCACTCCCCTTCCACATGAAATTGACCACCACCTCCATGTGATCCCTTAACTGCCCTCACTTAACTGCCTGGCACCTCAGTTTTCCTCAAGAATAAAGTGGGAATAATGCAGTCATTTAATTAATATTTGTGATTATGGAGGAAATGGACTTGAACGAATGAAATACAATTAGCTTGATGGTAATCTGTTTTAAGGTGACCTATTCTCAATGAACTGTATTGTTCTCACAAAATACAAAAGCAGAAGGCTGTTTTCCCTCTTACGCTTGGCTTGTGGGTGGTAAGTAGGAAGATGTCTACAAAAACAAGAACAAAGGCCACACAAAAAATCCTGAAGCACTGATATTAAGTGGACATTTACCGTCCTTGAAAATTCTAATCCTTTCTACAGTCATGATTTATGCTATCTGCAAGGTCAAGCAACAAATGAAAACCAGAGGAGGAAGTGAGATGTTACAGAGTGCTCATTCTTTCACTTCCTTCTCCTGTTAGCTGTATTCCATTCTGTTAATATATGTATTTAATATGAATATCACTTCAGGATTTTCTAAGAGAAAAATGCAAGAAACGACATTTTTCAACATAGCCTAGTGCAGTTGTTAAATTGTGAATTCTGGAGGCTGGCAAGTTCAACTTGTGGCTCTGAATTTCCTGGTTGTGTGACCTTAGGCAAGTTAATTAATCTCCCTATGCCTTGGCTTCCTGATTAATATAATGGAAATAATAATTCATCTACCTCATGGGGTTGTTGTTAGGATTTAAGAAATTAAAACACGAAAAGGACTTAGCACACGGTAAAAACTCAATAAATATTAGCTATCATTATCACTATCCTTTTATTCCTCCTGCATTTCTATTCCCTGCTCTGCTTTTTTACATCAATATCTTCTAATTGCCCTAAAGAGGACTAGGGCTGATGAGGGGATAAAAGAGAATGCTTTGATGTCTTAAGATCTGTGTGTCTTAGTTATAGCTCTTATATTAATTGTAAAGATTATTGACACTTTTTCAGGAAATGGAGGCAAAACAACAGGACAAAGCCCACCTATGCGTGTGCCTGTCTGCACACCCCAGTGGAGTAAAAATGAAAACTAATGGGGCTAGAAGAGAAAAGAGCAAGACATTATCTTCAAATACCATTTAGGGAATTGAAGAATAATACAGTTTAATAATAATATTTTATATGAACAAATTTCCCTTCGTTTGAGTAGAGCTTAATGTGCTTAATTTGGTTTTCATTTATATTAATCATTTCTTATCTATATTAAAGCACTTATCACATTGTATTGCAATTTATCTATTTATATGTCTATCTCTCCTACTAGACCATGAAATCCTTGAAGACAGAGGCTTAGTGTATTATTCATCTTTCCGGCTTCAAGGCTAATACAGTGTCCTTGGAAAATAACAGGTACTCAATTAATATTTGGTGACCAAATAAATAAGTGAATGAGATTCTCAATCACATTATTGGCTTAATGAATTTGCATTATAGATAGTTCAAGTTGTATATGCTTTAAGCTAGCCTATAAACAACTCTACAGGTGTAATTCAAGGAGTAAATTTGCAGTATCCTACAAAAGGGTGCTTTTTAAAAAGTCAACTCACAGATTGTTTAAATAGCAAACATCTTGGTAGTCCAAATTTTGCTGCTTGACAGTTTTTGTGGAAAACTGGCTATGTATTCATAGATAACACCCCTCCCTCCTTGGACCAGCTCAGATGGAAATGACCTGAATTTTACTCCTCTTCTTCCACCCTAGAGACATACCCCGTTTGCAGTGCTCTAACTGATGGCTCAGTGTCATCCTCTCCCTGGCAGGGACCCTGGTCCTAAGCAAGTGTTGATAAAGACATCCAGTCTCAGAAGAGATGGCTTAGGAACAGGGTCAGTTTGAACCCAGTTTTCTTTTTCTTCGTCCAGAATTGCTGCCTGTAATTGGTCCCTGTCTACCTAGCCAAGATCTGTTTATTTGTCCTGTTGCCCTGCATTTCTAGACAGTCTACACCCCGGGCCTGTGTTTCTAATCTCTGATCTCCCAAAGAAAAGGCCTGAGCGTTATTTGCTGTAGGACTGGACTTACATCTCAGATTATAAGATCATCCAGTGATTACACTGGATAAGAATTTAAGAGCCAAACAGATGAGAGACAGTGAGGACTAGAAAAGTATAGTGACTTATCCTAGGGTAACTGTACAAACCAGTGTCAGGGCGAGAGCTAGGTCTCTAGGTCTAATCCTTTTCCATTATTTCATGGAGAACTGGTTAACCTGTCCATAGGAATCCCAAGACTGGTGATCCTACTTTCTCACCTGGCTAACATGCAGGTTCTGACTGATTGCTTGCCATGATTCCAGGTCAAGCAGACCTTTCATATCACCTCACTCTTCTGCTTTTTCTCAACAGCTGGGCTTTCTCTCTTCTTTCCTTTCTAGCCTGCCAGCTTCAGGTAAATGGCCATCCAGTGTGTAACTAAGAGTTGCAGCCTTTTGACAAATATTTGAGAGCCTGTCGTGGACAAAGCTCTGACTTAATATCTAAAGAGAATTCCCATGAGACCATATATCCTCTCTCTTATCTGTCTCTGATTTTTTACATTTACTTGGATGACTTGCCTGGTTTGGGGCTTTTAAGATTCCAAATCTCAACTTCTGTCATTTATTTATATAATTTCTCCATAGTTATCTTGACCTACTATTTACATACAGCTCTGTATTTCAAACCACATATTGTGACATATTAGTCGGTTATAAACTCAATTGAATGGGTTTTAATACATTTTTAATAAAAAATGCAATAGAAAGGAAGGGAAAAATAGAATATGCCATGCATAGAAGGCTCAGCATTGCTTTGTGAAACTTTAAATACATATATATACACATACATATATAACATGTGTATGTGTTTATGTACGATTATCTGTATATATCTGGCTATTAAGTAGTATGTGTTTTTTATTACAGGTCATGATCAAAAACACTTGAAAGCCACTGATCTACAATGTATTTACTTTCCTTCTAATGAAAGGCTAAATTACTGGCATGCCATTTTTCTTAAAAATTATTAAAATTTTAAAAATCAAGTATACAGAAATAGGAGGATTAATGTAGCAGTCACAATCCCTACTTCAGCTCTTTGATGCACAGAAAATGTATCATCAAGTTTCTAATGCTCTTCCAGTGAACTGCAAGTCTAGACCAAGGTTAAAAGATAGGTTTTATATGCCACTTTTTAGAACACCAGGTACTGTATCAGAGAAGGCACACGGATTCTCTCGCAGGCTTCCGTTAACATTTGCAGATTAGTCAGTTCCTAGCTCTCTTTGGCGCTTTCCTTCTTTGCATATTGTTTTGCTACTCTTTGACTACATTAAAATCTTAAATGGTTTGACTAGTATCCCTGGAGCATATAATGATGGTGGATGTGTGCTGGAGATGCTCTTACCTACTTTGAGTAAGGTGGTGGGGGCAAAAGAGATGAAGAGACGAATTGCTTGTAAATCCTTTATGCGTCTAAAAGGTCCATTAGTGAAGGAGGAAAAGAAAAATAAAGAATGATCTGAGACTGAGGATTTTAAAATCAGAAAAGTATCTTCCAGTCATCTAGACTAAAGTTTTCGATGTTTTGCTTTTTTGTATTTAAAGGATACAATAAACATGCAAACTATACAGATAAAAACAATAAACAGGAATGACCTTTTCTGGAGGACTAGAGATAAAAAGGAATGCGGATATAATTAAAAGCCTGAGAAAAGGAACTGGTTGTAAATCTAGTCGTTTCCATCACACTCAAGTGTGATTTATGAATCATTACAGCTACTTCTGGCACCAGACCAAGAATAGCTTGGGAAATGTCCCCCACCACTTGTTTTATTATGTCTGTTTTAAGTTTGAGTGACAAATTTCTTTTTCACTAGTTGTTAGAACAAAACTTCCTGATTCAGAAAATGGATAAACCTCACACAGGTGCTGGAGCACACATACCACCGGGTGGGAAACTCTCCACAAAGCCCCCCAGCCCAGCTCTCTTTGGCTCTCTAAGGTGGGGCTGACTGTTAATCTTTTAAAAAATATTTTTTATCTTAATTTTATTTTATTGTGTAAGAACACGCAACATGAGATCTAATCCCTAACAAATTTTTAAGTGTACAGTACACTGCTGTTGCCCTTAGGTCCAATGTTATACACCAGATCTCTAGAACTTACTCATCTTGCTTAACTGAGATCTTATCCCCAATGATTAGTAATGTCCCGTTTCCCATTCCTCCCAGCACCTGGGAAAAACCACCCTTTCATTCTTTGATTTAATGAATTTGAAGCTGAGCTGATTCTTAAGCTAAGATGGGGAACCCTTGTGTTATTCTGCCACCAAGAGTGACAGAGGAAGAACCATAGAATTTAGAGAGGTGAAAGATCTTGGACATCATCTACCTAACTTCCTGCTTTGGTTAACAGGAACATTGTAGTTTAGGGAAATGGAAGGACCTTTCCAAATTTATACAAGTTTTAATGGCGTAGCCAACTCTAATCACTGCTAGGCCAGTTCTACGAAACTATCGGCACCCCACATTTGTTGAGATGAACACTTCAACTCTGATAGTGCCCCTAATAATTTTTTTTTTTTTTTTTTTTTTTTTGCGTTACGCGGGCCTCTCACCGCTGTGGCCTCTCTCGTTGCGGAGCACAGGCTCCGGACGCGCAGGCTCAGCGGCCATGGCTCACGGGCCCAGCCGCTCCGCGGCATGTGGGATCTTCCCGGACCGGGGCACGAACCCACGTCCCCTGCATTGGCAGGCGGACTCTCAACCACTGCGCCACCAGGAAAGCCCCCATAATAATTTTAAAGGCAAAGTGCATGCTTTGAATTAACCAAAGCCCAAGATCATGTTCACCTTTGTCATTAAAACTGAGAGGACATTTTACAAAAGAGACATTTGTTGTAATGTCCAGCTAAGCCCAGTGTTTCATATTAATACCGTAAGTCTTCTCATTTTGATCAGCAATGTTAATTCATTTGCCCACATTCACACAGAAAGTAAGTGGTGGAGTTTGGGACTGCAGTATATTTGATTCCAAAGGCTATTCTTTAACTTCTGTGCTGTTCTGCCAAAGTGACATTAGCAGAGCTGACAAAGTACAGATACAAACATAATCTATCCCCTAACACTTAACTCTCATAACATAATGTTTTAGAGTTAAATGTGGTTGTGTAATGAGAGATAGTAATACCTTTGTGAACTGAAGTTCATCCAAAGTGATTCTCATGGTTTTACATGCTAGAGTTCATAGGCTGGAGTTGTATGCAGCCGGCAGCCCTTAAGTTGTGTAGTAATTGGAAATGTGTTGATTTTTCTGAACTAAGACATCATGGTATTCACAACTTCAAAACCAATTTCAATGGGTTGGTCATAATTACAAACCTAGGTACAATTTAGGGAGTCCCTCCTTTACTATAAATGGTACCCTTCCTGTTTCACTTCTTATGAGCAAATAGGGGCTTTCTCTTAAAGGTTTCCTGCTCTTTTCATCTCCGAAGGTGCCCTTTAATCCAGAGAGCAAACTTATCTACACATGACTTCAGTTTTAAACATTGCCTATTTACTCCTAACACTATTTCTTACTCTTCTAAAACATAATGAAATGAAATACAATTGAAAGAGAAAATAAACTAAACTGCACAGTGAGAGGTGAAGTGCCCCTTCATCACTCTTAGGGATGATTTCTCTGACCAAGGTGACTGTCTGTGGGCCACAGAATAGGGGCTCTTGATTCCAGCTAGCAGGCTATGCTGTCAGTTATTTCTTCTGGACTTTCTAGTACCTGTATTCAAGTCAGTGAGATGAAAGTGTTTCACTTAAACAAATAGAAGAGTGGCATCACCATGGCAACCAGAAACACGAGCTTTTTAAGATGGAAAAAGTGAGTCAGGGAAGGAGAGGTATTATTATTTATTTTACATTAAATAAAATGCATGCAAGTTTAATAGTTGAAAATAGCCTAGTGTATTAAAAAGAGGTAATAGAATAGCCTGCCTCTCTCAACCTACTCTCACACTTTACCTGCTCTCCATTATTGTGAGCAAAATCCGAATCATCCAGCGGAAGAATTCAGCTTCCTTTCATCAGGAATTCCAAACGGTACCTATTATTCAGGTCACTTATTAAAAATCTGATAGAGTTCATTTGGAAAATAAATGGGCGTACACCCTACATCTTCAGAAAAGAGAAATTGAGAGTAAGAGCATGAGACTCTCAGTGGAGTTCTTAAAAATCCAATTCTGAATCTTACACAGCTCACACATCAGTCAACATGTGGCTCTCAGCAGCTTTGCTGGAGAATGGAAGAAGGAATTTAAATATGCCAGCAGAGTTGGTAGGTTAGTCTGAACACCTTAGTGGCTGGATTTCAACCCCTTTCAACTTGGTTTTAAACCAATCCAGATGTGCAATCCAAATGTGCATATTTGCACATTTCCCACTCCTGTGTCTTTCATCTTTCTTTCTCCTTCAAAATTTGTATAAAATAATGTACCATAAGGACCAACTGTATATATTTAATGGATTTGCAACACGTTTCTTGAAATCTGGAGGCTTGAAAGGGTTTCACTGTTTCATCCTATAATACAGATATTTAGAAAAAAGCTCAATATTCATATTGTTCAGAATGTCATTATTGTTATTGTCCTGGAGAAACTAAAGGTAAAACTAGAAGCACTAGTGAGAAAATTACTGACTTCTGCTTTTCCTCTAAAATAGAGTTGTGCGACTACCTCTGCATGAGACAAGGACCCCGCTGCCTTAGTGACAGAACAGGGGATGAGAAATGAGGGGATCATTTCCTCTCATTTGTTCTTTGGCATTCTGTAGATACTGTTTTCTGGTACCACCAAAATTTCTAAATGAGGGGGTCTGAAGCAGATTTCACAGAAACCGTCTCCACCTGCTGATTTGGGGAGCGGCGTAGTGTTGGCCTGAAACAAAGACTGAAAAAGAAATTGGCTGGCAATTCAACATTCCCATGTTTTATTTTGTTCACGTGAAATAAGCCTTGCTATTTCCAAATAACGTTTTCAGTTTAACACCCCCCCCCCCAACCCCGCAACCAGGAAGTGTAAGCAGATTCCTCTAACAACCTTAAGTACGCAACTTGGCACTCGCTACAAAAACTTCAGTCAGGTAAGCATTGCCTATAGTGGAAATGTAAGTGGAAGAAAAAATAATAAATGCTGGCAAACTCATTCCTGGTCAGAATTAGGGCAAGGAACTTTGCTGACATGAGAACTTGCCCCTCAGCCGTTTTGGATGTACCATCATGAAGCACCCTAAGGAAAGATTTGATGCGTTTTGTTAGTTCCATGAAAACAGCAATGGACGAGGAATTAGGACACCCAGCTTCTCATCTCCATTTCACCACGCTTTGCTCTGTCAATGTGGGACAGTAACATCTTTCAAAGCAGGGAGAATATCAGGGCTTCCAAGAATTTGAGAAATTATTTATTTTGGGGTTGCTCATTGTGTCTTTTAGAAGAATTACATGAGGTGTTAGTTACTAGAAGATTAATATGCAAAAAAAGTTCTAGGGTAAATCACTTTGGGAAATGCTAAAGACCCAAAGTTAAAAAAGGATCTTACTATAAGGATTCTCAGAGCCTTTTATATGGTATATATTGTGACTCTCCAGAAGGTAATTAAATAGTCCCTTTTCCACAACCATATTTGACTACACACACATTTATTTATTAAGAACACTGAAAAGACCACATATCTAAGAACATAATTTGAGAAGACTGATGCCACCCAAACTTTTTACCTCATCAGGAAGACTAAGACCCAGAGGCTTAAATGATAGTAACTGAATGACAAAGACAACACACATGACTACAGCCCTGCTTTCCTGACCCCCAGCTTAGGAATTCTGTCTACTATACCAGGCTGTCCTACACTTTCTGCAACTGTAAAATGGGGAAAATTATTATTTTTTCTGACTCCTTGACAAAGATTCTATGAAAATCAAATGAGTAAAAGCATGTGAAATGTTCTCCTATGTGGACTTCCCTGGTGGTGCAGTGGTTAAGAATCTGCCTGCCAATGCTGGGGACATGGGTTCGAGCTCTGGTCCAGGAAGATCCCACATGCTGCGGAGCAAGCCTGTGTGCCACAACTACTGAGCCCACGCGCCGTAACTACTAAAGCCCGTGCACCTAGACCCTGAGCTCTGCAACAAGAGAAGCCACCGCAGTGAGAAGCCCATGCACCGCAATGAAGAGTAGCCCCCACTCACCTCAACTAGAGAAAGCCCGTGCAGAAACAAAGACCCGATACAGCCAAAAATAAAATAAATTTATAGAAAAAGAAAAAGTTCTCCTATGTGAATCAGTATGTGAAAAACACTAATATTTCACATTAGTACGTGAAGTATGCACAAGTATGTGAATTAGTTACCATAATATAAATACATGCTTTAAAAATTGGTGGCTGTTATTACACTTTTGAAAAACTAGTTATTGATATAAGTCACTTATTCTGGAAGCTCCACACATGCTTCGTGAGAGCGAGGTGTAGTTTCTCCTTCACCTACGTGATTTTCACTGAAAAAGAGGTCTCTAGGGCCCTAGGAGAAACATAGGATACCCAGGACCCTTCTAAAATTTTTTAAAAAATTATTTTCTCATATATTCGCTTCCCAGATTATGAGAAACTCTTAGTTTTTGGCTTTGTTTTTCAATTTTATGGGCATTGTAACTAAACAGAACCTGAAGCTAAGAATAAAAGGCTCTGAGTACCTCCATTCTGAGTCAAGTCATTTCCACACAAAGGCTGCTGAAAGGTGCTATTTCAGCTGAACCAGCAGTACAACCCCTTTTCCCTATGGTAAAGAAGTTTAAAGTTAAACATAAACTTACTACATGATCTACCTATTTTTTATCCTAGATATTCACCCAGGAGAAAAAAAAAAGCATATGTCCATACAAATACTTATACATGAATGTGCATATCAACTTTCTTTGTAATAGCTCCGAACTGGAAATAATCCAGATGTCCATCAATAGATGAGTGGATCAGCAATATGTGGTATATCTGTACAGTAGAATAGTACTCAGCAATAAAAAGGAATGGACTATCGATATATTAAAAAACAGAGATGACTCTCAAAGCAATTATATTGAGTGAAAGAAGCCAGACAAAAGAGTACATGCTGTATGATTCCATTTATATAAAATTCTAGAAAATTCAGATTATAGGAACAAAAAGTAGACCAGTGGTTGCCTAGAGACAGGAGGAAGCAGAGAGCGCAGGAAGAGGGGAATTCTAAGAAGGCATGAGGAAACATTTGGGGGTAATGAATATGGTCATTAATTTGACTGCTATGGTTTCACAGGTGTGTACACATATCAAAAACTTTATCAAACTGTAGACTTTAATTGCAGTTTGCTGTATATTGATTATATAAAAACTATTTTAAAGAAAAGTTAAAAAAAACAAAAAAAAAACCCTAAACTTTGTTTACAATACTGGGAAGCCCACTTGAAATCGAGCAGGATCCTGTGGGGCCCTTCTGGATACAACAGCCTTTCCTTATCCCCCGTTTTGTAGGAAAAAGGCTTCAGCCTCCTAGACCTTCCCTGAGTTCCACAGGGCAGATTCAAAGTTACTAACTAGGGGAGAGAGGGAATGCAAAAATAAAGGAAAGGCAGTCAAGAAGCAACAGTGCAGTGATGGGGCAGGGCCCTGGTTCCTCCTCAAAGGATAAACATAACAGTCTGATATGTATCTCTGAGTCCTACTATAGGAACAAAGGCTCCCACCCAGGTGGAGGATGGTAACTTCATGCTGAGCATAAGCACATGGACTCCTGACTGGTCAGGACTGGAAGGAGATGCTTACTGAGATTGCTGGAACACCACCCTGTTACCTCACCACCAACCAATCAGAAGAAAGTTACATACCTGCAGCCCTACCCCAAACTTTGCCTTTAAAAACACTTCCCTGAAACCCATCTAGGAGTTCAGCTCTTTTGAGCATGAGATGCCCATTCTCCTTGCTTGGCCCTGCAATAAACTTTTCTCTGCTCCGAACTCCAGTGTTTTGGTTTGTTTGGCCTCATCTGCCTCTACATCGGGGACACGAACTTGGGTTCGACAACACATCATGGAAACAAATGATACTTTTTTTGAATTATAAATCTTGAATGGGTCTCCTCCCTCACAACAGACGGCCCACATGACTTCCAGTAACACATCCACAGTTTGCCTTTCAGAAAATCCCCGGAGCATGAGAACCCCTCATTCTCCCCTGCTCTAGAGGACACAGTGTCTATAGAACAGAATTGATTTTCTCTTTTTAAATGGTATCTCTATGAATTACCACAGTGTGTACATAAAGCCAGATCTCTTGGCAATTAGTTCTCTGGTGTGCTCCCAGCTCTAACCTTTCTTCCTGTGAAATTGCATTGGTGCTCAAATGCTTTAAAGCTGCTGTGTCCAGGAATATTTTTGCCAGTAGCATCTGAGCATAAAAGAGCTTCTAGTGGTCAAAGGAAGGACTCAGAGATATGTTTTCTTGCTAAGTGACATAGTTACTGAGCATTATTAGATTTCAGAAATTCTGCTGAAGGTGCTTGTTTTCCACATTTACATGATATTCTCAGTGTGGGAGAAACAACAAGCCAGAAATTTTGCATTATTAAGTTCAGAACATATTTGTATTCATATTACTTGTGGTATGGTTTTAAATGAAATGAATACTTTTAATGAAGCAACTTTAAATTAAGGCACAAGGGCTTCCCTGGTGGTGCAGTCGTTAAGAATCCGCCTGCCAATGCAGGGGACATGGGTTTGAGCCCTGGTCCGGGAAGATCCCAAATGCGGGGGAGCAACTAAGTCTGTGTGCCACAACTACTGAGCCTGCACTCGAGCCTGTGAGCCACAACTACTGAAGCCCGTGCACCTACAGCCCGTGGTCTGCAACAAGAGAAGCCACCGCAATGAGAAGCCTGCACACCGCAACGAAAAGTAGCCCCTGCTCACCGCAACTAGAGAGAGCCCGCGCAGCAACGAAGACCCAATGCAGACAAAAATAAATAAATTCATTAAAATTAATTAATTAATTAAGGCACAAGATTACTTTTTACTACTGTTCCTATTCTGCTGGATAGAAGACCACACTTGAAGATAAACGTTAACTCTCACAAAATCTCTTAAAGGAGGAGAGTGTAGGAAGAAAAAGGAAAGTCCCAAAAAAGTCAATGTTGAAGTGAAAGGCTCATGGATCAGGGGTCTGAAGAACTGAGTTTGAGCCTTAGTTTTGCCATTAATTAACTGAAACCTTGGGCAATTGAGTTATCCTCATTGGGACATGGATTCCTCACTTGTTGAATAGAAGATTATACCAAATGTTTCAAAGATGCTTTTCAGCTCTTCACTAAAAATCAGTACCTTCCTTGTGGCATAAAATGGGACAGGGAGAAAAGTCACCCTGTCTTTAACTGTAGGTCCCTTTTAGTTATACCACTGTAGAAGTCTGTAAGTTTTCCTCTACTTAGAGCGACAGGAAGTATCCTCTCTAACTTATGTTTCTAGAGTAAGGTGCTTACGCCATTTAGTACCATGCATTAGAAATTATTTATACAAATATTTCTTTATGTTGTCACAAATATAATTCTCCTGTTAATAAACACTCTGGCAATACCTAATTCCGTGTAGTACCTAATTCTGCCCCTTAGTTATAGCTGCAGTGATTCAGGACAAGCATCCACATTGCACTGACAAGATGAAGTTTATTTACTGTAGGAATAGTAAAATAAATACGATAAACTTCTATTAAACAACATTAGCTCAGCAGATGCTTTCATTAGATGATTTTAAGTTTGAAACAGTATCATTGTCTTGGCAATTTGGAAACAGTGGATGACACGTCAATGCCTGGAGCTTAGAATTAATTTTTTCTCCCCTGTGGTATGTGGTGTTTGTATGTGTGTGCTGCAGAGAATCTAAAAGATTTATACAGTCTAGCCTTTTTTTATTCCTATGACCCATTATAATGTAAAATGTCTTTATTTTCAGTGCCATATTATTTAGTTTTGGCCATTAGTGTTACAGATATAATTTCTTTTTTCTCAATGGAATAGTAAAAACATTTCTCTGCATACCATGACTAACATAAAATTAGAGAAAATGCTAGAAAAGTGATCATAGATTGTCCTGAAGTGACAGCCAGGAAATATTCATCCCAAAAGTGTTATAACAGCCATCAGAAGGCAATGAAAGAATTTTAGTGGACACTCATAATTGACCATTTCGTCCTAAGAATCTCTAAGGTAATAATCACTAGGTTTTTCAGAATCTTTCTCTCTCTCAATCTCTTTCTCCATTTCCCCCTCCCTTCCTTTCTTCCTTCTTTCCTTCCTTCCTTCCTTTTTCTTATTGTTAGTCTTAGGAAATCTTTAAAAATTTCAATTCTATATGATTATTTTCTAGAACTGCACATATAAGAATTTGCTGTACAAAGGAATTTGAAACAGTGCCCCAGTTTTCCCCTCAGGTGGTCTGTGCTCTCCTGTTGGCCCTCAGTTTCTTTCTGGCATTGTTACTTATTGAGCCGGTATGTTGGGCCTTGGCAAACCCTGCCTTTTGTTTATTGTTTAAACAAACTTTCTTTAACAGCAGCACATGTAAAACAAGACTTCAGAATTTAATTTATTCCAGTGTAATGAGGCCGCCAAGAAGAGATCAAGGTAAAAGTCAACCTTCCTATTTTTAAAACTGAGCCCATAACAGCTTGGCTTGCTCTCCAATCTTCTCTGAAGCCTCCTCCCTCTGGTAGACATCTTCCACTCCATCCAGACTAAACCACTCATAGCGCCCATCAAATACCTCTTTCCTCCATGCCTTTGTACGTGCACATGTCCTGCGCCCATCAAATGCCTCTTTCCTCCATGCCTTTGTACATGCACATCTCCTGTTTGGAATGCCATTCTCCTCTCCCAGGTAGCTCTAACTTGTCCTCCAAGACTTGATTTAAGGCTTCCCCTCTGGGAAGTCTAAGTCCTTCCCCAAAACCCACCACCAGCTCCAGCCAGGAAAGGATGTGTGGGCTTGCTCTCTGTTCCCATTTTATAGCTAAGAAAATCGCAGTCCTTCTCTCCCTGAATTACAGTTATCTCTGAATATCTGTATCTTCCAGACAGTGATCTTCTTTATACCTGGGATTGTTTGTTCACTGTCTCGTCTCCAGATCTAGCCACACATTTGATCCTTAGTAGTCACCCAGTCAGTTTTAGATGAATGAATAAATAAATGAATGATCTACCTAATGAATGCAGAGTTTTAACCTGGAGTAGAGGATTCTAAGGGCACATGAGAGGGGTCTAGATATCCTGAGGTACTGGCATTGTCATAATAATAGCTAATCTTTATTTATTGCTTAATGAGTGCCATGTTATGTTTCAAGTTTTTTATGTGGATCATATAAATTACTCCTGGCCAAAACCCAATATGGTAGTACTATTACTAGCCTCATTTTGCACATGGAAAATCTGAGGCACAGAGAAGTTAGGTAAACCTCACAGACTTGGGCAGCAGAACAGGGTGAAGCCAGGTTTCAAGCCAGAGGTTTGACCCCAGAGCCCACACTCTTAACTACTAGTACAAGGTATCTGTCTATGCTGCTACTGTAGAAGAAGGAAGAAACTATTATCAGCATCTGAGCACAAAGCTGACATATATTGTTAACTCAGTAACTGTCTCTATGATGATTTGCTCTGAGTGACCCAAAGGCTGGAATTCTGTTGAATGGTCTTAGCTATTAACTCAACAGAAAAAAATAATTTTTTTAACAATTAGAGCTATCCAGCAATGGAATAGGCTAGCTCTGAAGCCACTCATCTGTAAAAATATTTAAGCAGAGACCGGGCTACTACTAAGTGGGGGATTTCAGATCTGGAATTCATACATATCAGAAGGATTAGGCACTGCACTGGTAAGTTGTCCGCATTGCTGCCACTGGAGTTATGCTTTGGTCAAGCCATACACGCAGAGATACAGTGACTATTGTATAGAACTTGGCCAAATGAGGTCAGTGAACTCTTTCAAAACTAAGACACCATTCAGGCCCAACTCAAGAATTTTCTAACAGTAGAGATGGACGTAAAGCACTGTGGAAAGCAGGTGGAGTAAAAGGATAGAAGACATATCTGCCTCATTGTCAAGTGACAGTGTCTGTATCATTTAATTTTTCAGAGCCTCAGTTTCTTCAGCTATTGGATGGGGGTAATAATCGCTCTCTTACTTTCAAAATGTGGGGATCAAAGAAAATTTTTGAAAGTGGGAGAATGTGATATAAATATAAATTGTCATGACGGAGATCTGAAAGAGATGTAAAGTTATGAGGCAACTATAAGTTAAAGTCAGGTATATACACACATCTGCCTATAATTACCACCAGCTCTCTTAAAAATTTTCCAGCATGATTCAGGTATCTTTGTCAAAAATGTTGCCCTCTCATGGCCTGAATACATTGGTTTACCTCATATGAACTGGTACCTCTTCCTGGATGATATTTTCTGTGTCTTAGCCCTTATACCATAAATACAGTATATAAGCAGCCCTGACTATTTAAAATTCTTAAGTTGCTGAGGTCAGAGGCACCTTAGGAATTTTAAGGTTGGTAGCTGGAGAATCATCCTCTTTCTCTTTGCTGTATAGATAGCATCCACTGAACATGCACAGTAACTGCTTTTGTTTGATAGTTATACCTGCAGGAGCATCTGCATGTGCAGATCTGGACTGTGGTTTAATCTCAGGGGCAGGCAGCCTTGGTCAAAGGAAGAAAAATTCTGATCCTCCGGTTACAGAATTGCCCTTGGTGAAAAGCACACTATACACCAATCAGACAAATTGTCAAATGATTTGTAATGGAATTAAAGAACAAAGTAGCGCCAGAATACATGAAAAGGGATAAAGGAAGAAGTGAAATAAGAAGATAGAGAAACTCAAGGAGAAAGAAGACAACAGAATGAGAACAGTAAAACAAACAAACAAACAAAACAACCCATAAAGAGATGCAGAAAAGAACAAGTCTTTGGTACCTGTTTTACTGGTCCGTGGAAGGGGTCCCCTGAACCCTGCTGTTCTCTCGAGTTTCAGAGATGGATTAGCAAAATATAAAGTGAGCATAAAGTTGCTAACTGTGTGGGTACAGAGTCACCTTGGACCTCATCAGCATTGCTAAACATCACCCGTAACCTTTCCATTATCACTGAGGGTCTGCTCTGCACCAGGCCCAACTGCTCCAATAATTTCAATTACTTTCCCCGACAAATTTTATGTTTCATGTATTTTAGTGGCCTGATAATTATGATTTCTCTCATTTCTCGCTATCGAGCTTAATGGGTTCCAGCAAGAGTGTACAGTTTCAGAAATGAAGTTCCACTTGAATTCACAAGTTATTATCTACTTTCATTAATGGAATTGGAAAAAAGAGAGTGGAAAAGAGATAAAGAATGAGGAAGAAGGAAAAGATGAGTGAGCAGGAACAGGGGGAAAAAAGAAAACAAACAGCCAGGATCAAAGAAAAAGAAAATCAGCCATATGTGAAAGGAAAAGTCAGGCTGAGTATACAGAGAAAGTAGAAAGGAAAGTACGCAGACAAACTTTTTAAAAAAATATGAAAAGCACCAAACAGATTACTTCCATTATTAGGCACATGACTAATAAGGCAGCATAGGGTGTTGGAAAATTCTCAGGCTTTGTAGCTAGACCACAATGGGTTTGAGGAAACTGGTTCTTTTGTTTACTAGCTCTGTGGTCAAAAGCATGTTACTTGACCTTGCTGAGATTCATCTGTCTTCTTCTCTGTATGGATAAGAACATTGACTCTATGGACTAATTCCCTTTCCTCTTTCTTAATCCCTCTTCCATGTGTCTGTGTGAGTGTGTGTATCAAATTTTAATGGAATGACGATTATGTACAAGAAACTGTGCTGGTGCAGGGAGATGGGCTTTCTGAGAGGCTGCAGAGCTGAAGGCGGAGATATATGTAGAGCTTAGGTGACCTGGGCACTGACAAAACTCTCCTCCCACATGGGAGGCTATGATTCAGCTCCCGCTGTCTGGCGTAAGAGATGGAAATGTCCAAATCTGAAGACACTCTCATCAGTGGAAGCCCTAGTAAAAAAGATTATTTGCATCAGTTCTACGTGATGATTATGTAAGCCCCAGGAGGAAAGGATTGTAACGCAGTAAGGCATCAAGGGTTCGGATCCATTAAGACTTTGTGTCACCGGCAGCTGTGTGAATTCTGATTTGGGGCCAAATAACTGGTAACATACTCCGACCTTATAGTTGGGTTATGCATGTCATCTCTTACAACCAACATTTAATCCATCTGAAGAGGTATAGCTGGGAAAAGTAGGAGATAGAAAAATGAAGAAGACATAACTCTTGACTTCAAGAAGCTAATAATGCAGTAGGGGACATAGAATAAATACACAAATAAGTGTAACAGAACATGAATATGATAAGTCGTATAAAGTGTCACATTGGATCATACAGGTTTGAGAAGGAAAATGTTATATATTTTATAAAAGATTATCTTTTAATAAAAGCCCAAGTTTTAAGCCAAAGGAATGAAACTCTAGTTTTACAATTTTAAGCATCAATGAACTACTTGGGAAAATAAAGGAGGATTACAGAGTACTTTCCTATTTCCATGAAAATACATCACATAGATGGCAACGACTGAGTCCTGTACTGCAGGCACTCGATGGGATAAAATGAGAAAATTTAGAAAGAAATTCCCCCCCAAAAATTGGAATTAAAACATTTTAAAGATAACAAAAAGCAGCTGTAGTGAAAAATTAAAAACAAACAACCATAAAACCCCCTACCATATATGGAAATAGCTGAAGTGATGATTCATATAAAATGCCTCTACTATGTATTCTGCAACTGAAAAGGTTAACGGTTTTCTCTAATAATCCTAATAGAGGCCACTGAATGATGGCTTATCTTCTTCAGTTCCATTAAAATGAAGTAAAAGTGGATGCTCTTAATGTGGACTGAAAGAAAAGAACTAATTAACCTGACAATGTGCTCCTCTTTCACCAGGTACCTTTCTGCAAAGGCAACTAAAACTAAAGACAACTGGACATTTTTTAAGGTTATCTATACTTTTCTGTGAATACATTAAAAAAAATTGTCTGGGAGGTATCTGGTCAATATTGATTGACACAGTCCTATATCAGCTTTTGCTTACAGAAAAAGCATACACCCACTGGGGAACCGTGAGCCTACCTGCCCCACTCCAGGAACAGTGTGTGGCACGTGAGATACAAAGACAAGTGAGGAAATCTTTCTCTCAAAGCACCAGTACTTTATTTGGAGAAACAAACACATACAAAAATAATTACAGCCTCTGAGAGAGGCAAGTGCAAAGGACTATGATCGCTGGTGGGGGAGAGGTGACAACTAAGAGAGTGGCAGGAGGGTGGAAGCTTCATGAATATGTCAAATTTCAACCTGGCCTTCAGGAATCCCAGGAGCTTGCCTGGTGGTGAAAGGAAAGGAAGGGGTTCGTTCACACGTCAAGAAGGGTCTACACAAGTCCCTGTTTGCAAGGGTCATTAGGGATTCAGGCAGGTGCTGTTTGTCCTACAACCTGCTTATTGACTATGTCCAAGTTACAACTTGCCTAAGATAATGTTAGTGGTCCACAGAGGGCTTTGGCAGTAATTAAAAAAAAAAAAAAAAATCAAAACGAGTGCCACCTCTAGGGATTTAGCTTCTTTGGGTCACAAGTCTGTTGTATCTCAGCAGGATCACATTGGGCCCAAATGAAGAGATTTGACATTGTCCTTCTAGTCTCATTATCTTTGACAAGGGCCTTCCTTGCCTCAGTTAATCATGACAGAGAATGTGAGAATATAGATGGTGAATTGAGGGGACATAAGGGAACCCGGGCTTCCTGTGCTCGAAATCACCAGCCAATGCATTGCAGCTTCTTATGGAGGCTGGGGCCCAAAAACTCAATTAGCAACCACGAATCCAGAACCTCAGAGGCAGGTCTCAGGTTCCCTGGACTTATTTGAGCTACTAAGCATCCTGCTTTGGTTTCTATCATGTCAACTTACTTTCCTCATCCAAGGGTCAGCTAGAATAATAATACACACAGAAATCTTGAAAAGTCAAATCTTATATTTTAATTCACAGATTCCATGGCCTATTAAAATGACTCCTAATATACTTTGAAGAATAAAACCTTCCTTACCTTTCCACCTCTAGAGTTCAGAACATTAACAAAGAATTTCTTTCCTCCTACTTTGTGGAAGTTACTCTGTGTTTCTTGAACCATGTCAATTTTGGAAAATCTCTACCTATTCATATCTCTGAGTATGAACAATGTGAAAAATCCCATGTTGGCTAGAAATTTTTTCTTTCTTTCTTTTTTTCTTTTAAAGACCATGGAACCAGTGGCTTCCTGGGAGTAAGTATAATTTTTGAAATAAAATATGGGCTAAAGTGGTCTTTTAACCTTTAGAGTTAGATCTTCAATGTTCTTCGTATCTTGGTATCATCCTCAAAGTTTTGTGGATATTTTTAATAAGCATCTGTTGAAAATAAGGTCCAAGAGGGAGGGGATATATGTATACATCTGACTGATTCACTTCATTGTGCAGCAGAAACTAACACAACATTGTAAAGCAATTATACTCCAATTAAAAAAAAAAAGCTAATGGAAATAGGAGTGATGGAGCAGAAGGACAAAAGGTGTAAAAGATGTTCTATAAAAGGTTGGTGGGATTTATATGCCCCCATTATCTACCCCAGCCCATGGTCCTGATCCTAATTGTGCCAGTAAATTATTTAGCAATATGATTTGTCATGTGAAATAATATTTGGATCACTTATTAAAGACCCATTTTATGTCAGACGGCTTACATAATCTAAGTCTAATTTTTGCAAACATACTTATAATTGAGAAAACCATTTCAGCAAGCTCAAGAGACTTACCTAGGGTTACAGATTCAAGTTAATGCGGAGAGAGGATTTGAACGTATGTAATCCGAATCCCAAACCAAGTGTTTTCCCCTTTTCTGCTAAACCCTATTTATAAGACTTGTGATGGTCAGAAGAATGCAGAGTCCATCTATTTCTTCCAGCTAAGTAGCTCTGGTCAGGTTGCCTAACCATTTTTTTTTTCCCATAAAGATACACATTTTTTAAAGAAACATTAAAATACCATTTCTATCTTCTGACTTTAAAGGGGGGGTCTTAATAATATCTGTGTTGTAAAAGAAGGAGGAACAGACCTGCCTGAAAGTGGTTGAGCTGTAAGGAGGGATACTGAACTGGGGGAGAGGATTCTGTTGCAGGAGAAGTTTGGAAACGAAGTCTGAGTCAGAGATGTCTCTACCACACTTGCTGTCCGACAGAAATACGACGCAAGCCACACGCTTAGGTTTAAATATCCTAACAATCATGTTTAAAAATGTAAAAATAAACAGGTGGTTTTAATTTTAAGAAGATACGCAATCCAGTGTATCTAAAGGATTACCGTTTTAAGATATAATCAACACAAAACATTCACGATCTGTTTTACATTCTTTTTGTATATGAAGTTTTTAAAACGTCTAGTATATGCCTTACACTTGGAGCACATCTTTATTTAGAAAGCCTCGTTTCACGTGCTCTAAAGCAACCTGTGGTCAGAGCTGACCACACTGCACAGCAGAGTTCTGGTAGCTTAAGAAGAAAGAGAAGGTGATCAAAAGGAATTTACATGCGGGTCCCAGCGGCTCGGGCGGCGGGAGCAGAGGAAGCGGCCAGGCAGCCCAGCTTCGAGAAGGCTCTGCGCCCGCAGGCACCCGGCCCGCGCCCGCCCCGCTGCCACGATGCCCAAGAGGAAGGTCAGCTACGCCGAGGGGGCGGCGAAGGAGGAGCCCAAGAGGAGGTCGGCGAGGTTGTCAGCTAAACCGGCTCCTGCAAAAGTGGAAACGAAGCCAAAAAAGGCGGCAGGAAAGGATAAATCTTCCGACAAAAAAGTGCAAACAGCAGGGAAAAGGGGAGCAAAGGGAAAACAGGCTGAAGTGGCTAACCAAGAGACTAAAGAAGACTTACCTGCAGAAAATGGAGAGACTAAAAATGAGGAGAGCCCAGCTTCTGATGAAGCAGGAGGGAAAGAAGCCAAGTCTGATTAATATCACACACCTGGTCCTATCAGGGGTCCCTGTCTCCCTCCTTGTACAATCCAGAGGAATATTTTTATCAACTCTTTTGTAAATGCAGGTTTTTTAGTAGCTCTAGAAACATTCTTAAAAAGGAGGGAGTCCCACCTCGTCCCATTTTTTAAGTGTAAACACTCTTTTTTAAGAGGTGAAATCATTTGCTGGTTGTTTATTTTTTGGTACAATCAGAAAATAGTGGGATATTGAATATGGGAGGCTTTGATTGTCTTGGGTGTCAGCTTAACATTACACAGATGGGGGGTAGCTTTTATATCCTATAATACAAAGCATACTAAATGGCAGTTTGGAGACAGTTGTGCATTTAATGTCTTAAACGCTTTAAATTACTTCTCTTCCCATGTTGTTTTTGGTAGAATTGTTTCCTAAAGCAAACCACTCACCCCTTGATCTTGGCTCTCCTGGGCAGCATTTTGTGCACTCTGTAACATCTTTGGTCATGGTAGTCCAGTTCTTCTAGTAAAACTGTTAATGTGCTGTGGACGACTGACAATTTGAGCATGTAGTGTATATGATATTAAATTGTGAATTAGTGGGACTTAACGATGTAACAGCATATCAATATTTGAAGATATTGGTACTGGATATCCTGTGAAGGAAAATTTGCCTCCAAATTTTAATCTGAAAAGTCACTGGAATAACTGTTCAGAAAAGAATCTACATGATTTTTTAGATTTCTGGTACGTATGTTGAGAATTGTGTACAAATTAAAATGTCTGTGTACTGATCCTCAAAACAACCAATAAAATCTCAATTATGAAAGAAAAAAAGGAGTTTACATGAAAATGAACTCATTTCAGAATGGGGTGACTGAAGTACAAAAAATTATATATCAATAATTGGAGGTGGATAAAATTTCCATCTACTGGGAATGAGGTAAGACAAATTATAGGGGAATCACGTGGAGTGAAATAAAGGGGGGAAGCAAAACAAACACTGGGGGAGCAGGTGTTTCCCATTCATTGTCACTCACTCACTCAACAGAAAGTTACCATTCTCTCCGGTTGCATAGAGGAGAACTCTAACCCAGAGAAAAATTCAGTCACTGGCTCGAGTTTCAACTTCCTACTAGTCTATGAATCTGTGACTACCCAAAATCAATAGTTTGTATCTATCTTATTCTCATTGCCTATAGTGAAAAAAGAAAAGGAAAAAAGAGGTATAATCTGTCAGCTGACCTGAGTTGCTATTGTTGATGAGGCAGAGACAGGGGATTTGCCAAGAGCAAGGGGGTAGGAGGCTAGAAATCTTGCCAAGGGCTGTGTTTCAAAGACTGTTGCTCCAATCCCTAGGCCTGTAAGGTGCTAGAGGAGGGGAGCCAGGCCCACAGCAGCTGTTGCACTAGGCAGTTGTTATTCTGGGGACATGGACCCACTGTTCTCTTGGTACAGTTGAAGACAGAAAGCAAAAGATTGGGTTTGACAGTAGTCAGAGAGCATTGGTGGAAAAACTGGAGAAATTCCTGCACATGAGGTTGGTGAAAAATCAGGGGAGCTTGTCCAATGACCTGCTCTGGATTTTCAGACACTAGGATAGATTCTTATCTGACTTACACAAGCTCAGTATGTTTCCTGGTTTGTATTTTAAGTTTTAAAATAACAGTCTTACTCCAAACTGTCCATGTGAAATGCAGATCATCTACATTCTGTGATGTAATCCGCTTGGGTCATGGCGGTGAGAAGATTATCACATCGTTCTCATACAGGCAACTCTTTTAGGAGAATTTGGAGGAACAGAAAAAAAGGGGCATCAGACAGCTCTAATTAGCCTTACTTTCATGAAAACTGAATTTCATGAAAATCAAGTTATTTTCAGCTAAGGATCACTGCTGAGAGGAAAGAAAAAACAAATGAGCTGAAGAGTAACAAGACCCTCTTTAAGAATGTATTCATAATGAACTCTCATTTCTATTTGGTTAAGTAGTTTACACATAATTACTTAACCTATAGGATTGTGAGAGAGTTAAAAAGTTGACCATATTCACGCATTCAAAAGTTCCGTCAACAGCTGTTGTTTGAGCATCTACTCTGTGCTAAATGCTATTCTAGGCTCTGATTAGAGACTAGTGTGGCAAAGGCTGCTAGCTGATTCCTAAACCCATTTCCTCTTCTTGGAAACACAACTAGACTACATTTTCTAGACTTTGGAGTTAGGTTTGGATATGACTGAGTACTAGCCAATAGACTATAAGAGAAAATGTTGCTTCTGCCCCTGCCATGTGTGATTCTCCATGAGAGTCTTTCACTGACTGTATTGACCTCGGGAACTACATTGAAAGTGGTGGACCACATAGAAGAAGGTGGCAGAATCACCGCTTAGAGGAGAGCAGTAAGAAAACTGGTTTTACGCTTGAGGTGAGCTAGAAATAAACTTGTTATAGCAGCTAGTGCAACCTTAGATAATATTAGCATGAACAACAGACCTGCTCAGTGTCCTCTTGATCTTATATCCCAATGAGAGACACAATAAATAAGCAAACCACATAAATATATTTGGTTGTACATGAAAATGTTAAGCCTAGCTATAGAAGAAGCCCCCATAGCTCAGGTTCATGCTAAAAGATTAAAACTGTGGTTGATCCAAAAAAAAATTTACGTTTGACTTTGGAATAAACAATCTCTTTCTCTCTTCATCCTACCTCTCCACCCCCTGCCCAACAGACACACATACCTCTTTAACCAAGTACCTAATTTTCTGAAACAGTGGTGGACTCCACTGCATGCAGTGAATAAGAAAAACCACATCATCTTAGAGATTTCAGTTCCCTGTTTTCTTTCCTGAATGTTATTCCATTGTAGAAAGATATAAATGCATCTTTTCTGTAAGCAATAATGAAACATTGGTTGGCTGGTTAATCTTCTTCCATAAACAAAAGCAGAAATACTGACTACATCACCTGGTGGTAGAGCAGCAGAAAGATGACTGAGGTGATACTTAAAAGAGTTCTGAGGTCCTGTCCTAATTATGTGATGGGAGCTAAAGAAGCTACTGCTGAGGTCTTAGTTGCCTCATATGCAAAACTGGAGGTTTGGGCTAAATGAGCTATAAGACTCCTCACACTTCTATTTCTACTTTCTGAGCCTGAACACAAACTTTTTTTTTTTTTAACAGAAAAATGGTAGATGTGTGGCTCAAATGCAGTGCTTGGGAGACATTCTGCCTAGTTCACAGGTTCAAATGATGGAACTCAGCGTATGAACTTGGAATCCTCGACTCTCTGTTAGAGGCCTGATGCATTATCTAGAAAACGGAGGCTAAAGAGACATTGGGAAATCCCAGGTGATTCAGATATTCTGTTTGAATTACCCAAAAACCTTCCCAGGACTTTTACTTCATTTGACCCCTGTACTTCGGAAGTGTGTGTGTATATATGTATATGATTCTGATTTCCCAAAATCTGAGCCTCCTTTGTCCTTTGAAGCTTCAACTTTTCAAAATAAGAACTGTATTGTTTTTAACAATTGGGTCTTTCTCCCCAGCTCCCCACCCCGCGCTCAGCTTCTCTCTTCTCTGTGTTCTCCCTCAGCCCCTCTCAACTGTCTGGCTACCGATGGTGTGCATTGTGATTTAAGATACTCTGTGCTTTTCCCTTCCTTACCACGGTGCCTTTGATTCAGATACAGACAGATACATTATTGATCAGATTTTCGCTGCTCCTCTTCGCTTGCTGCTGTTGCACTCGTAACTAATAAGCTCATAAGAGAAGGAGAGTGAGGCAAGCCTGCCTCCTTTTATAAAGCAAGAGGATGACAATGCTACAGCCTCCACTTTGGCATCTTTAAGAAATGCTACCTGCTTTCCCACTGGGAGCCTTCGTTTGTTTGGTCGGGCCACATCACTGTGCAGAGGCTAGTGGTCTACCTGCCGGACAGTGAAGGCCTGCTTGGATGAAGAAGACGAAATTTACGTAGATGGAGGACCATTCTTTGTTCCATAGTGGATAAGTGGTTGGGCTTCTTTGCTAAGTGTTCCATGTAAATCCTAAGTAGCCATTTTTAACCAGAGTCTTTATAATCTTATTTATTTTTTGCCACCAACCTAGGATTGGGTCTTCAGACTCTGAACCTACATCCTTCTCTAGAGGCAGAAATGCTGGGAATTTTCTCCTGTGACCTGTTTTTCAACACCTTTGCTGGATCCTTAAGAGACATGACTGAAAAAGCTACAAGAAAGATTTCTTTATCTTACCTAAAGTTTCCTTCTTCTTTAGACATTTAAACACCCTATTTCAAAATATCACAATTTTCAGTGCTCATATCCTTTAACCCAATAACTCTACTATCGTAGTTACGTTTGCTAAAGCACGTGTATGTGTGTGTGTGTGTGTGTGTGTGTGTGTTTGTGTGTGCACAGACGTATACATACAAACATGATTATTCTCCTTGTAATAGCAAAACCTGGAAAAAACTTGGGGGCTACTTAAATAAATAATTGGTCATCCATAGAGTCGAATAATATGCAGCTATTTTAAAAATAAAATAGCTATACATGATGATTCTGAAAAAGTGGTTACATTACTAAATGGAAAACATACTTGCACAGGCTGAACTCTTCTGTCAAAATTTTGGTCTGTCTGCTATCTATTTATCTGTCTTTCTGTCCGTCTGTTCGTCATGCATCCATCCAGATACCTCTGCTTCTTTATGTATTAAGCATTTTACATTTTACTGAGAGTGTAGGTAAAATCTGTTAACAGCAACTTCCTCTAGGAAGAGTGACTCTGGGAAAGGGAGATTTACACGTTATAGTTCACCTTTTGGAGTTTTCTGAATTTCTAACTTGGTGCAGCTATTGCTTTTATTTTTAAAAGATGTCATGTCAGCTGAGGTAAACTGGATTCTGATATTATGGAGGATTCCTCTTCTTTTTTTCTTTATATATTTCAAACCTGTATAAGTCTTGTTTGAAAACGCCCTAATATGAAGGCTTAATGGTTATATAAAAATATGGTTCCAGTCACTTTCCTGAAAATGAATCTTGAAAGATGAAGGGAAAAAGTCACAGGGGCTATAAGTCCCTGAGTGGTGAGAACACACGGAGGGGGCAGAGGAAAGGGCTGTGAAGGGAGAGGAGTGACACTGAGGGATGTGCTTCCCGCGATGCACAGAAGTAAGGTGAGAGAGGGCTGGCAGTTAGGGAAATTGGAGTCTAGCCCCGCTCTGCCATTTCCTGCCCTCTTACACATATCACTTAACCTCTCCCAACCTCAGTTTCCTCATTTATAAAATAAGGGAATTGTGTTGGATGATTTCTGAGGTGCCTTCTAGCGCAGAAATCTATACAGTTCTATGAAACATCAGCCATTCTCCCCCCACATAATTGGCAGGAGGTGGTAATGAAATAATGTCTAGAATATGACTCATCTTTCAATGTACATTTTCTCTGTCCTTCGACAGAAGTAGTCAGTAGGTCTTGTTTTTTTCCTCCTGTTACTCTGATAATAAGTCAGGATAAACGCCCTATAATGGACGCCACAGAGACTTTTTTTTTTTGCTGTACGCGGGCCTCTCACTGTTGTGGTCTCTCCCGTTGCTGAGCACAGGCTCCGGACGCGCAGGCTCAGCGGCCATGGCTCACGGGCCCAGCCGCTCCGCGGCATGCGGGATCCTCCCGAACCGGGGCACGAACCCGTGTCCCCTGCATCGGCAGGCGGGCTCTCAACCACTGCGCCACCAGAGAAGCCCCACACAGAGACTTTTATTTGTGGGGAAAAGCTGAGCTGGCCCAGAAATGCCCATTTGACAGAACACACTCCTAGTCAGAGACAGCAAAGGCAGGTACAGTGAATGAACGATAAGGTAGATTAGAGTGATCAGCGTTTTAGTTTAAAAGAAACAAAAAAACACATCATTCATCATATGAAATTTTGCAGTTTGTGGTATGTTCTATTTTATCTGATTCTGTCCACCTTTCCTTTCTAAAGCCTTTCAACCCCATTAATGTTTTCTATTCCAAAACTACAGAGTAGAAAGAAGCCTGACCCAATCCCTGCCATCCCAGCATACTGTCAAGTCACCATGATCCTTTAAAGCCCTTGGCTTGGGGTTATGGAAAGAATGAAAGCCAAAAGTCGGGTGATCGCTATTTCACGGTGTGACCTAGGAAGGCCAGTGCAACGTGAGAAATACTTCTCGAGCCCCTACCACGTCCTAGGCATCGTGCTAAGCATTCAGTATTCAAAGGTCAAGGCCCTTCGTTGAAGAAGATAGGAGTCTAAAGGGGGAAGGATCAACATATCTGTAACTACAGTACAAGTCCCACACCAGAAGGCCAGACCAGAGCTATGGAAGCACAGAGCAGGGGTTGTTTAGCCTGCCAAAGGGTCATTTGAGCTGGGACTTAAAGACAAATAACCAATATCCAGGATCTCCTTTTGCTAACAGTTTCTGGCCTTACTGTCACAGGGAAAATATCTCCATTTCTCTGCATATGACTGCCCCAGAAGTGTAAGTTTGTGGAAAGAGCAAGCAGGTCATCTGAAAGATGGATGAAGAAGGACCCAGAAAGAGCAGAGCTGCTCTGGGAATGTGGAAGAGTAAGGGAATGGGGAGCAAACCAGGGAAAGGATGGGCCCGAGAAGGAAGTAACGGGGAGACGGAAAAGCATACAGGGAGGGGTGAAACACTGTGGTGGGCGGTGCCACTAAGATATTGCAGATTTCATTCCAAAATGGTCTTGTTTACCTTCAGAGACTGTGTTTCACTGGGCATCCCGCAGTAACTGCTGCTAGAGTACATCTCCTTTCATATGAGGTCCCCTGCTGTCACGAGCCTTCATGAGCATGGCTGAGTTTTGTCCTGAAGCCTCTGGCAAAGTGGAACGAACCTAGCAGCACCTCTAAAGTGCGGACACCCTGCTGGGGTGAAGATGAATGGAACCGCAACTGGGAAGTATTTCACAGCCAGGTGTGAAGAGGTAGAGAAAAGAAAGAAAATATTTCTCTCCTGGAGTGATTTATACTAGATTTAGACGAAGACTCATAACCAAGTGTAGGAATCAGCTGTAAGTCACTTGGGAAAGAACAAATACTGTACTTTTTTCCCCCTCAAGCCATGTGTTTAAATCAAATCAGCAAATATTTTTAATAATATCATTGTGCTCTAAATGTGGTCATTGCTTGATTTATTTACCCTTCTTTGAGGAGAGTCCGTCTCAGAACTGCCGGAGTCACAGGGTCGGGGAGAAAAGGACAGGATATTAATGGTTGACTGATACTATTTTCTTTTGAGGAATAAATTAAGAGTCTCTGCATCTTCTCAAATCCCAAAGGATGTCCCACAGTACTGAAAATTTTGAGGCTAGACTTGTCCCTGGTTTTAAGAATGATGAGTTTCCACAAAGGTCCTATTCAAATGTCAATTAATAGGCCAATACCTGAAGCCATTAACCTGTGAAGTCATTATGCAGAAAGAGTAATTTTGCTATGTAATTATAGAGGAAGAATCAAGGTAAAACAGTACTGCATTTTGATGCCTAATAAGATATCGAAAAAGGGGAAGAGACATTAATGACAGATAACATCCATTTCATTATTTTAAGTGTTGACTTGGGGTCTGAGAAATATTTACCAATCCATGAGCTTCTCAGTGTCATAGTTAGAATATCTAAAATTTTGCAAAATGGGGTATTGTATCTCAGGGTCTGGAGAACTAACGATACTCACTTTTTTCAGGTTCTCGACAGTATGTAGTTATATGGATTGAGCTGCAGAGTGCCCTAAATCCATATAACTACACGCCACATTATCATACAGTTTTAACTTTATTGAGTATGTGGAATTAAGGACTTAAGGTACATAGCTTTTCCTCTAAATCACAAAGTGGAATATTCAAGGTCCTTAATTGAGTTGTGATGATAATGTGAGAGCAAAACCAAAAATAAAACACTGAGCTCCCAGTTCCCAGTCCAGTGTTTTCTGTAGATTCCACTGTTTCTGAAATACCAATGAGAAGAATTCTAGAGAACACCTCATCACAGAAATCACAACTCAAAGAGAAATCAGAGTTTTCAAAGCCATCTGACTGGCAAATCCATGCCATTTCCCAGACTTCACCTCAGCCCCTGGAGCTGTCACATTCAGAGGCTGTGTGATTTCATGCAGAGTGTGTGTTCAGCAGTTTGGCAGACAGGTTAAGGCCACCTGAGAATACAAGGGAGCATGCTCGTGCATATGTCCCAGGAGCAAGTCTAGAAATTAAGAGAGTAAATAAATGAGAACTGTGGGTGGGAGAATCTCATGCAGTAGCTTTCTGTCTGCAATAATCAACCTAATCCTTAATCAATGAGCAACCGTTTATTTTGAACCTACATCTTCAATAGCATGTAAGAAGCTATAGAAAGGCAGAGACAAGTGATGAACATTTAGAGGAAAATCAGAGATCTGAGACTATTTTCCTGGTTAATTGTAGGCACCATCTCAGTAGTTGCACCCTTAATTAACGAGTCCTGATGACGCGCTATACTTGGCATCAGATGGTAGGTATTCTAAAAACACCCAGAAGGTAAATGATTTTTCATAACTCTTGACAACCTTCAGGATGTCTTTGTATGGATTAGTTATCACTTATCATCTTCCTGGCTTTAGGGAGGCTCATCACTGATGCTCAGTCATTATGTTATTCCCTATAAAACTGTTGAAAGTAAAGCCATAGTATTCAAAGTGCTTATTTTGCACAAAATGAATTAATATCTTGCACCTCAAGCCTGCCAAGTTTTAGCCTCTAATAGACGTTAATGCTACACTTCACTTTACATAATATATTCCTGAAAGTTATGAGTAAATATTTTTTGGATATATCAAATTACATATGAATACACGGTAAGAGCTGGCTATTTAAAATGGTTCTGTCTAATTCAACAACTTTTCCTAAGAATCAATTTCATTGCAGGCATTGAACTAGGTGCTGCGGATGTACAGATGAATATAGCTTGATTCCTGTCATCAAAAAACCTGAGAGTTTAGTGTAAGAGAGAGATGCATTAATACCAAATGTCAATATCGTATGCTGAGTGCAAACATAGAGGCAAGCATAGGGTACTGAGAGAACAAAGGAGGAGGAACTTGTTCATCCCTTGGAGATCAGTAACAGTGCCTGGAAGAAAAAGAAATGGCTGAGCAGAGCTTTGAAAAAATAAGGAAGATTCTTAAAGAATTCTCTGGTCCAGTAATCATTCCTTATTTATTTGTATTGTTTGTATAATCTCAGCCAAAGTAGAGCCTTATTTCTAACTCTTCAATTGTAGAAAAGGGAATTAGGAGCAAACTCACCAGATAGATTGTTAAGGTCAGTTCCATGTTGCTGATCTATACATTCTTTGGTTCTTTCTTGTAATTTTTTTTTTCCATATAGAAAGTGCTCTTAATGCAAAGCACCCCTGCCTTGTACTGTAAATGTTATCAATGTATTTACATTTAACCTGAAAATATAATGGGAAATGAGTATCAGTGGTACCACTAACAAGTCTTATACAGAAAGTTTAAACCAATGTAAGAGAAAGGAGCAGAGCGTTGTTTTCATGGCTACATTAATGAAAAGGCTTGTACAGTGGGGAGGCCATGACCTCCTGGAGAGAAAAAAGCTGAACAATCATAATACATCAAATTCTGCCTTCTGGGAAGTATCTGTGACTATATGTCTGGTATCTTTGTGTATCAATCTTCACTTTCAAATAGCTCTCTCTTAATCCGCATATTAGTGAAGAAAGAGCTTTTATTGAATAGATTTACATTTATTTTCTCAGGATTTTTCGGGGGCTGTTATGGGTGTGGAGGAGGATACTGATGACAGAATCATGTAAACTCAAAGGTTCTTACTGGGGCTTCCCTGGTGGTGCAGTGGTTGAGAGTCTGCCTGCTAATGCAGGGGACACGGGTTCGAGCCCTGGTCTGGGAAGATCCCACATGCCGCGGAGCAACTAGGCCCGTGAGCCACAACTACTGAGCCTGCGTGTCCGGAGCCTGTGCTCCGCAACAAGAGAGGCCGCGATAGTGAGAGGCCCGCGCACCGCGATGAAGAGTGGCCCCCGCTTGCCACAACTAGAGAAAGCCCTCGCACAGAAACGAAGACCCAAAACAGCCAAAAATAAATTAATTAATTAATAAACTCCTATCCCCAACATCTTCTTTAAAAAAAAAAAAGTTCTTATTGGAAAGATATTCAGCCAGGTAAATAAGCATAGCTAGTATGTAAGACCATGTGATATTAGGGCTGGGGGCAGGCGATCATGCCCCAGCTCCATCCATACTGTGCAATGAGGGCAGGCTTCCTGAGTTCTCCCACACATCCTATTTCCTCACCTGTAAAACACAAGGACCTAGATATACTAAAGATTGACTTTCCTCATCTTTATTTATGGGGGAGTTGTTGAGTCATTAAAATATGTTATTGATCTACCAAAAAAAAAAAATCTACAGGATAGTGAAAAATACCTCACAAACACAAAATTAGAATGGCATTGACTGTCCATAAGTGGAGGAAAACCATGTTCTAATGAACTGCTTTAGGGGACAGTTGCCTTACCTAAGATTTGGTAGTACTGAAATCAAAGACAAAACCCATCCCAACAGAGAGAGCACTGAGCAAGGGAGCCTTGCTAAATGTATTGCTATCTGCTAATGCCCAGATGAAGATGTGTTTTTAATTAGCCTTTTGGCTGTCTATAAATGCTTGCCTTTATTTGTTTCTTTTTCCCCTAACAATTGCATAGTAAATGGAGAATCTTAATTGGTACATGCTAATGCACCTTCATAAAGACCTCCTTTAGCAAAGCTCTGTAAAATGCTGACACAGCCTTGACTCTAATGCTTTATAATGCCTCTGACTTTAAAAAACAAAATGTACACATAGGGCTTCTTTTTTCCTTTAACCTGTCAAACTTTTATCAGCCAGTGGTGATTTTTAAATAGTTTTTTTGTTTTTGTTTTTTAAAGCAGGGAAGTTAGAGTTTACAGACTCTCAGCATTTATGGACTGAGACTAACAATATCTAAGATGCCTGATTCATTTCTCATATAGAGTGTATATCTGAGGGTTCCAAGCTGGAGGGCGTTTTTTATACATCTGGAAATGAGAAATGCACATTTCCTCTTTTCTAAATCCATGATCTGGAAAGATCATGTGCATCATGAAAAATGGATAATCTTTTGACAAGGATATAGATTTTTCTGACTAAACAATAAATCTTCTATCAGGTGAGTAGACCAGTCCCTCCTTCCAGCATCCAACTGACCCTGGATGGGGTAAGTGATGCAGAGCAGGCAGGGCTCTAGGGCTTTGCAACCTCAAACCAAAGTCTTGCCTATTCATGCACAGGTGGCTCTTTTTTTTTTTTTCCAGTCCAGAGCACTACTACTTTCCTAAACACCTGAGATCTCATACCTGGGCGAGGGGGGGAGGGTTGTGTCCTTTTTTTTCCCCCCGCTCTGAGAAGGTAGTATCTTGAAGGAAATAGCTTTGCCTTTGGAGTCAGAGAGACCTGGCTTCAAATTGCAATGCCCTTATTTTGATTTGGGACACCAGTAAAAATGAAATTATAAGTCTATCAAAGTACAAAATAAACCACACAAAAGTTACATGTATACACACACACTTATGCATACATATGTACACATACGCATGTGCATGTGTGTATAAAATGAGCTGCAAGAAAAGAAGGGTGCTGTCTGTGCAACTCTGCTACTATTGCTGGGGAACTTGAAGGCTGGAACTGTTCAAGGTTTCTAGTCTCCCACACCAATGCTACAACTTTTACTCTAAACAACTGAGAATATGATAAGAAGGAGAAGGACAAAAGAGATGAGAAATGGCTGTTGCTCTTTCAGGCTTTCAGTAAATTTTCCTTTTAAAACCGCTGAAACCCAAAGTGCTGCAAGAAGGCTGTGTGGAAGGCTGCAGGCAGCGAGGAGGTCACCAAAGGGAGGAGGGAATAAGAGCAAGGTGCCCAGGTGCTCAAGCCCAAATCAGTTTTCACTTCAGCCCCCTCTGCTGACTCCCAGCACAGAGAGGAAGATCGCAGCCCCTGGCAGCCTCCCTTCCTGTGGAAAGCATGGACAAACCTGTTCCTCTAAGGCTCTGGGGCCTGCCTGCATTCTGCTGGTGCCCTGACACCCTGCAGGTGTTATACTTGTCCTCAGACTCTGTCTTTCTCACAGGCCACAGGCCCCTGAGCTTCTAAGAAGGGTTAATGATCTCCTCTCCTCTCCCTGGGCCAACTGGTCACCTTCATTTCAGCCTGTGATGACTCTGCGTAATGTCTGTCTCTTTTGAGTGCACACACAGGTGCAGAGTTTAGTTTTCACCCAGACTTTTGGCACTTCATATTTGCACTGCCACAATGAGGACATTTCACCCCAAATTAGCATCCCAGAGTAGAAATTAAAGAGAAGCAAGAAAGGGACAGAGAGCAGAACCCCCTCTGCACTTCCACTGAAAGTCCTAACTCTGGACCTCGTTGCCCGTTATGTCAGTGTTCTGTTAGGTCTCACACTGCATCCAAGTTCCTCTCCTTGGGTTCTCCTTAAGTCAAATGTTGACGTTGTTCAGCCTGGTTGGACAAGACACATGGCCAGGCATCAACACATAGGACACGTTCTGAAGAATACACCAAGAATTCTACTCAGTTTTGGAGGTTAGGCCTTTCTACTGTTGTCCCACTCAAGAAAAAGGATCCAAACGTAAAGTGAGCATGGCATTATTATAGGGATTATCTTTTTTTTTTTTGGGGGGGATTACCTTTTATTATTTTTTATTTTTTATTTTTTTGCGGTACGCGGGCCTCTCACTGTTGTGGCCTCTCCTGTTGCGGAGCACAGGCTCCGGACGCGCAGGCTCAGCGGCCATGGCTCACGGGTCCAGCCGCTCTGCGGCATGTGGGATCTTCCCAGACCGGGGCACGAACCCGTGTCCCCTGCATCGGCAGGCGGACTCTCAACCACTGCGCCACCAGGGAAGCCCTATTATAGGGATTATCTTAAATCTGTTCTAATTTATGAAAAATTTGTTTGCAAGCTTCTATACCTTATCAGTAGATCACAGTATTTGCAGACAACTTACAACTCATCTTGACGTATTCACTAAAAGTTAGCATGAATGATCAAATCACATCACCGTACTTGTCTAACAGGCTAATAGTATAAGTTTATGTTATTAAATGTGCAGAAATCCAATGTCCCAGTTTCATTTTTCATCACACTGGACACCTGTTTGTGGTTTCGTTGCTTTTTAATCCCTCAATGCCATAGAATACCAAGGAATGCGTAGGTCAGAAACTCTTTAATCTGAGCAACACCAAGATTTCTATGGCTTTCTGCCAGCTACCAAGTGAGAAAAAGCCTGGACAGCAAAGTGATAAAAAGAGCTTTTTATGCAGATAATTGATAAGCATATGCTAATGAACCAGCTTCCTACTTCTTCCACCAGAATATTACTGCATTTCAAGTGCTTGGAAAAGGCTAAGAGTGAGTTTGAAATTTGCTCATAACTTTCAACCAGTTCCTGTGTAAATTTTAGGTGTTTGGAGGAAAATCGAGTACAGTACTTCCATTGCTTTTCCAACCTAATTGAGCTCTTCTAGTCTGAAAATACTCACTTGCTAAGACAGCTGAGGGTAATGCCTAATGGAGAGTCTAGGCTTATCTCTGAATTTACAGAATTTGCTCTCAGGCTTCCCTCTGTCAATACAAGGAATCATGGACTAACCATACTCCTGGCAAACAATCTACAGTTCTTCTGCTGGTCCTTTGAGGTTGTCTTGCATGTATTATATATGATACTCATCTGATATTAGCAGTTAACAATGTTAACTGGGCTGAAAATGATGATGGGAAGTAAAAATTAAAAATAGAATATAGCCTTACCAAATTAGAAGTTTAATGAGAAAAGATCTCTACCTCATTAAAATTTTTCCTGTCTCTTCTGAACCAATGTTTGTACCTCCTACTGTTATGCCCATTTGATTCTTCAAACTAAGCTTTAAGGAAAAAGTTCCACCTCTGATTAAGGAGGTTCAATTATTCTATTAATGAAATGACTAATTATGTCAAAGCTTACAAAACATACCTGTATTATTCTTCACTTAAATGAGATTGGGTTGAAATAGATCTTCCCTGACAGAAAGTAGTTGAAGATAGTTGCAACTACCTTTAACTAATTAGGTAAACTCTGTTCAAAATTAGAGATTTATAGTTCTGGACCAATTAAGGGTCCATGGTAACATAGTATAAAGTCATCTCTAATGTAAAAGGATTAGCAAGTTTTAATAAAGTCCATTATAATGTCCTTGACCAGTATTTAGGCTATGGAATTCTGCTTTGTTGTGACTTTGAAAACCAGCTCTTACTTCGACAAGATTTATTCTACAGAGCCTCCCTGGACAGTAATAAACAGTGGATCTTAACAAATACTAGTAACCAATAACCATTGTCTGTTTTGGTACAAAACTGACACATAATGCAAGTAAGACAGGAGTCGCATTTTATAAATCTTGCCTGTTTTGTTTTGAAATGAAGATAAGTATGTTGTATCACTGTAGCAAAAGGCTTGGATCTGAAGTCAAACAGCCTCGGTTCAAATTTTGTTTCTTCACCGCCAGCTGGGACTGCTAATCATACTAACCTTGTCAAGATGGTGTTACACTTAAAAGAGATATTATGAGTAAAGCACAGAATGCATCTAATAACTGAATAAATTAATAAAGCCGTGTCTACTTGGGGGACAAATGTTCCTGGATAGTAGAGATATTTTATCCTTTCCTTTTCCTGCTTTTCTCTTGCTTTCAAGCAACATTATTTTATTTTTTCCTTATGCCCTTTGAGCATTTTAAAGGCATGGCCTATTCTTGAGGGCCAGAGTTAAAATTACGAAAACACTTTAAACACGGATACTAAGTGAACCTGGGAAACAACGGCGGGAAATAGGAAAGGCAGGTGTCTGAGGGCCCTAATTTGGCGTGACCTGGGTTAGTAAGAATGGATACTGCAGGGCTGCAGAACTTCTCTGACTAGCCTGGAAGTAATCATAGGGCAGAATATTCTTAAAGGAAGGACTTGGGAAAAGTAGGCATAAGGATGCGTGTATGTACACGAACCTGTGTAGAGTTTATTACTGTCTTCTCAGGTGCTTTACTTAGCAAATGAGCTCAGCAATAGTCCCCCTGAAATTGCTTGCTCTGGGGTGCTTAACAAATGGTTGGCCGTTTAATGGCCCGAGGCAGAGCCAGGGAAGGTTAACGCTGTGACAAAATGGGCATTAACTATGATAACAACAGTTTTCATGGGGGATTACTGCTACTATAAACCTTATTCAACATCATAACGCTAGCATTAATTTTTCTTTTTCTCCAATTTTAAAATTAAGTCATGCTCCAGGATGTACACGACACAGAGGAGACCTGAAAACTCAAAGTGTCAGACATTTAATGGTCTTTTCGTAATTCTCCGTTGTTGCAAGAAACCACTCAGATGCATATTCTAATGCTTGGGTAGATTATATTACTCACACTAGATGAAGTGCATTTAGGAAGAGGGCTGGCAATGTATTAGATCCTATTGTGGCAAAGACTCATACTCCTCTCTCCCAAACCTGACCAAACGTCATTTTGACTAAATTTGATGTCCATGGTTAGAGCATCTACTCTGGCTTGGACAACAAAAGATAGGGCACGTTTATATGGAAAATCTCTGTCCAACTGCACATTGCCTGGCTGGGAAAGAAACCACCTGAAGCTGTGTGTAACCTGATCTCATTAGCACAGAATATGCATAATTTATCATAGGAGGTTTGGAAGATAAAATGCCTGTGTAATGTCAGATTATTATGTAGTACACCTGGAACTAACATAATGTATGTCAAATATATTTCAATAAAAACAAATTGAAGTGCCTGTTTAGTAAGAATGAGGTAGTTCTCTGGGAATCTTCAGTTGTGGAGCACAAATCAAGAATAGCATGCAGGGCTTCCCTGGTGGCGCAGTGGTTGAGAATCCGCCCGCCAATTCAGGGGACGTGGGTTCAAGCCCTGGTCCGGGAAGATCCCACATGCCGCAGAGCAACGAAGCCCGTGCGCCACAACTACTGAGGCTGTGCTCTAGAGCCCGCGAGCCACAACCACTGAGCCCGTGTGCTGCAACTACTGAAGCTCGCGTACCTAGAGCCTGTGCTCCGCAACAAGAGAAGAAACCACAACGAGAAGCCCGCACACCACAACGAAGAGTAGCCCCTGCTCGCTGCAATTAGAGAAAGCCCGTGCGCAGCAACGAAGACCCAACACAGCCAAAAAATAAATAAATTAAAAAAAAAAAAAAAAGAATAGCATGCAGGAAGGTACACTATCTGAAAGAAAGAGTGGTTTGCTGGGATCAGGATAGTGGGACCCCTAGTGGAGGTGTTAGAAAGGGCAGGCCCTGGCTGAGGGGCTTCTGATGGACACTTCCTGAGCTGTTGTTTCCTTCCAAAAGAGGAAGGGGAGGGGCAACGTCAAGCATCTTTCTTCCTAATTCGGTCCACATCAGGATGGATAAATAAACCTCGGGTGAACTTGCTGAGGAAACATTTGCAGCTGAGTCCCAGCATAGCCAGTTCTCAAATGAGCTGGAAGAGATGGCATTGCTGACTCCATTCAAAGGCTGAGTTTTTCCTTCTGCCACTTGAGCTCAAGTAGATTTGGCTTTGGCTTCCTTATCACTTCTCTTTCCCATGTGTATCCTGTTCATTTCTCAGATCCATTTTCGTATATTTTTGGCCTCCATTTCTACTGTTGATCCTCTTCTTTCTTAGTTTTGATTACCTTCTTTGGTTATTCCCTTTGCCTCTCTTTTTTTAGAAGTTACTTTCACTCACACATGCGCACGCACACACATGCACACACACACACACTCCCAGAACACAGAAAGAAGCTTTAGTATTCCTTTTCCTTTTGGACCACTCTGCTCCCAAATCCTTTGCTATGCCAGCTGGCGGCAACTCCCCCTACTGACTGGCAGGGATGTTCCCTCACTCACCACCAACTCTGGAAAACAGCCAATAGGCTTTTCTTTAACTCTTTCCTTCTGCTTGCACCTTTAGCCCAGCTTTAATTCTCTAGTTTCAAATCACCAATCTCAAGTTCCCCATATACTCCAACATATGCAGTATTAGATTTAAGCCTCTTCCACATTATCCTATTTTGGGGTTTAAAGCAGGATGACAATTTACTTACATGTACTGAATTTTTATTGTATTTATATATTCTAAGATATCTAACATTAGGAAGCAGTGACCACTTGGAATGTTTCTGATGGATGGTCATATAGTCTCTACTTGATCACTTCAATTAAAAACAAATTCACTACCTTCTAAGACAGCAACATCATTTTATTCTTAGTTTGACTTATGAGAATATTCTTCTCTGCTCTTAGACAAAATCTGTTTCCTAAAAACCATCTCCTGTAGACAACAGGTCTTCCATATAAAGTTTATACTTTCTTGTTTGGTAGAATTTTAACTATTTTTAAATAGGTGTCTACCCCGAGTCTTCTCTAAGCAAAATATTTTCATTCTCTTTAAAATTCATCCCGAGGGAGACAGCACAATTTTGACCAGCACCCAACTCCATTTATCATGACCCCGACTCCACCCTTAGCCCACTTAGGTATGGTCTAAGTCATAAAGAATATAGTGCTTATTTATCAGACAAATTTAAAAAGTAAAACACACTAGCATATTTTGTTGACCTCATCATCCCCTTAAGGTGGCCTAAGTTGGAAATCAACAAAATCAGGGGGAAATAAAATATTTTTGCTTTAAATTCCTAGGCATCTATAAAAGTCATAACATTTTAAGGTTAATCAGAGCTATACCTACCACCGCTTTCCTACACACAACCCAGATTGATTAGAATAGTTGTATTGTATGCCTACTATTTCACCAAAATGAAACAACCCAGCCCTCAGTGGAGCTGTCAGGATCCTTATTTTCCAGTCGCCAGAACCTGGGTCTGACTCATTACGGCCATTCATGATGCAGCTTCCTTGAGTCTTGACAGCCAGATCCGACTAAGCCCCCTTAGGGTCTTTTGTCGCCAAAGTCTGGGGTGTCAGCCACGTGAAGAGTGATGTTATACCACCTGCTGATGTATTATAAGATTGAGGGAGATTGTGTATAGCCAGCCCAGCTTACAAATTCCATAGTAAAAGGTCACTGGTCTTAGAGGTATTGTTTTGATGTTCTGCTTGGCATGCTCACGAACCTTAACTTCTGCCATCTGACCAACTACAAGGGAGTAGATATCTGACTGTGTCGGAGAGGCCTAGAGACCTCCACAGAGGTGAGGGCGTTCCATCCTTCTGTGCAACATTGCTCTTTTGATCTCTAGCAGCATCTTTTAAATGGTTATGTGTTTGGGCTGAGAATTCATTTTGAGTTCATTGTAAGGACAAGAAGACTTCACCTTAGAGAAAAGAGTGTGACTTTATATCAAACCTAAAAAGGTGCTATAAATCTCCCCAGGCCCCATGTAGGAGGATTATCTCATGCTAACTTTGTCCAGCTCTGAGAGAGAGCCACTCCCGGGGCATAACCTAGGGTCTGGCTGTGCTAGAATCTGGGAATTAGAGACAGTGAATCCACACAGACCCATAATTTAAATCAATGTCGGTTCCATCTGCACACTGTCTTTGAAGAAATTAATCAAATTCTTTCTTTTCTCTCTCTCTCTCTTTTTTTTTTTTTTGCTGTGAGACAGGTTGCCAAACAGAAGCAAATGAGTGACGAATTGCTATGTACATCACTGCCCTTTGAAATGAGTTGGCTGTGGCTGGCATTTGCACCATATGCAGAGTGGAAACTCACATACTATCCAACTTGTCAAACCTCTGCCCACTTATATTTTGAGCTCCAGCTTCCTCCAGGTACTGTTTCACCATCCCTGAGTGGGTTCCTGCATCCACTTTTCTGTACCTCTAACAAAAATGCTTTTGCACTGATCCTAATTTCTTAACCATGCCATGTCCTATCTGTTTAACTTCACTGTTTAGCTATTAGATAGCAAGTAGGATTTATCTTTCATGTCAATAGCAGTTGATTAGTAGTAGCTGCCTGGAACACAGTTTTGGGAAAAATTAGAAGGCTATGTTTGGGCTCACTGTGACTGATTGAAAACACCTGCAGAGGGTACATGTGGTGAGGTGGTAGCATGTGTGCCACTCTTCGATAATTTCTCATGCAATAATCTAAGACAAATGGACAACCAATGCATATCCTGACAAGTTGTCTGTGTACAAGAATCATTGTATCCCCATAGGCTGCCTGCATAATAAAGACATCACCAGTAACGGATAAGACAGCTGTCATTTACTGAGCAAGACCTATGTGCCAGCCACGACGCTTGGTGGCTTACATGCATAATCTCAAATCTTTCTATCAACTCTACAAAGCAGGCATTGCTATACACATTTTGCAGATGAGAAAACAAGCCTCAACATACTTGAACAGGTTTCCAAAGCCACGTAAATAAATGAAGACCAGAGGCACAATTCAAACTCTGGCTCATTGTGTGCCAAAATGTAACAACAGCAAGAACAGAAATCCTAAGCATCCTTGGACCCCACTGCATCCCTGAAGGAGAGTCTCTATTTTCTAAGAGATAAGTAGGAGCCAAGTGAAGGATCTTGAGCTCAAAATATGACCTGAGATCCAAAACAGCTGAGAGTTCTATATAAAAATGTTAAATTAATCTTAAGTTAAAATGTTCTCAAAAGTTAGAATTATGATTTATGACCCAGGATGAGATGAGTAAAAATAGGCATTGTTTCCTTTTAATTTTATACTTGGTACATACAATGGAGATGATAAATTCCATGAGGCTAAGGGTCCGTATTCTCAATTTTTTTCTTCCACCTTGCCACTGTTAAGACTTCCTTAAGATTCTTAAAATTCCTTAAGAACCTCCACAAATGCTGGTTACCTAAGTGTGCGTTCTCCTTATATAAAAACAAAGAGAAAAGGAAAAAAAAAATAACACACAGGATATTAATTCTTTGTAAAAGAATTATGGGGAATAAAGTGGATAATTTATAATCAAGATGACAAAGAAAAGAGCTTCCAAATTCTTTACCATTAAAGGATCCAGGTGTGTGGGTAAGTCCCTATCCCATGATAGGGAAGAACGCCTTAGGAACTGAATGGCAGCCTTTAAAAATACAGTCTAGTTTAACATTAAGGTGTGGTAGAGAGTTAAGAATTTCTTAATGGCCAGAGCCATAACATTATTTTATTTAATATTCACTAGATGAGAACAAAGAAAAGAACTGCATGCTAAGAGTTAAGTAATTCAAGCAGAAACAGCAATGCTGTCCTACAAGTAGTGGGGACAATGTAATGCCTCATCATCTCATTTTAGTAGCTGAAGTAATTATTTATGTTAAATAACCACAAAGTGATTATTGTCAACATAATGATTAAGGTTTATGGTGCAATGTAGAAGGCCAACCTTGTTATATAAATGGTAAACCTCAATAACTCAGTTTTTTAATAACAGTTTGAGATTTAATCAACACAGAGTAGTTGCATTAAATCTGAATTAAGTTCACATTGGAGACACGATAATATCAAGCAGAACATCTCATCCCTTTTTCTAATATTTAGAACAGATTCCATGATCGTGTGAATCAATGCAGTTCAGTTCAAGTTCACTGAGAAAACAGTTTTCTACTAGAGACCATGGGTAGTATATCTCCATCAACTTTCACACATGGATCTTGCCAGTACGTCAGAGATATGTCTTGGAAAGTTACTAAAATTTCTCCATACTTTTTAATCAAAATATATTAATATTGCTTTTAGTATTCCCAGGTGTTATTCTGTTACTCTAGGCCAATGCATCTCAAATTTTAGCACCAAAGAATACCTATGACATAAGAGAAATGCACTGTTCCCCCAGGAATCTGGGTCCACAATACACCAAAACTAACTTTTCTCTAACATATGATATTTTATCTTTAAAATTATTATAAATGTGGCATTCTCTTCCAGGATACATCATCCTTTGACTTTGTTCTTATACCAAGAATAACATTTTAAATTGCTATCAATGAAAAAGAAAACCGTATACTGTCTATCCCTGAATTATGCAAATCTTCAGTTTGAGAGGCCCAGCTTCAGATCCTTCATTTAAGTAAAAACAATAAAAAATAAATATTTACACACTGGGTCAGAATAAACTCACTTTACTAGTTTTCCTGAATTGCCAAATTTGAAAGGTCAATTAATCTTCTTGAAGTTTCTAACAAAGTTTAAATTGTACCTTAGCAGTTTCCATCTCCTCATGGATAGATCACACCGATGTTTAATAAAAGCTTGCTTGAACTTACTAATATTTCTTGTTTTTATCACTTTGGATATCAGTGAGTCTAGACATTTACTCTTCCTACCTGAAGTGGTATCCCTAACATAGAAGAAAAGTTTTCCTGAAGACTGTCAGTTGAATTCTAGTCTTGTAAGATGAACCACCCACAAGAAAAGGATTCCATCATCAAACGAGGTTGGGAAACTAAGCATGCCACATGTTTCTTGTAGTTTTAAAATAAATACTAGAATATAGAACCCTCTGGGACGTCCTATAGTAACTCCCACAATGCTCAGTTCTTATTTGCATAAATTGGTTATTAACCGTTTGTATAACCAGTGCTTCATGGAACACACTTTATAAAAAATATACACTTACGGATCTCATTTGCTTATATTACAATCCATCTCAGTGTTTGCCTTTCTAAACTGAAAAAAAATATGTTTTCATTTGGCTTGTTTCTTCACTTTTCTGTTAAATTTAGAAGTGCTAAATCACACTAGCTCAATCATGTGTATTTTGTGCTTGGGTAATAAGATCTGCATAGAGGCATTTCTGTTTGGTTTGTTTTAACTTTTCTAATGATGCCCATCTATTTGTCTTTCTTAGCTGTAGAAATACATTGGGTTCATACTATTGACTTATAATTACTTTCAAATTCCTCCTGTTTCAATAGTGGAGGTTTAAAACTCATCATGTGGGGCTTCCCTGGTGGCACAGTGGTTAAGAATCGCCTGCCAATGCAGGGGACACGGGCTCAAGCCCTGGTCCAGGAAGATCCCACATGCCATGGAGCAACTAAGCCTGTGCGCCACAACTACTGAGCCTGAGCTCTAGAGCCCACAAGCCACAACTACTGAGCCCACGAGCCACAACTACTGAAGCACGTGTGCCTAGAGCCTGTGCTCCGCAGTAAGAGAAGCCACTGCAATGAGAAGCCCACGTACCGCAATGAAGAGTAGCCCCTGCTCGCCGCAACTAGAGAAAGCCTGCACGCAGCAACAAAGACCCAACGCAGCCAAAAATAAATAAATAAATTTCTTTAAAAAAAAAAACCTCATCATGTTTACTGTTGTTTTAGATTTATATTTTTTCTTTATATCAATTATCATTGAGTAGACCAGTTTGGTGCCCACCAGCTACTTTTAAGTTCATGCACACATACTTTTGAAACCTTCCTAAATCTGTATCAGTCAACTTAGAAATTTTCATTCACTCTTTATAATAACAACTTATTTGGAGATTTTGCATTTGTTCCTATCAAGTTATTGAATCCATCAGTAATCCTTTCATTTCCCTTCCCCAAAGTTGTACCTATTCATTTTATCCCTTATTTCCTGTCTCTCAACTTGCTCCTCTCCAAAATAAAACAGTAAAATAGCACATAACATTTGGTTAACCTATTACACTTTACAGAGATCTTTAAAGCATATTACGTCATTATGATTTGGACACTGAATACTGAAAGAGCTGCAGGTAAGGAGAATGGGAGGTGGCATAGCCTGGTGGGGAAATTGCATTGGAAAGGAATAGAGACCCAAAGAGAATATCCAAATAAAACAAACTGGAACATGAAATGGAAACCTGAGGGAAATGGAGTGGAAGATGGCAGAGGGCAATGATACATTTCAAAACAAATAGACTCTAAGAGAGTTTATGAAAAAAAAATCATAGTGGGAGTGAATGGAATGGAGAGAAGCCTAGGGCAGTTGATTGTTAACTCTCAAATGTAGCAAAGAACAGAAAAATGCAATCTAGTAGTCTGGGGAAGGCTGAAAGAAGAAAGAAAATTGCAATGCGGGAAGTCTCATTTCACAACTCAGCAACAGTTTCATTAATTTCCTATATATTCTGTCTAATAAAAATAATTCAGCATGAACTGGGGATAAATAAATAGCTATAAAATAAATTTCCTGGAAATTATTTACCGAATTCAGGTTTTTTTATGAAGCTGTTTTATTGGGTGTGTAGGTGGAGTGACAAGGAAGGGATACTCAACTCAATGATGTGAGACTTAGGGGACTCTTGTTTAAAAATAGATGCTTCTAGAGGGCAATGGTAATGTCGGTGCTATGTGCTGTGTTTTCTGATTACCTAATATATAATATAAATTCAGTAAATATTCAATATTGAAGAAAATGATGATGAAGACCTTGTTTCTCCCTGTAATGTGTTCTATAACCAAGTCAATGTGCCTCATGGTTTCGTTACATGGATTTATAACACACTTAGAATTCCGTACAAGATGAAAGATGCCGTAATAGAAGGCACAATGGGAAACAAAAGCATGAGTAGTATGAAGAAGACTGAGATCTGGAAACAGCCTGAGGTGGGAGTGGGCATGGCCGATTTCTAGAGGGCAGAGGAAGCAGGCAAATCCAGCTTTACACAGCACATAAAGTACAACCAGGTGGGGCTCAGCGCTTGCAGAGAATGGTGAATAGGTAGAAGGCAGCTCAAATAATAATGATGACAATGATAACAACTGCACTAGACATTTTTATCGTGTCTACCCTGTTCCAGGCACTATATCAACCACACATGTGCTCCTATTTAATCCTCATGTCATGCTGTGGTTAAATGCCATTTAAGTAGGTATAATTATTCCCATTTTGCAGATGAGGAATCGAGAAGTTAAGCAGTTCCCCACAATTGCACAGCTAGTAAGTAAATTCAAGTCCAGTTCTGTCTACCAAGTTAAAATCCTTCTCCCTTCCCCACTTAACAACCCATATTGTGCAATCTCAGTGTGAAGCTCTTTCACAGTTCTAAAGGGTTTGGATGAAGTTGAAGTGCAGAAATAATTCTTACTGACAAAAACAGAAAAGAATCCCTGGAAGGACTTTGGATGTTATTTCATGGAAAGGAACATCATTACAGTGTAGTTATCCTTGATGAAGAGGCCCAGATTTGAAATTAGATAAACCTTGCTCAATGCATGCTCTTGACGAAGTCTTCAACTTTCAAACCCTTTGTTCCCACACCTGTAGGATGGAGATAATAATAATAGGGATAATTCCACACCTTCAGAAATGGGATAATGAAGAAAGCAAACATACAAGGAAGGTTCAGCACAGTGCCTGACATCTAGTAAGTATTCAATACATAAGAGTTTTTCCCTTGTTGCTACTCATGCTGCTACTGTTATTAATGTTACCATATCTAGGTTATCTGTGCCACTCCCAAACTTTTCTCCTCCCGTATGTGTATACCTTAAAAAGAAATTTAGAACTAGAGGGGCTAGTGACTTGCAGAGTCACTAGGATGACCTTGTATCACTAGGATACAAAGCTGGTCAATTACAAATTCCAGAAGAGTCCTAGACTTCCCTTTTCTGTCTACCTATGTCATCTCATCCAGTCTTGTGGCTTTAATATGCTGATGACTCCTAGATATGAACCTTCATCCTAGACCCTTCCTTTGGAATCCTACCTCATCTATCCAATTTCTCATTTGATATCTCCACCTTGATGCCTGATAGGCATCTCAGACTTAACATGTTTAAAGTCGAGTTGCTAGTCTTCAAACCTTTTCTTACTCCTTCCCATCCAAGTTGATAGCACATCTATCCTCTTGCCCCTAAGGTCAAACACTGTGCTATCTCCCCCGATTTCTCTCTCTCACACTCCACGTTCATTCTGCCATGAGATCCTGTTGGAACACCTTAAGAGACCTCCACACCCTGATTATTTCTCACCACCACATTGCCACCCTGGCTGGGGTCAGCATCTGCTCTGGTCTGTAATATTGCAATAGTCTCCTAACCCGGTTTCCTGCTTCTTTTGCGCCTTTACTGTATATTCTCCTCACAGCAACCAGAGTTATCATTTAAGCATTTAGGTCAGAGCTTGTCACTTTTCTGTTCAAGACTCCAATGGTCTCACTAAGAGAAAAAGCTCAATCTTTAACTGTTCTAGGGGCCTTTTCCATCCAGATTGCTGCTGTCTCTCTGGCTCTGTCGCCGCCGTATTCAGCCGGCAATGGCCACAGCAGCCTCCTCACTGATCTTCACACATGTCCCGCCTAAGTTCTTTTGAACCTGATATTTCACCTCCCAAGCATCTAGATGGCTTTTTCTTCAAGTCTTTTACTCAACTGTCAGGAAGGGGTCTAAAATATCTGCCAGTGTATCTGAAAATTTTCCAATACCTGATTATTTCTATATCCTTCCCTTCTGTATGTTTCTTTTTTCCTCATCACTACTAACATACTATATAGTTTATTCGGTGGTTGTTTTGTTTTCTGTCTTCCTTTTCTAAAATGTAAGCTCTTTAAGGGCTTGCTTTTTCTTTGCTTCTATCACTGCTTTTTCTTTTGCATTTACAAGTGTGTGTTTCAACAATAAATGAGTGAGATAATTTTGACTCCAAGACTTCTTTATCACTCTCTTCAATTCTCTCCATATTTACTGTTGATACCATTATCTGTATATCTGCCCCCAAAAGAAGTTTGTTATATGTGCATGTACATACGCACATGTGTATATTAAATTTTAAGGTCTTCATGCCTGGGATTTATTTGTGTCCCATATGTACAGTGCTAAGAATAATTATTCTAAGTGCATATAAATGCATAATAAAATGCTTATAATTGATGTTGATGAATCAACTACAAGCAAACTTCTTCATTATATGATGTATGTTCCCATTTGCTGTATGGAAAAATGAATAAGGTAAAAACTATGAACACATTTTTCCATTAGTCACTATGAATAAACCTTCACATTTGCCTTCATCTTTCTTGTATCTCCCCGTTTGTTCCACTTGCTTTTTTTGTTATGAAACGAGTATTTATAGCCAAGGCAGGGCTGAGTAGGATGCAGTGATTATGGCTGATTTTATCACAGCTGTGTTACTTAGCTGCAAGGTGAAGCACCATGGTAAAATGGATCATGAATCCCTGAAATTGACTATCTGTCACCTTTATAATCCTGATGGAAAGGCAGGTCAGATCAGGCCTGACAACTTCCCATGCAAACGACAGCACCAAAGCAATGTTCCTGACTCAATCTGTTTGGAAAAGTAACTGTTGAACAATAAGATGAAGAAAAGGAAGCCACAAGTGAGAAGACTGGGAGTACTGTATACAGCTTTACCCTAATACGTAGACTGTATGCAAATTATCTGAGTAGTGGAAGTGTAGACAACTCAGGTATTTAAGACACATATGCTACAAATGCCTCAGATATTATCGATTAAATCCTACATTTACAATTCTTGCCCTTAACTCAGAATTTCTATAAAATTTTTGAGTTGAATATATTTTTGATGTTTCTAGCTTAACATCCCCCGACACATAAAGCAGGAGTCCAATAAATATTTGTTAAATAAATGCATGGCTGAAGAAATCAATGGATAGATATTTAATAGTCATCTAGCCATTGCTTTGCCTTTATAGTGATAAGGAGCTCATCACCTCATAAGAAAACCCATTTCACTACTGAAGAGTGTTTTAATTTTTAGCATTTTTTTCTAATAATGAACCCAAATCTTCTTTATTGTAAATTCTGTTAGAAATCATCATGGCTAGGAATCAATAGTTTTGTTTTGATTATCTCTTCTGTATGCCAGCTTACTGAATTTCTTACTTTGGCATTGTCTGGTAGATTTTAAATTATTTCTGCACTTCATGGGATGTATCCTTTAGACGTGTGGGAGAAATGTCACTCAGGTAACTTAGGGTCTTATACCTCTTGACTGGAATGGGCCCGAGTGAGGGAGGGCCTCTAATATCTAATATTAGATACTGTGTATGTTCTTTCTTCAGTTCTGTGGTACTACCTTCCTCCTCCCTCTTCAGCTGAGATTTGCGAGATGTACTACATTTCTACTTAAATATTTTCCGGGAATTCGGTTCAGCTTTGAGTGGCAGGTATGCATTTCAACTCTGAACAGTCTATCTCAAAGAGCCCTAATCATTGCATATATATTTCTGAGTTTTTCTGCCGTTCTTTTGGAAAACTGGGGGGAGATTAATCCTTATAATCCAAGCTTTGTTTGTTCTCATCTGCTCTAAGTTCAAGACACCCCTCTGATGGGAACACATGTGCTTTTTGAACCAATAAAAATGCTGTAGGGCTCAATCTCATCACATTTGTGAAGTACTGCAAGTTTGGCTCCATTTCTTCACAGGGAAAAATACAGAACTCCATTATGTGACCGGACTGCCAATTACTTAGAGTGTAATCTATTCAAATAACGATGAAACAATAAGCCCCATTAGCCCAAATGTACATTTTATTCCTTTCTTCTTCTTCATGAGAAGATGGTTTGGTTGTGTTCTCTATCTATTGTATGTGTGTGTGTGCACACGCGTGTGTGTCTGTGTGTGCGTGTGTAAGATTAGCTGTCTTTGCTATTCATTTGTTCCTTTCTAATGAAACCTCTGCATCACTAACAAAGCAGAAAATAAAAAAAAGATAAATAGCACTCCCCAGAAACAATTTGTTTCTTTTTATATGTGTTCTTGTTAAACACCATCTGAGGGACATTTTGCAGAGCAAGGAAGGGGAAAAAGCTGCTAACACAATTAGCTGAGTTAAAAAGAAATAATAATTAGAGTCACAATGCAGTCAAATAGACATTTGACACACACACTGAGGGTCAGTAAGGAAATGGAGCACTGTAGTTAGGGACAGTGCAGGAAGGATGGTATATGAGGGCACACATAGGTGCTGATTGCCCGAAAAAAATCTTTGTACTGATTTCATTAAAGGTCATAGGGGAGTTGTCACTCCTGACCCTCACAGCCAACCACTTGGGGTCAAACCAACCCTGCATAACACTCAGTAGAAAGCAATAATTGTTCTTAAAATATTACTGAAACATATTTTTACTGAACAACTACTACATGCAAGCAAATGCACTGAAATGCTAATGACAGCATGTTAGGACGGCGATGTACTGGAAGAAAATGAATCTGATAAAGTAGCCATGATAGGTATGATAACGAACATTCCACAGCTCAAACACGAATTGAGAACTGATGGCAGTTCACCATGTTTGGCTGAACACAATTCATAAAGTCTCTTGAAAACAACTGAAGCAAAACAGCTTAAACACTGCAGGAGGGTGAAGGGACAATACGGATACGCACTCATTATGTCATGTTTCCCCTTTAGTCACATTCCCAAAATGGAATCTTTTAATGGCTGGGAGTAAGAGACTAACATTCTATTAAGTCTGAGATGCTGTATTATGGAACCGTTTTTAAAAATTGAAGTGAACTAGACACTTCTACCCATGTTTGGAGCCATGACTGAGTTATAATCTCTTAAATCACAGGTGGAGACCAGTGGTAATGAAAACATGTCACTCCACCTAGGGGTGGGGGGTTTCTCCTTAGTATGAGCTTGGCACTGGAGGATGTCTGTAGTTTTACCAGGATTCGGGAAAGAGCATTCTTTATCTTGTTTCTATTTTACTATGAAGTTCTGTAATTGGAATCCATCCAATTAAGGTTGCGGTCTCATTCACAGAAGGCACGATATCTTTTTCTCTACAGCTTCCACAGTGCCTGACAACCAACGTGGCACTCAAGAGATATAGTTTAACTGAATTCATTTGAGTGAAAATACGTACGATTCTCACAGCTCTAAACGACACCATTTTCCATAATTTTTTAAAAAAGCATATTTCATAGAAATCTGTGAAGTGAGTATTATAGTCTCCGCTAAGGCTAAGTAAACTGAACATAGGGGCAATGGTTTTTAAAAGCATCCAGACAATAGAAGAACCAAACATGTACTCTAGTATTAAATTCTCAACAGGCATCACCAAGCATGATATTCTTGAGCATTTTATTCCTGGAACACTCTCACCCCAAACCTTCTTCCACATCCCTTCTTCCAGGACCTACCTGCCACTTCTATGATAGAAGCCACTGGGTAAGCTGATCAATGCAATAAGTAGATTGATGCTAAAGTCCTTGCCCTAAAGCTCTATAGCACATGCAATAAGTGGCTTGCTGAACATCTTCCTGTACATCATCCTGGCAGATAAAAGCTGGGGGAGAACAAAAGCTACATTCCCTGGGCTCCTTTGCAGCTATCGCTTATTACTTGTATCACCAATCACATGAACACTTGTGAGACTTTGACTGGGAGCTGAGAAACTTTGAAGGGGTAAGGCCTAGGGTATCCATATTTTTGGTAAGGATCCTGGCACAGAAAGCATGGTTTTAGAGCCAATAATTTTAGTGGCAGCTTCCTGATCTCATTACTTCCTGATCAAAGCAGGCAGGGTGTGGTTTTAGTGCTGGCTGCTGTGTTAACAGCTTTCTAATTGGGTGGGTGGCTTTCTGGTTCAGCAGCTTTCTAGATTCTAGATTACTGCAAAGATAGCAGTTCACTTGGTGACCCAGTTCTATGGTGTGATTTTAGAAGCCATTCTCTGGCATTCAGCCTGAAATTTGTTTCTTCAAGGTTCTCAATGATTCTGAACTATATCTATCTTCTAATAATTTCTTTTGCGCTTAAAAAAGGTAGGCTGGATTATACTTTATGTAAATAAGAATACTGATCACAACATATAGTCCATTTTTCTCTATCTGCCTAGGTGAGGGGGGCACTCTGTCTTCTCAAGTATGTCTTTGGAAATCTATTTAAATAAGATGATATTTCCTGCAGTATTCTGTCCTGACTCCAAGTCTCTTCTTTGATAACCACTTTGCTTTTTTAAAGAATTACAATGGACTCTTCATTTGATATAGCCTCAACATGGGGGCATACAAACCGAGATTATCATGATTGCTGTGATCTCTATTTTTGGAATTTCAGAAATCTACAGCTGATTCAGAGGAGCTACCTTGCCCTCTGCTTAAATTCATTATTGGGAAAATAATATTGTACACAGAGTAGTAATTATTCACGGAAGTTGATCTTCTAAAATGACTGATAGTAAATTCAAACAAGAATATTATGGATTATTCACTCATCCAAAGGGATTTCTGATAATCTTTTAAAAATTTCCCTAAGATAGAGAATCTACCACCTGCATCTCAGGCTCTAGGGAATCAATGTCTTCAGCACATTCAAGGGAGATTCTCAATAATGTTATCTTCTGTTCAAGTTCATTTAATGCTTGTTGAACTCCCTGCTTCACTTTTTCTTCAGGGTTATGTTCCTATATAGTTTCGTGCATTCAATTTGCCCATATTAGCTTAGCATAGCATTTGTGGAAAGGGCTTGGAAAAGATCACCATCCTGAGATTTCTACCCTTTTCAACCAGATATTCACTGTCTTTTGAAATGGTTTCCTCTTTTTTCGTGTACCAGTGGAGTACTGACATTTTTGATTCTGGCCATCAATAATTGGCACAAGAACAAATCCAGTGCCTGATGCCACTGCCATTTGGGGCTTAAGGAAGCTTAGAATGTTAAAAAAAAAAAAAAAAAAAAAAAAAAAAAAAAATCTCCTTCTCCAGAAGGAAAGGAATATTTTTTTCTCTTTTTTTGATAATTATACTTCCTATGTAGTTTCGTTCCACTTCTACACACCATTCTAACATGCCTGTACCTGTTCTCTACTAACACTTATTATCAGTAAGGATGAGCATAGAAGATGAGAGGTGTTCTTATTCTACTTCATAAAAATACCATTTTCAACAATAATTGGAACCTTTGATATCTACGTCTCTTGCTGATGTCCTGCTTTACTAGAAGTTATTTGGGCTAGATAAGCTTGGCAGGGTTATTTCATTGACTATAAAACAGATAACTTCTGGAATTCACAGCAATGACAAAAACTTAATATATATAATTACTCATTAAATATTATGTGAATAACAAAGTGTTGAGTTTCATAATTGCAGAAGCAAAGTCATGGTAAATATTTCGTGGTCTAACCAGATGAAGCTATGGTCCATATATAGAAAATAAGTTTTGTTCATCTCTATAAAGGGATAGATTTTATTTATTGCTAATTGTACTTTCTGAGAAATACTCCAATGCCTCACTCCTTGAAAGCAGCTTATGGAATACGTGAAACAGACAAACGTCTTTCATCCTAGCTGTCTTAAAATCTCTTGTTATCTGCATGAGATTCTTGAAGTAGACTTGTCTCCCATAAAATCTTAGGCTGTGAATATCTATTAGATTCAATTCATTTTAATGAACAGTGTGGGTCATTTTTGTCAAGTCTGTTGCATTAGTTAAGGTGAAGGCTAAGTTTCTGTTAATATATCAATCAATCAATCGATCGATCGATCAATCAAAAGCTTAAACAGTGGCTTAAAGAAAACAAAGGTTTCTCAGGTGCTCACAGAACAGTCCTTAGTTCACTAGCCCAGGTGGGCAGCTTTGCTTCTTGCAATCATTCAAAGATTTAAGTTCCTTTCATTTTGTTGCTTTGTTCCTGTTTACCTACCTCCGCATTTTCACTTGTGAGAAGAGAAGAGAAAGAACATGGAGGAACACATGGCCAATATCTCATGGCCCAGACTAAGAGATGACACTTATCACTCCCTCTCGTGTTTCACTGGCAAGGACTTAATCGCTGAAAGGAAGGATGGGAAATACTAGGCTGCAAAAGAGCCACTGTGTCCACAGCTACAGCTCCATCACCAGGGAGGAAGGGGCACATGGGTTTTAGTGAACTAGCAGTCTCTGCTACATTTGCCAACCTTGTCAATCAGTCAACTGAGTTCAAATGGTTCACCTCAATTAAGGGGAAGAGATTTTTTCCTAACTATACATGAGTCAATGTGGATTTGATCCCTCACTTTCTCCCCACACATGTGCCCTACTGAGGGATATTTAAAGACATCCCGTTCATTCTTCTTACTGACTTGTTAAAAATCTGATAGTCCTTATTTTACTGATTAAACTTGGAATATAATGTTTAGGGATAAAGTTAGGCTACTAATCATGTTTCTACCAACTCCCTACAACATTTATTGGCTCCAGAGAGGGGAAGCCTTGAAGTGAAAATGGGTATCCTTTGATGTCAACACATCAAAAATCTGCCTGGCCTATGTCATGCTTAACACTGATCTTTTAGCTCCTCAAACCACTTTATAAAGGTTATGAAGGGTGTGCTTTATGAATCTCTTATAACAGCACTGCAAAAATTTTAATAACAAAGCAACCATCACAATGCTGTTAAAAATAATTAATAATTCACTGGGTCCCTATTTAACTCACCATGGCTGCCGAACATCACATAAAGAGATCAGGCTTCGGAGGTGAACCAAGGCATTAATAAGTGTTGCAGGATCACAAAGGTGATTTCCCATTAGCCACATGGTAAATGTTCTGTAAATAGCAGCAGGAATGCTGCAACTCAATGCTGCCTATGCGTCAAGTCATTTACGTTAAATGAAGTTATTATTTTGGTTAAATAAATTCCAAACCATTATTATAAACACATTAATTAAGGTAATGGTGTCATGAAACGGGTTTACTGTTAGCTTCACACACATACAGATGGAAGCTGGGACAACTCGGCTCTAATGAAGTCCTCAGAATGACACTCTGAACATTAAAGGGCACTGCACCCGAGATGAAAACGTATTTTCTGTTTGGCCAATGGCACTATTTAGACCCAGAATTAGTAAACTTTTGCCAAGATAATTTAACACAACGATTAAGAGAGGACAGGCTTTAAAATGAGAATGGTTTCTTTTTGACTAGAGGTTCTGTTGCTTATATCTGGATGACCCTGAGCAGCCGTACTTAGCTAGACCTTAGCACAACATATGCAAAATGAAGGTATTAACTGCTGTTGTCTTTTTCCCCCTTCTTAAAAATTGAAGTATATTTGACATACGATATTATATTATATTCAGGTATATAACATAGTGATTCAAAATTTATATACATTACGAATTGACAATCATGTTAAGCTTAGTAACCATCTGTCAACATACAAAGTTACAATATTATTGACTATCTTCCCTACGCTGTACATTACATCCCTATGACTTGTTTATTTTATAACTGGAAGTTTGTCCCTCTTAATCCCCTTCACCTCTTTTGCTCAACACCCCACACCCCTCTGGCGACCATCAGTTTGTTCCCGTCCTCTGTGAGCCTGTTTTGTTTGTTCATTTGTTTTGTTGTTATTTCTTTATATGATTGTTGCAAGAATTAAATTAGAACTTCTATGTCAAGCACTTTGCACAGTGTCAGGAATAGTAAAGGGGTCAAGAAACGTTAACATATCATTGCTATTATTTTCCTCAAAATATTTATGTTGCCTACCCACTCATATTGTTAAACATTGGACCTTATGTTTGAAACAGAGAAAGGATTGGATTACGTTGTATATAACTGACAAGGAGAATACATATTTTTTTCCAATAGGAAAAACTCACATTCTAACCATTGGATACTGGAATGCGGTCTTTGAGGAGGGAGATCAAAATAGAGGGCGTAACGGATGACACATGGGTAAGAATATGGGCTTGAGGAACCAAATTGCTGATCCTACAAACTATCAGAGGAGAGAACCTAGAGGATGGTGAGTAGTTCTTCACTTCAAAGTGAGAGCTGAGGAAATGAGCTTTAAACTGCAACTGAATGATACATATGGAGAATTTTTTATACCCATCAATAGGTATAATTGGAAGAGGGAAGACAGTTTGGATCATACCTGTTTAGCATGTTTGAAGAAACGATCATTATGAAATGCCTTCGAGAACTGACCTCACTGAAAACTTAAATGAATAAATAAAAGTCATTGAGACTGTTAAAAAATATATATATATTGCCCCTGGGTTTGCTATAAAAGGATCTCAGGGGTTATTACCATCTTATCAAATATTCCATTAAGACTAACAGCCCTAAAAGAGAACTGTCATTTGCCAAAATTTCCTCTGAGCCCTAGGAATCCTTTTTGTCAGTGTGTCATGCGTGGACCAGGATTCAATACAGAGAAGAATGAAGTCAGAACCTGGTTAATATATAATTAGCAATAAAAGAAGTTGGGGCATTTGAATAATACATCACATGGTCACATGAGAAGAATCCTAAGAAAATGGAGAGAACACGGGCTAGAGATAAATCATGTGTAAGTGATAAGAAGGGAAATTGGATGGTAAGTAGAAAAGAGATGACAGCAAGTAGTAATAATGTCTTCTATTTGTATCTACTCTTTCTTAAAAGTAGTCCGGTGTTAATACTCACAGTATCTGTGAGAGAAGCCAGGAACAAGTATCCAAATCCTTATTTTAGAAAGAAAAAAATTAGGATGATAAGGTGACTTGCACAGGGCTTCTCTAATGAGTCAAGGGCTCAGCTGGTACTTTCTCTCAATCCTGTGCTATAGCCATTAAGACGCACTGCTGCTGGGTAGTCATGGGGGAAACACAAATACACTCCCCACATGCAAACATACCCATGTTCTTTCTTATCCTCTAATACTGAGATGATAGCAAAATTTAGAGGTTTCTGTTTACTTTATCTCTTTGTATACTGGAGGTCCTACTGTCTCCACAAAATGGAGTAAGTACTGCTCTAAATCTGTGTTTGTATGATCTGAGATAGAAGCAGCCATATAATCTGAGGCTTCTTAGAAATGTAGAATTTTAGATCTCACCCTAGACCTACTGAATCAGAATCAGCATTGTAGCAAGGTTCCCAGGTGTTTTCTATGCTTTAAATCACTCACAGCCAGTCTTTCTTGTGTGTACTCTTCAAAGTGCCTCAACTCATGTTTCCCCATTTTACTTTCATGTACATGGACACCAGGCAGGGGAGTAAGGATACATATTTTGATTTTTTCTTTTTCTGAGATGCAGAAGGCTATGTCAACAAGAGCCACTCAGTCTAGCATAGCAGAACTCCATGAGAGTCTTCCTACCAATGCTTAGAAAAGTCCAACCCACCATTTCTCCTCCTCTACTGCATTCATATCTCCGAGGTTCCCCTAGCAGCAGAGGCCTTGAAAGGCAGGGTTGAGAGTGAGGGCACATTGGAATTGCTTCCCTACCCCCACCCCCTGCAAGGAGAGTGAACTTTGCAAGTATTCATCTTTTAACAAGGAGGGCAAATGCGATTGCCCAGGTAACAGGTGAGACACCCTAAAAGTTACACTTATGGAGTAGATTGAGGAGTGGTCTGGCCTGAGCACTGTGCACTTCCCTCAATGAAGAGGCTGAGCACAAGGCTGTTTTCTCTCAAAAGTCTGGAAAAGATGAGTGGTGTGGATAATATAAACACATAAGAGCAGACCAGAGTGGAAATTCTAATGATGCAAACATAAGTTAGATAAATTTGGTTCTTGAGTGATTCTGCTTTCAAGGGTTTAATACCAAATTTGAAACAAGAACGTAAGATTTCATACAAAGAAAGCACACTAGATATGAAGAAAACCACAAATAAAGTGCAATAGAAGTTCAAATACGGCTCATGTTTGAATGAACCCCTTATAAATCTTTCCATAAATTCTCCTAGGTGTCTATCTAGCCCATTCTAGTCCGTCATCCCAGACTGAGAAAGTAGTGTTCTCTGAGCTTGAGAACAAAGAGATTAAGGAGACAACCCTCATTTGTAATTAAGTTCCTTAATTAAAAAAAATGTATGGAACAACTGCTATGATTGGGCTTCTGCTTCCATAAATGGATGGGGAAGGGAGAAAATCCGCCCTAAAATTAGATAATAACAGTTATATAGTAGTGTACTTAAAGGTACAGTGATAGCGTGCACGCAATACAATGTCTTACTATTGATGGGAAAAAAAGAGGGATCAACGAGAGAGAGGAATTATTTAGAGAAGTGTTCTTTGTGATTACTGTTAAGTCTATCTGAACTCTTACTTCCTATGAGAGGCAGAATAATGGCCTCCCAAAGATGTCCAGGACCTAACCACTAGAACCTAGGCATATGCTACTTTACATGGCAAAGGGACTTTGCATGTGATTAAGTTAAAGATCTTGAGCTGGGGAGATTGTTCTGGATGACTTGGATGTGCCTAATGTAATCATAGGGGTCTTAGCCACGGAAGAGAGAGAGACACACAGAAGAGAGAAAGAGAAAGACACTACAGAAAGATATTTGAACAGGAGGTCAGAGTGACATCACATGAAGAGGCTTCAGCCCGCTACTGATGGCTTTAAAGATGAAGGAATGAGGCCATAAACCAGGGAAGGCAAAGACATGGACTCTCTCTTATAGCTTCCAGGAAAGAATACAGCCCTGCCAGCATCCTGATTTTAGCCTGGCGAGACCTGAGTCAGATGTCAGACAGACTATATGATCATAAATTTGTGTTGTTTTAAGCCCCTATGTCAGTGACAACTTGTTACAGCAGTAATAGGAAACTAATACATTTGCTTGGTCTATGGTACCAACAAAGAGAGGGCTCTTTCATCACTTCCTAAGACCTAGGTGTCTATGTTTCAGTAAAAAAATAAAAAATAAAAATAAAAAAAGGAGGAGGAAGGGGATTGCAAGTTTACCGATAGATATTGTTCCTGTTTTAACCAAGTGGCATCAAGGACTGTTAAAAACACACACAAAAAGGACATTTATTTAAAAGAATTCACAGTTAGAAATTTATATCTTTTTGGTCTATGTCCAGAACACACACAAGTCATCAAAACAATGGTGTCAATATTTGAATAAATGTGAGGATAGGATACAATTTTTGAATATACTAGATGACATAAATTACCCTACTGCTGTAAAATGACTTTCTAGTCACATGGGAGTCACAGCTACTCAAGATGATACCCTGTTTTCTGCTCTGGGAGGCCATGGTCAACCAGTGTATACCATGTCAGATAAAAGCTAGTTTGGATTTATTTGAAATGTAAGATTGTTTTAGAGAGTGGTTAGTCCTTGGGTACACCTGAGAAATCCGTACCGCTCAGCAACTGGGACTAGTGGGGAAAGATGTACCCAACTCATTGCAGTAGTCCAGAGAGGACTTACAAGCAGGAGCTAATTTGGGGCCAGAGGAAACCTCACAAGGAAATACCAAAGTGAAGCAAGTTTCTTAAGCTAATTCTGGTCTGAACTATACTCATCCAAACAGGAATTTTGGATGAAGCCCAGGCAGCAAGAATGACGAATTCAAGACACAGAATTTTATGCCAAATCTATTTCTCTTAGTTAATTACGCACCAAGCACTGCCTTCAAACTACAAGCTCCCGCAAAGAAATTAGTAACATTTCTATAAACAGACGGACCCGTCGAATTATATACCACAACACAAATATTCTGACCCTATTTCAGGCAATTTTTTGATAGGAAAGTAAATTGCCTTTCAGCAAAACCCTAACGATACCTGATCCCAGGATATTTTGTGTAAAGATTCTAGGAAAATCAGGAGTTGTGCTATGACAAAGCTAAACTGTTTGATTGGCGATCCTATCAATGATGTCCAAGACAGTGTTACTTAAAGAAAGAAACACTGCAAGGAAAGAACAGATTAGAGATGAGAGATTCCATACAATCTAGAAATGTATAATATATATAATGTATAATGTAAAATGTATACTGTATAATCCATACAACCTAGAAATGTATAGTGCATAATGTCATATGCACAGCCTTCAGATTTTTTATTTGAATAATCTTCGGTCTTACAGCATATTTCCTAGTAACTGGTATATACACAGCAAATTTTTGGATTGGTGATAAAAAAACCAACATTTCTCCAGTGATGAATTAAAAAAACATTTACTTTCTTTACACCAGAAAAGCTCAATAACAGAAGTGATTCAAATGAGAGAATATCTCTTTCATCCAGAATGCCTGTAGCCCTCCACAGAGTAAATATCATGTCCCTGAACAACATTCTTGGAAGTCGGAATTCAGAATGTATTGATTAATTTATTGTAGGAAAGTAATTTCTGTCATTTTTAAAATTTTTTTTTAAATTTTTTTGCGGTACGCGGGCCTCTCACTGTTGTGGCCTCTCCTGTTGCGGAGCACAGGCTCCGGATGCGCAGGCTCAGCGTTCCTGGCTCACGGGCCTAGCCGCTCCGTGGCATGTGGGATCTTCCCGGACCGGGGCACGAACAGGCTGCAGGCGGACTCTCAACCACTGCGCCACCAGGGAAGCCCTCTGTCATTTTTTTTTTTTTTAATGAATTTCCATTGCTGGAGTCAACAGCAGTTTATAAACTGGGCTAAAAAAGTCTTATAGAGACTGGCCTTGACCAAGAGAAGGACAGAGAAAGTCTTCATTGAAAAGGCAGAGGCTGCTTCTCCTTGAATATCTTTTTAAATAACTTTGATAATTTTTTTCATTCATTTTTCTCCCTTTTCTTGAAATAATTTGTAGTAAATGGTACAGATGAAAAACATGTTTAAACTCTAAAGAAATATAGACAATTTTGTCAAGAATACTTTTGTAATATTGGAAGAATATAACTTCAAGGATGTGTTTGGAATCAAATTACACTGGTCTCATTGGGAAGTAAATGGTGTTTGTGTGTATGTGCATGTATGTATCAATACTTTGACGTCTGTTCCTATTGCCCTCCAAAGATTTGTTAATTGCTCTAATATGCTAGGTAATTCTGCCTAGTTTACATCTTAGTTTCTTTTGTATCATCTTTAGCATCAATACTAAATAATTACAGAGTGAATATTGTATACATTGCATGATTCTTGTGCTAATCTGGTCAGAAGGCCCAGTTCTAGAGAGTGGATTTTATAATGGAGAAAATGTTATCCTTTCTCAGTTTCATGGTCCATTCCGTTTTGCAACTTATCCCTGAGAAGAACACCAAAAGGCATGTGTGAGCAGGTCTACTAAGCCCTTGATTTCAAAATAGACCAAGCTACAAATACACTTAGCTTCTTGTAAAAAGTTACAGCTCTGGATAATGGATGTGATTTTTGTTGTTGTTGTTGTTGTTGTTTTAACATAGGTAGTGTGACATACGATGATATTATTTTGAAATCAGTCAGAACTGGATTTCAATTATAAGTTCACCATGTACTAGCTAACTGACCTCAGGCTAGACCATAAATTTCTCAGGTACAAAATGGTTCTGTTAATACCTCTCTCATCTGTGTATTGGTGGAATTAAAGGAGAGAACACAAGTAGACTGAGAATCACAGTGCCTGAAATTTGGTTGATATTTAATAATATTTTCTACTCCTTCTCCATACCTTCCTTTAGGAAGTATTGTGTCACTGACTAATTATTTCTATAACTTTTCTTCTTCCTAAGTAGGACTAATTTTTATTTGCATTAAAAACACATTAATATATTAAAAATAATTTTTAATTTTAGTATGATGAGATTTAATAAACAAATACATAGTTCACTGCATGATTTTAATCTGTCTTATATTTCCAAACTAAAGAGTAATAATTATCTTCATTTATGCTCAAGAATATTTCTTATTTTCCTTGATCATTTTTATTGGTTCACAGACAATTCTCTCTGGTTTATACTCCTTTGCTAAATCATATATTTCTTGAAAGGTAGAAACATGAACTACATGAGACATTTAAGGTATAAACTCCATATTTAATGGAAGTTAAGGAGAACTTTGTTTTTCCTGAAATTTCTACTACTTAGTTAACCAATTATATCTTCAGGAAAATATTCTTTTAGGTACTTCCCAGTTTTCTGCCTCAATCCTTACTATTGAAATTTACCACAATAAACAAATGGGACCTAATTAAACTTAAAAGCTTTTGCACAGCAAAGGAAACCATAAATAAGATGAAAAGACAGCCATCAAAATGGGAGAAAATATCTGCAAAGGAAGCAACTGACAAAGGATTAATCTCCAAAATATACAAACAGCTCATGCAGCTCAATATCAAAAAAGCAAGCCAATCAAAAAATGGGCAAAAGACCTAAATAGACATTTCTCCAGCGAAGATATACAGATGGCCAAGAGGCACATGAAGAGATGCTCAACATCACTAATTATTAGAGAAATGCAAATCAAAACTACAATGAGGTATCCCTTCACACCAGTCAGAATGGCCATCATCAAAAAATCTATAAACAAAAAATTCTGGAGAGGGTACAGAGAAAAGGGAACCCTCTTGCACTGTTGGTGGGAATGTAAATTGATACAGCCACTATGGAGAACAGTATGGAGGTTCCTTAAAAAACTAAAAATACAACTACCATATGACCCAGCAATGCCACTACTGGGCATATACCCTGAGAAAAACATAATTCAAAAAGACACATATACCCCAATGTTCATTGTAGCACTATTTACAATAGTCAGGACATGGAAACAACCTAAATGTCTATCAACAGATGAATAGATAAAGAAGATGTGGTACATATATACAATGGAATATTACTCATCCATAAAAAGGAACAAAATTGGGTCATTTGTAGAGGTGTGGATGGACCTAGAGTCTGTCATACAGAGTGAAGTAAGTCAGAAAGAGAAAAACAAATACTGTATATTAACGCACATATGTGGAATCTAGAAAAATGGTACAGATGAACATATTTGCAGGGCAGGAATAGAGACACAGACGTAGAGAACGGACATGTGGACACATGGTGGGGGGAAGGGGAGGGTGGGATGAATTGGGAGATTAGGATTGACATATATACACTACCATGTGTAAAACAGATAGCTAGTGGGAACCTACTGTATAGCACAGGGAGCTCAGCTTGGTGCTCTGGGATGACCTAGATGGGTGGGATGGAGAGTGTGGGAGGGAGGTCCAAGAGGCAGGGGATACATGTATACATATAGCTGATTCACTTCGTTGTACAGCAGAAACTAACACAACATTGTAAAGGCAACTATACTTCAAAAAAAAAAAATAATAATTAAAAAAAAAAAGAAATTTACCACGATCAAAAAACATGAACTTTGCTCTTTCTTCTTAGACTCTAATTCTTTACTGCTTAGTCTAAACCATGCTTACCTGTTGCTGGTTTTTCCCTTTCCACTGTGCATTGTGGAATTCTTGATCTATTGGGAAAAAATGACTTTATCCTCAATTTTTCCTGAAACAGTCCTTCTATAGGTCCTCTAGGTTTGGCATGAATGAAATTTAGCATCAGAGTTGTTCTGTCCTAGCCTAAGAAGGACCCATAAGCTGACAAAAGCACACAGAAAACAGTTGACAGTGATGGAGAAGAAGTGAGAGATGGTAAATCTGGTGGTGGTGGTAATAGTACAGGTGGAGAGTGGGGAATGATGGGGGACTGAGTTGGGACTCAAATGTTGATAGTTCAATTATTGAGTGAGAAAGCAATCCAAAACCCAGGCATAAAGTTGTAATGGAAGAGGGGAAATGGCACAATAACTCTCTGAACTAGGGTATTTCCACTTTGTAGATGAAGAAGACGGAGAGCAGAAAAACTGAGGAACACATCTAATGTGATACAAGGAGCCGAGCTGGGATGTGAACTAAAAGAGTACTAGGCATTGCAGAAAAAATCAACAGTCTCTAGAGAATCTCATGAATCAGGCATTTCCTACCTTAGTTGACTTTAATTCTGATACTGGAGGCATAAATAGTAGTCTTCCATTCCTGCATACCTTAGAGATATTTTGCTATTCTAAGACTAGCTCTTAGACAATCTGAATGGCGATGCTCCAGGATCACCTATTTAATAAAACCCTCTTCAGTAGCATCTGTTCCTTTTCTCTCAAACTCACAGGATTAGAAGGACATGGTGGTCAGGATGCTTATCACTTGCTATTTACCACCATATCATTGGCTCGACCAATACTACTATCTTTCTCTCTTCTGAAATTAACCACATTCACTTGTACTAACAGGTGGCCGTGAAAATGAGCTGTTTTGATTTTCTGCTGCAGAAAGCACAGTTGACCAACAGTTCTAGCTGCTACCCTCTGGAAATACCATGTTTACACCAAGGCCACCCTTTCCCTGGGCTGCTCTCAGCCAAAGACTGAACATGGTGATGATACTAATTCATGTCCATTTCTGAAGGATTTGGGACTCCTCAGATGGGTGACTTTGTACTAAAGACGGTCTATCAGTCTGTACAAAACATTTTAGAACTGTACTACAGTCTGAGATTCTTCACAGATGTCAGACTTACATTGTGGTTTAAAGGCTCTTCCTGTCTGTTCAGGTCCTTTCCCTTTCTCCTTCAAAGGTGTTTCCACAAAATATCTCCTACACATCTAAACCTATTTATCTGCTTCTTGGAGGATCTAAACTAATACCACTACCCAAATCCCTCTTGCCCCTCACGGTGAGCCACACTCCTCCGTAGCCTCTCTTGTTGGCCTCAGATTCAATGATTGTTCTTTATATTCATTCCACTGTCATTATTCTATTATTGACTTTCTGTTATCTTCACTCCAGAGTTTCTCAAACCCCAAATCATAAAATAGGTCTCTCCACACTGATGTATGTTCAGGAACATCCTCTCTGTACTTCCAATCATTACTGAATTTCTTGTAATAACTGTCTATATGTGCTAACTACCTGCCCATTAACAACCACTTATCTGGCTTCTATGCAAACTACTTTTTGGAAGGAATGTTTTCTCCAAATTCCATAGATATTTTCTCATTCTTATTTTCTTCAAGTTTTACACAGCATTTGATATAATGGATCACTCCCAGCTTTAATTCATCTAGTCCCTGACTTCTGCAGAATTCTTGTTTATTTTTTCCCACCAATTCTATGACTCAAATTTTTGGGAATCCATTGCCTCCTCCAACTCCATATGTAAATCACCTCCCAAGAAACTAATTATCAAGGGAGGCAACATAAGAGGTAAAAAAGGGAAATCTTATTCAGTCTCAAGGTCTCAATGATCACCCATCATGGATGATGACCAAACCCCAATCTCTGGTTTGTATTTCTCTCTCAGTCGCTATACTTCAATTGCATGCTGAATATCGACTGTATATTAAGTTCCACAAACTCATTTTATACCAAACCGAACTTACTTTATTACTTCCTAAACTTATTCTTCCTCTTGAATTCATAATTTCTTTTAATGGCACCATCTTCCCACTCAAATCCCACTTGAATCTTTACTTAATTTGGGACTGTTCTCCTGACTACAACTGACCCCTCACCACAACTCCCTTCTCTTACCTAATCCAAGTAGATCACAAGAGGCATTGTCGTGTAATAACTCAGAAGTCTAGGCTCCACTCCATTTCCACTGCTGCTTCCCAAGTTCAGGTCTCCATTATCACTTAACTAGATATTAAAATAGCATCTCCTGGTTTCCTTTACTCTGTTTTCTCTCATAAACAAACTCATTTACCTTCTTATAACTGCAAAATGCCTCCGAAAAAAACCTGTTCTAATCATGGCATTCTCTTGCTTAAATCAGACTATTTCAACAGCCTAGAGCAGCAGACTTCGACCCAGTTACCTCAGCTACCACAGTATTATCATCTATTTTGACATGTGTCAAAAGTAAGTTGCCACTATTTAATAATTAAAATACTGATGTTTGAGAATGACTTACAATAAAAAAATTAGAACAAATTCATAACAATTTTTTTAAAAAAATATTCTTATTCACTTACATGATGATATACTTTCTTGAAGAGTTATAGTTATTTGTATAAAACTTTTGCCATGACCACATTCTGCATGTTATGTAATCTACCATATGTGCTATGGAAGAAAACTATGGAGAATGCTCATTCTTCAGGATCAAGGCCAAGTTCCCTAACCTGACATTTTATAGCTCTTTACAATTTGGACCCAATCATCTTCCCTACTTCTGCTTGCATACTCTTTGTGCTAACAAGAAGACAGCAATAACCACAAAGTCTAACTTCTTTATTGCTCACTTATATAACTTATGCCTATCTTTTTTCCCCCACTCTACCTTTGCCATGCTGTTCCCTGTGCTCAGAAAGCTTTATTTCTGAGCTTTAGAGGTCTAAAGGTCAGGTGCAAAAGTCTTCACCTTCATGAAGGTTTGACTCCTCTCTCAAGCCAGAAGTAAATGCTTTGCACTCTAAAACTTAATAGTATTTTACTTACTCCTCTGGGGGGGGGGGGTCAGGTAATACTTTCTGCTTAATCTTCTAGCTTTAAAAGTAATATTTTAATCATACACTAGAATATTAGCCACTTGAAAGTATGAGCTATTTATTTGTATTCCCCTCAATGCTTGGCACACGGTTGGTGTTCAAAAAAAATACTAAAAGAGACTTCATAAGGTCTTTGTTAAGTTTATTCATTGGTTTGACATGTCTCCCTGCAAACCTGGGACTTTTCCTTTATAAGACTTTTCTTAAATCATTTATTCAAGTATTAAGTCAAACTAACCTCAGCACATTTTCCCCAGGAATACCACTGTTACCATTTCTCCATTCAAAGAGAAGAAAATTTATCTCTACACTTAGTTTTCTATTTCTTAGCTAATGCCATTTTTCTCTCAATCCTCTGATGGCTGGGAGAAAAAATTTTACTGTGGAAATGTTTTAATTACAGCGGATATAATGTTCTTGTACTTACCAATTACCTCAAGAAAAGTAGTGAAATAGTTGAGTACAATTTTTCTCTTATAGAAACTATACTCACCTTCTCATAGCATGCTGCAGAATCGAAAAGCCACATCTCCTGATCTCCAGCTCAACATTGAGCTTGCTAGTCCACTAGATCTGCAGCCTGTGCTAGAAGTCAGGTCAGTTCAGCTTGGGTGGGGCTGGGCCTGACACAGGGTTGAGAAGGTGCTTCAGAAAAAGAAAAGAATTTCAAAATGGAATCATAATCCCATAATGTCTGCTACTGCAGAGGGCAGGAGGGACTAAGAGAGGTCACTTAATTAATTCCTTTGTCCCGGGGACAGGAATATGACTAACCTGTTCTGAAATAGTGGTTTATTTTCCCTAGCCCTCTGAAAACAAGGAATCTGGAGTGTATACCATGGTTTCATTATTTTCCCCACAGATTTTACTTCCCTGTGCTTATTAGCAACAGGAAAAAATCTGTCCACAAGCTCCCTCTGACAGAAGAGGTATGCTGAACCCAATTTCCTGAGTTATAACCCTGACTTTGGCATAAAATTTTTGATAATTTGATCCACTTGGCCTTTTAAGTAATTGAAGTATAAGCATTTATTTTCCACCAAAGGAACTTAATTTTCTAAGACTGAAATTGAAAATTTTGATACAATGTGAGAGACAGCTAACTATTTCCCGTTGTGAAAAGAGAAAAAAACATCAGTGACAGATGCAAAGTAGTAGTTTCTAGCAAAGGTTTGGTGTGCACCAATGCATTCTACTGCTCCTCGATGACTACAAGTTTAGAAAAGTGAAGGTATTTTCCCAGGAAGATAAAACGCTTAAGTTAACTCAAAGCAACTTTTGGTTACTTCTCCAAAGGGGAGATGGAATACTAAAATCTTCCAAGGTTCTCCTCAACTTTAGCAAGATGCATTTGTGTGATAGAAGACATTTGGTATTTAGGATACCGTGGAGACTACATTCCTAAAACTGCTGATTCACAATGGAGGTAAAGGAATTTGTCACAGACAGTATGATTTTCTCACATTGGCGGGCTTTCATAAATCATCTCTCATTGCAGACTCCATGGACAACTGTCATAGAAAAGACTGAAGGTCTTTTTCAGTCTCACAATGGAGTTTGTTTCTCAAAGGAGAAACTATCAGCAGAATTTTCAAGGAGAAAGGACAGTCTCTGTGCCAAATCTCCTTAGATCATCAAAATACGAAAGAAGGAATCATGTCGTTGAATACTGTGCACATGTACACAAGTTCCCTCACTCTCACTCTTTCTAATACACACACACACACACACACACTCTTCTACTGCCCTGTCCTTTGTCAACCAGTTCAATATTTCAGACCCAAATGAAGTGAGCTCAGGGAAAGAAAGATTCACACTGAAGTGCGAAAACATTCCAGGAAGAAAAAGATCCGTTTAAGAGCACAAATACACCCAATAAATCATGGTGAGCTTGGTGGGGTGACTGCTCTTCCTTCTGGAAGCTTTGTAATTACTCTCTCAACACAGCAACAACTTTCTTTGGAAACGGACACTCTATATACAAGACAATTACAGCACGAGGTATCACTTCTGGTCAAAGCCCAGGGTACATATGTCACAATCCGTTAGGCAGGAGATAGAGCTGAGCAGCCTGAAGTTTATTAAACCCAAGGATCACTTTTCCTAATCACTCTTCTCAAGGTCTCCCAAGGGCAGCCATCGACTAGTTCTAATAGTCTATTAATCCAGTCTGCAAATTATTCTCTTCAAGTCCAGACTTTATGAATTATTAATCTGACCTATGGGATCTGGTCATTCTCAATTCAGCATCCCCCAAACAATCTTCTAATCCTTTGTTACAGCTCACAATTGGAAATTCTCAGAAGACACTACAATGATGAATTTTATTTCACTTTACCCTGTAAGAATCTGACTTGTCTGGATTATGTTTCAGCCCTCTAGAGTATATCTTGGGAAATTCAGGTCGACAGAACAACGATACGAAAGTGTAGAAGGCATTCTTGCTTTTTGGTGTTCCTGAGGCCTCCCTTATCTGAAATACCTAAGATATGTCTCCTTTATATGTACCTTTTTCATAGTTAAGTATGTAATATCTTGAATTATCCTCTAATTGGTTCACATGTAAAAGCATCATTTTCCCAATTAGTCTGTAAGGGAAGAGGCGAAGCCTTGAATGGTCTCATTTTGCCAGCAGTGATGTGCTGGAGCTGGCTTGTACAAGCTGGTGAGAGCCAACTTTTAACTTTTCAGAAAATTCTGCCAGCCATTTTAACAACCTAAGAAATACAGATTTACAATTAAATAAATTACATTAAAAGCAAAGATCATAAATACTCAAAACATATCACCCCTTAATTATTTTACTATTATCTGTAGTCTTGAGGTTATTACAATCTAATGTATGTTTATGTTCAAAATATGATATAATGGAGTGCTGCTATGCATCTTTTCACAAATTCATTTTCACTAGCTTCACATTCAATGACTTCACTTGGTAGCTTGGCCATGGCTGAAGTAATTATACCACAGAAATCAGCAAATACTAGAAATCAGTGTTCTCCCCTTTCCCTCACAAAAGTGGTTGTTAAACATTTACCAGCATACTACTGATCATTGTTAAAATCATCTAACCAATTAAAGGTTCAGAATCATCTTCCAGAAAGTGGAAAAGGAAACCATAATACTAGAGAAATCAATCACTGACTCACCAATTCTCTCCTCCCTCACCATTCTGAGGACAGCTGTTCCATGCAAGCTTTTGCTTGCTTGAAGCCATCTTTTATACTGGGTGACCTTGACTTTGTTTTTTAAAATTCTCTGGGCCTCATTCTGTACAAAGACTGAGACCACAATCCAAGCTGCAATGACCAGAAGTCTGACACAATCATGTGCTCTCCTTTGAGCGCTCCAAACGAGTTCCCATATTAATAATTGCTAACATTTTTTGAGCGCTCACTGTAGGCTGAGCACTGCACTAGGTACTTTCTGTACTATTTCATTTGACTCTAACAACTTGATAAAGTAGGTATAACTGCTGCACTTCGTAGATGAAAAAACACACTTGGCCTAAGTAACTTGCTTGTTCACATAAGTAGCAAGTGGCAGAGCTAGGCAAATCTGGTTCTGGGACACCCCTCTTAACCAGTTCACAAAAATGTAACCCATGCCAGTAAAAAATGTTTAGGCCTCAACAAGGGAGCAATAGTCAACGTCTTAGAAACTTTAGGAACATTGGTGAGAACAAGGAAAACACCACCATTAACGGTGTTTTTAGTTTTCTGATACTTGATTGGCTGCCAGATTTCTAATGATTGGGGAACTGATAAGAGACTCAGGAAGATTTTGAAAAAATCCTCTGAATGTTCCAGTTGACCTGAAGATTCATTATTTAGAGAGACCACAATCAGGACAGAGGAAAAGATCTTCCCAGTCCATTCCAGCTGATCAAATGTTGCTCACGTCGTACGTTTGTTTCTAGGCAGCAAATGAGACATTGATCAACTCAGGAGACACCATTCAGGAAGGAAAGTGAATGGATATCCTGAGTACACTGAGGAACACTTACCAGAGAGAAAAATGAGCATACTTAGCCTGGAGAAAAGTTGAGAGATACATCAGAACTATTTGCAAACATTTGATAAGCTGTCATGTAAGAAAGACACTAGACTTACTTTGACCTTAAGAGCAGAATTAGATTCAACTTAGAAAAGTTAAAGAAAGGAATATTTTAAGAAAGAAGATTCTAATGATTAGAGTTATTGAAAAGCAAAGTGATCTTTATATGGTATTAAGTTTTCTGTACGATTGAAGGTGTTAAAGCAGGGCTGAGTAATCCTGGCACAAGAGATTCAGGATGGTCTTTGAGGTCATTTCAAACTGTGATATTTCCCTGTTCTAGGTAGAAAGAGACTGAATTGAGATTGTCACCCTTAATCACTCCCAGCCCCACATCTTCAATCACATATGATCCAAGTTTCCTAAAAACAAGCTCCTTGGGCAGTTTCTTTTCAAAGGCCTGCCCTGAATAGGTGACATGGACGGTGGGTACAGAAGAAACAAACCAGAGTGGAAAGAGCTGAAAAAAGCCATTATCTAAGCTGAGTAAAGGCAACTCTGACCTCGGAGGTGGCTGTTTTCACCAGGTAACATAAAATGTTAGGCAGTTGTGGGAAATGTTAGAGGAAAGAATGTCTGATTAAAAAGAAAATGAGAGGAGACTTCCCTGGTGGTCCAGTGGTTAAATCTTCACCTTCCAATGCAGGGGGTGCAGGTTTGATCCCTGGTTGGGGAGTTAAGATACCACATGCCTCGTGGCCAAAAAACCAAAACATAAAAAAACAGAAGCAATATTGTAACAAATTCAATAAAGACTTTAAAAAATGGTTCACATCAAAAAAAAAAAAAAGAAAGAAAGAAAATGAGAAAATAGTCAAAGAAGAGAAATACAAGTTAGTTAGAAAGACTTTCCACTTTCATTGCTGCATTATTCATAACACTTAAGATATGGAAACAATCTAAATGTCTATTGACAGATAAATGGATGAAGAAAATGATATATACACACATTCCTGCCATATGCAGCAACACAGATGAACTTGGAGGACATTATGCTAAGTAAAATAAGCCAGTCACAGAAGGACAAATACCATATAATTCCACTTTTATGAGGAACAGAAATTAGTAAAACTGATAGAAACAGGGAGTAGAATGGTGGGTATCAAGGGCTGTGGGGAGGCGGAAATTGAGAGTTGCTGTTCAAAGGGTATAAAGTTTCAGTTATGCAAGGTAAGTTCTGGAGATCTGCTGTATAACACTGTGTCTACAGTTAATAACTTAACTGTATGGTGTACATAAAAGAGGGCAGATGTCATATTAAGTGTTCTAACCACAATAAACAACAACAACAAAAAGACTTTTCAAATGATACACATGAACTTATTTACAAAACAGAAATAAACTCACAGATGTAGAAAACAAACTTACAGTTACCAAAGGGGAAAGGGGGTGAAGGGAGGGATAATATGTAGAATATATATATATATATATATATATATTCTTTTTCAGATTTTTTTCCATTATAGGTTATTACAAGATATTGAATACAGGCCCCTGTACTATACAGTAGGTCCTTGTTTTTAATCTATTTAATATATATATATATATTCCTTTTTTATACATCTGAAACTAACACAACATTGTAATCAACTATACTTCAATAAACAATTAAAAATAAAGATTTTTCAAGTCAATGGAATATCAATTCCAGAAAATGTATCCTGAGGAGTGGGAATGTGGTGTATTTCCTATTTATAACAGGAAAGTTAGCAAAAGGTAGCAATAGAAGGTAATTTTTTTCTCAATGTATACTTTTTAAATCTTGGATGAACACTACATATAACTGTTATCAAGAGAAGACTGGTTTGCCTTACAGTATTTCGTTGGCAACTTCTTAATTGTTGCTTTTAGCATCTCATTGTTCTGGTCAGTAAGTGTACTATTGTAGTCATAAATGTACGTCCTAATTATTTTAAGCCATAAATACAGTAACACCGGAGGAACAAAGATGGCGGAGTAGAAGGACATGCTCTCACTCCCTCTTGTGAGAACACCAGAATCACAACTAGCTGCTGGACAATCATCGACAGGAAGACACTGGAACTCACCAAAAAAGATACCCCACATCCAAAGACAAAGGAGAAGCCTCAGTGAGATGGTGGGAGGGGTGCAATCACAGTAAAATCAAATCCCATTACTGCTGGGTGGGTGACTCACAGACTGGAGAACACTTAGACCACAGAAGTCCACCCACTGGAGTGAGGTTCTGACCCCACGTCAGGCTTCCCAACCTGGGGGTCAGGCAACGGGAGGAGGAATTCCTAGAGAATCAGACTTTGAAGCCTAGTGGGATTTAATTGCAGGACTTTGACAGGACTGGGAGAAACAAAGACTCCAAACTTGGAGGGCACACACAAAGTAGTGTACGCATGGGACCCAGGGGAAGGAGCAGTGACTCCAGGAAAGACTGAATCAGACCTACCTGCTAGTGTTGGAGGGTCTCCTGCAGAGGCAGGGGTGACTGTGGCTCACCGAAGGGACAAGGACACTGGCAGCAGAAGTTCTGGGAGGTACTCCTTGGTGTGAGCCCTCCCAGAGTCTGTCATTAGTCCCACCAAAGAGCCTAGGTAGGCTGCAGTGTTGGGTTGCCTCAGACCAAACAACCAACAGGGAGGGAACCGAGCCCCACCCATCAACAGTCAAGCAGATTAAAGTTTTACTGAGCTCTGCCCACCACAGGAACAGTCAGCTCAACCCACAATCAGTCCCTCCCATCAGGAAACTTACACAAGCCTCTTAGATAGCCTCATTCACCAGAGGGCAGACAGCAGAAGCAAGAAGAAATACAATCCTGCAGCCTGTGGAAGAAAACCCATATTCACAGAAAGATAGATAAGATGAAAAGGCAGAGGGCTATGTAGCAGATGAAGGAACAAGATAAAACCCCAGAAAAACAACTAAATGAAGTGGAGCTAGGCAACCTTCCAGAAAAAGAATTCAGAATAATGATAGTGAAGATGATCCAAGACCTAGGAAAAAGAATGGAGGCAAAGATCAAGAACATGCAAGAAATGTTTAACAAAGACCTAGAAGAATTAAAGAACAAACAAACAGAGATGAACAATACAATAACTGAAATGAAAAATACAGTAGAAGGAATCAATAGCAGAATAAGTGAGGCAGAAGAACGGATAAGTGACCTGGAAGACAGAATGGTGGAATTCACTGCTGTGGAACAGAATATAGAAAAAAGAATGAAAAGAAATGAAGACAGCCTAAGAGACCTCTGGGACAATGTTAAACACAACAACATTTGCATTATAGGGGTCCCAGAAGGAGAAGAGAGACAGAAAGGACCTGAGAAAATATCTGAAGAAATTATAGTCGAAAACTTCCCTGACATGGGATAGGAAATAGCCACCCAAGTCCAGGAAGTGCAGTGAGTCCCATACACTACAAAGCCAAGGAGAAACACCCCGAGACACATACTAATCAAATTGGCAAAAATTAAAGACAAAGAAAAATTATTGAAAGCAGCAAGGGAAAAATGACAAATAACATACAAGGGAACTCCCATAAGGTTAATAGCTGATTTCTCAGCAGAAACTCTACAAGCCAGAAGGGAGTGGCATGATATACTTAAAGTGAAGACAGGGAAGAACCTACAACCAACATTACTCTACCCGGCAAGGATCTCATTCAGATTCAAAGCAGAAATCCAATGCTTTACAGACCAGCAAAAGCTAAGAGAATTCAGCACCACCAAACCAGCTCTACAACAAATGCTAAAGGAACTTCTCTAAGTGGGAAACACAAGAGAAGAAAAGGACGTACAAAAAAAAAAGCCACAACAATTAAGAAAATGGTCATAGGAACACACATATCAATAATTACTTTAAACGTGAATGGACTAAATGCTCCAACCAAAAGACACAGGCTTGCTGAATGGATACAAAAACAAGACCCATATATATGCTGTTTACAAGAGACCCACATCAGACCTAGGGACACATACAGACTGAAAGTGAGGGGATGCAAAAAGATATTCCATGCAAATGGAAATCAAAAGAAAGCTGGAGTAGCTATACTCATATGAGATAAAATAGACTTTAAAATAAAGAATGTTACAAGAGCCAAGGAAGGACACTACATAATGATCAAGGGATCAATCAAAGAAGAAGATATAACAATTATAAATATATATGCACCCAACATAGGAGCACCTCAATACATAAGGGAACTGCTGACAGCTATAAAAGAGGAAATTGACAGTAACACAACAATAGTGGGGGACTTTAACACCTCACTTACACCTCACTTTGGACAGATCATCCAAAGTGAAAATAAATAAGAAAACAGAAGCTTTAAATGACACAATAGACCAGATAGATTTAATTGATATTTATAGGATATTCCATCCAAAAATAGCAGATTACAGTTTCTTCTCAAGTGCACACGGAACATTCTTCAGGGTAGATCACATCTTGGTTCACAAATGAAGCCTTAGTAAATTTAAGAAAATTGAAATCATAACAAGAATCTTTTCTGACCACAATGCTATGAGATTAGAAATGAATTACAAGGAAAAAAACTTAAAAAATACAAACACATGGAGGCTAAACAATGCATTACTAAATAATCAAGAGATCACTGAAGAAATCAAAGAGGAAATCAGAAAATACCTAGAGACAAATGTCAATGAAAACACGATGATCCAAAACCTATAGGACTCAGCAAAAGCAGTTCCAAGAGGGAAGTTTATAGCTATACAAGCCTACCTCAAGAAACAAGAAAAATCTCAAATAAAATATCTAAACTTACACTTAAAGGAACTAGAGAAAGAAGAACAAACAAAACCCAAATTTAGCAGAAGGAAAGAAATCATAAAGATCAGAGCAGAAATAAATGAAATAGAAACAAAGAAAGCAATAGCAAAGATCAATAAAACTAAAAGCTGGTTCTTTGAGAAGATAAACAAAAATTGATAAACCATTAGCCAGACTCATCAAGAAAAAGAGAGAGAGGACTCAAATCAATAAAATTAGAAATGAAAAAGGAGAAGTTAAAACAGACACCACAGAAATACAAAGCATCCTAAGAGACTACTACAAGCAACTCTATGCCAATAAAATGGGCAACCTGGAAGAAACGGACAAATTCTTAGAAAGGTATAACCTTCCAAGACTGAACCAGGAAGAAATAGAAAATATGAACAGACCAATCACAAGTAATGAAATTGAAACTGTGATTAAAAATTTTCCAGCAAACAAAAGTCCAGGACCAGATGGCTTCACAGATGAATTCTATGAAACATTTAGACAAGAGCTAACATCCATCCTTCTTAAACTCTTCCAAAAAATTGCAGAGGAAGGAACACTCCCAAATTCATTCTATGAGGCCACCATCACCGTGATTCCAAAACCAGACAAAGATAATACAAAAAAAGAAAATTACAGAGCAATATCACTGGTGAATACAGATGCAAAAATCCTCCACAAAATACTAGCAAACAGAATGCAACAACACATTTAAAGGATCATACACCATGATCAAGTGGGATTTATCCCTGGGATGCAAGGATTCTTCAATATACACAAATCAATCAATGTGATACACCATATTAACAAATTGAAGAATAAAAATCATATGATCATCTCAATAGATGCAGAAAAGCTTTTGACAAAATTCAACACACATTTATGATAAAAACTCTCCAGAAAGTGGGCATAGTGGGAACCTACCTCAACATAATAAAGGTCATATACGACAAACCCACAGCTAACATCATTCTCAATGGTGAAAAACTTAAAGCATTTCCTCTAAGATCAGGAACAAGACAAGGATGTCCACTCTCACCATTATCATTCAACACAGTTTTGGAAGTCCTACCATGGCAATCAGAGAAGAAAAAGAAATAAAAGGAATCCAAATCAGAAAAGAAGAAGTAAAACTGTCACTGTTTGCAGATGAGATGATACTATACATAGAGAATCCTAAAAATGGCACCAGAAAACTACTAGAGCTAATCAATGAATTTGGTAAAGTTGCAGGATACAAAATTAATGCACAGAAATCTGTTGCATTCCTATACACTAATGATGAAAAATCTGAAAGAGAAATGAAGGAAATACTCCCATTTACCATTGCAACAAAGAGAATAACAGACCTAGGAATAAACCTACCTAGGGAGACAAAAGATCTGCATGCAGAAAACTATAAAACACTGATGAAAGAAATTAAAGATGATACCGAGAGATGGAGAGATATACCATGTTCTTGGATTGGAAGAATCAACATTGTGAAAATGACTATACTACCCAAAGCCATCTACAGATTCAATGCAATCCCTATCAAATTACCAATGGCATTATTTACGGAACTAGAACAAAAAATCTTAAAATTCGTATGGAGACACAAAAGACCCCAAATAGCCAAAGTAGTGTTGAGGGAAAAAAACAGAGCTGGAGGAATCATACTCCCTGACTACAGATTATAGTACAAAGCTACAGTCATCAAGACAATATGGTACTGGCACAAAAACAGAAATATGGATCAATGGAACAAGATAGAAAGCGCAGAGATAAACCCACGCACCTACGGTCAACTAATCTATGACAAAGGAGGCAAGGATATACAATGGAGAAAAGACAGTGTCTTCAGTAAGTGGTGCTGGGAAAACTGGACAGCTACATGCAAAAGAATGAAATTAGGGCTTCCCTGGTGGCGCAGCGGTTGAGAGTCCGCCTGCCGATGCAGGGGACACGGGTTTGTGCCCTGGTCCGGGAAGATCCCACATGCCGTGGAGTGGCTGGGCCTGTGAGCCATGGCCGCTGAGCCTGTGCGTCCGAAGCCTGTGCTCTGCAATGGGAGAGGCCACAACAGTGAGAGGCCCACGTACCGCCAAAAAAAAAAAAAAAAAGAATGAAATTAGAACAGTCCCTAACACCATACACAAAATTAAACTCCAAATGGATTCGAGACCTAAATGTAAGACCAGACACTATAAAACTTTAGAGGAAAACATAGGAAGAACACTCTTTGACATAAATCACAGCAAGATCTTTTTGGATCCACCTCCTAGAGTAATGGAAATAAAAACAAAAATAAAAAAATGGGACCTAATGAAACTTCAAAGCTTTTGCACAGCAAAGAAAACCATAAACAAGACGAAAAGACAGACCTCAGAATGGGAGAAAATATTTGCAAATGAATCAACGGACAAGGGATTCATCTCCAAAATATATAAACAGTACATGCAGCTCAATATTAAAGAAACAAACAACCCAATCCAAAAATGGACAGAAGACCTAAATAGACATTTCTTCAAAGAAATCATACAGATGGGCAAGAAGCACATGAAAAGCTGCTCAACATCACTAATTATTAGAGAAATGCAAATCAAAACTACAATGAGGTATCACCTCACACCAGTTAGAATGGGCATCATCAGAAAATCTACAAACAACAAATGTTGGAGAGGGTGTGGAGAAAAGGGAACCCTCTTACACTGTTGGTGGGAATGTAAATTGATACAGCCACTATGGAGAGCAGTATAGAGGTTCCTTAAAGAACTAAAAATAGAATTACCATATGACCGAGCAATCCCACTACTGGGCATATACCCAGAGAAAACCATAATTCAAAAAGACACATGCACCCCAATGTTCATTGCAGCACTATTTACAATAGCCAGGACATGGAAACAACATAAATGCCCATCGACAGATGAATGGATAAAGAAGAGATGGTACATATATACAATGGAATATTACTCAGCCATAAAAAGGAATGAAATTGGGTCATTTGTTGAGATGTGGATGGATCTAGAGACTGTCATAGAGTGAAGTCAGAAAGACATAAACAAATATCACATATTCACACATGTACATGGAACCTAGAGAAATGGTACAGATGAACCAGTTTGCAGGGCAGAAGTTGAGACACAGATGTAGAGAACTAATATATGGACACCAAGGGGGGAAAACTGTGGGGGGTGGGGATGGTGGTGTGCTGAATTGGGCGATTGGGATTGACATGTATACACTGATGTGTATAAAATTGATGACTAATAAGAACCTGCTGTATAAAAAATAAATAAAATTAAATTAAAAAATAAAACAAAAATACAGTAACACGTAATTTAACCATGTAATCAAAATTTTCCTGCTGAGGGTGGTATTTATCTGTTGTTGAAAACTGAACATTTAGTCCTCTAGTTTGTTGCTTCCCCCATGCAGGGGGTGAGCTGGATGCTAACTGTGAGCTCTGGCTCTGAGGTCTCAGCCTCAGGTTCAGGTCTGAGGTCTGAGCTGCCTGCATTTGTATGCCAACTTGGGCTGACTCTGGGGAAGTTACTTAACTTCTCCTTGTCCCATTTACACATACAATGTATATAAAAATTGTATTTCTCTCTTAGGCTTGTTATGAGGAACAAAATAAGTTTACATATATATATATATATTTATATATATAAAATAACTATATATATATAAAGGCAGTGCCTGGCTATAATAGATGCTCAATAAGTAGTTATAATAATAGCTATTATTTTATTACTATAATCTTCAAATTTAAACAAGCAATTTATCTTTCATTTCACTGATCAGACTGAATTAAAATTTCTTTCAGTGTTATACGGATACAACCTAAGAATACCTTGAACATTTTCATTTGGTATAGACTGACTTATATATAAACACCAATATCAGTGTTATTGACCTTAGTTCATTTTAAACCTTGGTAATACCAGGTTAAAGAATAGAAAGTGTGGTTATCTCAGGTTTATTGAAAATCCCCATGAAAGATTCACATCAGAAATGATTGCTTCTGGGAGGGGGAAGGGTAAACTGGGATGAAGTGAGAGAGTGGCATGGATATATATACACTACCAGATGTAAAATAGATAGCTAGTGGGAAGCAGCCACATAGCACAGGGAGATCAGCTCAGTGCTTTGTGACCACCTAGAGGGGTGGGATAGGGAGAGTGGGAGGGAGACTCAAGATGGAGGGGATGTGGGGATATATGTATATGTATAGCTGATCCACTTTGTTATAAAGCAGAAACTAACACACCATTGTAAAGCAATTATGCTCCAATAAAGATGTTAAAAAGAAAAAAGAAATGATTGCGCCTGCTCAATTCACATATATATATATATTTTTTTTTCGGTACGCGGGACTCTCACTGTTGTGGCCTCTCCCATTGCGGAGCACAGGTTCCGGACGCGCAGGCTCAGCGGCCATGGCTCACGGGCCCAGCCACTCCGCGGCATGTGGGATCTTCCTGGACCGGGGCACGAACCCATGTCCCCTGCATCAGCAGGCGGACTCTCAACCACTGCGCCACCAGGGAAGCCCTCACATCATCTAGATATGAAGTGTAATTGTGTTTCCCAGTACCTGTATGTTAGCTATCTGGTGAACAGTAGAGTGAAGTTAAAAATAATGTCACATTTTATCTTCTGCACCTCTAATGGTTGACTAGTGAGGCTGAGATTTGAGGACACATGATGATGAATGATTTGAATGATTAGAAAAGTTAAAAGGAAGAGGATAAAAGCATGCATGTGTGTGTACAGACTTATACCTTCACATTACTTGACAGTTGTGGATTCTGGAACAGGCCTGTGCTTTGGAACTCACCGCTAACATCAGGGGTTTAAGCTATGCTTTCAAATACAGTGCAGATAGAGAACATTTTATTAACACAGAATGCAATTGGACGGTGCTTCTAGAAGGTGAGATTGAAAAAGAGCTTGAGGAAAAGAAACCTTGGAACAGGGAAAATGATGTGGCTGAACAGGATGCTCTGGTTGTTCTTTAAACGCTGGAGATGGAGGAATAATTACTAACACGTTAAGCATCATTTTCACTGTGTGGACAGAGAGACAATGTGCAGAGGGTAATCAGTTGCCATGAGACTGACTCCTCACCTCTGCAGTGAGGCTGCCTCAAAGGGCCTGGTGTGAGTGACGCAAACCTCCTGGCACTGTTGTGATTAGAGAGAAATGCATTTCAGTAGGAAGCTGGGCATCCAAAACGCCAAGATTAAAAAAAAAAAAAAAGAAACATGCAAATAAAGACTCTCACAGCTCAGACCAGCAGACTTCATCACACATTCTTTTAGAATGTAGTTCTCTGAACAAGATCTCTGTTAGCAATGAGCTGCCATCACTCCCTGTGCTCCCACTCTCCTGTCAAGCCACAGATGAATATTCATATCAGGTTATTTTAATCATGTTTTTTTCTTGATGTGACATAATTCTACATAATTTATTTTCTCTTCTTGGGGGTTAAAATAAAAAGCCTCTTTATTTTTTTTTTCCTCACCATCAAGTCCAAAACTTTTTCTTTTTCCTTTCTGGCCCTGAGACAGAATAGGACAGGATGACACAGAGAGGTGACCGCACTGGCAATGTTACCATTGGAAATCAATGCCCGTGTCCTTGGCCTGTTCTGGGGAATGTAATGGTCTGGAACGCTAAGCACAACAAGACATGAGGTACCTGAGGGAATCTAGGGGGCCAGAATGTCAGGTTACAGAGGGTCTGTGTGTGTCTAATACGCCAGTGTGAGGGAGGCTTCCAGAACAGACGTATTCTGAGCCTGGCTTAAGGCAGTGTTTCCACCAGTAATCCGGAATCCAATGTAAACCCATCCTTTTACCTTCTTTGTGGGGAAGAAGGGGTGGGAAAGGGAGGCTTCTGGAAAAGAAGAGCCAGAGATGAACAGAGAGAGAAACAGACACACTCAGCTACAGACAGACACACTCAGCTACAGACAGACACACAGACAAACTGAGAGAGGCAGAGACAGAGAGAAAACAAAATGATATCTAATGCATTTCCCGTTTGTTTTTCCTGAACCCACAGTAAAAGATAGGGATCTATATCCCTATATTAGATAGGGATCTAATAGAGATTTCCAGTTTGTTCAACATTACGTTTACTCTAAGTAAGTACTAGGAAATTCTGTATGGTAGACAAAATTCAAAACCAAAGAAAAGAGGGTGATATTTTCAAGAAAGATGTCCGTTTAGCTTTAATTAAGAACTAATACAGGGGCTTCCCTGGTGGCGCAGTGGTTGAGAATCTGCCTGCTAATGCAGGGGACACGGGTGCGAGCCCTGGTCTGGGAGGATCCCACATGCCGCGGAGCAACTAGGCCCATGAGCCACAACTACTGAGCCTGCGCGTCCCGAGCCTGTGCTCCGCAACAAGAGAGGCCGCGACAGTGAGAGCCCCGCGCACCGCGATGAAGAGTGGCCCCCGCTTACCACAACTAGAGAAAGCCCTCGCAGAGAAACGAAGACCCAACACTGCAAAAATAAATAAATTAATTAATAAACTCCTACCCCCAACATCTTCTAAAAAAAAAAAAAAAAGTTTCCCTTTCTCCACATCCTCACTAACCTTTGTTAAAAAAAAAAAAAAAAAGAACTAATACAATTAAAAAGATAGTAATAAGCACCAGCACAGAAATCACTAGCCTGTGTCTGAACACTGCTTTTCTCTCATTCCAGAAACACAGTTCTCCATTTTCATTACACTCTGACAAGCTGTTTGTAAAAAAGAAACACTCCCCAGAACCTCAACCAAGAGCAATTTCAGGACATGGCACTTGTCTCGCTTAACTGTCATTATGAAGTGCATGAAAATCAAATGAAGCAAAGCAACGTTTGCCGGTCTTTTCTAAGCATGGATTAATTATTCCCAGATGAAGGCACTTGCCTCTCTTTTTATCAGTTGTTAGTTTCTGCCTTTCTTATTTGGGGGTGGGCGGTTAAGTTGGGTTCAGTCAGGGTTATAGTAATTTCTACCATTTGCCTGGGGGCATTACAATATCTGCACAGAATAGGACACTGAAGAAGCTATGGGGCTGGATAGAGCATCAGAGATGTTCCAGTCTGGACCAAAGCACTGTCTGTTCCATCTGGGTGCGAGGCACTATTTGGCAATTCTGGGACACCTAGAAGTGGCATTGATGTCCCAGCTCCTCTCAACCGCAAGTATTTCTTTCTTTCTATACTTACCCAAAGTTTATTACATGTCCACCATTAACTAGACATAATCTTTGGATTCCACCGGGAATAACACTAACACTTATGTAAGAACAAACATTCAAATAAAACCTCTCTAAAATGTCCAACTTCTGAGCACTGCAATATTTGCATTTTATAGGAAACATTTTAAAATCATTTTAGTAAGTGGAATCCATTTTCTTCCATGAACTGTTAATACCGAATTCTTAATAGCTTCCCCAGGGTTTTGGGTCTTGCTATGAAGCCTTTAGTGATTTCATCATTGTTAAGGCACAGTAAACAATCACAGTTCATGCTCATAAGCATAAAATCCTCCATCTATTACTTGCCCTGTTTTTTGTATTCTTAAAGATGGAAAACTTGGGGCTTCCCTGGTGGCACAGTGGTTGAGAGTCCACCTGCCGATGCAGGGGACGCGGGTTCGTGCCCCGGTCCGGGAAGATCCCACGTGCTGCGGAGCGACCAGGCCCGTGAACCACAGCCGCTGAGCCTGCGCGTCCGGAGCCTGTGCCCCGCAACGAGAGAGGCCACAACAGTGAGAGGCCCACGTACCGCAAAATAAAATTAAAAAAAAAGATGGAAAACTTATTTTCCATGCAACCTTAATACAAGACAATGCTAAATTGGTTTATAAGCCTAGGGAATATTGGTATAAACATTCCTAAATTGTTTTTTTTTTTTTTTTTCCTGCTGTATGCGGGCCTCTCACTGTTGTGGTCTCTCCCGTTGCGGAGCACAGGCTCCGGATGTGCAGGCTCAGAGGCCGTGGCTCATGGGCCTGGCTGCTCCGCGGCATGTGGGATCTTCCCGGACCGGGACACGAACCCGTGTCTCCTGCATCGGCAGGCGGACTCTCAACCACTGCGCCACGAGGGAAGCCCCACCTAAATTGTTTTAATGTATAATATCAGCATTTGAACTCTTATAGAGACAATTATGCTTTCAAATTTTTCAGGTTTTAAAATAAGACACTGTTCTTTTCCTTCGTTGGAGATAGTCTTCATTTTTGTTTCTGGTTCTTAGTCTTTGTTGATAAAAAGACTATGTCAATTTGTCCCTCTTACAAGTAACACCTCTAAACCCATCTTCAAAATCTGTGAGTATATACAGAAAGTAAAATTATTATTTAACCTCTTAGATATGCATTTCTCATATATCAGTGAATCTCCCTCTGCTTATTTTTCACAGTTATGTAAATGCTTAAAGACCAGTATCTTTAAAAAATTTGTAGAAGTGCAATGGAATATAAAGTTTAATACACTTTTTATTTTAAATTGCTATTATATCTTAAGCACTTTCTCACTTTATTTTCTGTTCTTCATAAACATGATTCTGCAGTATATTTTGCTGTATGATTGTGCCACAATTTATATAACTATATTGCTATTGTGGGGAACTTGGTTGTTTATAAGCCTTTAAAAATGAATAAAGATAAATAACATCTTTCCTCAATATTCTACTAAACTTCTGGTTATTTTATTAGGATACATTTCTCAAAGCAATATTAGAGGTTTAAAGGGTATCACATTCAAATGTAACTACCTGTTTACTGGAAACTATATTAAGCCTATAAGATAATATGGGAGGAAATACACATTCTGAAATTTTATTCATTTTTAGTCATGTCTCATATCTTCCTTAATGTAGATATTTTGTATTTTTGTTTTTCTTAATTGGATGTTTTACCTCTTACAATCTTTGATAGGTTTATAGGAAACTTATTATTTTTGTATCTTCATTTCATATCTGGTAACTTGACTTCTCTTCTTGGAGCTTTTGTACTAAAGTACACAAAGGCTTGTTGTTATAACTTTATTGCAGAACTGTTACATGAAATCACATTTTTATTTTGCCCTGATCTAGAATTATTTTATTTCTAACTATATTTTAAAAATATGTCTTGTTTCAATTCTCCTTGTTTCCAAGTATACACACACATCAACAACAAATGTATCTTCTTTTCAATAGATGCAAATAAGTAGCATTCTTGCCTTGCTCTTGATTTTAATGACTATACTCCTACCTAGCGCTTCTAGAGTTATACTTCGTAAATATGAAATAGGCTGGTGGCTTCTGACGCTTATTCTTTATCGGGTTAAAAGAACATCTTCCAGGCTTCCCTGGTGGTGCAATCGTTGAGAATCTGCCTGCTAATGCAGGGGACACGGGTTCGAGCCCTGGTCTAGGAAGATCCCACATGCCATGGAGCAACTAGGCCCGTGAGCCACAACTACTGAGCCTGCGCTTCTGGAGCCTGTGCCCCTCAACAAGAGAGGCCGCGATAGTGAGAGGCCTGCGCACTGCCATGAAGAGTGGCCACCGCGTGCCACAACTAGAGAAAGCCCTTGCACAGAAACGAAGACCCAACACAGCTAAAAATATAAATAAATTAATTAATTAAAAAAAAGAACATCTTCCTTTTTCTAGTACATGAACTTTTTTTATCATTGGGTATGCAAATTTTAAATTTACTCTTTTGGCATCTATCAAGATGATCATTATTTTTTCATTTGATGCGCTGTTATTTCCTAAAACTGGGAAAAGAATGAAAAAGAATAATGGAAAATAACTGATAGATTCTTTTATATTAAACCATATCTATATTCTTGAATTCAATTTTACTTGTCATACTGTTATGGTATATTTTTCATACATTGTTGAATCTATTTGATAATATTTATGTCTAGTATGTGTGTGCATAGACACACATACACAAGCACATATACACACATATATGTGACGTAAGTGTGTTGGATTTTCATAGCTATTTTGTTCAGGCTTTGGTTTCTGAGTTTCATACTTTTGAAGCTAAGAAGTTTTATTTCTGGCTTCTGTGGTATTTACATACTATGGAAAAAGTGAAAAGTTTATAAGCATCTAATCTTTGTAAGTTTGTTAGAATTCACCTGTAAAATTGTCTGGATCTAGAGTTATTTGGGGAGATAATTCTTTGATAAAATACTAACTTCTCCCAAGGTTATTTGTTACTAATTCAGTTGTTATTTGTTGAGCCTAATCTATATGTCACCTATTGTACTGAGTGGAGAATCACAAAATAAGATATTCATGGTCCCTACCACCATAGCATGTGAACTGTAGTGAGAAAGCCAGACATCAAATAAGTAATCTCAAGAATAATTTCAGGTATTTTCCACTTGACACTTTGTATATAATTTTAAAAAAATATTCCCTGGATTATTTTTGGAAAAACTGTAGTCTCTTATTATAGGGTACAAGATAGATAGATAGATAGATATACATAATCTGGTGGGAGTTATGGACCTCTTTTGAGGATATGATGGTAGTACCATGTTTCCAGAAAAGTTCACTGTCATGCACACACATATAATTTACATAGAGCTGTAGGATTTAAAGAATTCAAGAACCTCATCTTCAAATTCTAGGTTGAGCAATATTTTTCTATGTCATTATTTTCTTTTTGTCTCTTTGATCCAGAAATGTCAAGACACTAAATTCACATATAATCATCCTTTCATTTCTAATAATTGCATCAATTCTTTAACTGTGATAGTATTCTGCATATAAAGGCTTAAACTTCTTAAATATTCATTATGGAATCTCCCTTTTTTAAATATAAAATTAATCTCTATATAGCATTTAATGATTTTTGTCTTTAATTATATTTTGTCTAATATTAATATTTAATTAACATTAAGAGCTCTGTTTTTCTTTTGGTTGATAAGACAAAAACATTGAATATGTTTAATTTTTTTGTCTTTTTAAAAAGATGTATCTCTTCATTGAATTATTTTTATCAACTCAATCTGTGAAACGTTCAGATAATAATACTTGATTCATAAAGTTGTCATGAGGATTAAGTGGCATAAAACATTGAAAGGATGTAGACTAACATAGCATAGTGCCAGGCAGATATTGAGAAGTAATAAATATTCAGAATCATGATCATGATCATTATTACTAGTTATTTAATAAAGGGGTTGAAGTAACTTATAGCAATTCTCATAATGGATCCATGGTTTTATTTTTGTCATTTTGTTTTGAGTACTGTTCTGATTCTTTCCAGATTTTCTGTATTTTCCTATACCATACTTTCTTGCATAGTACATAGTTTGCTTTTCTATTTTTTGGTTGATATACAGGTACATATTTTGTTTTAAATTCTACTTAGTGGTTATCTTTAAGCTTTCCAAAGTCATCTTTTAAAATGTAAAATATTACAAACACGTAGAAAACTACAGAAAATAAGATAACTCACAACAGACACTAATGTTGCAGTCAGATTTAACAGATGTTAACATTTTGCTCTACTTACTTATTTCAGATCTTTCTCCCCTTTAAAGAAATAAACCATTATGGATGGAGCCAAAGCCCTGTTCCACAATCCCCAGAGAGAACCACAATTGGTGAAGTAGGTGAGTTTCTGTTCCATGCATGTTTTATACTTTCATTACAGGACTCTGCATTCCTCTAACTGTAAAATTAATAATGAAATAAAGTTCTTGAGTTACCCTGATGTAAAATTAGGAATTTAGCATTTTTGCAGTCTACTACTCAATTTCTTGTCTTGCCTTAACTCCAAGTTTTAGATATAGAATAGTATGCTTTATTCAATTATGATTTTTATACAACATACTTTAATTCAACAACTACTTTAGATATTGGACTTCAGTTTTGTAATAATTTACTATAACTTGTAGTTCTGTTTTTAAATGGTTTTAATGTTCCCTACTAATCTTTTTGCATGTGATTTCCCTGTGATGGACTTTTCAGTTCTGTTTCATCTCTTGATAAGCTTGCTTTATATTTTAAAGTAATTTGAAGACGAGATCTAGATATTACATTTTATAAGTCATTGAATATTTGAGAATAACTTTTAAAACCTCTTCACACACACACACAAAAAAACCACCTGTGAGGGAATAAACACATCCCAAAATGTTTTTCCCCACTAGGTACCTTGTAGACACTGTTCCATTGTCCATTGGCCTGTGGTTGCTGTGGAGTAGCTATCAGATGTCAGCACCCCTACTATGGAAAGAACAAAGACTTTTCCAAAGTCGACTCCATGATCTATGATGGATGGTTATTAGAGGTCTGCTCTCCTCCCCAAGTTTCTATTATTTCCTAGGCTGTGTCTTTTTTTTCTCTAATCTCTTTGTATTTCTATTTAGTCAACCTCAGATAGAGAGCAAATTGATTCAGATTTAGTGTTATTTACAGATACGGTGTGTAGATTGCCTCTGTCCTTACTCTCTGTTCACTTCGGTGCTGGTCAAATATTTTTAGATTCACTGATAGAAAGTTAACATGCACCACTCTTAGTCTAATTCCTAATGTCTTCAATCTTTTGTTCCATGTAGCTCTACTGGATTGAAACAGGATTATGTTTTATCTCAAGTGCCTGATTATCTGACACAAAGAACAGATGAAGTACACGGCAAAACACGAGTCCCCAGTGTCAGCTGATTTTTTTTTTTCTTTTGCCTCTGCACTATCCCCCAACCTAGCCCTTTTCTTGTTGCAACTACACATCCCCAAATACAATGAATTAGCTTGTCTTCCAGTGCATCTCAACTATTTTCTGGAAGATATAGTCTCAAACTGGATGCAGAAAGATGGACAAATATAATGGCAGGAGAAAAGAAGAGCATTTGCCTGCCTGAAACAGCACCTGTTCAGTTATGGGATCCCAGTTGTCTGATACAGACTATCTTATTTCTGATCCAGGAGACAGATAACAAGAATGGGAAGATGTTTTTCCTATTCAGATTCAGGTGGGCAACTGTCTTCTGTTTCTGGCTCATCACGGATGCAGTCTTTGAACCCAGTTCTCTCTGTCTTACAGTTTTAGAAGAAGTTTTAGAAGACAAGAGTGATAGCTTGGCTTTTTGACAACAGCCTGATGTTTCAGCTAGCATTAGTCTCAGCTTAGAGTCTAAGAGATGTAAACAGAGTAGAAGCTTATTTCCATGTCAGGTAGGAGTCTGGAGGTACATTAGGCTGGTAGGGTAGTTTTGATCTCCAGCTTCCCCAGTCCAGGTTCCTATCTTATTGCTTTGGGGTGAATGGCCTGGATTCCCAAGGTCACATCATAGTCCAACATGGCCATTGTCACCCAATTCACTCATATTCTAGTCAACAGGAAGGAGGAAGGGACTAAGAAGAAAGGACAAAGGGACATGCACAAGCTGTCTTTTAAGGGATGTTCCAAGAAGCTGTTAGGACTTTGCTGCTTACCTTTTACTGACAAGAACTTAGCAACACGGTCAGAAGAGAGAGTGCTGCTGGGAAATAGAGTCTTGTTGTGAATAATCATGCCCCCACCTAAAAGTAAAGGGTGCTAATACTAAAGAAAGGGAGAAGAAAGACTGAGGATGGCTAGCAGACGGCGGCTTGTCACCTCTTAGGGCATACTGTCATTACCAGACCCCATTTTAAACCAAAAGAGAAATTATTTTAATCCTTTAATATGTCAACCAATTTTGTTTTATCTTTTAACAACCCAATGATAGGATACATTCATACAATTCCACAGTTAGGTATTTTAACTAGGAAAGTTTCTAATATCACATGTTTGGTGGCACTAAGATCTTGATTTACCCATGAGAAAAACACTTGTGTATCCTTAAGAGAAACATTTATTTTTCTTTCCTTCTGAGAGTGTTTTCATTGTGTCTGAAACAATTCTTCACACCAGTAATATATGCATGCCCCATGCTTGTCAGCATTTCAAGTGTCCAGTCAGACACAGCTGTAAGAAGCTGTAAGTGGAAGAAGAGATTACAGGTGAGAGGTAATCATGGGATGTTGGAAATGGCCCCTTGCTCCTAACCTTTTCTCATCTCTGTACCCATAATTCCACCTGATAGTCCCCATCAAGTTTAACTCATGCAACTTTATATATCAAACTGTCTTCCTGAGAAAGAGAAGTTTTAATGACTATAAACTTTCCTTTGTTCACATGTCCATTTATCGTTTAATTAATCCCTTTATTATCTCTCTAGCAGATACCCTCAACTTCATTAAAATAAAATCTCCATTGTTAGTACTTCAAGAATGATTATTTCCATAGCTGGTCTCCACTATCTAATCATTAAATGTGTCCCACCTAATATTATCATCATCTATTTTACACCCAAGCCACAGACCATTGCTGGAATAAGTCTAGATCACTAGAAATCGATTTTTTTTTTCATGTCAGTCTGTCTTTGTAGTTACTGGACTGTGCTATTTATTCATCTCACTGATTCTACAGCTCACACCATACAGTGACCGTGTAAACTTTCTTCAGTTTATTATTTATCCTTGTTATCATCCTTTAGTATTTATCCTTAGTCATTGGTAATTCATCCTCCATCAACTATGGAATTAGCTCCATACTTGTTTTCTGACTAAATATTCCCTGCCCAGCTGTCCAATGCTCTCATATTCTTCAACCAAACCCACCTTCTGAAAACAAAGTAGGAGAAACAATATTGTGAGAGGGGCATTGTCATGGACTGAATGTGTATATAGATATAGATATATCTCCTCTTGGTTCTATTTTTCTGGAGAACCCTAACACACCTTATAGGAAGAGAATATCAGAGTGTTCTCTCTCTCTCTCTCTCTGTGTGCATATGCCCCAAGGAAAGGCCATGTGACAACACAGTGAGAAGGCATCCATCCACAAGCCAGGAAGAGAGCTCTCACCAGGAACCAAATTGGCTGCCACTTTAACCTGGACTTCTAGTCTCCAAAACTGTGAGAAGATAAATTTCTGTTGTTTAAGCCACCCAGTCTATAATATTTTGTTATGGTCACCTGAGCAGACTAATACAGGTATACAGAATTCCTAAGGAGGGAGTCTCTAAACCAGACCATGACTAGAGGAAGATGGAAGGGAAGGCCTGAAGATCTCAGCTTGGTGGAGAGTGGTACCATATGGCATGCATACTAAGACAGCTCAGGTGCTTCCCATTTATTCTTTGCCACCATCTAGGTCAACCTGGGCACCAGGTGGTCCTTAGTCCTGTCTTCTTGGACTCGCGTGACTAAGAGAGTGCACCAAGCAGGGATCTGAGATGGCTGTGTTCACTTCCCATAAAGTGTTTGTCCCCCTTGCCTTGATAGGGTGAGGTTCTGTTATTGTTCACAAGCTATCTTTTAAATTTTGATTCAGTGATGGAGATGAGGAGTCGAATCGAGAATAGGAGGACCTGGTGTCAGACTCTAGTTGAACGAGACTGAAAGCCGAAACTTTAATAAGAAGGTGGGAATAATGTGAGTCATGTCATTATGGAACAAGCACTTAGTTCATGTGTAAAGTATTTGATGCACTTATGAATACGAAAGTGCACAGAAAAAAAAAAATAGAAGGAAATCTTCTAACACTTTAAGAAGGGTAACCTACAGATGGTCAGTTGAAGAGTTTGTTTTCTAGCTTCTTTGTTCTAGAGTGTTTTTGTATCATTTCATAATTGGATCAAAAGCAAAATGGAAACAGGACATGCTGTTCATACTTTAAATTTTAATATTATAGACTAGTATCTCTAAATCCTGACTTTTCTCATTACTTGTGTTTACCTTCTTGGCTGTATCTGCGCTGTTTTGTCACATTGTAAAGCTCACGTCACAAATCATGCTGCACTCTGATTATCAGTGAGGCAAACACGTTTGAGTAAGCTTTTACATTATTTCCATTCAGTAACACACATTATTTCCATTTAATAATACACATTATTTCATTCTCTTTCCTGCTTCCACCACATTACTGAGGAAATCTGTTCGAATGAAAGCACTGCTTTTCTAGGAACTCACCTTGTTTTGAATCAAGGATGATTTGCATTCTTAACCCGGCAGGAGTTTGGGGGAATTTCTGTGTATCAACATCTTAAAAAGATCTCCATCTCCACAGGAGATGTAGAATGTGGAAGATTTAGCATTTGTTATTAGAGAAAGGATTGCTACTTCTATTCCTGATGTAAGTAGTCGATGCTTGCTAAAGTGCATGCTGCCATTCAACTGACTTTAGTTATTGTTATTGTTGGAGCTGTCTTGGCAGTAGCCTGGTTACCTTTTCAAAGATGAAATCTATGAATATCCAACTGGCATGCAGACTTCACAGAGAAGCCCAGCAATCTATTCCTGCTCTAACCTCAGCAGCATGAGTTCCCAACCCCGGGAAGCTGGGTGTAGAACAAGCTCACGCACTTTAGGCTCCTTTAAGTAGTAAGCAGTTTAGCCTGTTCCAAATGGTGAGCAGTGTATGGACAGTGTAGGGCCACCCTAATTGTCCCCGCTCCCTCAAAAAACAAAACACAAAACTGGCAACTACTGATAATGTAAGCTCTGCTGTCAAAAACACAACTGCAAACAATAGATTGAAGGCACAACCGTGCAGAGAAGTATCTCAAGAGGGATAATTAAAACACACATGCACACCCAGAGAAAAACAGATGACTTCCGTGTCACCCCTCCCAACCCCCATCCCAATCCTCTTGTATTTTCAATAAGTAATAAGACAGAGGAAAGGGGTTGTATGCTAGAGTGACTCTAAAATTGGCAATTAATAAGGATGCTGCTTTGACTAAGATTTCCTTCTTGCTAAATGTTTAAATATGTCTTTTCTTTGCCTCCACCCACATTCTGTCTGCTTCTGGGAAGAGTTCTTGTACCTTTTGACTTCTCTGACTCCAGACGTGCACAGGGGACCTTTTCCTAAATGAAAAGATTTGTCTCTGCATGTACTTGTCTTCGTAGGTATAGAAAAACAGAGCTGTAACTATGTGAGTCAGAGTGAGCTTTCGTTACAGATATGCCCTGGGCATCTGTTGCGTTTCTTTTTAATCCTTCATGTTTGAGGTGTGCCTGTATGTGTGTGTGTGTGGCGGGGGGGGAAGAGGGAGAGAAATTGAAAACCATAATCTACCCCCCCATATCTTGTTCTTGTTACAATTTATTAGGATGTGGTTCTAAACAAAGGGTCTCAGCACCTTTTCTACAAAGAGAAGCTTGAACCTGGATCAAGAAAGAATAAAAACCAAAAAGGCCAGGATTTTTTCCCTTTCATTTATATTATATCCAGTACCTGGGATTCTCATTGCTCACAACAGGAACATAGTCATCCAGGTGCCTATATTCTCTTCTGTGAGTAAAAGCTGAATGGGGATGCAGATAAAGTGACAATGGGGAATGGGCGGAAGACTGGAGGAAAGCTACGTATTCCCATTGGGAGGTAGGGGATTTTTAGATTTCTGACATGTCATGCTGTTCATTATCCAAATCATTCTAGAGAATTCTGAAGACTGTATCAATCTAAATTTAAGCTTTTTTATAAACTGATTTATTCATTCAATAAATATTTATTGGACGCATACAATGTGCCAAGCATTCTGGAGGATGCAAAACGAATAACATAGTCTTTTCTCTCAAAGAGTTTACGATTGCATAGAGGAGGATGATATACATATATATATATATGCAAATAACTGTATTATTTTATTCAGGACTCATTTAGTTGCAAATGACAGAATCCAAAAACAAAGTCACTTAAATGGAAAAGGAATGTATTGGTTCAGGTAACTACAAAGTTTTTGAGTAGATCTTTAGGCACAGCTGAATTCAGGGGTTCATTTGATATAAGTTTCTCTGAATTCTCACTCTCCTCCCCTCCCCAGTGCTCCAATTTCTTTAGATTTGGACTCTTTGGACAAATCACTGTGGACAGAAGTGTCATGATTGCTCAGTACTGGTCATATAACCTTTGCACCTACAACCATGCCTGGACCTTGGCAAGTGCTTATTAAACATTTGCTAAATAAATAGAATGTTTTCAGTAGCTTGGTGAGATTTAATGGGGTGAACCACAGATTGTAAGAGATTGATGAGTGACACGGTGAGGAGATAAGAAGACAGTGAGTATAACTAATTTCTCGAGAATTTCTTCCAGGAGAGGAAGGAGGAGAGGACTATTCTTTGGATGGAATCTGTTTTTGTTCATAAGGGGAAAACATAACTCCCAGGCTTATGAGAATAATGAAAACTAATATAGTAACGTTTTTGAGGAAGTGCGTGTGTGTGTGTATTGGAGGTGGGGTAGAGTGACAACAAGAGCACAGGTGGAATTTTACTTTGGAAATAATTTTCCTCCAAAGCAGGAGAAAAAGACAGAAGACAGGTGAGGAAAAAGATTTTAAAAGAAAGTGGAAAGCTGCTGAATCGTTCAGAATCCAATGGCTTTTGTGTACTCAGTCCAAAAACATGAGAGAATGAAATATGAAGTAGAAAAAACTGCCCAGCCACTGTAATCGAAAGGATAGGAATGCTATAAGAATGGATTACAATGATTTTTAGAGTTAGATAACATGAACTGCTATCACACACACATACATATACATAGTGTATAAAATGGGATCAGTGATCAGATTCCAATAAAAGGTTTGTTTTCAGCTTTTTCTCTCCAAATATATCCGTGTGGCTCTTTCTTAATATGATTCTGTTTTTTAAATCGGGAAAATTACTATTGTAATACAAATTCCCTGAAGTCAAGATGAAGGCATGTACTTGCATTTGACCAGGGATAAGAAGGAAGTCAGGACACTTACATTGTTTATTGGCTCCAAAAATCAGCTTATTGGATGATTATACATCTGCGTTTCTCAGCATTCCAAGTTATACAAAGAAAGTGAGTATTCTCCAATCTACATGTTATTTTCCTTTTTTCTTAACATTTGTTTATTTATTTATTTATTTTATCGTTGGCTGTGCTGGGTCTTCTTTGCTCTACGCAGGCTTTCTCTAGTTGCGGCGAGCAGGGGCTACTCTTCATTGCGGTGCGTGGGCTTCTCATTGCAGTGGTTTCTTTTGTTGCAGAGCATGGGCTCTAGGCTCATGGACTTCAGTAATTGTGGCTCACGGGCTCTAGAGCACAGGCTCAGTAGCTGTGGCGCATGGGCTTAGCTGCTCCGCAGCATGTGGGATCTTCCCAGACCAGGGCTAGAACCCGTGTCCCCTGCACTGGCAGGTGGATTCTTAACCACTGCGCCACCAGGGAAGTCCCTCCAATCTCCATTTTCTGATATTCTTGGGGAAATGATGAGAGTTGATATTTTAAAATTTTGTATAGAATGGAATTATTTCATATCTCATTAGAATTCCAACATTATAATTATGAGTCTGCTAAACACACACACAAGTATCTGAAAAGACATGATAATATTTTCATTTGCAATTTAAAAAAGTGATTTTTGAAATCAAATTAATACACCTAAAAATAAAATGAAATAAAATTCTGTTGTATGTAAGTCACCTAGTATATACCTAGTTTGTGGTGTTTTCTTATAGCAGTCCAAACCATGACAGAACTTTCAGAAAACCCAATGACAAAACAAACAAACAAATCCTTATCCTCTGTGCAGTCCTCAGTCGGAACAGAGAAGGATAAAGTATAGGATGTCAGAGATATAAAAATTGGAAAACGTGGGAATATAAGGTTATAAAGAACTGAAGTGCCTGACGACAGGGTCCATACTGGGGAAAGAGACAAATGAACACAGAGGCAAGCTCATGAACCGTGACAGTGGGAAAATGGTCAAGGGAGTAGAGGTTATGGGGATATTCAGAGCAGATCGAATAGGAGTGAGAAAGATAGGAGACGTTGAAGTGATCGTGAGCCTTGAGGGGAAAGCAGTTTTGATGCTGTGTTGCTAGGCAACTCAAGTGGAGAAGGAACGGAGGTAATGGGAGTTGAGGGGACTGAGGCATAAGAGGTCAAGGTTGTGGATGACTCTGGAACTTGCAACTGTAAAGTATAACATCATACAGATGAACCCAACCCCAGGGGTGAGCAGTGAAAGGACTTAGAATGAGGTGAAAGAGGGAGAATCATCCCTGGGGGGTGAGCCATCTCTGGGGCTGTGTATTTTGTCCATTACCATTTCTAAACAGTGCTAACAGGACCATCTGGGTCAGTCCTGGCCAGAGACAGGTCATCAGGTTCTTAGCCAGACAGGAGATGTGGAAAGGGTTATCAGACCTTGCCTGGTGCACAGGGAGGCTGTGGTTGAGTGAGTAGCTGTATAGGCATATTGTTTTGTGTTCTGAGCCTTAAATCCCTTTAAAATAACTGACAGCAGAGATACCTTCTACCCACAATCCTAGAGCCAGCCCTTGCCAGGTACCCCAAAACTGGGGAGAATTTCTCATCATGACATCTTAAGAAAAGTCTACCCCTGGTTTACACGCATAATAACCTACATGATGGCGTCTTTCCTTACCCCCACCACTTTCTAAACATTTACATGCTTAACTTGTGTCCTATGTTTTATTAATTTATCCATTCACTCACTCATGTAGCTATTGTCTTTCTAACCCCTCCCTTTAGAATGAAAGCTTCATGAAGGTACGGATCTTTGTTATATTTTATGTTCCCAGTTTCCTTCCCTGATCTGTGTCTTTCTAGCGGAAGTTGAATACACACACACACACACACACCATGTATATACATATATATATATTTATGTTTTTTCCAATTACCTGTGCAAAGTTTTTTGATAATAGTTTATTGTAAAAGGATCAAAAATAAAGTTGGCATAATACTATTATAAATAAATATTTCTTCTCTTGCCAAGGTATTCCTAAATAATTTGCTTTAGCAGTATTTAAAGGATATAACAATGTAAAAGAGTAAGGAATTGAATTGCGTGGTCTATCCCTTTGTCTTCCCACACCTGTAATTACCTCTGTTTTAGTACATCTTACTCTTCTGCCTAAAGAAGGCATAGGTCGTTCTCTCTCTCATTCCCCTTCTTTTCTCACCACCCTACACCACATACACATACTCATTTACCACATATTCATCCTTAAACCTATTTGTCAGATCTGTGATTTCCATGTAAGTACTCCAATTCACCCTCTCTTAGGCATACTTCCCCTGATTTGCATCACTAATGAGAATAATGAAATTTCTAGATTCTGTACTGCTCTTGCTCTATCTTTATAATCATTGTCGCATTATTAAAATAATGAAAGCAAAATGTTCTGCTGCTTGGAATGCAGTGCTAATGAGGTCAAGGTAGTTGGTTCAATCTCTGGGTAGGCTAGTTAGTATTTCACACAGGAAAAAAAATGGTTTCATAGGTATGGACTGCACCCTTAACCTTAACTAGCCACCTTACAAAGACGTATCATTGCTTACAGGCAGACTATGGTGAGAGAAAGAGGATGAATTTAGGCAAATCCACAATGTAGGTAAGACTAGGGCCACTCTCATAACCAGCCCAGTTATCTTGGACCCCAAATTAAGGAGTCAAGCAAGTAGAATTAACTTTAACAAATGGCAATTGCATATATTTCAAGAGTATAAGAACAAATCATATAGAAATAATTAAAGATGAGGATAAATATTAAACAATGGGCACCATTTGGGGATGGCAATGCAAGGAATTGTGCTAAACTCTTTAAAAATATTAGTTTATTTTAGGGTCCCTTCATACAGCTGCACAGGTTGTGTACTGGACAACTTTAAAGGGAGCCTTTCACTTCTACTATGATGTGAATGGGCCACACAGGGGCATTGGCTCTTTAATCTTTACATCAGCTCCAGAACATAAGCACTAATACCCACCACTGTTGCCTTACACATGAGGAAAAGGAAACTATTAGAGAAAAAATAATTTGCTCAAGTCACACAGATAACAAATGTTGGAGACAGGATTCAAAGCTACTCCACTTAAGTTAAAGAAATCTTCAGAATGGGGAAAATAAAATATCTACTTAATTTGGGCAGGACAATATACTGAAACCTAGGAGAAACCCTCTGAAACCAGAAAGGGAAGTAACTTTATTACTTTCAGAAAAGTCCACAGAGAAAATGAAGAATAGTCCAGAGTCACATGGGATGACCTAAAGACTTCAGAACTAAATACAGGCTGAAAAAGCAATGGATCTCACCAGTAATCCTAATTCATATTTTCATCATAGCATGTCCTTGTTTAGGGCACACTTTAGCAAGGAAAAGTATAAAGACTCACCTGTGGGTTGTTTTCCAGACCTGGGAAATATAGAAAACTACCCTTTACTAAGGAGAGAGAAGATAGACTGGATGTTCTAGTGTTTTTCATAATATTTCTCCATTGGTGGAGGGGGATGCTTGTAAAATGCAGATTATCAGGTCCTCCCTTAAGCTATTCAACCTCCGGGTACCCAGAAGATACTTAAGCACATCAAAATTTGGGAAACACTGACCTAGAAGATGGATGAGGTGATAAAAAGTACTCAATTCCTAAAGCCCACAGATGGGCAGAGGATTTGGGAACAGATGAAAAGAGAAACCCCAAAAGGGCAATCAGGGACATCAGATTCAACCATAAACACCAAGTCCCCGTCTTGGACCTTCTCCTTTGAGATGGATACACAGTTGGATCACTATTAGGTGTTTCATCCCAGGATACAACCCATGTTAGGAGCAAAGCTGCAACGCCTGATACGATGGAAGACTAGGGGCTGGGAGTCAGAATAACCCAGATTCAAATCCCTGTTCAGCCTCTCACCAGATGGGTAACGTCTGGGCAAACAGCATATTTTTTCTAGCCTCAGTTTCCTTACTTATACTATTAGGGTAAAAATACTCTCGGGCTTCCCTGGTGGCGCAGTGGTTGAGAGTCCGCCTGCCGATGCAGGGGACACGGGTTCGTGCCCCGGTCCGGGAAGATCCCACATGCTGCGGAGCGGCTGGGCCCGTGAGCCATGGGCGCTGAGCCTGCGAGTCCGGAGCCTGTGCTCCGCAGCGGGAGAGGCCACAACAGTGAGAGGCCCGCGTACCGCCAAAAAAACACAAACAAACAAACAAACAAACAAAATACTCTCTTGTAGCATTATGAGGATAAAAATGAGATGATTTATGTAAAGTGCCTGGTGTAATGTAAGTTCACATGCATGATAAGTGTTGTTGGAAGACCACTGGATATAGAAGGAAAAGTCACAGGCTGTTTTCAGATTGGGCAAAGGAATCAGTCAAAATGGGCTCTTCCTTGTTAAATACAGTGTTAAATTACTCAACTTCAAGTCTTAAATTTGGCTTTCACTTTGCCTTCATTGTACTATTTCAAGTGGAGTTACTGTACACAAAAAGAAATATTTAAGAAATGCAATGACAGGAAGGAAAAGACCAAAGCAGCCTTTGATACCAATGGACCACTTGGGTCTTTCCATGTGGGGTTGGGGATGGAGAGCAGTGAGAAGAGCGTTTAACGAGAAGCTAGAGGCATCTCTAAGGAGAGGAGGACAAGGCAGCTGAGCCGTCTTGAGTTTGCTTCATTTTCAGGACTACTGTTAAAGGAGAATCAGCAAGTGCTCACATAAGGATGGTACTGTGGAAACGTTGCTGATAGAGTCAATGACTTTGATTCCAAGAGACATTTTCGTCCTAATTTTTAGGACGGGGAGGAAAGCATTCGGCAGAAGCTTCAGGAAAGGTATAATCTTTTAGTTAGCTTGGAGGGAAAAATAAACAGCAGCAAGTCAAAAGGACTGCTGGTTAGACTTGGCAAAAATTGCCACTTAGAGGAGCATGACTGAGAGAGGCTGCTTGCATGCAGGGGTGTACACTGCCGCTAACTCAGGATGTCTGGGAAACGGCGGTGCGCTGGTTAATGGGACATTATGCTTTCCCGACTGTTTCCATCATTACGCAGCACATATGGATTGCCAATTTTCAGATAAATGGAATGCATGTGGAATCTGAAAATATTCAGAGATTGTCTGGTCTACGGCTTCCATTTTATAGATGAGGACATTTAGGCCCAGTTAGGAATAATGTGTGTGAAGTCACAGCTAATTAGTAATGTAGCCAAGATCAGAACCCGGATCGCCTCATTTTTCTCCTCAGGTCAATGTTTATTTCCACTGCCCCAGTGGTTACAGAACTCTTTTTTTTTTTTTTTTTTTGCGGTACGCGGGCCTCTCACTGTTGTGGCCTCTCCCGTTGCGGAGCACAGGCTCCAGACGTGCAGGTTCAGCGGCCATGGCTCACGGGCCCAGCCGCTCTGCGGCATGTGGGATCTTCCCGGACCGGGGCATGAACCTGTGTCCCCTGCATCGGCAGGCGGACTCCCAACCACTGCGCCACCAGGGAAGCCCTGTAGAACTCTTAACATTCTTGAATAATTTTTGGTGATTGAGAATTTTAAGTGCCTTGGAGGTTGCCATCACTGGTTACCTGTTTGCCCTGGGCCAGGCTAAAGGACAGAAGTTAGGCACGTAGCAGATTGGGTTGAATCTCTTATCACTCAGTACAGTAGCCCCACACTTCCTATTTTAAACAAACTATTGATAGTCACTTGTTCATTTATCATTTACTTCTCTCTCATAAACTGTTTTATAAACTATGCAAATGAAAATGATTAAGCTTTGTGGGTGTTGCAGAAGCCGTGGTTTTCGATGGAAACTTAGAAATGAAATAGGCGTGTAGAAAACATTTTAAAATAGGATGATTAAAAGAAGGCTCATTAAGTATATTAAAAGCAACAGCCCACAGGCTTAAATTTTGCTTTTGCAAGGCTATCGCAGTGCAGGTTGACCTGACACTCAGTTGAAATACTGGAAGGCAGGCACAAGTGGAAAACATGCTAGAGGTAATTTTAGGGAAAATCCCACCTCTACAACTCACAAAACCTGTAATCAATCCACCGTGAGAACAAGACTGCTGTGGAAATATCATTTGGTAGCATTACTTGCATTTGAAGATATAAAGTAGAAAGTTTTTTTAATGTTTATTCACATGCTTATGTTTAATCTCACTAATAAATTTATATTAGTCTCTAAGACAGAGATAGAATTAAGGGTTGGGAGTCTAGGGTAGATTTCTAGAACAGGCTTCTCAGACTTGAATATGCATGGGCATCAACTCGGGAATGAGCATATGCAGATTCGGATTCAGTAGGTCTGGGGTGGGAACTGCTATTCACATTTCTAAACTCCTCCCAGGAGATGCTAACTGCTGGTCCATGGACCACATTTTGACCAGGAAGGGTTGAGACGAGTGAGAAGCAAAGGGAGGAGCAAGAGAGATCTACTACTCAGGGAAATTAAGCCTCTATGGCTGATCTCTGTCTCACTAGAAACACAAATAATAATTATTATAGATCAGAGTGAAGAGACTTTGGTTAAGGACTTGTAACTCAGAGTCCGTATGTTTTGGTGCTAAAAAGAAGTGTAGGGCTTCCCTGGTGGCGCAGTGGTTGAGAGTCCGCCTGCCGATGCAGGGGACACGGGTTCGTGCTCGGGTCCGGGAAGATCCCACATGCCGCAGAGCGGCTGGGCCCGTGAGCCATGGCCGCTGATCCTGCGCGTCCGGAGCCTGTGCTCTGCAACAGGAGAGGCCACAACAGTGAGAGGCCCGCGTACTGCAAAAAACAAACAAACAAAACAACAACAACAAAAAAGAAGTGCGTGCGTTTGTGTGTGTGTGTGTGTGTGTGTGTGTGTGTGTGTCTGTGTCCCTAGTCCTCACACCTATCCTCCACACTGGAGTCAAAGTAATCTTTATAAAACTCTAAATTACCATGTTATTCCATTTAAAAAAAAAAAAACCTTTCAGTAGCCCTCGTTATTGTACAGACAACGTGCAAACTCTTAAAATATTTGACATTATTCCCCTGGATCCGGTTACTGTCTCATGTCTTACCACTCTCTAAACACACCAAACATCTATTAGTCCTTCAAATAACATGTTTTCTCTCCCCCATAGGTCTTCATAATACTGTTCCTTCTTCCTGAAACACTCTTTCTCTTCCCCTCTCATTTTACTATTTCTTTTCCTCACTTACTATCCCTTTTTACCCCTCGGGGGAAGTCTTCCTCGATGTATTGTGTCAAGTTCCTACCGTAACTCATCGTATTGCCATAGTCAGTTTACTTGAACGTCTTCCCCACTGTACTCAGTTCTCCTTGGGGGCAGAGACCATGTCTTTTTTGCCCGTTATTTTATCCTTTTTTCTTGGCTTGACCATCTTTAGGGAAACAGTTCCTAGCTCTTGAATAAATAAATGAACGAGTAACAGTTGCAATCCTGGATGGGAGTGTGGGAGAGGGATGATGTAGGGCATTGTCCAGAGAGAGTAGAAAATATTGGTTGGGGTAACCTAATGAAGTGCGAGCAGCAGCCAGAATGCATTTTTCTAGAAGAGGAGGCCCAAGATCATGAAGCATCATGCTGGGCAAATGGAATTGGGAAGGGAAGGCGGAAACAAGGAAGTTTCAAAGGGATGGGGAAGAGAGTATAGAATACAAAATACATAGATCTAATTGTGGTTCTCCTGGGGCTATTTAGACAACATTATAGACCCTCCTGGAGAGACAGAAAACCTGTACTGGGGATAGACAGAAGGTAGAGGTGAGTGGAAACTGGAACAAAATACCTTCCCTAAATCCCTGCAGAAGCAAAGGATAGCTGCACTGGGAAGCCTGAGACTGCTGACAGTGTGGATTTAGGAGGCATTTAATTGCTTAACTACTTTAAGATGTGAGAACAGTCTTGGATTAGTTTATGGAACAAAAATAACATCTTGTGTGACCCATGTGACAATGAAGGGCATATTTGTGAAATAGTCTATATCCAGAAGAGAACAGGCAGGAAGAGAAGAGAGGAGACGTAAAGGGATCCTAAAATAAAACTTGCCTTGGGCCCCGTGCACGCAGGATGATTATTCACGTACACAAGTCAGGGAGACACTGTTGTTAGTGTTCAGTGGTGATACTTCTGACACTTGGATTTGATTTCTGAAACTGTCATTTTCAAACCTTCTAATAAGCAATGACCCTTTTGTCAAATAAAATATTACTCCTTGGACAGGAAAGATTAATCAGGTTGAAAAGAAGCCTGAGGAAATGAACAACGAGTCCAGGCTCCCACACCCTCCCACCATCCCATCTTGGGTTCCTGGCAGAACCTCAAGGCTTTGAAATATGTGCTCACAGTCCAATTTCTTCTCTCTATCGGTCCCCTTCCCCTCCCCAAACATTTAGTGACCTACATTTGCACAGACCTCATGGATTGCTTATCCCACTGACATCTTGAAAGTTTAAATTCAGTTTTGACTCCAAATGATATTTCATATATAAATATACATATATAACATGGACATATGCATATGTATATATATTATAAATCTCATATATATATACCCACATATATATCACTCTCTCATATATATTCATATATCTATATGAATGTTTGAACCATTTACCATTAGATATAAACAAACACAAAGATTTATTACATATCAACATTTAAAGGAAGCAAAAGGCAATAATAGTACATTTTTTTCAATTTTAATTTTGTTTGTTATCAATCACTTTCTAACAGAATTCTGTGTTTCTAATTTACTCTAGATCATTTCAGTTCAATGACCTTGCCAGTGAGTGATCAATACTGATCGATAATGCATCTGGCCTTCATGGAGAGATCCTCTAGAAGAGATTTTTAATAAGCTGCTCAACCTTAAAAGAGGACATGATAGTCGCTCCCTAAATATTTGTTGAAAGATCAACTGAATGAATGAGTACAGGCTTTTCTTTTTCTTTTTTAAAATTGTTATTTCATCACAGAAGCCACGATGGGGTCTGAGTTACAGAGGAAATTGCTATAGACATGGAATCAGAAGGTCTGGGTTGAGTGCCAACTCCAGATAATTTCTGGTTTGATGCTAAGCCCCATTTTCATTTTTTGTAAAGGTGGAATAGCAAGTAACTCCTTGAAGCTATGACCTGCTATAAATATGCCAATGACTATCTTCGGTAAAGTCTGCACTCCTTTTGAGCACGAAAGCACATTTCCCCAGGAACCCCAAGGAGAAGAGCAGAATTTTTTGAACATTTTTTTTCTATTTAGTATTTTCCTTGTCTATAACTATTCTGTTTAAAGATAGCAGAAATGATTTTATCCCCTGATATTCTCTCTAGCCAGGAATGTTTGTCTTAGTTTAAGGCAGCCCTCTAACCCCTACTTCTAATGAATATTTCATTCACATTGAAAGGATTTAATTAACTGTCTCTGCTTTCTAACAAAATCATATTTTTACTTGCCTTTGTAACTCCCAGCAAAAAAATATTTTTTTTAAGCAAGACTAACTTTTAAAAGGTCTGTCTGTTCTGTAGACTAAATGTGTCCCTCCCTCACCCCAAATTCATATGTTAAATCCTAACTCCCAATATCATGGTATTAGGAGGTGGGGCCTTTGGGAGGTGACTAGATCATAAGGGTGGAGCCATCATGAATGGGATTAGTGACCTTATACAAGAGAACCCAGAGAGTTCCCTTGTCCCTTCCACCAGGTGAGAACACAGTGAGAAGTAGGCCCTCTATGAACCAGAAAATGGGCTCTCACCAGACACTGAATTTTAGATATTCCAGCCTCTAGAACTGTGAGAAATAAATTCCTACTGTTTATAAGCCATCCAGTCTATGATATTCTGTTATAGCAGCTGGAATAAACAAAGACAGTCTCTAATCAACTGTTCGATTTAGGAATATCAGTTGGCCTCCCCAATGATAGCCTGTATACCCAACCTTTTGCTATAAATGTGAACAGCCTCATATAGTGCATATGCTATACTATCAAGATACATTTCATAAATTGTACCTGCAACACAGGATTGAGAAACCAACTGCAGAATATAACACAGCAGGGTTTAATTAAATGTTAATAAAAACTAACATTTTTTGCTTTTCTTTTTTAAAAGTATTCCCTACCATATAGCTATGCCCAGATTATACTTTAGCAGAAGGCTGATAACCTAAGATTTTCTGATTCATTTAGAGAGAAGCATTATTTGTTGAGTTCCTAGTATATACCATATGTGCTTATTCAAACTTTATTACAGCCTCAGGAAGTAGTTATTATCCTTTCCATTTGATAAACCTAGATCCTAAAGCTCAGTCAACTTAAGAACCTGCCCACAGTTATGAAACACAAAAGCAGTGTGGCGGGATTTCAATCCAGGTGTGAAAGATTTAAATCACAACCTCTCTCTTTAACACCATTTAGTTTCCCAAGAGATAAGAAGATGATTTTTAAAAGATACAGAATTTTACATTCTGATATAGAGCATATTTATATATAGATGAGATTTAGCTCTAATATGGAACACTAGATTCAGAATAAACGTCAGGTATAATAGGATACAACATTTAACCCATATCAGAAAATTACTAAGTCATTAAACCTATATTTTGTTAAGTGCCCTTTGCATGGCTAGTAAATGCTAGTTACTTGATTTACAAATGTAACCAAGACACAATCTACCTATGATATCCTTGGCAGTGGTCACTCAGCCTTAAATATTCCCAGCACCCAAGTCCAAGCACGTGCCAGCAATACTGAGTAGATGAAAGCTGGGCATTGCATCTCTAAAATATTATTTAACTCTTAAGACCAATACAAATAATAAAAAAGCCAAGACATTGATTCTTTCTTCTAGTTTAAGGCCTGAAATATACAACAGGATGCTCTTTAGTTCATTATATTTTCAGAATTTGATGACCCATGTTCCCCTTTTAGAAAACAGAAGCAGACAACAGAACCAGAGGTAAACTTCATGTCTGTGACAGTCCCCTTCTCCATGTCATCCTTCCATCCAATTTAGGCAACTGGGAGCTAACATTTGAGACAGAAGATAAGCAGAATAGCTAATCACCCAAGCAAATCATTGAATCACTCCAGCCTTTGATTTCTCCAGTTAAAAATGTGAATCTTATATACCATGCCCCTCATTAAAATACTAATCCACCCTTAGCATCAGAAACGTGATTGAGTTCCACAGCCCGTGCCCTACTCCGGCAGCAATGACGGATCAATATCGGTACACACGTCTTCTCACCCAAAACCAGTGGGGATACAAAGCTGTGAAACTGTAAGACAGATTCCTATTTCAGAATTGTCCCTATAGACGTAGGCATAATTATATGGGTATTGAGCCTGAAATGAGGATAATATCTGAACACTATTTTTCAGAAAACTTAGACTAGATACATAGATGATGGAGAGGTAGATAGATAGATGATAGATAGATGGATAGATAGATGAAAAATAGATAGATAGATAATCTGAAAATTGTAACAGAGCATATAACTATATTTTAATTACCTTGAAAGAGTTCATGAATTTTGATTCATGTAAATGATATATGTGGACATTCAGCCCAGAAAGGGATCTAGCACCCTCTTGTGAAAAGCTGTTGTTGCCCGTGGAAGTGATCCTCAGGATGGCGGGGATTAATGCTGCAGGAATGCTCTCAGTAACAGTATAATGAAGCGTCGGACACCTTTCACTAATAACAAAGTAAGAAGGCACAGGGTCAGAATATGATGCTTCTGATACGGCCTCATTAGCAAAAAAAAAAGAGAAAAAATTTACCAACCATATTTTGGTGAGTACTTGCCATGTGCCAGAAATTTTGTATAAATGTTTTTGTTTGTTCTTAGAAAAACATTTTAAAGGTGGACTTATTTTCCCTAATTCTCACATTAGGAAACTGAGGCGCCTAAGGTTAGGAAATACGTACAAACGAATGAAAAGAATACTGGTAGAAGTGTTGCAGTTTGATGCACCTGCCCTGACTCAAAGAACATAAGATGCCCATTTCCTCTAGGACCGGGCCCACTGGCAACACGGCAACTTGTGCACTTATGTTCAGTAAGGACAGAGCTAGGAATCTGACTGGGGTGAACTTGACTCCAGCTCCTAATTAAGAATTAGGAGTTGTCACTAATGACTAATTAGAATTAGTCGCCCATTTGCTTATTTACTAGCATGCACTTATCTGTTCTTTACACATTAGAGGTTAATTGTCAACTTTGTCCCTCATTTTGCATTCTGATTTTCTTAATGATATTACTCCATGTTTGCTACCTTATCTTGTGGAACCCGTCCTGGAGGAAATGTGCACTTCCTTTTTTTTTTGGTGTCAGGGCAGATGTATTGAACTTTAGCCAGGAAACAAACATATTCATATCTACCAATATCCCTTCATCTGCATTTATATACTACCCCTTAATTTACTGCTCACGTGCATTAAAAACTACCTTCTGTATTTTACTGACAATGGATGGTACTGATTAGAAGATGCCCTGTTATTTTACGAGTCACCAAGAAACATATATGGCCAATTAAATTATCACATAATGCTTTCTTATCATCAACTCTAAGATGTAATTCAATTTCAGAAATATTAATTTGTGAATAAAATATAGGTACCTTAGAACTGATGAAATATGGCATGTGTTACGTAGCTCTCGTAGCATGCTATACTGACTACGTATTTTTTGCTTGGATGTAATTTACACACACAACTCACTACTCATCTACCTTTTGCACAGCTCCAGTTCCAGTGTGCATGCACAGGTAGGCTGGCTTTGTGTTTGATCACGTGGACTCTGGAACCACCCTATTTGGGTTCAGGATGTGCCTCCTACTACTATGACCTTGGAAAATTCCTTAACCTTTCAGTGGATCATATTCCTCTTCTCTAAAACACAGATAACAAAATCTGTCTCATAGGGTTATTGTGAGGATTAAATGAGTGAAACTGTGCCTAGTACATATTTAATGCTTCAAAGGTATTTACTGTTAACATCGCTGTTATTATGATTACAGAGTACATGAAGATGTGAGCTATATTGTACTCCTGATACAAATCTTTACAATGCCCAGGGCACTCCATCTCAACTTCAAGATGCAAACCTTTCCAAGTATGCAGCTGTTCCAGATGACAGGAATGCATGCACAGACCATCACCATGACAGTTAGACAACCTGCCACGCAAGCCACATCCTTCCAACTTATATATACCCAGAGGACACACACAGCTATGCACAGAGAACCTGCTGTTTCTTAAGTATATCCACTTTCCATAACTTTACAATTAATATTAATCCTGATCTTGAAAATAAGCTGTGAACCAAAGCAAATCGCCTTAAAACCAGATTTTCATTAATGAGGAGATTTACTGTAAGTTTCTCCCCGCCTACCTTCCTCATTTGGCTTTTGTGAGGAATTACAAAGCATCTTTCCCTGGTGAGATCCACACCATGACTGCTAATACATGGTTGAGAGTACTTTGTTGTTTTTTTTTTTTTTTGCGGTACGCGGGCCTCTCACTGTTGTGGCCTCTCCCGTTGCGGAGCACAGGCTCCGGACGCGCAGGCTCAGCGGCCATGGCTCACGGGCCCAGCCGCTCCGCGGCATGTGGGATCTTCCCGGACCGGGGCACGAACCCACGTCCCCTGCATCGGCAGGCGGACTCTCAACCACTGTGCCACCAGGGAAGCCCCGGTTGAGAGCACTTTCGTACTTAATTAGTGGAGAAATATAAATAAAGGCAGAACCTCATTCACCTCCCTCATTCATTTCCCCTCTGATGACTTACTGTGACATCACACACTGATACAGCACCTACACACAGTCCCATGTTTAACAAGTGTACCGGCTCAAGGCCTAGGCGGTCTTTAACCTTCCGTCTGTCCCCATCCACACCTTGAACATCAATATGTATGTATGCTCACCTCAGGCATCCATTTAACGTCAAGTGCATTTAGAGAGTCCCCAACACACCCGTTCCTCCATCCTGTACCTTTTCTCCCCTGCTCATACTTGCTTGAGCTGTGTTTCTCAGAGAGGTGGATACATGTACCCATGGCTCTAGCAAGAATCTCCTTTTCCTTTTTCTATTGCTGCTGCAGTTCTTTTAGACATTAGGTAAAAATAACGTATCTAGCACCCTGTTTCCAAATACATCTGAGATGGGCCAGTGGAGTTTGATTATGGAGAAAAAACCAAAGTCACTTATCAAGACCACAAAAAAATGAAGGCACACTTTCATTTGTTCTTCCTGTCTGTCTCTTCTCTGTTTACTCTTCTTATATAAAAAGAGAAGAGGGAAAGACAGCATGGCATAGCAGAGTCAAGAAATGTATCTATCTTGTGTAATCTGACCCCATACCTTTGCATAAGAACTAGGTAACAAGTGTAAATCAGGAATCATGGGATTGTCTAACTATGAGTCTGTGTCATAGCCCAACTGATAATTTAACTTTGATCCTTCTTCATAAGGTGGTGATAATACACATGGCCACAGACATTGGTATGTAAGATCTCCTCACTTGAGTCATCATAATAGTTTGTTAACCACAGTAAAATGGGGAATCCAACTCTCTGCCATTCACTGATAAACTACCAAGGGAGACCGAGGCCCTCTGCTTTGTCAGTAGTGTTTTGAGCTGATCAACTTCTAATTTTACTTTTGAAATTTTAATTCACCTTTTCCTTTATATTTAGGACCTTTCCCCACCTCTCAATCCAGACAGCACGCTACATGTTCTGGGTTTTACTAAATTATCTATGATCTTGTTTTTCAAACATCTTATGGCTTAAGCAAGCAACCATTAAACAAACACTAGGTGCAAAGAGATGATTTCAGTCCTCAACTAATGTAAGAAAGGATGCATGTTTTCTATTGGTCTTTGTTTTTCCCATTTATTTCTCCTTTTTCTACCCTTGAAATTTTTCTTACTCACGTCATGTTGAAAATGTCAAATTCTAGCCATTTCAATATGGACTTAAGGCAAGGAGCTCTTAGGACCGTGTCCCTGGTGCTGGTTTATCATACGTAAGACTCAGGCCCTCGTGTTTGAAGGGCCACTGAGGCAAGGATCTCCTTGTCCTGAGTCCCTAACATCTATCGGTGTCTTGACCATGGTTCTAATGGGCCAGCATTATGCTAGTGAAACTCTGGAGCATGGGACTCAAGAATGTCTACCTAGAGGAGTGAGGGCAATGCTGAAAATTACCACTTTTATGGGATTTTCAGAGAATGAAACTATTCATTTTTAACAAAGTAACAATTATTTAACAAGTAGTTGCTCTGTGCCCTCTCCAGGCTAGATGCACGGGATACACATCTTCATCACCACTGTCAGATTTTTTTGAGTATTCACTATGTGCCAGGCACTGTTCTTTACTTTTAATAAATACTAAATAAAGTATAGTCCCCATACCGAAGGAATCATTATTTTCCTCTCTCTCATGCTTAGGCATTTCCCTCCCAGGGACTTTGAGATTGAAGAAATCTCTGGGTTCTACCACTCATTGTCTGTAATTGGAATGAGAGCAGAATTAATTTGGGATCTTCCACCTCTGTAGTCAGTCTTTCCACTGGCAATCCATTTTGTGTATTTAATCTCTTTCCTTTTATTAAGTTTCAAACCTTTCAAGATGGGCTGTATAGAGGCAGCAAGGCAAAGAGGAGACCATGGCAGGATCCTGAGGCACCGACCAGATTGCCTTCTGTTAGTCACACCTTACATGCCACCTGCGTTGGACCAGGTGGCTATAACCCAACAGAATGACACATCACACATGCCTGGAGGCAGAGGTTGCCAGGAAGACTTTTACTGCTTTCTTTAAAAACAACCAAACCAAACAAAACCAAAAACCTGAATGGAGAGAGCAATCCTGTCCTGGTTATTTATTTTGAAAAAAAAAAAAAAAAAAGGGTTAACCATGGGACATTACATATAACTCAAAGCCGACCAAATATAAAGTAGTTCACAAGGGGGGGTGCTCTGGACTTTACCACCCTTTCCTGCAACAGATCATTTCTTTCTGAAAATTAATGTCTGAAAAAAACTACAAACAAACAAAAAGAAACAAGAGATGCAATTCCACGGGCGGAGTATGAAGCTGGTGAGATGTGAATAAGGAATGCTGAACAGCTCAGCAGGACCATTAGCTATTTGTTTATTAAGTTTTCCAGTATAGTAGATTGATCTGAAAATAACAGAATGTTTATGAAGCATGAAGCATTGCCTAAGCTTTCAATTAAAATGAAATAAAACAAAATGCTGGATATGTGTTCTTCGTAGGAAATCTCATTAGAGCATTGGTCATCACAGCCAGGCATGGCCTCATTGCCTTTCCTGTTACTCCAGCTCACTGCCCACTGGCTCAGATCAGGCACCAGTGTAAGTAATGCAGCCTTCGCTAACATGGGCTTTGTTCTCCAGGGTGTAACATATCACAGTGATCTTTTAAGAGAAAGGCCAGCACTATGACCCCACTTTATAGATGAAAAAATAAAGTACATCAACTGGCTTACCATCGGATCCACTGTAAAAATTAGGAATAGCACATAAAGTTCAGGAAACAATGTTAACACCCTGAAACACTTAGCATCTCTGTGCTTGTACTTTTGTGGTATCTTTTTTTTTTTGCCAGGGGCTTGAACTCAGGGAGGGAAGTGGAGAAAAGAAGAGAGCATTAAATGAAGAAGAGTGGGAGAGTGCAAGTCAGGGAATGGAACAGACCATTGACACATGCTGATAGCTGGACGTCAGGGAGCACTGAGCAAAGCACAGCAGGGCATGGGTAGTGGGAGGTAGCATGGGAGCTGCGATACTGTGATTTATAATAAGAAATATATATTTGGTTTTCATCCCTGTTTCTGGCACAGAGATCCTAAAACCCTTGGAATTTCCTAATTGATAGGAGCAATAAAGATGTCTTGTTATTCCTAACAAGCCCCTCTCAACAGTACCTTAGTTTATGTTACCGAGGTGACTTTCAGATAGCCCCTAAATGTAGGTGCTGGTTGCCAGGAGAACCAACCAGGTGATTAAAGGTTTGGAACTTTCAGCCCCACCCCTGATCTCCAGGGAACGGAGAGGGGCTGAAGATGGGAGTTCATTCACCAATGACCAAAGATTTAATCAATCAAGCCTACGTAATAAAGCCTCCATAAAACCCCAGAACGAAGGGATTTGGAGAGCTTCCGGGTGAACATGTGGAGATTCGGGGAGAGGGCATGGAAGCTCCACGCCCCTTCCCACATACCTTGCCTTATTTTCTTCCATCTGGCTGTTGCTGAGTCATACCCTTTTATAATAAACGGTAACCTAATCAGAAAAATGTTTTCCTGAATTCTGTGAGCTGCTCTAGCAAATTAATCAAACTTGAGGAGGGGGGCATGGGATCCTCTGATCTATAGCTGGTGGGTTCAGAAACACAGGTAACAACCTGGACTTGTGACTGGCACCTGAAGTGGAGGGAGGGGAGGGCAGTCTTTTAGGGCTGAACCCCTAACCTGTGGGATCTAACACTATCTCCGAGAACATAGTGTCAGCATTGAGTTGAACTGCAGGATACCCAGCTGGGGTTGTGGAGTTGCTTGATGTGTGGAAAACCTACAGGTCCAGTGTCAGAAGTGAAGTTGTGTTGTACATGGAAGAGTGTGAGAGGAAAGAGGCCACACAGGAGGGGGGTATTTTCCTTTACAGGAACTTTGACTTTTCTCTCAAGAGCCAAACAAAGGGAAGAGCTGTAGGGTCGGTTTAATTTTCAAGGTCCAGGAAAAGTTAAAAATAAATATATGAAGAAATGAAGAAATGAATGAATGAACGAGTCTAAATTTGTCTACAAGCAATCAGAACCAGAAACAGCAGCCAAAGACAGTATTATGGTAATTTTCTGTTCTTAGCTTTAATGGTTTTTGTATGTTTGCTTGTTTGCTTGTTCTTGGCCTAGTAAAATCTCACTAAGCTACATACCAGGGCTACTTAGCTTTGGAGTCTCTTCACTACTGTCTGTCTTAAAATCACTTCTACTTTTCCCAGTCCTCTGGAAATGTGAACTGCATTGAAGTCATTTGTAGGCCAAATTCCCATTATACTTGGAGAAATTCCAGTTGTGGACAGTTTTCACCACCCACAGCCGGTGGAAAAATTACAAATGAATAGTGCATATTTATAACCTGAAATGGCTCCAGGTAGAGAATAGAGCCTCATATTTCCCATTTTCTATTTTTCCTAGTGTTAGGATGAGATTTCTCCTCTTTTCTAAAGAAAGCAATGACTCAGTAGTGAAGTTTTAAAAATAATGAACCATCGATCCATGAAGCCAAAATAGAACTCGTTCTCCTTTTCCCGAACTTCATTCTTCTCGTCTTGTTCGTGAACCGCAGTGGAGTTTAGTTGGAAGAGTACTGTTAGGAGCCAAGTAGAAGCGAAGCAACCGTGTTTCAGGCCTGGCTCAGCCAGTGAGTAGCTGTGTGATCTTCAGCAAGCCAGTTACCTTGGAGTAGGACTCTGTGTTATATCAAGGTAGTCCCGGCTCCAGAAGAGCATGCTATACAAGTAGGCAGCTCTGGTTTAGACTCTACCACTTCCTAAAGATTGAACTTGGGCAAGCTGCTTACCCATCTCTCCTTCCATTTCCTCAAGTGAACAGACCTCACAAGGGCTGGTGAGGACTCAATGGTATAAGGCTTCCAAAGAGCTTACAAAGGCGCCTGGCATACAGTAAGCACTCTTGGCTTTTGGCTATTATGATATGCATATGCATATATGATAATTATGCATTATTATCATATGATATTATGATAATGCTTAAGCATCTCCAATAATAGTAATTTCCTGTGTGCCTGGTGTGTGTTTTTAGCCAGGTACTTTACTAACTCACAGACTGGGTAAGTAATGATTTGGAACAATCAGCACTGGAGGCAGGTTTAGGGAGGAGAGTCTGGCTGATTGCTATCGGGTTATTTTTCTTTCTTTTATGACCCATAACCAGTACTCACTGCAGCGATATGTATTCATAAACTGCTATCCCGGAGAGCTGGAAGGGAAGTTGCTCTTTAAAGGCCGCTCAGAGTGTCTGGATTGGCATTTTGTGGTTACTACACAGAAATAAACTGTCGGAGAAGTGTCAATATAGCTAGTGTGGTCTGCTTTGGTGTGTCAGACCTGTTCCAGGTATTTGGGGTAGATGGGGCCAAATAAATAAATAAATAAATAAATAAAAGAAAAGCTAAGATATTTTAATCCTAGAAGTACTTTAGGTTCATTCAGGCATCTAAGGCAACCACAATATGAAATAATGAGGTCTTCTAAAACAATGTATATCTATGCATATGATATTATTGAGCTAAGTATAATCGTACATTTGAAGGGATATTCTAGGACAGGGAGTTTCAGTGAAGTATGAATTTTCAGGGAATCTTTATGCTTAACATAGATTTCTGCACAGGTACTTGAGGGAAGCGTGGAATTTGTAGAGTATGTAGAAGGGATGGAGAATTATAAGAAAAAAAAAGAAATTTAAAAAATGAACATTCCAGAGGCAGAAGCTGCAGCATATATATGTGTGTGTGTGTGTACACACACACACATATATATATATACACATATATATATATACATATATACACACACACACAATGAGGTGCCAGGGAGGTCTTTACTAGCTAAAGGACAGGCATAATATCTGTTAGGTTAGGGGGTACACATGGGTCCCACATTTCAGATTTTTGGTTTTAATCCATAAGGTATTAATGAGACATTATTGAATTCTGTACAAGGAAAAAATATACTAAAGTAAGTGAAGAATCCAATAATTGAACCATAGAAAATTGCTGATATTTCACCATTTTTGCCCTACTGAAAGGGTAATTTCCTATGGTTCTATCTAATATCCTAAAATCAATCTGCCAGTTGAATAAGAGACAGGGAGATTAACTCGGAGGCTAAATACATTATATAGAGGTACAATCTCATGGGCTTTGATAAAAGTGGATATTTGGGACAAGGAGAGAAGAGAGAATTTTACTGACACATTTTTGCTTGAGTTTTCTTAATGTCTATTTTCTATTTCTTTTTTTGGTCTTATTCTTGGGGAAAGCAAAGCATTTGCTTTCTCCCATATTTTGGGTCCATTTATGATGATTCTGATCTCTTAGCTGCTTAACCTGTAGACCCTCTACGGAACACTGCAAGGCCCCTTCTTAGCGGAGCAGCCAGTATGAGCTTAGTTTCCTAGGCTAGGACTGTTATGCTGCATTTGATATGTGAACTGAAAAATGCATGGATAAGCACAGTTACTGAAAACAAACTTTCAGTCTCATTATCAAAGCTCTTTGTTGGATTTGGAAAAATGCTGTAGGTCCAAGGAAACCAAATCTTCTAGGGATATTCTTGGTTTTAAATATTTTAGAAAAAAAAAAAAAAAAAAAACACTTGTTCTTATCTAAGAAGGCTTGTGAGGCCTCATCCTCGGAATAGTCAAATTTAGGAGTTATGTAAGGATGTATGTATAATTAATAAAATAAGGATATATAGCTACTCAAATGTTTTCAGCTTCCAAAAATGATTATGGGTTCTATTTGGAGCTTAGGAAAAACTTAATTTCTTTGAACCATTTCAACCCACTTTTAATTCTGTGGTATAGACATACAATATACAGCGTGACAAAATTAGGTCACCAACTGACGTATATACAGTCAAGTGAAATGCTTACAAAGTTATACCAAAAATAATACCATCCAAGCTTGTAGAATTGGGATGGCAGAATATGTATGTTTTTTTTTTTTTAACTTTTTAGTTACATCAATTGTACATAATGCCAAAGATTTGTACCTGTGGTAATCTGCTTGATCTCTTTCTTCCTCTGGCCTAAATATAGCACTGACTTCCTTGCCGCCTATGGAAAATACGGATTTCCTCTTGTTGCTCTGGTCAGTAACTGAAAACAACACAGCACAACAAATACCTTGGCTAACCCACTTGCTAAACAGGTAAGTGGGGAAAAAATGGTCATCCCCCTGTGTGTGTGTGTGTGTGTGTGTCCATGCTTTCTCTTTACATGTTCACTGTAACATGTCTCCCCCCCCTCTTTCTCTGTCTCTCCTCTTAATTAACAGAAAAGAAAGAGGGAATAAATGACAAATGGAGGAACTTCTCTTTCTAATAATATAGGATCATCCATTAGTCAGACCCACAAGCTCAAAGTGAGTTCCACAGCTCTGCCTGGCCCTGATGATATCTTTGGGAGGGTCTGTGCCAACCTCCCTCTTTTTTGCTGACGCATTAAGCTCTGAGTGGTCCTTCACAGGCTGAGTGAAATGGATTTAAAGCTTGGCCCAGAGCCACTTAGCAGTTTGGAAACGTTGCACTCATAACCAGAAGAACAACTAAAAATACGGTTGCACTTTTTGCTTCATATTTCCCTCACCCATCTTAGCATCAGACTATTGTTTGTTTAATGGTTCATGATTATTGCTTTGTGTCACCTGCTGGATTCTGAGCTCCTAGAAGTCAGAGCCTTGCCAGCCACTTTGCACCCTTCACAGTGTATTGTGCGGACATTAAATAAACATTAAAATTCCCCAACGGTGGAATGACAGAGAAAGAAAGAAAAACATAAGAGGAAGATACAAGAAACTGGAGGTGAAGTTGTGACATAAGATGGAGGCAGTCTGAGGAATGTACCCAGAAAGAAGAAAGACACAACAGCATCCCGGTGGTTGGGGACCAGTGGAGAGCGATATTTAATTAGAGATGTTTTCCTTTAGTTCTTCCTCCTTCTGGTTCCCTATTCATCTCCTTGTCCTCCACCCTTTCTCTTTCTCTATGAATAGCCCCCAAAGAAAGCTAAGCAACAAGAGTGGATAAGAGCTCAACAGTGCGGCTGCCCTGCAGGTTACAGGTGTGGAGAAGCCTGGGCAACACTAGGCTCTCTGTTTTTTATTTTTTGGTGATTGATTGATTGATTTTTTTTTTAACATCTTTCTTGGAGTATAATTGCTTTAAAATGGTGTGTTAGTTTCTGCTTTATAACAAAGTGAACCAGCTATACATATACAGATATCCCCATATCTCTTTCCTCTTGCGTCATCCTCCCACCTTCCCTATCCCACCCCTCTAGGTGGTCACAAAGCACTGAGCCAATCTCCCTGTGCTATGTGGCTGCTTCCCACTAGCTATCTATTTTACATTTGGTAGTGCATATATGTCTATGCCACTCTCTCACTTCGTCCCAGCTTACCCTTCTCCCTCCCTGTGTCCTCAAGTCCATTCTCTATGTCTTTATTCCTGTCCTGTCCCTAGGTTCTTCAGAACCATTTGTTCTTTTTTTAGACTCCATATTTATGTGTTAGCATATGGTATTTGTTTTACTCTTTCTGACTTGCTTCACTCTGTATGACAGACTCTAGGTCCATCCACCTCACTACAAATAACTCAATTTTGTTTCTTTTTAAGACTGAGTAATATTCCATTGTATATATGCACCACAACTTCTTTATCCATTCAACTGTCAATAGACACTTAGGCTGCTTCCATTTCCTGGCTATTGTAAATAGAGCTGCAATGAACATTGTGGTACATGACTCTCTTTTTTTTTTAACACCTTTATTGGAGTATAATTGCTTTACAATGGTGTGTTAATTTCTGCTTTATAACAAAGTTAATCAGCTATACATATACATATGTTCCCATATCTCTTCCCTCTTGCATCTCCCTCCCTCCCACCCTCCCTATCCCACCCCTCTAGATGGTCACAAACCACCGAGCTGATCTCCCTGTGCTATGTGGCTGCTTCCCACTAGCGATCAATTTTACATTTGGTAGTGTATATATGTCCATGCCACTCTCTCACTTTGTCACAGCTTACCCTTCCCCATCCCCATATCCTCAAGTCCATTCTCTAGTAGGTCTGTGTCTTTATTCTTGTCTTGCCCCTAGGTTCTTCATGACCTTTTTTTTTTTTTGCTTAGATTCCATATATATGTGTTAGCATACAGTAATTGTTTTTCTCTTTCTGACTTACTTCACTCTGTATGACAGACTCTAGGACCATCCACCTCACTACAAATAACTCAATTTCATTTCTTTTTATGGCTGAGTAATATTCCATTGTATACACGTGCCACATCTTCTTTATCCATTCATCTGTTGGTGGACACTTAGGTTGCTTCCATGTCCTGGCTATTGTAAATAGAGCTGCAATGAACATTCTGGTACATGACTCTTTTTGAATTATGGTTTTCTCAGGGTATATGCCCAGTAGTGGGATTGCTGGGTCATATGGTAGTTCTATTTTTAGTTTTTTCAGGAAGCTCCATACTGTTCCCCATGGTGACTGAATCAATTTACATTCCCACCAACAGTGCAAGAGGGTTCCCTTTCCCCCACACCCTCTCCAGCATTTATTGTTTGTAGATTTTGTGACTGTGGCCATTCTGACTGGTGTGAGGTGATACCTCATTGTAGTTTTGATTTTCATTTCTCTAATGATTAGTGATGTTGAGCATCCTTTCATGTTTGTTCGCAATCTGTATAATCTTCTTTGAAGAAATGTCTATTTAAGTCTTCTGCCCATTTTTGGATGGGGTTGTTTGTTTTTTGGATATTGAGCTGCATGAGCTGCTTGTATATTTTGAAGATCAATCCTTTGTCAGTTGCTTCATTTGGAAATATTTTCTCCCATTCTGAGGGTTCTTTTTTCATCTTCTTTATGGTTTCCTTTGCTGTGCAAAAGCTCTTAAGTTTCATTAGGTCCAATTTGTTTATTTTTGCTCTTATTTCCATTTCTCCAGGAGGTGGGTCAAAAAGGATCTTACTGTGATTTATGTCATAGAGTGTTCTGCCTATGTTTTCCTCTGTGAGTTTTATAGTGTCTGGCCTTACATTTAGGTTTTAATCCATTTGGAGTTTATTTTTGTGTATGTGTTAGGGAGTGTTCTAATTTAATTCTTTTACATGTAGCTGTCCAGTTTTTCCAGTATCACTTATTGAAGAGGCTCTCTTTTCTCCATTGTATATTCTTGCCTCCTTTATCAAAAATAAGGTGACCATATGTGCATGGGTTTATCTCTGGGCTTTCTATCCTGTTCCATTGATCTATATTTCTGTTTTTGTGCCAGTACCATACTGTCTTGATTACTGTAGCTTTGTAGTATAGTCTGAAGTCAGGGAGCCTGATTTCTCCAGGTCCGTTTTTTGTCTCTCAAGACTGCTTTGGCTATTGGGGCTCTTTTGTGTTTCCATAAAAATTGTAATTTTTTTTTGTTCTAGTTCTGTGAAAAATGCCATTGGTAGTTTGATAGGGATTGCATTGAATCTGTAGACTGTTGTGGGCAGTACAGTAATTTTCACAATGTTGATTCTTCCAATCCTAGAACATGGTATATCTCTCCATCTGTTTGTATCATCTTTAATTTCTTTCATCAGTGTCTGATAGTTTCCTGCATACAGGTCTTTTGACTCCTTAGGTAGGTTTATTCCTAGGTATTTTATTCTTTTTGTTGCAGTGGTAAATAGGAGTGTTTCCTTAATTTCTCTTTCAGATGTTTCATCATTAGTGTATAGGAATGCAAGAGATTTCTGTGCATTAATCCTGCCACTTTACCAAATTCATTGATTAGCTCTAGTAGTTTTCCTGTAGCATCTTGCTTTAGGATTCTCTATGTATAGTACCATGTCATCTGCAAACAGTGACAGCTTTACTTCTTCTTTTCTGATTTGGATTCCTTTTATTTCTTTTTCTTCTCTGACTACTGTGGCTAACACTTCCAAAACTATGTTGAATAATAGTGGTGAGAGTGGACAGCCTTGTCTTTTTCTTGATCTTAGTGGAAATGGTTTCAGGTTCTCACCACTGAGAACGATGTTGGCTGTGGGCTTGTCATATATGGCCTTTATTTGTTTAGGTAAGCTCCCTCTATGCCTACTTTCTGGAGGGTTTTTATCATAAATAGGTGTTGAATTTTGTCAAAAGCTTTTTCTGCATCTATTGAGATGATTATATGTTTTTTCTCCTTCAATATGTTAATATGGTTTATCACATTGATTGATTTGTGCATATTGAGGAATCCTTGCATTCCTGGGATAAATCCCACTTGATCATGGTATATGATCTTTTTAATGTGCTGTTGGATTCTGTTTGCTAGTATTTTGTTGAGGATTTTTGCATTTAAGCTCATCAGTGATACTGGCCTGTAGATTTTTTTTTTTTTGTGGCATCTTTTTCTTGTTTTGGTATCAGGGTGATGGTGGCCTCGTAGAATGAGTTTGGGAGTGTTCCTCCCTCTGCTATATTTTGGAAGAGTTGGAGAAGGATAGGTGTTAGCTCTTCTCTAAATGCTTGATAGAATTTGCCTGTGAAGCCATCTGGTCCTGGGCTTTTGTTTGTTGGAAGATTTTTAATCACAGTCTCAACTTCAGTGCTTGTGATTGGTCTGGTTTTATTTTCTATATCTTCCTGGTTCAGTCTCAGAAGGTGGTCCGTTTCTTCCAGGTTGTCCATTTTATTGGCATAGAGTTGCCTGTAGTAATCTCTCACGATCCCTTGTATTTCTGCAGTGTCAGTCGTTACTTTTCCTTTTTCATTTCTAATTCTGTTGATTTGAGTTTTCTCCCTTTTTTTTTCTTGATGAGTCTGGCTAATGGTTTATCAATTTTGTTTATTTTCTCAAAGAAACAGCCTTTAGTGTTATTGATCTTTCTATTGTTTCCTTCATTTCTTTTTCATTTATTTCTGATCTGATCTTTATGATATCTTTCCTACTGCTAACTTTGGGTGTTTCTGGTTCTTCTTTCTCTAATTGCTTTAGGTGTAAGGTTAGGTTGTTTATTGAGATGTTTCTTGTTTCTTGAGGTAGGATTGTACTGCTATAAAATTCCCTCTTAGAACTGCTTTTGTTGCATTCCATAGGTTTTGGGTTGTCATGTTTAAATTGTCATTTGTGTCTAGGTATTCTTTGATTTCCTCTTTGATTTCTTCAGTGATCTCTTAGTTATTTAGTAGTGTATTGTTTAGTCTCCATGTGTTTGTATTTTTTACAGATTTTTTTCCTGTAATTGATATCTAGTCTCATAGCATTGGGGTCAAAAAAGATTCTTGAAATGATTTCAATTTTGTTAAGTTTACCAAGCCTTGATTTATGACCCAGGATATGATCTAACCTGGAGAATGTTCCTTGAGCACTTGAGAAGAAAGTGTATTCTGTTGTTTTTGGATGGAATATCCTATAAATGTCAATTAAGTCCATCTTGTTTAATATATCTTTTAAAGCTTGTGTTTCTTTATTTATTTTCATTTCAGATGACCTGTCCATTGGTGAAAGTGGGGTGTTAAAGTCCCCTACTATCATTACGTTTCTGTCGATGTCCCCTTTATGGCTGTTATCATTTGTCTTATGTATTGAGGTATTCCTATGTTGGGTGCATAAATATTTACATTTGTTATGTCTTCTTCTTGGATTGATCCCTTGATCATTTTGTAGTGCCCTTCTTTGTCTCTTGTAATAGTCCCTATTTTAAAATCTATTTTGTCTGATATGAGTATTGCTACTCCAGCTTTCTTTTGATTTCCATTTGCATGGAATAACTTTTTCCATCCCCTCACTTTCAGTCTGTATGTGTCCCTATGTCTGAAATGGGTCGCTTGTAGCCAGCATATATACGGATCTTTTTGTTGTATCTATTCAGCCAGTCTATGTCTTTTGGTTGGAGCATTTAATCCATTTACATTTAAGGTAGTTATCAATATGTATGTTCCTATTACCATTTTCTTAATTGTTTTGGGTTTGTTATTGTACGTCTTTTCCTTCGCTTGTGTTTGCTGCCTAGATAAGTTCCTTTAGCATTTGTTGCAAAGCTGGTTTGGTGATGCTGAATTCTCTTAGCTTTTGCTTGTCTGTAAAGGTTTTAATTTTAATTTCTCCATCAAATCTGAATGAGATCCTTGCTGGGTAGAGTAATCTCGGTTGTAGGTTTTTCCCTTTTGTCACTTTAAATATGTCCTGCCACTCTCTTCTGGCTTGCAGAATTTCTGCTGAAAGATCACTTGTTAACCTTATGGGGATTCCCTTGTACGTTATTTGTTGTTTTTCCCTTGCTGCTTTTAATATCTTTTCTTTGTATTTCATTTTTGATAGTTTGATATATATGTGTCTTGGCGTGTTTCTCCTTGGATTTACCCTATATGGGACTCTCTGCACTTCATGGACTTGATTGATCTATTTCCTTTCCCATATTAGGGAATTTTTCTATATAATCTCTTCAAATATTTTCTCAGTCCCTTTCTTTTACTCTTCTTCTTCTGGCACCCTTATAGTTCGAATGTTGGTGGGCTTAATGTTGTCCCAGAGGTCTCTGAGACTGTCCCCAATTATTTTCATTCTTTTTTCTTTATTCTGCTCTGTGGTAGTTATTTCCACTATTTTATCTTCCAGGTCACTTATCAGTTCTTCTGCTTCAGTTATTCTGCTATTGATTTCTTCTAGAGAATTTTTAATTTCATTTATTGTGTTGTTCATCATTGTTTGTTTGCTCTTTAGTTCTTCTAGGTCCTTCTTAAACGTTTCTTGTATTTTCTCCATTTTATTTCCAAGATTTTGTATCATCTTTACTATCATTACTCTGAATTCTTTTTCAGGTAGCCTGCCTGTTTTCTCTTCATTTGTTTGGTCTGATGGGTTTTTACCTTGCTCCTTCATCTGCTGTGTGTTTCTCTGTCTTCTCATTTGGCTTAATTTACTGTGTTTGCTATCTCGTTTTCACAGGCTGCACGTTCATAGTTCCCCTTGTTTTAGGTGTCTGCCCCTAGTGGCTAAGGTTCGTTCATTGGGTTGTGTAGGCTTCCTGGCAGAGGGGACTGGTGCCTGTGTTCTGGTGGATGAGGCTGGATCTTTTCTTTCTGGTGGGCAGGACCGCATCCGGTGGTGTGTTTTGGGGTGTCTGTGACCTTATTATGATTTTAGGCAGCCTCTCAGCTAATGGGTGGGGTTCCGTTCCTGTCTTGCTAGTTGTTTGGCATAGGGTGTCCAACACTGTAGCTTGCTGGTCGTTGAATGGAGCTGGGTCTTAGCACTGAGATGGAGATCTCTGGGAGAGCTTTCACCGTTTGATATTATGTGGAACCAGGAGGTCTCTGGTAGACCAATGTCCTGAACTCAGCTCTCCCACCTCAGAGGCACACGCCTGACACCCGGCCGGAGCACCAAGACCCTGTCAGCCACATGGCTGAGAAGAAAAGGGAGAAAAAAAGAAAGAAAGAAACAAAAAATGAAAATAAAATAAAATATGATAAAGTTATTAAAATAAAAAATAAAAAAAAATTAAAAATAAAAAGTAATAAAAGAAAGAAAGAAGGAAGAGAGAAACCAAACCAAAAAAGAAATCCACCAATGATAACAAGCTCTATAAAGTATACAAAAAGAAAAAAAAAAACCCAAAAAAACCCCATAAAAAAACGGACAGAACCCTAGGACAAAGCAAACCCTAGCAAAAGCAAAGCTATACAGACACAATCACACAAGGAAGCATAGATATAAACACTCACAAAAAGAGAAAAAGGAAAAAAAAATCTATATATTACAAAAAAGCAAAGGAAGAGAGCAACCAAATCAATAAACAAATCTACCAATGATAATAAACTCTAAATACTTAACTAAGATAAACATAAAACCAGAAACAAATTAGATGCAGAAAGCAAACCCCAAGTCTACAGTTGCTCCCAATGCCCACTGCCTTGATTTTGGGATGATTCATTGTCTATTCAGGTATTCCACAGATGCAGAGTACATCAAGTTGACTGTGGGGATTTAATCCGCTGCTCCTGAGGCTGCTGGGAGAAATTTCCCTTTCTCTTCTTTGTTCGCACAGCTCCTGGGGTTCAGCTTTGGATTTGGCCCCGCCTCTCCGTGTACGTCGCCTGAGGGCGTCTGTTCCTGCCCAGACAGGATGGGGTTAAAGGAGCAGCTGATTACGGGGCTCTGGCTCACTCAGGCTGGGGGGACGGAGGGGTACAGAATGCAGGGCGAGCCTGCGGCGGCAGAGGCCAGAGAGAAGTTGCAACAGACTTAGGCTCGCCTTGTGTTCTCCCGGGGAACTTGTCCCTGGATCACAGGACTCTGGCAGTGGCGGGCTGCACAGGCTCCCGGGAGGGGAGGTGTGGATAGTGACCTGTGCTTGCACACAGGCTTCCTGGTGGCTGCAGCAGCAGCCTTAGCATTTCCTGCCGGTCTCTGGTGTCTGCCCTGATAGCTGTGGCTCGTGCCCATCTCTGGAGTTTGTTTAGGCAGTGCTCTGAATCCCCTCTCCTCGCGCACCCTGAAACAGTGGTCTCTTGCCTCTTAGGCAGTCCCAGACTTTTTCTCGGACTCCCTCCCAGCTAGCTGTGCCACACTAGGCCCCTTTAAGTGGTGTTCATGTAGCCAACCCCAGTCCTCTCCCTGGGATCTGACCTCCAAAGCTTGAGCCTCAGCTCCCAGCCCCCACCTGCCCCGGCAGGTGAGCAGACATGCCTCTCGGGCTGGTGAGTGCCTGTTGGCACCGATCCTCTGTGCGGGAATCTCTCCACTTTGCCCTCTGCACCCCTGTTGCTGGGCTCTCCTCCGTGGCTCCGAAGCTTCCCCCCACCCCCCGCCACCCCGTCTCCGCCAGTGAAGGGAAACTTTTCCTCCTTCACAGCTCCCTCCCAGTGGTGTAGGCCCCATCCCTATTCTTTTGTCTCTGTTTTTTTCTTTCATCTTTTGCCCTACCCAGGTATGTGGGGAGTTTCTTGCCTTTTGGGAAGTCTGAGGTCTTCTGTCAGCGTTCAGTAGGTGTTCTGTAGGAGCTATTCCACATGTAGATGTATTTCTGGTGTATCTGTGGGGAGGAAGGTGATCTCCACGTCTTACTTCTCCACCATCTTGAAGTTCTCCCAACACTAGGCTCTCTTAACAACCAACTGGGACAGTGCCTGCAATCCTGATGGAGACTAGAGGGCAGCAGCACCACACAACACTCAAAACCCCAACTCACATCATGGCCGCTGATCTCCACCTGCAGCTGACTTAATAAACCTCTCTCTATTGTGTTACCTCTTCTAGCGTTTTGCCCTTCTCTGTGGGACCCTTGAGGATGGAGGAAAGAGTTCAGAAATGCATCCTGAGTTATTCAAGAACTGCTTAGTAAGTCATCTCCCCAACCCCAGGAAAGGATGCCATTTTTGCTTTCAACACTTTTAAAATCATTGTTCACCGAAAGAAAACAACCTTTCTCCCCTCAGCCGTTTCCAGAGGGAAACATCGAGCCCAGGTCTATGAAGTATCACCCTGTGTGATAGCCAGCTTTGTTGAGAACTCTGTGGTCTGTGCAAGTTACAAAGAACAAATAAGAAAGCATGATGCTCAGGCAACAAGTGGTGAGGCTAAATCAGGATCACTCGGCAGAGACATTTCGGATCCGTTTGACTTCTCCACCCTTTTCTCTAAATTCCCCTTTCTGTTCTTATTCCCCTCTCAACTGACTGTTGCCTTTTGGGTCCCTTTTCTTTCCTGTTGCATTTCCTCTCCTTTATTTTCTAGAATTCAACTCTTGTCCGTTCTATTTTGTTGCAATTCCATCCCTTTCCTTCCATCTCTGTGTTGGCGTTGTCTGCTTTCCTGGAGATTTATGCAGCACGACTTCGTGAGCTCACTATTCCATCCAGGAAAACAGTACAGGGAGCCAAGGCAGGTGGGAAGGGGTCTCTATCTTACCTTGTAACTAGGTGAAGAGATAGTCCATTGTTGTGGGTATGATCCGTTCTGGTCTTTTCTTAGTCCTGAATAGCGCCCTAACAGCTCCATTACCTCTGCAAGCAGAGAGATGCTGTTTGCTTTCAAAGCAGCAGGGCCTGCCTAAAAGCCTACCAATCCAATAAAAGTCTCAATTGTGCTGGCCCTCTCCACGTCTCCTCCCATCCCATGCTTGTGAGGTTCCTGACACCAAAGTTAATGTTATTCATCAGAATAATACTCCTTCCAGTCAGCTTTAATTGTGGTGTCCAGCTAACGACAGGGGGAGTGAAGTGATTTCAGGGTTGCCTTTCTCCTATGTGATGCATTCTTACAAGAGAGACCTGGGCTGAGGAAGAGGGGTAAACGATAGATAGGTAAAGGAGTCTTTCCTTTATAAGAGTCATATTTACCTTTCCATATTATTTTGAATTCTACCCTAGCTCAGAAGCTAAGAAGAGGCATGTTGTTCTTCTGCAAAGAGACACACTGGCTGTTCAGATAACTCCAAACACATTAACTTGATTTCCCTTTATCTGGCTCTCCCTGTGTCTGTCACTGCCATTCTGTCTGCCCCCTTGGTCTCTTTCCTTCTTTGGTTTTCTTTTCTCTCTCTCCTAATACCATCATTAATTCAAGGCTCTTGAAGTTGTTTTTCTAGCAAATTGTGAAAGAGCTTATGTGGATGAGCTAAAGTTGAACCAATGCTTAACCTTTTCATGCCAATCCTGTTGTTAAATTCTTTATTAGTAGAGGAAGAGTCATTTCTTACAGATTTGACTGGGAATACCATCCTCACGATGCTGTGGGGTCTGTTTCCAGTGGCCTGAGGACAGTCCTATAAAGGATGCTGTGGGAAGCTACACTGATTGTCTTAGTTCGGGCTGCTATAACAAAATACCACAGGCTGGGTGCCTTATAAATTATAGAAATTGATTTCTCACAGTTCTGGAGGCTGGAAGTCCAAGATCGGGGTGCCAACATGGTCAGATGAGGGCCCTTTTCTGGGATGCAGACTTCTCGCTGTGTCCTCACATGGCTGAAGGGGCTAGGCATCTCTGTGGGGTCTATTTTATAAGGACACTAATCCCATTCATGAGGGCTCCACCCTCATGACCTAAGCACCTCCCAAATATACCATCACACTGGGCATGAGGATTTGAACAAATGAATTTTGGGGTGGGAAGGCAAAAACATTTAGACCATAGTACTGATGAACTCAAGCAGTGATGGAAAATCCTTATTCTCCTGGAAAGTGAGACTGGCTTGGAGTTATGGTTGGACAATAAATGGTTGGCAGCACAAGGGAAAACAATGAAGAGAGATGAGCTAGAAGACTGTTGCTGACACAAATGAATCTAGAGAAAAAGAAGAAGTAAATGAGGAGGAGAGGAGAGGAAGAACAGCTGACCCTAAACAAGGGCAGTCCCAACTATCTCAGTGGGGTCCTCTGATCTGGCCCCTCCGCCCTGGGCAGCTCATCCTCACTGGCCTATTCGCTGTCACGTAACTTCATATAAGCCAATCCGCTGTTGCTGTGAATGTTGTCACTGTCTCACTTGGGAGTTGTCTAATTCTGAAGTCCTTCCTCATTAACTTTCTCTGCTTCGCTTTGGATGGTGACCCATTCTCATCAGGGAGCATGCATCTGTCCCTCGTGGTTCATCCTTATCAGCAAGCCCTCAATTTAATCCCTGATCCAGGCTTTATTCATGTCCTACCGGTAAGGCTGAGATGGTCACTGACATCAGCTTCCTTTGCCAAGGACACATTCAACACACTGTGGAAAATGCACACAGAAAGCTGCTTAACAAATGCGATGGAAATGAAGTTTCCATCCTATTCCCACAGATCCCTGGGCCCTCATCACCTGACTAAACCTAACTCTCCAAGTGCCTCCATTTCTCCCACATTCTCCACCTTTCCAGGGCATAGGTTTCTCCGTGAAGGATTTTCTCTCTGATCCTTCATTATCTTCCATCGTTACGTCCTTCCTCACCATCGGCGCCTTCCCTGGCCTCTCTATGCACGGTCAGCAGCCGAGGCCGACAGTGGAGATGCCTCAAGCCCCCTGTGGGGCAGATGGCCAGGCCACGCTGAAGATAGAACAGGAGTAGGAGCCTCCACTGGGCCAATTAGGATTCATGGGAGGACAGCAGGAGTATTAGTTCTGGAACTGTGGGTTTCTCATTAGCGGAGCAGTGCAGACCACAGAGAAGGAGAGAATGAGGCAGAAACTAAGTTTTTGTGTGTAAGATTTCTCACTCATATCTGGCCAACGGTCCTAATCCTGAACACTTCCTTCCCTTCTCTCTTTCCTCCTTATTTCTTTATTTTCTATCCCTGCTTTCTCTGTGTCCATTTTACTAAGAAGACAGGTACATCTAAACCATCAAACCTAAGAACCCAAAAGGGTGTTTCTCATGATCTCTTTTATCACTCTCCTACTTTTTTCCTCTCTAAATAAAACACTAGATGATTTCATACTTGGTAGGAACTGATTGACTTATTCTACGTAAACACATGAAAGCAATCATCAAAGGTTTAAATTGATTATGTATTTGGAAGGAAGTGAAGAGTTTCACACTTGGGTACCAAGCAAGCAGATACTGAAAACTGCAACAGCAACAGAAGAATAATTAAATATTAAGATTGTGAGGAAACTAGAAACCATCATAAGCTAGTACAAAATATTACTCCTTGTTTGTTTATTTCAGCAGTCTCCTTGATCTGATATCTAGATCTGTCTAGACAATGTGATTTTAAGGAGAGAGCCAAGAATTTAGTCCTACTTTAGTTCAAATCCTGATTCTGCCACTTATAAGGTTGATCCTTTTAAATAAACAAGAAATACCTTAGAATTTGGTTCCTCATTTACAAAATGCAGATGGTCATAGTATCCTTATAAGGATGGCTTATAGAAGCTACTAATTTAAAGATTATTTCTTACGATCTCCTGTATTTCCTCCTAAAATATTTCCAATGGGATATGTAAGTGAAATGAGGACATGTATATTCATATGTGAGTATTTTGTATTAATCCATTCTGGAAGAAGCTTCTTTTTTCTCCACATATGCCCTGACCCACTTGAATTTACTCTTACTACTGGTAACAGACAAGCCCGCTTGTATTCAAGGAAATTGGTTTCAGGCCTTTGCAACAAAAATAAAAAAAGGATTTCTATGGCAAGGGCTTGTCCTGAGATTCTTCCTTCTGGAAACTTCCTTTATAATTTTGTTCTTGTCATTTTCCTTTAATGAAAATTGACTCAGCCAATCAAGAATTCCATGTGCTCTAAATACTTGTCCCCATCCACTTCTATTTGATGGTCCTAACCTGTGCTGTTGTCCAAGGAAGGACTTGGAAACAATAAATCTTGACACAGTTTACATGTCAAATATTAATAAAAACTGAGGCACATAAAGAAAATTCAGATTCTCTCTGTTGGGATGAGGGTTTACAAGTTGTCAGATCCTAGTATATAGAGCCTTTCCAGAAAACTGGAGAAAACTCTGGGGCAGTTTCTCAGGGCTGATAGCAAAGTAAATCTTGGTGTATGGCACATTCCTGTATGGACTGGGATACTTGGGAACATCACTATATATTTGCTAAATTAGTTGTTTATTGTTTTGTTGACATTAAATAAATACCTTATTTAAGGTATTTATTTAAGGTATCTCTTTTGAAAGAAAAATGGTTTGGGTCATTACTTTCATTTTGGGTATTCAATAAAGATAGCCCACAGAGTCCAGCTAGTATTTCATTTTATGGCAACTGGAAACCGGAGGAAAAGCTAGCAAGAAACTTTTCATTCACAAACATAAAAACCTGGGTCAGTTTATGATCTTACTAATGAAACTGAAACTAAGCTAGCCCTCCATAATTGTGTATGTATAGTTCTCATTAACCAAAGGGTATTATGTTCTGTTAAGATATGTTAGAAACACTGGAAGCCCAGTTTTTTCAAACTTTATGGATAAAATAAAACTCTAAAAGTTTAAAGAACACATCTCTCTCGAAAGATCTTAAGTAATCTCTACTATTTTGGGGGAGAAAAACAAATAAAGAAAACAATAGAGCCTGAAATAGGTTACAGAAAGTGCTTTTAGGAGGTAATTTCAAAGCTTCAGCAGAACAGAAGTATGCAAAAAAAAAGCCCAGAAGAGTGCTGAAACAAAGGAGCTGGAAAAATGAAACACTGTCTGTATTAATAATGGTATTAATTTGTTTTCTACTTGAAAGGGAGTAGGCAGAGAATAAAATAGAAAGGTAGGGAAGAGAAGAGAAGGGAGATGAAAATAGAAAGTTTGAGGTACAGACTGGGAGACTAAATCTCATATTTTCATAAATAGTAAAAGAAATGTTTAGGAACAAAGGTGCCTAGTATTCTATTTAAAGTTTTTTTTGTACATATAGGTTTAAATACCAGTGTCTCAACAAGTTAGAAACACACATATCTTGTGTGAGTTGTTTTTTGTTTTTTTGCATGTGTATTTTTAATTTTGGGGAAATTAAGCATAAATTCTAGTTCTGAGCTCCACATGTGGGTTCACACCGTGTGGGACAAAAATAACTGATGCTGAAGGATGAGCTGGATTACAAACTGAATTAATAGTAGAGGTAGAAGGCTGGAGTGAGATGTTATTGCAAACTCACAAGCTCTCAGGAATTTACAGGTATTTGGAGAGGGCATTGGACAGTCCATTGAAATGGGGTTTCTAGACAATTATCTATATTTAAATAAACAGAACACCACCAGTTAATAACTGGGGAACAAAAACATGAAGTTATCAAATGTACAAAAGAGAACTCTTGGTCAATAGGAAACCCTCCATATGAAGATTGAGAGCTAAGAAGAAAATAATTCATCCAAGCTGCTTGCTGATTTGTGCTATCCCCTTGGGATTTAAGTTTGGGCATCTTGGAGCACCCAGGATAACGTTTAAAATAAGGCAGGATCTATAGGAAGTCCTATGATAAAGAACAGAACTGTACTTTATAAGCAGGACAATTTTTATGTCTCAGTATTCCTTGCTCCTGTTTTTCCTTATGTTTAGTGAAATCTATTGGAAAATGACAAACTATCTTTTGTCAAGTGTAATCAAGGAAAAGGAATGACATCCATACTTGGGTCGGAGATTTCAATGTGGAGCTGTGAATCCAGATGAGTGTTGAAAGCAGGGGAAGTGAGGGGGAAAGAGAAGCAAGAAAGAAAGGAAGAGTATGCGAGAAGGCGGAGAGGGGATGGGAGGAAAGAGAGATCAAGTAGGAGGAGGAGGAAAGGCAAGATGAGGCTGATGGTGATATGGGAACTGGGGGGAGAAGAGGGGGAAGTGGAGAAGAGGAAACGTGGGCGGCAGTGGTGAGAAGAGCATCAGAGCCATGCTGCTAAACAAACCAGGCTTCTAACGCCATACTTGTTTAGTTTCTTCAAATTTTTTTTTTTTTTTTTTTTTTTTTTTTTTTTTTTGCGGTACGCGGGCCTCTCACTGTTGTGGCCTCTCCCGTTGCGGAGCACAGGCTCCAGACGCGCAGGCTCAGCGGCCATGGCTCACGGGCCCAGCCTCTCCGCAGCATGTGGGATCTTCCCAGACCGGGGCACGAACCCGCGTCCGCTGCATCGGCAGGCGGACTCTCAACCACTGCGCCACCAGGGAAGCCCAGTTTTTTCAAATTTTAAGAGTAGACCTCCACTCTACCACTTGCACCACACCTGTGAGATCTAGAGAAGTGATCAAAGGTCAAGTTCTAGATAGGAAAGACAAGCAGATTTCTTTTTAATATATATTTTTTTCTATTCTATATTTATCCCTGGAATGAAGTAGAACTGTCTTAGATCATCCCAAACTCTTATCACAGACACAGAACTTATGATGTTCAAAAAATTGCAGAACATTGTTTGGGGTTAATTCTTGTGGCACTTAATTTTTCAATTGTTATTTATTTCTGGTCAAATAATTAAGTTTGTGTCAATTGTTGTGACACTGATTGACAGTACACTTAAAATTTTGACTGCTGATAAAACTACACATATTAATGCTGATATAACAGAAAGTTAAAAATCAAGATGGAATAAAAACTAAACCAGTATGAAAACTACTTATAGGAGAAATGTGCTGAAAGATAATATTAAAGTTTAAGTTTAAAGCAATATTGTGAGCGGGAATAAAGGAAGCCGATTAGGGGAGACTTGCTGAGCTGCAGCTGTGTGGCTGGCTTTCTCCCACACTTGCAGAGATTTTCTTTTTTAATTGATAGGGAAAGATGCAAAATAAAATATATAATGTAATAGACAAACCTGTTGGATTAATGCAAAAGTATAATTAGCAACTGTTTATAGAGTATCAGCAAAGCACAGGGATAGCAAATAATAATGATGCTGATAATAATAATAATAATGGTTTAAGAATCTCTGAGATTTCAATATAAAAGTGCCAATGCAGACATCACAGGAAAAGAAGCTTTTTGTATTTACTTCCTAACATACTCATGGCAGTTTAACCTCTGTTAGTATTTCAAGTTGGGGTGGGAAAGGGGGTACCATAATGTTTTCAATATTTACAGTCCTCAAAGGTCTTAATCTGACCCTGACCACCACATCTATATGAATTTAATAAAGGCAAATAACACCCTTTTAAAGCCTATGAAAAGACTTTATAATTTCATAATGTGTATTAGCGGTCCCCATTATAGTGCTGGTTTAATCAGAATAAGGATGGCGTCCACATTATAGTAACAAAGACACACCATGTATTAAGACACGTGTGGAATATGATTCGATTTGCCTGAAAATGAAACCTTTGATACATCAAAGCAGTTCATGAATTTCAAGTAGATTCACAATTCAGAGTCTAAAGTGTTCTTTCAAATTCCATGCTATTAGAAAATTGTTAGTTTGTTTCTTTTCTCAGAATGTAGATAATGCTACTCCAGTACTCTGCTATCATTTTGGACTTAGCACATCTCCAAATACTTTTTCTCACCCCCAGGGACTATGAGTCTGAGGTTTGAATAACTGGCCATTAGAGAGCTTCAGATGTGTGGGCCACGTACTCTTCAGCTCCAAATATGTAGGATGCAAAGGTGTCTATCTACCTTCCACACATCAAATCATTAGCACATTTTTAAATATACGCCATCTGAATTATTGAGACATACAGCTCCCAATATCAAGAATAAAATTAATTCTCTTTTGGAGCAATCATAGTAAAGAAAAAACTTACATTCAGAAGGCAGAAGGCACTTGTACTTTCTTATAGCCTGCTCTCTAGTCCTAAATGCTGGGTTCCATCAGTTAACTTAAGAGTTTTCACTGAATCTTCTGTCAAAATTGACGAGCTGAAGTTGTTAAAACTATGGTTACTTTGAACTTCATATGCTGCGTGCTGGACTTGGGAGAGGCAAGAGCATCTTTATTGACTGCGCTTAGGGAGTTTCTGCTAATTAAGACCTGTTCACCTGAACCAAGCAAGTGGCTACACTCCGTGTAAGAATACACGTTCTTCCTGATCTCACCTGTCTTTCTATGCATTAGTTAAGGTGATTAGAAGATGATGGCTGACTGGCAACTTATTCTGGGATGAATTTATGCTCCCCCCCGCAAAAGAAACTAGAAACAGAGGAGATATAATATTTAAGTGCTTCTCTTTGCTACAGTCTGTTTAGCTCTTTTTTTCATGTAGAAATGTGTAATATGTTAAAGACACCTTAAGTTTTGAATTGATGACCTCCTTTTTCATAAATATAATGTAAACCACAACACATTTTTAAATAGATCACTAATTCAGCCACTGCTTAAACAATTATATCCACCACGTTTTTTAGAATAGGCTTCCACTCAACGTTATAATTTAAATATTTTTTCACTAAAAACTTTAATTCTTATTAAATTCAGGAGACACCTGCACGATACACATACACATAAGTGCTTTGACATCTACCACTGAGTTATTGAAATATCCATTTCAAAACCCGTCTCACCACAATCAGTCGAGTCTTTCAACAGTGTACAGAGAAAATAAATATCTCAAACTGTCTGTTCAAGTGCTCTTAAAGCTTAAAGAGCCTTGGATAGGATTATCATCAAAGAACGAAACAATATATTAAAATTTTAAGAACTGCATTACAGAAGACTAATCTTTCCACTTAGAAAACAAATTATGTTAATACATATTCACCACAATTGTGGTGAATACAGACACACACACACACACACACACCACAGTTCATCCAAGGAACACATTATAACAATAAGAGCGCCCTAAAGGGATGGTTAGGGATTTATTGCGCATGATCACTCATTCCCTATAGCCAGCCAAACTTGCTGGGGTAAGTAGGTAAGACTTGGGGTAAGTAGGTAGGTGTGGAAGGACAAAAAAGATAAGGGATAAAGGAGGCTATCAGTAGCTTCCAGTGTTCTGCAGCTCTCAAATTCATGCAGTCCTGCTGGTGGGCAGGGAACAGTGATCAGTAGCTTGGACAAAAATGACAACATCTTCGGTGGAGCTACTAACCTGTGACACCTGGTCATACTTTCAATCTACACTTGTATCAATATAACACAAGAGTAACCTAATGGATTTGTAGGGTGCTTTCCATACTGATACACTTCAAGGCTAAAACTCAGAAGATAAAAGTCAGACCTGAAGGCAATTACTTTAGACAATTCTGAGAAACTGAGAAGATGCTACGAACACACAGTGATGACAATGGAGCCACGAATAAGGAACCTTAATTTTTAGACTTCCATCTTTCCCTATATTTTTTTAAATTTTCTCTATCAGTGGTTTTGCTCCATATTGCCTGCCCTAAAAGCAAGAGATCTCTTCTCTGAGGTTTATCCCATTTAAGAGGATGCCTTCTCTAAAGCCAAATTCATGGTCTTGATTTCCAAATTTGGGTCTTCCCAAATACTCTCTATCTCAGGAACAGGAAGCACCATACACCCAATTCAAGCCAAAAATCTGGGAGCCAACTTTGTCACTTTCCTTTCCCTAACCCCCAATAACCAGTGCATCACAAAAATCTTGCCAGTTTTACTTCTAAATCAACCTGCCAAATCCCATTTACATGTACATCCATATTACCACTAATTCAAACCACTTCAACCTCCTGCTTGATTATTGCAGTGGTCACGTGTTCATTGTTCACTCTTGCCATCTTCAATCGGCTTTCAAATTGCACCCAGAGTAATTATTTTCAAACACAACATTAAGCCTGTCATTGCTGAGAAGTAAGGGTTAACTTATCCAAGAGAGATCCCCTGGGCATTCTGTAAAGACCCACAGCAACTAAGGCAGGATATGAGCTTAAGGCAATCAACGCCGGCCGCTCACAAGCCTAGAACTCTAGGTCCTTCTCATGCCAAGGGAGGGGCCAGCGCCTTTACAAACAGGGACAGTGATGTGGGGAATTGTTACTTACTTGCTACATCATATACCTTTGAACTTTAGTGCCCTCATCAAGTCACAGGAGAGGCCAGCTCTACCCACAACCATAAATGCTGAAAGTGGCCGGGGCCAAGTTTATGTCTTCTAATATTATTATTGTTTTTCTGCTCTTGGTCACACAGCGCTCCCCAAATCGTGCAGCTTCAAAGCCCCAAAGGTCAAGGGTAGGGTTCCTCCTAAAGTTTGGTAACTGGATTTGCTAGAACTCTGTGGCATATTCTAGAATACAAATGCACCCACCACTGAACTGGTCTCCATGCGATAACTGGGGGGTTAAACTTTAATCCCCGAAATGCTATTCTAGAGGGTTTGGTGTCCTTGTTTGCATGACAGCTGTCAAGCTTAAAACCCATCAGTAGCACCAACATCATTCTTAAGATAAATACCAAAGTCCTGACTCTGGGATGCAGAGCACAGCGTGACTTGGCTCCTATCTCCTCTCCCAGATTCACTTTGCACCTCTTGTTCACTCTGTTTCAGCTAACTTGCCTTCTTTCATTTTTCACAAATGCAACATATTTCTTCCTGCCTCAGGGCCTTCACACTGTTCTTCCCAATGCTGGAGGATTCCTTCCTATTCAACTTTCTGAACTAAGATCAGAAGTCACTTCTCCAGGGAAGCTCTCCCTGATCTTCCAGACTAGCATGGCTGCCCTTTCAAATACCTTAGAGTGTTTAGCAAAAAGACAAAACCCAGTAGTCTTAAAAATTATTTGTTTCTTTGTAGCTCATTTCTAATTTGAAGTTCAAACCTAATAGGAAATGCTCATGCTATTAATCACTAGTTGCAGAAAAATGTGTGTATGGTAATAGAAGTGTTTTCAACATGCACATTCACTCCCAAAGAGACCATTTTGTTGTTTTTTAATTGAGTTCTTGCTCCTCTCAATAGAATGCTAGACGCTCTTCCCATTGCATTTGATACGCGTCTCCCACGACACTCACCATAAGTGCAATTATGTGACAAAGCGTGAGGTTGTTTGATTTATTCCTAGCTTCCTCTCTAGACTATATGTTCTGTGTGTAAGGTGGAACTTTGTGTGGTTTCTCACTGCACTGTGTTCTCACTGTATAGCACAGAGCCTGGCACATAGTAGGAATTCCACAGCTATTTGTTGAGTGAAAAGATAGATTTTTAAATGAGTGTCATTGCTAATAAGAAAAATAGAAGAAATTAAAGGCATTATAATTAAAAAACACGATACTTATAGAAAGTTAGGAGAAAGAATAAAAAAGAATATTCATAATGCCAGTTAAACATATATTTAGCTTTTTTTGGTTTACATTTACTAAAACCCAGTTTCTTCATCACAAAAATATGTTGCTTCTTCACTCACAAAAAGGGGAAAAAAATGAAGGACTGAGAGAGTAGCACTGGGGACCCCGTTGAAAAACATGGGCTAGAAGGTGCTGTAGTGTGAAAAGAAAGGGAAGAACATATATTCCTTGGTGGTCTTTATGAGGGAAGATAGTAGGCTGAGACATTAAATGAATGATTTGTTTTCCCTTTTTAAGGTATATGTTCGAGGGAGTCTCATTTGCCAAATGTTTCTGGAAACAGGCAAGAGAAACAGACGAGAATTATTAGATCAAATAGTGGTTAATGTACAAGATGTTCTACACCTAATAGATAAACAAGATGTAGAAAAATCACCAGGACCAGATGGCAGTTCTTATGTCCTTTCATATGTAGGATTTTCCTCTCCAAAACAGATCTGAAGCCCCCAGATGTGTCTGGGTTTATACTAACTGCAAGGAGATGGGGGAGGAAGATAAGTCAATCCATTAAGGATTGACTAAGGCCGCCAGCTTTCACTGATCTTGCATTTAGAAATAAAGAACCAACAGAAGTGTCACCCCCTATCAAAATCTTCTTTAACTTTCATGACCAGAAAATTCAGTCTGAAAACAGAACAAGACATTTCCACACAGAACTTATGCTTGATCATATAATCATCTCAATAAAGTGAATATTTTGCAGGACATCTGCAATTAGACCCAATGACACTCTACAGTAAAAACACATACCGTGGATTTGTATTTTTTTTCTTTAACTCTTAACGTGAGATTTTTCAATTCTGGGTCTGTTATTTCCAGCCAGAAGGGATCTAGACAGCTGGCTGAGAGAGTCATTCTGCATATTCTGAGAGACAGGCCTGAGAGTCATTTGCTCTTTGCTTATGGGCATATATTAATGAATTTTTAATCTTTCTCTCACTGTCCCCTATGGCCATGATGCATTTGTAGAGAAAGCAGGTTTACACAGTAGAAAGGCTTCTGTCAATAGTATTAAACCTGCTGTTATTTATCTTTCTCGTCTTAGAATATGGAAAGGAGGCACGAGGAAGAAAAAAACTCAAGAATGCTACATTTGTTTAACAATAAAATATAGGATTCTCTTTTAGTTTCGATTTTTCCCCCCCCCTTGTGGTTGTTATTCACAATTGTGAAGCTGAATCCTAATGGGGGAGCCTGTGAAATTAGCCAACGGTTCTGGAAAGATGTCTTGATGGTAACTGAAGTAATTTGGACATACATATTCACTCTTAAAAATAGCCAATCTTTGTTTTCCTTAAACTTGATTCTTTCTTCTCCTCAAAGACTTTATGCTGCCTGCTTTCTTTGGTGGAGGCTGGGTATTCTGAATCATCTCTTATGATTGAGATGATTCTTTGATATAGCATTGGACAACAGACACATTGACCAAAACAAACAAGTGAATAAATAATTGGAGAAGTAGACAGAAGCAGGGCTAGCAGAGCAGATCATACTACACCTAATGTCTAAGCAAAAGCAGCCACTGTTTTTGTTTGGCCTGTGAGTGATTTCATGTTTTACCAGGGTTTGTGATGTAAAAGGGAAAAGGGAGAGGAAGATGAACACTGAGGGAGATGAGCAGGCAAAGCAGGGTGAGCCTGGGTTGGTGAAAAGCTCAAGGACAGGAAAAAGCAGGGGACAGTGGGAGAAGCTATTACGCTGTCTTCTACTGCACTGTTCTGTGAGCCGTGCCCCCTGGAATTGCGTGATACAGAAACTCCAGAGATAAGAGGTTCCTGAGCACGGCCTTCACAATTTTACTTATCCAGGGCCACTCTCCTACACTGTTGGTGGGAATGTAAATTGGTGCAGCCACTATGGAGAACAGTATGGAGGTTCCTTAAAAAACTAGATATAGAGTAACCATATGATCCTGCAATCCCACTCCCGGGCATATATCTGGAGAAAACTCTAACTGGAAAAGATACATGCACCCTCAATGCTCATAGCAGCACTATTTACAATAGCCAAGACATGTAAGAAACCTAAATGTCCATTGACAGATGAATGGATAAAGATGTGGTATATACATACAATGGAATATTACTCAGCCATAAAAAGAATGAAATAATGCCACTGCAGCAACATGGATGGACCTAGAGATTATCATACTGAGTGAAGTAAGTCAGACAGACAAAGACAAATATTATATGACATCACTTACATGTGGAATCTAAAAAAATGACAGAAATGAATTTATTTACAAAACAGAAATAGACTCACAGACATAGAAAACAAACTTATGGTTACCAAAGGGGAAAGGGGTGGGGAGGGATAAATTAGGAGTTTGGGATTAACAGATATAAACTACTATATATAAAATAGATAAACAACCAAGACCTATTGTATAGCACAGGGAACTATATTTAATATCTTTTAATAACCTATAATGGAAAAGAATCTGAAAATGAATATATATATATATATATGTATATGTATGTCTGTATGTAATTGAATCACTTTGTTGTACACCTGAAACCAACACAACATTGTAAATCAACTACACTTTGACTGAAAAAAAAAGAGCCAAGGAGAGTACACAGATGCAGTAGGGCATCCTGGACTGCTGCCCTTTCTTTTCCCTTTTGTCTCTGACCTGAGGAAAGAATGTGCTGAACTAGGGGTACAGGTACGATGTAACATAAGGGAAACAGGGAAGAAAAACCAAGCTGAAAAATGATCAAATCCCACTGTATCCAGAAAAACCCTGGTACACTCCCACCATTATAAACTATTCTCTTGGGAAGGGCATCCATTCCAATTGTATCAAAAGATGTTATGGTGTTAGAGAACCTCCCTCTGAGGATTGGAAAGCTCGGCTGGCTGCCTAGTGGCTACTGTAGTGGGTGGGCTGTGAAAGAAAGAATGTGCTAGTATCTGGATGGGAGGCAAATAGCAGAAAGATGTGGAAAACTAAATTTACCCACTTCACACTCTGCCTGTGGCCAGTACTCTGAAGGTACAATGATAAGACCACATTCACAAAATTTTATTTCTGTAAGTTCCATTCTGTCCCTTTTCATTCCTGTAGCTACTGCAGACTTTTTTCTATACCTTTTGGACTAGTGCAAAAACCTCTCGTTTTTCATTTCTCTAATCCCCTTCCATAGAGGGATTTTAAATTTTTCCTAAAATGCAGATTAGATACTTACTACCACCATCAAACACCCTTGATGCCTCACAGAAGCAAGTGCAAACACCCTACTACAACAGTCAAGACTCCCATGACCTGGTCTCTCTCTAGCTTGCCTTCCTCCACAACTCACCATGAGTGCCAGGCTTCAAGTACACTGAGCCATTTGCCATCTCCAAATACTCACACTGAGGACATTGTGCCATGATCATGCCAATCATTTTGGAATTCCCTTCTTTTTGTGTCAAATAACTCAACACATCCCCGCATGCCTCTTATGCCTCTGAAGCCTCCCTGATGTCAACAGCTGGAATTCGGTGTTCCTTGCATACATCTTTAGCACACCACTTATATCAGGGTTGTAGCACTTTTCAGTTCTTCACTGAATTATTGTTTGTCATTGTATGTGAATCTGGGTAACTCATTTCAAGTTCCTTGGAATAAGGTTCTTACCTTATTCTTTTCAGAATATCTACAATGTTTTCCATCTAATATTCTCATTGAGTAGTAGTTGAGTGACCAGCTAACTAAATAGAAAAAGTAAGTATACATGAAAATCATTACACAAAACTGATTGTAATGGGACATAAGAATGATACATCTCTATGAACGTAAAACTTCTTCCAAACTGGGAGAAGTTTGGGATTATATGCATGTATATGGGATAAACAATTTAAATTAGACAAAAGTCTTCCTAAGGTGGGAAGTCCAGCTTTTAATAAAGATGAGAAAAATAATAGGGCTGCAGGAGGCTAGTCCAGTATCCATACTATCATACCACATG